>NC_059111.1:70822651-71422651 GCF_020740685.1 Jaculus jaculus | reverse complement strand
GTTTCTTAGACAGATGTTGGCTACTCGCCACCCCACCCCCCAGCCCCCAGCTCATGTAGTGCTTTCCAGCACTAGACGGGCTAACTATCTGGGGTCTGGCTTTCTTCTGGATACCAACCAAGTCTCTCCATGGTCCCTGCCAATAGCATATGGTATCTTTAGTGGTTGGGTTTTACCATTAACCTGTGGTGGGCAATCGTGCTCTGACAGAATTCTGTCTTATTTGTTTTGGGAGCCCTTGTAGGTCTCTCCAATCAACATCTCACTGTGGATGTTAACTGTGTCCTGGTACAGGGAATTACAGGCTAGCACCAAAGGAAAAGAAAAAAGAAAAATGCAGAAAAAAAGATAAACAGGAAAAATTTAAGGTTAGGCTTCATTTTACCCTCTTCTGGACCCTTCAATTCAGATCCTCCCTCTAAGGTCCTGTTGAGGGTTCAACTTTTTAGTCTGACTTCCAGGATATAGGTTTCTATGGTACCAGTTCCATTTGGGTTCAGTTTTGTGTCCCCCACTTCCCCTTCCCCCAAGCCCTACCATCCCTATTGTCTCAGCTTTTGAGGTGCCATTCAGGTATGTCACCAACTCAGGCTGATCCAGGTTAGTAACCAGAGATGAGTGAGGCCATGAAACAAGTGTCTTTCTGTGATTATGTGAGTTTGTTTACTATGATCTGCTCCAAGTTTGACCATTTTTCTACACATTTCACTGTGTCATTTTTTTCTTACTGCTGAGTAGAATTCCATCATGTAGATACACCACATCTTGGTTATCCATTCATCCAATGATGGACACCTGGGTTGATTCCAGTTCTTAGCTATTATGAAATGAGCTATTATAAACATGGTTGAGCAAATATCTCTGATCTGAGGTGTGGAGGCTTTAGGGTAAATGCCCAGTAAGGCAGTAACAGGGTCTGTTGGTAACTCTGTGTTCACCCCTTTCAGGAGTCTTCATATTGATTTCCATAGTGGTTGTACCAGCTTACATTTCCCCCAACAGTGAATGAGTATGCCTATTTGTCTACATCCTCATCAACATTTGTATTCATTTAATTTAAAATTTATTTATTTATTTGAGAGAGAGAAAGAGGCAGAGACAGAGGGAGAAAGAGAGATAATGGACATGTTAGGGCCTCTATCCACTGAAAACAAACTCCAGATGAATGTACCATCTTTTGCTTATGTGGGTTCTGGGGACTCAAACCTGGGTCCTTTGGCTTTGCAGGCAAGCTCCTTAATGTCTAAATCATCTCTCCATCACTTCATTTGATTTTTTCATGTTTGCTATACTTACTGGGGTAAGGTGGAATCTCATAATTTGTTTTAGTTTGCATTTCCCTAATGGTTAAGTGTGGGGAGCCCCTCGGCCTGCATAGCCAAGGCCTATGGGGAGAGTACCCCTGGCCAAGCCCTAAAGATGGCGCCTGTCGGAAGTTCAGTGCTTGGGACAAACAAGTCCGTATTTGGAGGAGTTTGCCATCTCTGCTGCTCATTGGTTTCTGATGCTCATCTGGAGGGTTTGCGTGGCCTAGAGTGATTGGGCAGAGTGAGTGCGCGAGTGAGTGCTCTTATAAGGAATCCCCGCCCGAGGCTCGGGGGAGATGAAGCTTGAAGTTGCCTGAATAAACTGCTGTAAGAAGAACTTGTGGTTGTGTCTTCCTTGCTGGTTGAGGCGGACGGGACAAGTGGTGGCCCGTATGGGGATCCCGACTCCCCCACCGAAGAGTTCAGAACTTACAACAGTCAGGGTCGCACGCAGGGTAAGTCCCCAGGTATGTTGGGCTTACGACCCCAGGGTTTGGAGAAGGTCCTCAGGAAAATTAGAGGCTATTTAGGATGCCAGGAAGCAGGCACTAGAAACAACCCCAGGATTTGGGGAAGGTCCTCAGGAAAATTAGAGGCTATTTAGGACACCAGGAAGCAGGCGCTAGAAACAACCCCAAGGTTTGGGGAAGGTCCTCAGGAAAATTAGAGGCTATTTAGGACACCAGGAAGCAGGCGCTAGAAACAACCCCAGGGTGTGGGGAAGGTCCTCTGGAAAATTAGAGGCTATTTAGGGTTGGAATTGAGTAGAGCCACCCTGCAACATTTCTTGAAGGAATGTGATACAGCAGCCCCCTGGTTTGCTGTGTTGGGAAACTTAACAGTGACCAGTTGGGAAAAACTAGGAAGAGATTTAGATTTTGCTAGAGAACATGGAACATTTATAAATTGGATTCGTCCATATTTAAAAATCCCTAATTATGTCTTAAAGCCACTATTTAAAATATTAGAGGGAGATACAGCTTTAAATTCACCTAGAATCCTGACAGAAGATGCCCGAAAAGCTATTAATGTTGTTAATGAAGAGATTTCTACTGCCCAATTACATAGAGTAATAGAAGGAACACCTGTACACCTGTAGATCTTTGCATCTTGCAAACAGTAGAACAGCCCACAGGTGTATTATGGCAGCAAGGTCCTCTGTTGTGGATACATCCTAAAAGCTCTCCTGGAAAAACAGTGGAGCATATCCCCACAGCTGTGGCTGTTCTTGCTATTGAAGGACTCCACCAGTGTCTACAACATTTTGGGTTCATGCCACAGACTCTTATTGTGCCTTATGACAGTTATCAAGTCAGAGTCTTAACTGCAACTATAGATGCTTGGGCCATTTTAAGTTGTTGCTTTGATGGAAAAATAGATAATCATTATCCTAAACATTCTCTTATGACCTTTTTTAAATTGCATCCAGTTGTGTTCTATAAAGTGACAAAAACCCAGTCTATCGAGTGTTACAATTATAGTTTATTAAAATCTCCCCTCATTTGGTATCAATCCCAGAGGGTTACTTCCATTACAATTATAGCAGATGGATGTTACACATTAGCTAATTTGTCCAGGTTCTTATCCTCCCAATTGCAGGGAAGCTGGTCTCAAGGTTTTTCTACTCGAGTGGATCTTTCTCTGGCAACTGGGCTGACGACATGGATCTCTGCTGCAGTGAATCATCTAAAAGAGTGGGCGGGCATCGGAGCCCTGGGGGGAGTCCTGATATTAGTTTGTGTGGTGTGCATGTGGTGTGTTTGTCGCCTCAAAAGGGCACAGGCCCACACCTCTGCCATGATAGCTCAGGCCTTTGCTGTGATAGAAGAAGGACAGTCTCCCCAGATTTGGCTTGCTGCCCTTAAATAGTGGCTTCCTAAGTATTCATCACACTCAGGGTGCGAGGCAAAGCACTGCACAGGGGGTTGCCTACGAGCAGTTGGGCGACTCTCTGGGAGGCATGTTTTTTTTTTAAATTTTTATTAACATTTTCCATGATTATAAAATATATCCCATAGTAATTCCCTCCCTCCCCACCCCCACACTTTCCCATTTGAAATTCCATGGGAGGCATGTTTGATTGCATGAAGGTTGTACTCATATTCCTTCCCCTGGGAAAAGGGTACTTGCACACCAGGGATCAGACCTCTACCTTCACCCGTTGTGTATCAGCAGCGCATCTTAAAATAATAAATAAGGGGGAGCTGTGGGGAGCCCCTTGGCCCGCATGGCCAAGGCCTATGGGGAGAGTACCCCTGGCCAAGCCCTAAAGATGGCGCCTGATGGAAGTTCAGTGCTTGGGACAAACAAGTCCATATTTGGAGGAGTTTGCCATCTCTGCCGCTCATTGGTTTCTGATGCTCATCTGGAGGGTTTGCGTGGCCTGGAGTGATTGGGCGGAGTGAGTGCGCGAGTGAGTGCACTTATAAGGAATCCCCGCCCGAGGCTCGGGGGAGATGAAGCTTGAAGTTGCCTGAATAAACTGCTGTAAGAAGAACTGGTGGTTGTGTCTTCCTTGCTGGTCGAGGCGGACGCGACAGTTAAGGATGTTGAACATTTTCTTTAAGAGTATGTTGGCTATTTGTAATTCTCCCTCTTAGAACTCCCTATTCAACCCACTTTTGGAGTGGGTTGTATGATTTTTTATTGTTTATCTTTGTGAGGTCTTTGTGGATTCTAGATATTAGGCTTCTATCAGTGGTATAGCTGGTGAAGGTTTTCTCCCATTCAGTGGGTAATCTATTGGCTCTGCTTATGGTGTGTTTGTCTGTGCAAAAGCTTTTTAGCTTCATGAATTCATCAGGGATATAAGCCTATAGTTTCCTTTTCTTGTTGCATCTCTGTCTGGTTTTGGTATTAGGGTGATGTTAGCTTCATAAGAGGAGTAGGGAAGGATTCCCTGGTCTCCCATTATGTGGAGTAGTTTGAGAAAAATTGGTTTTAGTTCTTCAGTGAAGATTTGATAGAATTCAGCTGAGAAGCCATCTGGTCCTAGACTTTTTTTTGGAGGGGGAAGGCATTTGATTACCTTTTCAATCTCCATGGATGTGATAGGTTTGTTTAGGAGATTAATCTGCTCTGAGTTTAGTTTTGATAGGTGGTATGTGTCTAGAAATTCATCCATTTCTTCCAGAATATCCAGTTTTGTATAGTAGATGTTTTAGAAGTATACCCTAATGATTTTTCCAATTATATTGATGGCTATAGTGATCTTTCCATTTTCATTTCTTATTTTGTTAATTTGAGTCTTCTCTCTCTCTCTCTTTCGACTTGATCACTGTGGCCAGGGGTTTGACAATCTTGTTTATTTTGTCAAAGAACCAGCTCTTTGTTTCATCAATTTTAAAAATTGTATTCTTAGTTTCCATTTCATTAATTTCTGCTCTAACCTTGATTATTTATTTCCATCTTGAGCTCTTTGGGTTGGGTTTTTCTTGTTTTTCCAGTACCTTTAGACAAAAAGTTAGGTTATTAGTTTGGGATCTCTGCCTTTGTAATGAAGACATTTAGCGCTATGAATTTTCCTCTTAGGACTGCCTTGCTTGTGACCCATAAGTTTTGGTAGGTGTGTTTTAATTGTCATTCAATTCTAGGCATTTCACAATTTCTTTTTTGATTTCTTCCACAACCCATTCTTTTTTAAAAGTTTGTTGTTTAGTCTGCAGGATCTGGTAGTATTCATCATGAGTCTCTTGTTACTTATTTCAAGCTTTAAAGCATTGTAATTTGACAAGATACAGAAAGTTACTTCAGTTTTCCTGACTTCATGGAGTTATGCTTTATGGCTTACTATATGGTCAATTTTGGAGAAGGTTCCATGGGCTGCTGAGAAGAATGTTTGTTCTGTAGAGTTGGGCTGGAAAGTTCTGTAGATGTCTGTTAGGCATAGTTGATCTATGATGTTGTTGAGCTCTATTATTTCCCTGTTGATTTTCTGCTTGGATGATCTATCTACTGATGATAGTGGAGTATTGAAGGCTCCAACTACGATGGTGTTGGTGTTTATTTCTGTTTTCTTGTCAAGTATATTTTGTCTTATTAACTATGGTCCACCTATTTTTGGCGCATATGAATTTATGATTGTAATGTTCTTATGTTGGATCATTCCCCTGATGAGTAAGAAGTGTCCTTCTTTGTCCTTTTTTATTACTTTTGGTTTGAAGTCTATTTTATCAGATATTAATGTAACAATGCCTGCTTATATCTTATTTCCATTTGCCGGGAATATCATTTTTCATCCCTTTACCCTGAGGAAGTGTCTATATGTAGTGATGAGGTGTTTTTCTTGAAGACATTAGATAGAAGGATCCATTTTTGATCCACCGTGATAACTTGTGTCTTTTGATGGGTGAATTAAGACCATTCATATTTAAGGTTATTACTATGATGTTTGAATTCTTCCCCATCATGATGAGGTGTTTTATGGAGTTTCCTTTCTTGTGTTTTGTACTATGTTAAGTCTGGCCTATTTTTGGTTATTGTGATCTTCTTGTTGGCTCTTGAGATTGGTTGTTTAACTCTTCTGTGTGGAGTATTCCCTCATGTATTCTCTGTAGGTTTGGCTTTGTGTTCATATAATCATAGAGCTGACTTTTTTCATAGAATATTTTCCATTTACCATCTATTATGAGGGATACTTTTGCTGGACAGAGTAACTTGGATTGGAAGCCATTGCTTTCTAGACTTTGAAGTGTTCCATTCCAGGCCCTTCTAGTTCAAGGTTTCCATTGAGAAATCTGACTTAATTCTGATGGAATTGCCTTTGTATGTTGTGAGTTGTTTCTCTCTTCCTACTTTTAATACTCTCTTTGTTTTCTTTAAGAGTTTTAACTGTGGGGCTGGAGAAATGGCTTAGTGGTTAAGGAGCTTGCCTGCAAAGCCAAGAGACCACCATTTGATTCCCCAGGACCCATGTAAGCCAGATGCACAAAGTGGCGTATGCACCTGGAGTTTGTTTGCAGTGGCTGGAGGTCCTGATGTGTCCATTCTCTCTCTGCCTCTCTCAAATAAATAAATAAATAAATAAATAAATAAATAAATAAATAAAATAAAAGAGTTTTAACTATGATTTGCTTGGAGCATTTCTTTTTTAGTCCTGTCTGTTTGTTCTGTGGGCTTCTTTTATTTGCATGGGCCTCTCTTTTGGAGATTGGGAAAATTTTCTTCAATAATTTTGTTTAATATGTTCTGTATATCTGTAATCTCTGGTCTGGATTTTCTCTCCTGGTATGACCCATGATCTGGAAGTTTGGTCGTTTGAGAATATCCCATAGTTCCCTTGTATTCTGTTCACTTCGTTTTTTTGAAGTTAGTGAAGCATTTGGCTTCCTGATCAATTTCATCTGTCTTGTCTTCCAGGTCAGAGGTTCTGTCTTCCACATGAGTAACTTTGTTAGTGAGGGGTTCTAGAGAGGTTTTATAAGTTCTATTTGATTTTTGGTTTCTGTTTTGTTATTTTGAATCATGTTCACCTATTTTTTGAGGCACAATTTCAGTTCAAGTTTTGAGTTTCTTGATACTTTCTAGAATACATTCTTATATTTATATAAGTCTTCATTAAGCTTTATCAATCAGTTGAGATATTTCATTTCTTCACTCACCTTCAATTCATTCATACCTCTTTGGAGGGGTATAACATTTTCTTCAATCAAGTTAAGCCTACTGCTAAAGGCTGAACACTCTAAGAGATGATTCTGTTTAATTTCATTGATAAGATTTTTGGTTCTTTGATAGTTTGCTTCTAGTTCAGTAATGTTTATTGATCAGGGTCTCATTGGTTGTTGTGTTTTCATTTTGGGATTGAATTTCTGTTCATTTCTTTATGATTTCTTTGGAGATTTCCATTGTAGGATTAGTCATCCTTGGTGGATATCTCTAAGTTTTCTGACTTTCATTGGCTTTTATGCATTGTGATCTACCCATCTTGGAGAGATGCTTTGTTTTATTGAGGAGGAAGCAAGTTTTTGTCTTTGTATGATTTTCAGAGGGTGTTTTAAATGTGAACCAGATTTGTTTACTGGTGTACAATGGTGTTTTAACTACAGATGCTCAGATTATGGAGCCTGCAGGTCATCACAGGTACCTGGTAAACTGGAAGCTCTGGCCTACTCACTCCACTTGCACATACTCTTCAGCACACAGGGAACACATGTTGGGGAACCAGGATCCAGGAAGTTGGAGAAACATAGACCAGAGGCCAGCTCCTACAGTGGCCTGTGCATCCTCTGACTTGGGTGGATAGGGATGTCAGTACCCAGTGGCCTGTCAGGATACCATAGCAAAAGGCCTGCTTCCACTACCCTGTCACAGGGACCAGAGCCTTCCAAATCCAGGCACAGTGAGACCTACTGGGACCAGGGAACTTGGAAGAGCCAGGGAATAGGGATCTGTCCTACTCACTCCACACCACACACACTCACCCTCCAGTAAAGGGTATCAAGTCCAGGGAACTGGGAGGAGCTGGAGAACAGGGATCTTGCCTTTTCACTTCGTGCCATGCCTGCACACCCTTTGGTGCAGGATACTGAGACCAGGGAACTGGGAGGAGCCAGGGAACAGGAATCTGGCCTACTCATTCCATGCCTAGCACGCACACCCTATGGCACAAAGTGTCATAATCTTATGTAATAATTTATTCACACATCTAAAGCTAATTGCAAGGGAATGGGAATATACACCTTATTTGTACCAGCAAGAAAACCTAGATAAAACATAACATCAAAACTTCATGGAAGTGCCTTACTAAGTTTCTTACTTTATAGAACATGTCCCAAACAGGCCGAGGACATTCTGTTTTATAATTACTCTTTCTGAAGCAATTTTTTGGTTGGCTCACTGTCCTCAAGCACAGTCTTCATTGCCTAATTTGTGTCTAGATCTGGAATTAACCTCAAAGTTGTGGTTGACCTTGGGTGATGAATAATAGTGTCTACATCTACAGAGTAATGTGTAATGATTTTTAAGTAAAGGAAAATGTAATTTGTCTTGATCCAGAGACTTAGGAACCATAAACAAGGCTGGCTACACTCCACATATGGTGGAATAGTGACTAGATAACAATAATAAGAAGAAGCATGGGAACACAACACCAGCTCTGGATCATGAAGTCTCTCCTTGTAAGGGCTCCTTGCCTTAGAGGAAGGAAAATGGCTTACTTAGGTCACTCCCATTGTGTAACCAAATACACTGTTTTCTGTGGCTTTCTAATCTTCCTTTCCCATTATTCTTCCCATTTCATCTTAATTTGACATTGGAGCATCCTTGGAGACTGAGCAGCCTTAGGTCAGCCAACTTCCTGTCCAGAGAAGATTAGAAGTCAAGTGCTGCTCTGTCTCAAGCAGTCACAGGTGTTTCTAAATTAGGCTTGCAACTTATTTCATATAAAAAAATGTTCTTATAAACTTAATCTAGCTACTGAAAATAGTTGTTTCTCATGCCAGGGACAATTTTTTTTCTAGAGATCCTTAGATTTACTACATATTTTTTGCTCTCTTGCTCTCACTTTCATCTTTTCTTTCTGTATCTCAGCTTAATTGGAGTACCTTGAATTTACCAGATGACAGTGACAAAAGCTTACTCTTAGTTATTTTCTTGAGATCATTTCAATTAAACGAAGGATACAGAGACCACTTCAGTTTATTTATAATCTTTAGGTTTGATCTCTGTTAGAGACTTGCTTGAATTATAAGCAATTCCTCACAAATATTCTCTGCTTCATTTTTTACTTCTTGGAAGAGAAGAGAATTATGTCTTTTTTTCAAATATTTTATTTATTTATTTGAGAGAGAGAGGAAGGTAGAGAGAGACAGACAAAGAGAGGGAGACAATGGGTGCTTCAGGGCCTCCTGCTGCTGCAACCGAACTCCCCACACATGTGCCATCTTGTGCAGCTGGCTTTACATGGGTACTGGGGAACTGAACCTGGGTCCTTAGGCTTCACAGGGAAGCACCTTAACACCCAAGCTATCTCTCCAGCCTGAGAATTCCTTCTTATAATCCCAAATATTATAAATCTTGTAGCAGACAGCTTCAGGTTCACTGAGATGAACTTTCAGGCCAGACACAGTTATGGAGGAAGGGATAATTATTGAAGCCTACAGATCCAGGGTAAGTTCCATAAATGGCAGAAGAAGCTGGCCTGCCTTCACAGGACCAAGCAGATAGAGAGAAGCACAAGCCAAAAGCCACAGCATACTTCAGGAACTCCTGTTAGGCACACTTTGCCTATCTTTAGATTGAAATCTAAAACCCACCACCATACCTTAAGATGCACCCAGTGACATTGCTTCCAGCCAGGTGACTGCAAATGCAATCTACAAACAAACAAACAACTGAATATACTGGGCGCCATCTATTCAAACCATCACAAATCTATACATTCTTTCTAAATCTATACTTCTGCTGGTTACATGCCATTTTTTTTAGTTCATTTTCTTGTAACACTTCATCAAATATGAAAAATGTAACCCAAAATGCTATAATTATGGTGGTGGTTTGAATGTAGACTGTTCCCCTTAGCCTCATGCATTTATATTTAAGCCTCATACTTAATTCCCAGCTGGTGGAGCTATTGAGAGACAGAGCAATTCACATATACATAGAAAACAAATGATATCTAATGCCAACACACTATCTAACATCTAACACTCAAAAAAAAAAAAAAAAAGAAAAGAAAAGAAAATGGTTTTATAAGCCAGGGTCAAGCAACAATATTATTAGCTTAAGACAATAAAACATATTTAAAAAGCTGAATAAATAAAATCTATATAAAATGAGAAAATTGGGGCTGGAGAGATGGCTTAGCGGTTAAGGCATTTGCCTGTGAAGCAAAAGGACCTACGTTTGATTCCCAGGACTCATGTAAGCCAGATGAACAAGATGGCACATGTGTCTGGAGTTCATTTACAGTGGTTGAAGGCCCTAGTGAGTCCATTATCTCTCCCTCTCTCTCTGTATCTGCCTCTTTCTATCTCTCTCTTAAATAAGTAAAATACATTTTTTAAATGATAAAATTGGATGGTTAGAAAGAGATTCTATGAATAACAGAATCTACTTTCAGAGCATAAATTTAGCAACAATTGTCTTCTGACTATATAGTCAATATATCCATACATACACACATCCATCCATGCATACATGTAGAGGTACAGATGTTTACAGTCAGTTCTATATATTTTTTTGAGGTAGGGTCTCACTCTAATCCAGGCTGACCTGGAATTCACTATGGAGTCTCAGGGTGGCCTCAAACTCATGGTGATCCTCTTACCTCTGCCTCCCAAGTGCTGGGATTAAAGGTGTGTGCCACCAATCCCCAGCTATAGTCAGTTCTATTTTGAGAATGAAAAATTGAAGAATGAAAAGTTAATGAATGCAATTTAGCTGCATATAGAAATTACTCTTCCTGAACTTAGATAACTTGAGAGTGAACTTGAATTTCTAAGTCTAGGTGTTGGGGAGATGGCTCAGTAGGTAAAAGTGCTTGCTGATCAAGCATGAGTGAAGAGATACCAAAGAGATATAGCTTTCTTTAGGCAGTAAGACAAGGACAAAGGACCAAAGAGATGTCACTTTACTTGCAGAAACTTCCTCTTACTTAGTCTTATCCAAGATGGATACAAGCAACACTCCCTGGCAGCAACAATTTGCTTTTTCCCAGTGCACTTGGGTGAGCTGATCCTCCTAAACTAGCCTCTTGAATTCAACAACCAATCAGATCTCTTCCTTACAAACCTGAGTCTGAGGGCAAGGTTCATCCTCATTGGAGGTTTGGTACATATAAGTATCCTAACCACGTGGGTAATCTCTCTCCTCTTTTTCATCTTGGCCTTATTCATCCTATGGGTTCTCATGAATACCAGTGTGTGAGTCTCTGTCTCCTCCTTCGCAGCCTGTTTGAGAAGAGGGATTTGGGATGCTTCCTTCTGCCAGGGTGCTTTTCTGTTTGCTTCTTACATGTATTTTGTTTCTGTATGCTTTCTTGTTTTGCTACATCTATGATCTCCCTTTAAGTTCTTAGCTCTTCACTAGCCAATATCTTAGCTTTCTTCTATGTGAAAGTGAAGGGTTTTTACTTCCATACTTTGTGGTGTGTGTGTGTGTGTGTGTGTGTGTGTGTGTGTGTGTGTGTGCTTCTTCTAAATTTTTGGTCTGGGCTCTCATATTTTGCCTTCATATATGTATTTATATGTCCTTTCCATAGACTCCCTCCCTGGAGAGTTCCCTCTTTCTCCTTTCTCCCATGGATACTAATTCTACCTAAAATAAACTTTAAAATTCAAATTTTACCCTTTTCAGAGCCCATTTTTTAAAATCCTTTGCTAAAATTGGATAAGGACTCAAAAGTTGGGGTTCACAGGCCTTGGAATTCCTTCTTGGACACTAAAACCTTGCATTATAAGAATCAATGTTTGATTATGAGCACCCACGTACAAATCTGTGTGACCTACAACCCCAACGTTGAAGGTAGTGGAGACACGATGCCTGCTAGTGCTCCCAGTCAGATGGTCTAACTAAAAAGATGGGATCTCCAGGTTCAGTGAGAGACTCTGTCTCAGGAAAATAATAAGATGGAGGAGCCATAGAGAAGGACACCGGGTATCTTCTGGTCTTCACTCTCATGTGAACAGTGCATGTATCCCTGCATACACGGGCATATAACACACACACACACACACACACACACACACACACATGCACACGCACACGCACACACACACACCCCCTCCCCCCACACTTTCCAAGTCTATCAGTCATTAGGATGAAGTTTAAGAACAGCATTAATTTATTATTTGTTATTTATTCAACATATATTTGTTGAATGACAAAATTTGTGCTTTAGGGACTTGGGATACAGCATGACAAGACATATATTTTTTCTGTTATTAGGGAAGACAAATAACTGTAAATATGTGCATGATTGATTGTGGTAAGTAGTATGAAGGAAATAAGCAAGAGGATACATGAGTCATGAGAACGTTCTCTGTGAATAGTCAAAGGGACTTTTGTGTAAGGAGGTCATCTCAACTGAAACCTGAAGGGTGGGAATGAGCTGGCCAAGGGAGGAGCTGGTAGAACAGCTTTACAGCTACACGAGTCAGTGAAGGCAAGCTCACTGTAGTTTGGAAGAGCAACTGAAGGAAGCCCATATGACTAGAGGGTAGTACTGAGGAAAAAGTAACATAAAAAGAGGTGGGAAAGGAGTTAGGTTAAATGAGGACTTTGACTTAACTCTGACACTTAAGAGTTTATTCAGAAAGTAATATAATATAGCTTACTTTCGCCCCAAAGAACAACCAGATTTCCGTGTGGAGAGTGGATGAAGAGGGCAAGGGTGAAACAAGGAAATTAGTCACTTTAATAATCTTGATAAGATTGGCAATTAAGTAGAGGTTTGGCAAGAGGGATGGAAGCAAAGGGAGGAATTTGGTTAGAGATTAGAAGTATAAGTAATAGGGCTTGATGGATAGAAGTGAGAAAAGAAAGGAAACAAGAATGTCTTAATTAAAAATATCTTGCACTATGAATTGCCTGTTTAACTCTGTGCCCCATTTTGTGAGTGGGGTATTTGTCTTCTTATTGTTTAGACTTTTGAGGTCTTTGTAAATTCTAGAGATAAGGCCTCTATCCGTTGGATAACCTGCAAATATTTTCTCCCATTCTGTGGGTATTCTATTGGCTTTGCTTATTATATGCTTGTCTGCAAAGAAACTCTTCAGCTTCATATGATCCCAATGGTTGAGTGACTGTTCAAGAACTTGAGCCACTGGGGTTTTATTCAGGAAGTCTTTTTCCATTCCTATATCATGGAAAGTACTTCCTAAATTTTCTTCCAGTAGTTTTAGAGTTTCTGGTCTTATGTTGAGGTCTTTGATCCATTTGGATTTGAGTGTTGTGCATGGTGAAATGTGTGGATCAAGTTTTAGTTTCCTGCATGTGGTTATCCAGTTTGTCCAGCACCATTTGTTGAAGATGCTATCTTTTTTCCAGTCTATATTGTTTGGACCTTTGCCGAATATCAAGTAGCTATAGTTGCTTGGCCCAAAATCCGGGTCCTCAAGTCTATTCCATTGGTCTATACTCCTGTTTTTATGCCAGTACCGTGCTGTTTTCATTACTATGGCTTTGTAATATAGCTTTATATTGGGTATGGTGATGCCACCAGAGGTATTTCTTTTGCTGAGGATATGTTTGGATATGTGAGGCCTTCTGCCTTTCCATATGAAATTTGAGATCATTTTTTCTATCTCTGTGAAGAACACTGTAGGGATTTTAATTGGAATTGCGTGAAATCTATATATTGCCTTTGGTAGGATTGTCATCTTCACAATGTTAATTCTGCCTACCCAGGAGCATGGGAGGTCACACCTAAGAAAATGTTCATCATCCCTAATCATCAGAGAAATTCAAATTAAAACAACTATGAGATTCCACTTTACCCCAATAGGGATAGCCAACATCAAAAGGTCAAATGAGAATAAATGCTGGCGAGGATGTGGAGAAGCAGGGACACTCATTCACTGTTGGTGGGAATGCAGGATGGTACAACCACTTTGGAAAGTAATATGGAGACTCCTGAAAAAGCTGGCTATAGAAATACCAACAGACTCAGTTATACCATTACTGGGCATCTACCCTAAAACCTTCAAACCAAAAGCCAGAGAGATTTGCTCAACCATATTTGTAGCAGCTCAATTCGTAATAGCTAAAAGCTGGAATCAACCCAGATGTCCATCATTAGAAGAATGGATAACAAAGATGTGGTATATCTACACAATGGAATTCTATACAGCAGTAAGAAAAAATGACATAAAGAAATTTGAGGAAAAATGGTTGAACCTGGAACAGATCATTCTCAGCGAACTTACCCAATCACAGAAAAAAAATCGACACATAGTCTCACTCATCTGCAACACCTAACCTGAATCTGCCCAAGATGCCTTACATACCCAGCAAGCACCTCATGGACTAGACAATAAGATGGATGGGAGGGCGGGGAGGGAATCAAAAGGTGGAAAACAGTAATCCGGACCCAAACGGCAATGGTACCATAAAATTCTACTTCCTAAAAGACAGACCAAATGGCTGAACCTTCACTAGACCCTTACAGGAAACACCTGAACCACAAGCCACTGGAGAGGGTAGGATCAAGACTGACCTAAATCTCCTACATCTTTCCTCCCTCCCTCTCCCCCTCTCCCCTCTATCTCTCTCCTCTCTAACTCTTGTATATTAGTTATCTTTTTCCTCAATTTCTTAGTGGACACTGACCTGTAACCCCCACTTCCAGCTTGGGCCTACCATCCACAATGAGCTTTTGATCAGAGAAACCTACAAGGTTTCCCAAAACAATGACAGACTTCTGTCAGAGTACTTGATGACCCACCAAAGGCCAGTGATAAGACCCTATTGCTGAAGACTCCATATGCAGCTGACACGTACAATGGAATGACATGGCTGGAAGCCAGGAGAGAGTCAGTCCCCAGACAGTCAGCGTGTCTAGTGCCAGAAGGCACTACATAGGCGACTGGGGGAAATGACCAAGATCTGTCCAAGCAACACATTGTTTAACCTAATTAGCAACAAATAACCAGATGTGATGCCCACACAAGTGCAATAGTGGTACACAGCCACGGTGAGGAATCAATTGCTCTTGATTTGGCTAACTGATCCACTCAGCGGTACTAGACCCATAACTGGAGCTGGGAAACAAGTCAGAACCATACCCAAACACAAGCCCACTCTACAATATCAAGCTACCATCAATCACGGGGTATAAGAGGGCCTAAACCTACCATAGTGTCTATCAAAAAAGTAAGTGCTATCTCAACTTTCCGGGTGCTAACTTACTCTCCGTTGGAGAATCTGCTTCTCTTTTCCAGATAGATGCAGATCCTAAGAAGAGAGCTGCCCCAACATACCTCAAAAGGGGCCCAACTGAAACTAAGGACAACTGGCGAAATAAGCAAGGGTGATGTTTTCCTGTGAACCAGATACCAGCACAAAGGGGAAGGAGATCAACGCAGAGAAAAATCACCTCCTACCAAATCAGAGAGCCAGAGCCTCAGAGGCCCCCAACACTTCAGCACTGAAGCAGACCAAAAATGAACCCAACATGGCTCAGGGAAATTTTGCGGAAGAGGGGGCGGAAAGAATGTCAGAATCACATGTTGGGTCATGATATGCAGAGACGTTTATCATACCAATAACTGGGGGCTAAATCCACAATGCACGACCCATTTTCATTAACAAGGAGGGTCTAATGGGAGGGGGTAGATCACAGATGAGCCTAAATAATGGTACCAAACTGCCTGTATTTACTGAAAAGAAAACTAATAAATTAGACTAAAAAAAAAAAATCTTGGGCTGGAGAGATGGCTTAGCGGTTAAGCGCTTGCCTGTGAAGCCTAAGGACCCCGGTTCGAGGCTCTATTCCCCAGGTCCCACGTTAGCCAGATGCACAAGAGGGCACACGCATCTGGAGTTCACTTGCTATGGCCAGAAGCCCTGGTGCGCCCATTCTCTCTCTCTCCCTCTATCTGTCTTTCACTCTGTGTGTGTCACTCTCAAATAAATAAATAAATAATGGACAAAAATATTTAAAAAAAAAAATCTTGCAGCTGGGTGTGGTGGCTCATGCCTTTAATCCCAGCCCTCGGTAGGCAGAGGTAGGAGGATCATCGTGAGTTCGAGGCCACCCTGAGACAACATAGTTAATTCCAGGTCAGCCTGGACCAGAGTGAAACCCTACCTTGAAAAACAAAAAAAAACAAAAAACAAAACAAAACAAAAACAAAAACAAAAAACAAAACAAAACAAAACAAAAATCCCTCTTAAGTATAAATAATTAAGATTATTTTCTACTTTGTTCATCTGAATAAATGTTTGCATTATACCATTAGCCTATGGAAAACTTAGAAAGAAAAGCACTTGTAAAAATCAATAATTCTCCTTGTATAAGTAGTTTTATATGCTTGTCAGACATACAAGTAGGTATATCAAATAACTATTTGCTACATGGGTCTGACACCATGTAAAGAAGGAGCCCTAGGGACACATTCATGACATATGAACATTGGGATTGCTGTTAAAGCTGGGGAGTGGTCAGTATCATTTACAGAAAGAGTGTGGATATGGAAGAAAAGCAGGACCTGGAGAGATCTGAAATACAGCCTTGCTTTATAGGTTTGCTGGGGAAGGATAGACAGGGAAGGTTACTGAGAAGGTGCCACCAACGTGTCATAGTGTAGTAAAATAGAGAACAAATGAGGAGACTGCTCAAGAAAGTTCAGTTGTGCTGGATAATTTTTTTTTAAATTTTTTACTTTTATTTATTTATTTGAGAGTGACAGGGAGAGAGAGAGAGCAAGAGAATGGGTGTGCCAGGGCTTCCAGCCACTGCAAATGAACTCCAGATGCATGCGCCCCCTTGTGCATCTGGCTAATGTGGGTCCTGGGGAATTGAGCCTTGAACCGAGGTCCTCAAGCTTCATAGGCAAGCACTTAACCGCTAAGCCATCTCTTCAGCCCGTGGTGGATAATTTTGCTATTTCTGCTAAAAATTTCAATAAGAAAAGTACAAAAGCTAGTTACTAAATTTTGCAACATGCTGATCATGATGTAGCAATACTGTGGCATGGGCTAAGGAAGGAACAGAATGAGAAAACAGAGATAGTAAGTATAGATAAGGGTTTTAGGTATAACCTAATCATATTAAAAAGTAAACAGTTGTAACATAATTAAATTTCAACTTAATATACCAGAGTAAATGGAATATTTACCAGTTCATAATTACATTACTTATCTCTAGATGGAAATTAATTAGCAGAAGATGATAGTGAGCATAGGACTCATAAAAGGAAGGCCAGAGTCCAGGAATTTGATGCTGTTAGTCCAGTAGGCTTAAAGGGAGAAGACCAGTAAAGCTGGGAGGAGACTGTTTTCTTCATTACAGAGCTCACCATTGAAGGGCAAGGAGAATTCTTCATATCCACTATTGTCGAAATGAAAAATTTCCTCAAGATTGTTTGTTTCTCTTCACTTAAATTTCTTACCTACCAAATAATCTCACTAACACAACAGTATTCCCATGTGACTTGATCTCAGAGGGAATGTAAAGAAATGATGGGGGTGAGAGGACCAGGAAAGACTTGGGATAGAAAGTGATGACAGGAAGGCTGTGGATACAAGGATTACTTTGCAAATTTGAAGTTTATCTCTTTGGATTTTTATAAAAGACAAGGAAAGAAGGCAGTATGTGTAACAAGACATACAAAATATATAATAGGTGCAAGTATGTGAACTATTCTAGGATGGTGTATAGTTAACCTATGGCCATGGCAGAATACCATAGATTGCATGGTTTGTGCACAGACATTTCCCCCTTTACAGTCCTGGAGGCTAGATCAAGATTAAGGTCAAGGGTGCTGGAACACTGGATGTCTGAAGAGGCCTATTTTTGGTTTATTGACTACTGGATTGAGAGAGATGGGGAGTGAGAGGGAGAGAGAGAGACTCATTGAGATTCCTAAGGGTCTGAAGTCATATAACATCATTTAACTGCTCCCTTAAAGGGATTTTTCTTCCAATATAGTTAATATAGTTATATTGTGGACAGAAATTAAGCACGAGGTTTTAAAATATTTTATTTACTTATTTACTTCAGAGAGAAAGCGGCAGACCAAGAGAGTGAGTATGGGCATGACAGGGATTCTTGCCATTGCAGATTAACTCCAGACATATGTGCCACTTAGTCATCTGGCTTTATTTGGGTACTCAGGAATCAAACCTGAGCCTTCAGGCTTTGCAAGCAAGTGCCTTTAACCACTGAGCAATCTCTCCAGCCTAGCATGAAGTCTTTTTTTTTTTTTTTTTTTTTTGAGTGGCATAGAATGTTTTAAATTTCGAAAGTAAAAGGTTACACTTAATTGAAGGCGGGGCTCCTGTTAGCAAATGTGATAACAAAGCTGATCTCAGCAAGGGACCTTCACTGGGCTCCCCACGTGCACGTCCATTCAGATCATAGTTAAGTACAACACTGACGAATCCACATGTCCAACATGCTACCATCTCAAGAAGTCTTATCCAGGGGGCATCAAAAACTGAACATGCTCCCAGTCTCGTCATGAAGAAAACAGGAACAGCTCACCCAACCAAGTTCAGGACGACGAGATGCAGGATTGTGCTGCACAGAGGAAATCAGCAAAGTCTCGCTCAGGGGCCATGCTTGGGAAATGGACTTTGTTCTGTGGGTTGATCTGTATTCTCATGCAAACCGCCAGGATGAGGCTGTCCACATAGGAGATGAAGCCCGACAGGAAAGCGTTGAAGGGGAAGGTCCCCAGGAGGAGAAAGTAACCGAACTACCGCGTCCTGGTGAGCAGAATATAAAGGAGACAGGCATCCAACAACGTCAGGCGCTGCGGAGTGGAGCTCAGGGACTCCTCTAAGAACCGCGAGATGACCGACAGCGCTGACGCCAACGTGACTGCAGACTGGACCCCCTTCCCCAGCTTCCAGCACCCGATGGCCAGCTACCCCATGACGTCTTTAGAAATTCATTTGCACATGGTGTGTGTGTGTGTGTGTGTGTGTGTGTGTGTGTGTGTGTGTGTGTGCGCGCGCGCGTGCGCGCGCACGCGCCAGAGTCTTTTCCAGCTGGAAATGAACACCAGATGCTTGCGCCACTTTTTCTGTCTGGCTTTATGTGGGTGCTCAGGAATTGAACGTGGGTCTGCAAGCTTTGTAAGCCCGAGCCTTTAATTGCTGGGCCACCTCCCCAGCCCTCAACATTAAGCTTTGTTAGTACACAATTCAGTCCATAACAAATGAATCTGCTTTTCTTAAAACAAGAGGACACACTGCTTGCTGATTTGGGGTGATAAGAAACAGTACTGCACATTTGTTTATTGCAATTTGACTACATTCTCAACAAGAATATAGAAGCCCAAAAGTGGGGATTTGCATAAATACCAAGTGAACAGGATTGAGAATTTGAATAGCTCACAAAGAAAGAATGTTTTAGAGTGGGGTGTGGTAGGGAAACAGGCAATATTGACAACAGCTTCCTTGAAATGGTTGATCATTCATTGTATTAAAGTTTTTCTAATGTGGCAAGAATATAGAAATAATATTTTTGTGACCTTTGGAGGCATCTGTGAAATTTGGTGGAAAACATTATTATTTTAAAAAATATTTTATCTTATTTATTTGAGAGAGAGAAAGAGAGAGAGAGAGAGAGAGAGAGAGAGAGGGAGAGAGAGGGAACATAGGCTTGCCATGGCCTTCATCTGCTTCAAACAAACTCCAGATGCATATGCTACATTGTGATTCTGGCTTACTTGGGTCCTGGGGAATTGAACTTGAGTCCTTAGGCTTCGCAGGCAAACGCCTTAACCACTAAGCCATCTCTCCAGCCTTATTATTTTATTTTTAAGTACTACATATTGTAATGATCATAAGGAATTAAAATATTGTGGAGAATATTGACTATGAATTTATAGACATTTCTTATACTTTTGGTTTCTTGTATACTTTTGATTCGTGGTTACAGAATCATCTAAAAAGAAAAAAACTTGGGAAAGGAAACATTTATTTTAGCCCATAGTTTCAGAGGGATTTTAGTCTCTCATGACAGTAGAAACATGGCAGAACCCAGTGGAAGCATGTGGCTGATATTCCTTATATGTTGGTGACTTAGAACACATGGGGTAGCCAGTTCTAGGGACTGGAGATAAACTTCAAGGGTCCACCTGTAGTGACTTGCTTGTACCAAGTAGGCCTTATCTTCCAAAGGCTTCACAGAACCCTTTCCACCCCCACACTTCTTTCCCCAATATAGATACCAGTTGTGGAAAAAACATTCAGAATAGGAGCCTGTGGAGGACATGTCAGATTAACAACATTTCACTGTATTCTGCACAGGAACAGACCAATAGAATTTTATGACGACAGATTTACTAGGCTGGCTTACCCAATGGGACGTAGGTAGTGCAACAAGGGCTGTCTTCAGTCTGGAGAGTCTGAGAACCCAGCCTGCTGGATGGCTCAGCAGTCCTAATCTGGTGTTGAAGGCCTGGAAAATTTCTGGAGAGCCCCTGGAACTTTAGTACACTTTGGAAGGCCAAAGAAGCTGAATTCTTATGTCAGCAAAAGATTGTGATAGCAGTGGGCAGCAACAGGATTTAAACACTCACCAGCAAGAAGTGAAGGCAGTCAGGCAAACAAGCTTTTTCCTCAGACCTTTGGTATCTGGGCTGCTGCTGGAAGGTGCTGCCCACTCTAGGAACAGTTTTCTCTCTTCAGTTACTTCTTCTTGGCAAAGCCCTCGCAGACCTGCCCAGAGGCATGTCTCTTAGTTAATTTTAGATCCAGTAAAGTTAACAGTTAAGATTAACCATCAAAAATTCTAAGTAAAGTTTTAAAAAAATGACAAGTGTGTTGGCATGTATCTGATTTTCCTCAGGAAGCTGAGACATGAGACTCTCTTGAGCTCAGGAATTCAAAGCTAACCCTAGCAACATTATAAATTTCTATAGCTATAAACCAAAATTAAAACTTATAAATGTTTTAGTGAAAACAAAGTTTATTATCACAATCGTACTATTTGCAATAACAGTATTTTTCTCCCTTACAGTGGCCATATGTAATTCCCATTAAAGAATTATAAAGTTTCAGAGCTGGAGAGATGGCTTAGTGGATAAGTCACTTGCTTGCAAAGCCTAAGGACCCATGTTCGATTCTCCAGTACAACATAAACCAGATGCACAAGGTGCTGCATGCATCTGGAGTTTGTTTGCAGTGACTAGAGGTCCTGCTGTACCCACTCTCTCTCATTATATGCCTCATTATCTCTCTCAAATAAATAGAATATTTTTAAAAAGGACATACAAAGTTTTAAATGATCTTGTTAAATCTTCAGTATCATTATTAATGAAAAAGTGTTATTTGTACTCTATAGTTACATATTAAAATTAAATGAAATTCTTTAGGGCAATTAATTTTATGCATTTATTTTTTTAAAGGTCTCACCATAGCCCAGGTTGGCCTGGAACTCATTCTGTAGTCCCAGGCTGGCCTTGAATTCACAGTGATCCTGCTACCTCTGTCTTCCAAGTGCTGGGAGTAAAGAGGTATGCCACCATACCTGGCTCACAGCATTCATTTTATAAAACTTGAACTAGTTTTAATAATATTTTGAAAGCAGGTTTTGAATTTTATTTTTCATTGACAAGTGTAACCTTGTATTGTTTTTCAATAATGAGAGATTTAACATCAAATTAGTTTTCTAGACCAAGTATTTGCTTATTATTATTGGCATTATTATTTCACAGTATTAGAATTGAACTCAAAGCCTCATGTACATGAGCCACATATTTAAATGCACATGCATAAGAAGAATTATCCAGTGGATAGCTTTTTGGCCACTGAAAGGGAAAATTAATAATGAGTATTATTTATGATGACAACTTGTGAGGTGTAACCTCCAACTGTGCCTGTCTGACTTCCTCAGATATGGGCTAAAGTATTTTAATCAATGACAACAGATTCACATCAAAGCCAAAACAAGCATGGCTATGATATAATTGAGTGGACAATGACTTACTACCTGCAAAAGGTAAAGGAAAGCATGAGGGTTCTTTGCAAAGTATATCCTCCTCAGATACCAAGCAGCATGGTATGTTAGTTACTTTTCTCATTGTTGAATTAAAATACTTGAGACAAGGAAGGAGGTTTATATTTTGATTCACAGTTTGCAAGTATAGTCCACCATGAGAGGAAAAGCATGGCAGCAGGAATGTGAGGCAATTGGTTGCCTTGCGTCTGTAGTCGGGAAACAGAGATGAATGCTGGTGCTCTATTGGGTTTCTCAGTTTTATTCAATCTGAGGTCCCCTCTCCCAGCCCATGGAATGGTGCCACCCACACTCAGGGAAGACCTTTCCTTCTAAGCTATTCCTTTCTGGAAAAGTCCTCATAGACATGCTTCCTAGGTGATAATAAATCCTGTCAGGTAGACAATCAAGGTTAACAATTCCACATGGAGACTTTATTCTTGGATCTTATTCATATTCACATAGGAAAGCACCTTTAGATGTGGGTGCATTCCTGAGTATGCTCAGTTTAAGGCTATAATTCAAGGGAAAATGGTGGACACATTTTTACATCAAGACCATGGATCATATATTATAAATGTTAAAATGGTCGTGAGGCCAGACATGCCCATAAGAGCAGCAAAAGGGAGGCTGAGGCAGGAATATTTCAAATTTGAGGTTATCCTCAAATTTGAACAACAGTTCAGCATGGCGAGGAAAGCATGGTGGCAGGAACTCACTCTCATCTGAGTGGACTGGGAAGCAGAGAAAAGAGAACAGTGCTGCTAATCTGCCTTTCTCCTTATTCAGTCTGGGCCCGCAGCCCGTGGAATAGTACTAGTTACTTTAGGATGGGTCTCTCCTCCAGTTAGTCTCCTTTGGAAACACCCTCACAAATATTCCCAGGGACTATCTCCTAGGTGATTCTAAATCCAGTCAAGTGACAATGAAGATTAACCATCACAGAAGAGAAAAATATCTTCTGCTCACTCCAAATTCTATCCAGTATCTAGTTATGCTTGAGTCTAGATCCTTGTGGCTGAGGTGTGTCCTAGTAGTGTGTATTTGCATTTCCCATTGACTAATGATGGCCATTTGTGTTTTCCATGGATAAATGTCTCTGCATATATTTTGCCCATATTTAAGTTCAGTTATTTTTTTCTTATTACTAAGTTGTAAGAATTATAGGTACAAGGCCATTGTCACATATATGATTCATAATTTTTCCTCCCATATTAGTTCCTTTTTATTAATTTCCTTTCAAACATAATACCTCATGCAAAATGTCTATTTTTATTTTATCATATCTAAGAATTTTTTTTATTTGTTTTTTTTCAAGGTGTGGTCTCATTTTAGTCCAGGCTGACCTGGAACTCTCTGTAGTCCCAGGCTGGCTTCAAACTCACAGCAATCCTACTACTCCAGTCTCCTGGTTTTTAGGATTAAAAGCATTACCCTACTTAGCTGTAAGAATTCTTTACCAATTGCAAAATCATGAAAATGTACTCCAATGTTCTATTGCCCACCCCCTTGAGTGTTATGGTGTTATCTCTTTACACTTAGGATTTTGATCTGTTTTTAGCTACTTTTTGTGTTCCAAAATTAAGAGCATTATGATGATTTTCTGTTCACTCTAGTGGGGAGGCAAGGTTCTTTAAATACCATGAGGTGACTACACATATGGCACCTGACACCATCCAGGTAAGATGAAACAAAAAAATGATTAATTAGTGATATTTAAAGGTTCAGAGAATGCCATGGATGACCACATAGGGGTTACACTTGGGAACAGAAAGATTTATCAGGATCATGGGAGACAGTCTCCATAATGACCAGAAGGAGTAGATTCCTGGTCCTCATGAAAGGACATGATTTGGCTCGACTGAATGTGTTGGTAGTGAGGGAAAGCCCATTTTGTTTAGGATTAGATGAGGTGTGGCCCATCTAGCTGATAAAGGCGCTAGCCAGGCAGGGAGTCTTTCTTGCTGTGTGAGAGGACATATCTAGTTAGATCATAGAATACCTTGTTTAAGAATATGGGACCTGGGCTGGAGAGATGGCTTAGCGGTTAAGCGCTTGCCTGTGAAGCCTAAGGACCCTGGTTCGAGGCTTGGTTCCCCAGGTCCCATGTTAGCCAGATGCACAAGGGGGCACACGCGTCTGGAGTTTGTTTGCAGAGGCTGGAAGCCCTGGCGCGCCCATTCTCTGTCTCCCTCTATCTGTCTTTCTCTCTGTGTCTGTCGCTCTCAAATAAATAAATAAAAAATTTAAAAAAAATTAAAAAAAAAAAAAGAATATGGGACCTATAGGCTTAATGTTGCCAAGACAGCACAAACTATATTAGACCTTATTATTCAGCTTGAGTTTTTCATGTGGCTGTCTGGGTATACCAGCACCATTTGGTGAGAAATCTTTTCTTTCCCTGCTGAATCATCTTGGTACCTTTGTAGAAAGTCAGCTAACCCAAAGAAATGTAAGTTTGTTTCTGAATTCTCAGTTTTATTCCCCTGAGCTGTAAGACTATCTTCACACTGCTGTCATTCTGCCAGGACTTACATTACTCTGTAATAATTCAGAGATCAGAATGTGTGGATCCTCTTTGTTCTTCATGTCAGGATTGTTTTGATTAAGTGGCCAATACTTTTTGGGAGTCATATTGGGACTTTATAAATGTAGATATATGTTCAATATAAAAGAATGTAGCCATTGTAGACTAAATAATCCTTTGTTTCTATCTTACAAATGCTCCTCTTTAAAAGACCAGCACCTTTAAAAAAGGTTCTATATAGAATTATGCAGGAGGACACTGCTATACAAAGAATTCATCATGGATAATGAGGGGATGATAAAGTGATAGATCTCTAAGCAATGTAGCCCTTACATATTTCTATTTTGAACTCATTTTATCAGTTCAGAGAGCAATTAGTTTTCTACATTGACTATGCCTAGTTGCTGGCAACTTGTACTTTCTGGTACCTTGATGTGTTTCATATAAGCTTATGTGGTACTAGTCACTTCTAGATAGAAACTGGAAGTATCAGTGTACATTTTACTGTTTTCTCCCTTTTATTTGGGAACATTATAAAATTAATGAGACTTTCATTAATGAGGGTTCCTGAACAAGGATGATATAGGGCTGAGTTGACTCCAAAACCCCTACACAAGCATACTCACAGAGGTCATATATTGCATGACTTTGGAATGTACCACTGTGGTTCTAAGCTGCTGCATATTTGATAAAATTTGGAATTATCAAATTTCATGAGCAAATTTGCTACCAAAGCATAAACAAATCTATTTGACAGAGAACTGATAGCCAAAGTAAGATTATCACAACTTAGAAATCTACAGTGTGTGATATTGGCTTAGAGATTTGAAGACAGTTGGGAAAAAAAAAAAAAAAAAACAAACCCAAATCAAAGACTAATGTAGACCTGAAAGATAACAATCTATGTATTGTTGAAGCAAAACTCTGGGAAAGTCCCGCATAGTCGAATATGCCTACAGTCTCTCAGTAGTGGGGAGGTGGAGGCAGGTAGATAAGGAATTCAGGCCACCATTGGCTATACTGAAAATTCAAGGCCACACTGGGCTACATGGACCCTGGCTCATCCCTGTCCTTCACCCACCCACAAACCCACATGAGAGAACTTTGAATGTAATGATTTAGAAGGAAAATCATGAAGCACATGAATCTGTAACTTTCAGGGAAGAGGTTTTAAGTAAAGTATTAAAAATGCCAAGATCACACCTATTGATTGCACTTGACAAGGTATTACAAGATAGAGACAAGCTTTCCAATGAGTTGGTCTGCTGTAAGCAAGGATTAAGAAGAATAGAGTGGGCTGGAGAGATGGCTTAGCGGTTAAGCGCTCGCCTGTGAAGCCTAAGGACCCCGGTTCAAGGCTCGGTTCCCCAGGTCCCACGTTAGCCACATGCATAAGGGAGCGCATGTGTCTGGAGTTCGTTTGCAGTGGCTGGAAGCCCTGGCATGCCCATTCTCTCTCTCTCCCTCTATCTGTCTTTCTCTCTGTGTCTGTCGCTCTCAAATAAATAAATAAAAAAATGAACAAAAAATATTTAAAAAAAAGAAGAATAGAGTAAGTCCAGAAATTATAAACGTGAATAGCTAGACAACGCATCTGCCTTCCATTCCCACCTAGTAGGTACAAAATGACAAGGCCATTCAACCTGATGATAAGTATCAATCCAGGGCTTGCTCATTATAGTCATGGCTAAAACTTTTGAATGCCTGGAGGGAGCATTCAGCAAACCCTTTAAATTGAACAACATGGCACAGAAAAAAGAAATCAAAGTAGTTCTCAACTAGTTTTGACAGCCTGGATATTATTATTGGAGACCAGCATGGCACAATATTACAAAAGCCAAGCAAATAAATGAAACAGCAAATCAAAGCATGTCTGTGAATGGACTGTAGCTATGGCTATATCAGATGCCTGTAAAAATTTGCTATGATTCTAAGAAAAATATACAGATAAATCATTAGCACAGAGTAAAAATAAAACACAATAGTTTCTGGATTAAAATAATTCCACTGGGATGAAAAAAATGGCTCAGCCTTTAAAGACATTTGCTTACAAATCCTGCCAGCTCAGGTTGGATTCCTAGTACCCACATAAAGCCAGAAGTACAAAGTGGCATATATGTTTGGAGTTTGTTTTCAGTGGCAGAAGGCCCTGGCACACCCATACTCTCCTCTCTCTCTCTCAAATAAATATATTTTAAAACATAAAATAATTCAATTTAAGCTTGGGGGATGCAACTCAACTCTGTGGTTAATGAAACTGTGGGAAAGGAAGAACATCCCAGAGGTTGGAGTCAAAGAAAATGAGGGAAAATAGGAAGTATCTTACTTTCATGAAGTGAAATCTGAGCCTAATAAACACTTTAAAAAATTCATGTAAGGACATTCTTACAATTCTAACTTGAAATTTCCTAACTGCAAGGAACCAGCATTTTCTGCTGTGTGTCTCCCTTTTAAAAAATTTCCAAGTTTAAGTACTACATGGCCAATTCTGTCTTGCTTCACTGCTACATTCTCGATTTGTGGAACAGATCACTTTCCATTTAAATTTTTAGATTCCTTTATCAGAAGGTCTGATCAGGTCAGACAGAAAGGGCTAACTTATGCCTTCATGTCATGATTTTGAGTTGTCTCTGTGGGAAGGCATGGCGGTTTTGCTTGTGGAAGAACAATAAAGTGTATGTGAAGTGAGTCATATACTAGTATTCATTATTATTATTCATACAATCTTTCTAGTTTGAGGGGGGCACATTGTGGAACTGCATCTTCTTGTACATTTGAAGTTGGGTGGCTGTGTTGTACTTTAGTCAGTATAATGTGAGTAGTAATACATCATTTCTAGGTAAAATTTAAGAGCTAGTCTGAAGCTAGCTACTTTCACTATTTCCTGGTTTGCAACATTGAGATCGAGCCTCTCTGCCTGTGACATCTGGGTAAACAATCCAAGTTGAACTGTAATAGACAAAACTGAGAGTCTTGCAATCATTCATTTATCCTGACTGATACAACAGTGTTTGGTTTGGTAGTTCTTGAAAACCACTCCCCAGTCCTTTCTGCCTCTGTCCCTGCTTAGGATTTAATCCAGGCCTCACATACATTAAGCAAGTGCTCTAACACCGAGATATACCCTTAGACTGGGATTTTATTTTTGAAATTCTGATCTCATCTTTACTATTAGCTCAGCTACTCACACAAAAATGTTCAGACTTTCCAGGTGAGGTGCCACATGATTGCGATTCCAACCCTCAGGAAGCAGAGCGGGGAGGACATCCTGGGCTACATAGTGAGGTACTGTGTCAAATACAAGTTTGATAGCACTTTAGATACTTCAAGCACAGTCAAAATGATATTGCAGCTAGCCTCTGGGGTGCTAGAGCACTGACTGACCATCTTTACCTCATCAGTCAATGCAGCAAGCAAGGCAACTTTCTCAATGATGAGACAAAACACCTGACCAGAAGTAGCTTTTGAAAGAAATGAATTATTTTGTTTTACAGTTTTTGAGGGGTAGGAAGAGGATAGCAGAGGAGGAACCTAGGACATCCATCTTGTCATAGCCACAAGAAGGAAACCATCTGAGTGAACTAGTTCTGAATACATAGTAGACTGGACTAATAAACATAAAGGTCCACCCTTAGTGACACTCCTCCTCCAGCAAGGTTCCACCTCCCAAAGGTTCTACCAGCTGGTGACTAAGTAGGAATCTAAATCACATCCACTTGAAGATATGGGGGACATTTCACATTCAAAACAACACAGTGGCTGTATGTTTCCCTCTTCAGCAGAGTCTCTCATGAGCCAGAAGATATGAAATTCAGAACCACATATGAGAAATAAAAACCTTTGCCCCCTAACTTTAGAGGTAAGTGAAACAGGAGCAACTGGAACTAACTTTACAAAAGCTTTAAATGAGACTAGGGTTAAGTTGTCATCATTTTAACTAAGAATAAGAAAAGAATAACCTATGTTACAATCACTTTATTTTTATTAGTTTAAAGTTTAGCAGAATTTAAACACAAACACCACTTAAGAAACTTAGAATGGCAAGCCCTTCAGAATTTACTGAAGTAATGTTTGCATTTGATACTTTATATAGAATAAAAATCCCATTATTCTTAGTATGCAAATTATTCAAAAGCAATTTGGTTATTACCCTCAGCTATGAAGAGAGATGACAAATTCAAGTTGATTTGGGAAATTATTTAATCAGTGAGAGACAAAATGTATACAAACAAAAATGCAATGTCATGTGGTACAAATTAATTTTAGGCTGAAATAATATAATCTCTTTATAAAACCCAAGCTTCCTATTAACAATGCAAAGTCAATGACATGTCTTCTTATTCATATCACAGTAAGATAGTATTTTTCAAAAATATGCTAATATGACTTACAGAAAACAAGTTCCATTTACAAAAATGCAACCTCAAACAAAAATCTAGAAGTTCTCTTCTGTCAGTTTTACAACATATTATGTTGTACACATGGATTTAACTTGAATTACATATACATAACTAAAGGCTAATATATTTTTAATATTTATTTTATTTTTATTTATTTATTTGACAGAGAGAAAGAGGGAGAGAGTGAGAGAATGGGTGTGCCAGGGCCTCCAGCCACTGCACAAAAACTCCAGACACATGCGCCACCCTGTGCCTCTGGCTATCGTGGGTTCTGGGGAATAGAACCTGGGTCCTTTGGCTTTGCAGGCAAACACCTTAACTGCTAAGCCATTCCTCCAGCCCTAAAGGCTAATATTTATATCCATGTGCTGTCCTTGTGCTTAGCACTTTATTTAGTTTTTGTTTGGTTTTGGGTTTTTGAGCCAGAGTCTCACGTAGCCCAGGCTAGCCTTAAATTCACTATATAGCTGAGAATACCTAGTGCTGGGATTACATGCATGTACACCACTTCCATGTAAGTGTTAATTTGATTTTTTCCCCCTCATTAGTTTCTAATTCAAGTATAACATTTGTTTTTAAGTATGGTATTTAGGGCAGAACCAGGGTCTCACACACGCTGAGCAAAACCTCTATCTCTGAGCTCTATCCCCACTCCTCTTGTTCATTTGTTACTATAATTAGCTGTAGGCATTCTTATTATTCTATTGGGTTTAGAATAAGAAAATGGAGGTTTAAAAAGGTTAGAAAACTTGCCCAGCATTATAATACTGATAATTAGTGAGATTAGAATTAATCCACCTTTTTTTTTTTCTACAAGACTTATACTTTTATGTTGAATAAACCTCTGCCACCTATGATATTCTCACATTAGTTTAACTACACTCAAGAAAACTGTATGACTAATAAGGAAAACAAATAAAAAGTAAAAAGTTATTTTATAGGAATACTCTTTCAAATAGAAATTTTATGATTTCTTTCCAAGTGTACATTTGAAATGTAAATAAGGGCTGGAGAAATGGCATAGCGGTTAAGCGCTTGCCTGTGAAGCCTATGGACCCCGGTTCGAGGCTCAGTTCCCCAGGTCCCACGTTAGCCATATGCACAAGGGGGTGCTTGCGTTTGGAATTCGTTTGCAGTGGCTGGAAGCCCTGGCGCGCCCATTCTCTCTCTCACTCTCTATCTGCCTTTTTCTCTCTCTGTCACTCTCAAATAATCAAAAAAAAAAAAAAAAAAGAAATGTAAATAATAATTCAGTAAAATGTCATGCCTGGGCTGGGTGTGCTGGTGCACTCAGGAGGCAGAGGTAGGAGGATTACCCTGAGTTCGAGGCCACCCTGAGACTACATAGTGAATTTCAGGTCAGCATGGACTAGAGTGAGACCCTAAGTCAGGATAAAAAAAAAAAAAAAAAGGATGTCATGCCCTAAATTTCTTTTCTTTTCTTTCTTTCTTTTTTTCTTTTTTTTCCAAGATAGGGTCTCACTGAGTCTCAGACTAACCTGGAATTCACTATGTAGTCTCAGGGTGGCCTCAAATTTATGGTGATCCTCCTACCTCTGCTGGGATTAAAGTTTTGGTTGATCACCATGTCTGTAACTATCACCCTTGTTGCAGTCAGGTTAGTATTGCTGGCAGAAAATATCTGACCAAGAGCTGCTTATGGGAGGAAAGGGTTTATTTTGTTTTACAGACTCAAGGGGAATCTCCGAGATGGCAGGGAATAATGATGGCATGAGCAGAGGGTGGACATCACCTCCTGGCCAGTATCAGGTGGACAACAGCAGCAGAAGAGTGTGTGAAACAATGGCAAGGGAAAGCTGACTATAATACCCATAAACCTGCCCACAACAATAAATTGCCACTATCTGAGGACCTAGCATTCAGAGCACCTAAGTTTATGGGGACACCTGAATCCAACCACCACAGTTTATAATTTAATTTATTTACTTACTAATATTTCCAATGTTAGGAATAAGTATAAGAAAGTATAACAAAGTTCTGTTTTCATGAGCCATGTTAGACTAGATTGTATCAAGTCCTGAGAACCTTGATAACCATAAAATAGTCATCAAAATCATGGTGTTTTCACTGATTCTTTATTGCCATCTCATTCAATTTCAAAAGTTATCCCAATTAATATTCTTATGAACAAAAGAATTCTCACCAGTGTATGGTGTTGTGTTAAATTATCATGCCTTGTCCTTCAATTATAATTCATTTTCAGTGATTCTTATGCTTTTCATCTTCATAGTTTTGAAGATTACCATCTAATTATTATTATTTTTTATAATTCATTTATTTGAGAGCGACAGACACAGAGAGAAAGACAGATAGAGGGAGAGAGAGAGAATGGGCGCGCCAGGGCTTCCAGCCTCTGTAAACGAACTCCAGACGCGTGCACCCCCTTGTGCATCTGGCTAACGTGGAACCGAGCCTCGAACCGGGGTCCTTAGGCTTCACAGGCAAGCGCTTAACCACTAAGCCATCTCTCCAGCCCCCATCTAATTATTTTGTACACTGTCCTTCTTTGTGAGGTTGTGTGATGTTTCTCATTCATATACCAGTTATATATGGGCAATAATGCCACAGCACTGAGGCTGTGCTCCCAATGTATCCTACTTAGTGGAGGGCCATTTCAATTCACCTCATCACCGACAACATCAACTTTTTATCACTTCATTAGGAATGTATCTATGAGGCCGCCCCATTGTAAATTTACTTCCTTTTCTCTTTATAACTAAAAATCTTCTTATGGGGAGGCATGTTGAGAGTAGGTAGCCATCCCATGCTGCATCACTTTGCATCCAAGTGATTTTCATTTAGCACTGGTGGCTCTGTTTCTTCATTTATTTATCACTGTGACAGGTCATCATTTTACATTTGTTAGTCATCATTCTACAATATGGAAAATCTCTTCTCTCTATTTATTATGTTGGATGTTAGGATGAATACACAGATTTTATTTACTTTTTAAATATTTATGTATTTGTGAAGAGAGAGTGAGAGGGGGAAGGAAGAGAAAGACAGAGAGAAGAAGAAGAAAGAGGAGGAGAAGAAGAAGGGAGAGAATATGGGCATGCTAGAGCCTCTACCATGCAAATAAGCTCCAGACACATATGCCACTTTGTTTATTTGGCTTTATCTGGGTACTGGGGAATCCAACCTGGGAAATCTGGCCATATCTTCAGCCCTGAGGGGCAGTACTTTATCTCATAGGTTAATGTTTTTAGTATTGTTAAAACGGATGCTTAATATTTTCATATATTTGGCAATAAGTGCCCTATCAGACAGACATATGTCTCAAATTTTGAAGCTCCAATCCTTGAGTACTTCCTTTGCTCTGGTATGTACTTCTAGCTTATCTATAATTGCTCTGTCCTACTCCTGGAAGCAGTCATCTCTTAAGGAGCCTTGGATTTCTAATATACAAAGAGTGGTGCTTGACACTTGGAAAACAATTTCTGAGTGTTCTGAGTGTTAGGTATGCTTGCTATGGTTGGGTATTTCTGCTCCTATATCTTCTTATATGACAGAGCTAGAGTTACATGCATAAGCACACACATATTTATATATGCATTCAGTTCTATATCTCTGTATCCTAAAAGCATGAGTTAAGTACTTTACTCTCCAATTCTAATCTAATACCAGAGGAGTAATTGTAGTTTCTCCATTTCCATATTTATTGTTTCCTTTCCCACAATGAGAAGTTTAGCTGCTTAACATGACACATGAGATACATAGAGCTAGTCTTCAGCCTCTGTTGAAGTCCTCACAGGGCTGTGCTCTTCCTTCTCCACTTGCCTTATTCTGTTAATCTCTGATGTCTTGCTGCCTGCTTCCTATACCCTTTCTATCCTGGCTCTTTTCCCTCTGTGGATGTCCTCACTTCATGGACTCCAGGACACTTCACAGTTTTGTCATCTCTCAACCTAGGTAGTCCATTTGAATATGGAGCTGCAATTTAAATAGAATAGTTTGGTAACACTTTGCTAGGGATTATGTTTATGATTTAGATATGAGGGAAAGAATGGGTCATGTGGGTATTTGGGAAAGAGTATTCTGGACAAAGATCCCAAAGCACAAAGGTGGTTGTGTGTTTAGGATTGGGAAGGTACCATCAAGCAGGAGAGAGAGGGAGAGAGAGAGAGAGAGAGAGAGGGAAGGAGGGAGGGAGGGAGGAAGAGGGAAGGAGGGAGGGAGAGAGAGAGATTGAGAGAGGGAAGGAGGGAGAGAGGGAGGGAGGGAGAGGGAAGGAGGGAGGGAGGGAGGGAGGGAGAGGGAAGGAGGGAGGGAGAGAGAGAGATTGAGAGAGGGAAGGAGGGAGAGAGGGAGGGAGGGAGAGGGAGGGAGGGAGGGAGAGGGAGGGAGGGAGGGAGGGAGAGGGAGGGAGGGAGAGAGATTGAGAGAGGGAAGGAGGGAGAGAGGGAGGGAGGGAGAGGGAGGGAGGGAGGGAGGGAGAGGGAGGGAGGGAGAGAGATTGAGAGAGAGAAAGAGAGAGAAAGAGAGAGAGAGAGAGAGAGAGAGAGAGAGAAAGAGAGAGAGAGAGAGAAAGAGATGAGGTTACTGAGGCGCCAGTGGACCAAACTCTGTAGGGACTTGTAAACTACCATATAGTCCTGGCTTTCTTTATCTTCCAGAGAACTGAATGCCATGAGAGGATTTGGTATAGCAGAGTGATAAAACTTGACTTATGTTTATGATTTAGATATGAGGGAAAGAATGGGTCATGTGGGTATTTGGGAAAGAGTATTCTGGACAAAGATCCCAAAGCACAAAGGTGGTTGTGTGTTTAGAATTGGGAGGGTACCATCAAGCAGAAGAGAGAGAGAGAGAGAGAGAGAGAGAGAGAGAGAGAGACCTGACTTGTGACTATGTTGAAAGTAGATGATGTATGTGTGTGATGGCAGAGAGGGAAGTTTAGAGAGAAAAAAAAAACAGTGAAGACACCGTAATTAATAGTAATTAGATGACAAATTAAACTCAGTTGTGGTACATGGTAAGAACTGGTCAAATTTTGGGCATATTTTGAAGTAAGACCAGAGGATTAGATGTAGAGTATATAAAGATACAGATAGTTACAAGTAGCTCCACAATTTTGCTGACTTCTAGGTTGGTTTTTTTTTTTTTTTTTTTGATTTTTTGAGGTAGGGTCTCTCTGGTCCAGGCTTACCTGGAATTAACTACGTAGTTTCAGTTTGGCCTCAAGCTCATGGAGATCCTCCTACCTCTGCCTCCAAAGTGCTGGGATTAAAGGTGTGTACCACCATGCCCAGCACTGATTATCTTTTGTTAAAATGAGACAGCCTATGTGAAGACCAAGTTTAGTTGAGAATAATGAGTTTCAGGGCATATTTAGTAGGAAGTTGAATGTATTTATCAGGAGTTTTTGGGAAATGTTTGGGTTGGAGGTAAAACTTTGGGAATTTTTGTTAGATAGATAGTATGTAAAAGATAGGGAAGGGCAGGAGAGATGGCTTAGCAGTTAAGGCACTTGCCTGTGAAGCCTAAGGACTCAGGTTCAATACCCTAGTACCCATGTAAGCTAGATGCACAAGGTGGTGCATGTGTCTGGAGTTCATTTCCACTGTCTAGAGGCCCTGGAAACTCATTATCTCTCTACCTGTCTCTCTCTGTCTTTCTCACTTTCAAATGAATAAATAAAATATTTATAAAAGATGGGGAAGTATGGAACAAGATTGGAAGAGAACAGGAAGGAATCTGGAAGTATGAGGGAAATAAGTACAGATGATGACTACAAGTGACTAGTGAGGCAGAAAAAATTCAGGGAACTGCTCCAGAAGCTGAATGCACAAAATGTTCCAAAGAGACAGGAAGTGATGCCAATCAAGCAAGGCAAGAGCTAAAAGATGTGGCAGAATACTGGCCATTGCTGGAGAATGCTAGCTTGGTGGAGTGCAGAGAAAATACCCTATTGGAATAGATACAAGAGAGAATGGGATAAAGAGCATAGAATTAAAATATTAATAATAAAAGAAAAGAGAACTAGATGGAAAACAAGGCAATGATAATATTTTAGAGGAGTTCTGATGTAAAGCTGAAGGATTGTAGCAGCTGATATGGAAGATGGGATAAATAAAGATTTTTTTCGTTGAAGTAGGACATGAAAAACTATGCGCAGATGGAAAAGATCTATTAAGGAGGAAAAAAAAAATGATGCAGCAGAGAAGAGAAAAGAGTAGGAGTCATATTGTTCGATGGATGACAGGAAAGAGTCTAGTATACACATAGAATTGGTAACGTTGTTAGGAACATACCATGGAAGATGCATCTACAGTGGTAAAGGAGGAAGCAGGATATATGGACACAAAAGGAGGCTGGTCTATACAACGTCATGAGAGCTTGTGGACATTCACCTCTGAATTACTTTTCTTTTCCCTCCTGGGCAATAGGAATCAGTGTCATTATGTCAGATCCAGATCAATGGACATGCTGTTAGAACTTTGACAAAATAGAAAATACGCAATATTGGTTTAGGCCTGAAGACACAGAATGGGGAGGGCAGTGTAAAGAGTAAGAAGGGAGCATGGGAGTTGACAGGATATTTAAAGGATGGATACTCAAATACAGTGATGCAATTGAACTTGGGCACATAAGAAAGTGAGTGAAGCTTGCAGTGAGTGGTTGATTAGGGAGGCTCCCAAATCCCTCAATATGTTGCCAAGACTCTTGAGTGCTGGCCAGAACTATATGGTAAGACCCTATTGCTAAAGATACTGCCTGGGCTGCAGGCCACTGAGAAATCAAGCTGGGGTAGAGCTGGAAGCCCCCTTCCTGTTGACTAGATGTCATGATGCTGGGAAGAGCTGTGCAGCCTGTTATGGGAGAAAAATCATCAGTGGTTTTAAGCAGCAGTAGCACCTGCAAACTTTATAGCTGGATAGCCAGGTCAAATTCTCCCAACTTGTGCATTTGTGCACTTCTGTCATGGTGAACAGTGCCTACATTTAGAATGGTCTAAAGCTTTGCTCCATGAAAGGGAATTCATGCCTGGTTGTGAAAACCTAATCAAAAGTCTATGGCTGAGAAGGTCATAATCCTAAGGGAAGAAACTAATACTGTTGTTGGCTAAATGAATATATTATGGCACCAAACTGCCCTCTAAACACTTGTGTTTGTATCTATATATAACGTTACTCTCTCCTTTGGTTAGAGAAGCTTCTCTTTTCAGATGGCGATGAACACTGGGGAAACTCGAAACTCACCAAAGTGCCGAGAAGAAATGACAGTTCCACACTAAGTGAGGCATCTCTGTCACACCTTCCAAAAGGCCTTTGCAGAAAAGGTGGCAGAAAGAATGTAAGAGCAAAAAAAAAAAAAAAAAAAAAAATTAAAAAAGGAAGAGTGCTAGAGTGCTTTGCAATACTGTCTTCTAGACACAAAGTGGCATGGTATTCCTGACAGTGTCTGACACTACCTACATAATAGAAGACCTTCATAATAGAAGGGGAAAAATGATGACATCAACAAAGAAGAGAGACTAGTTAGAAATGAGGAAGGGATTCAATGGTGGGTGAATTTTGGTGAAGGGAAAGGGAGGTTATGGGAGGGGATTATGTCCATGGTATATTGTATAAATAAAAAGTTTTAAAAAAGAAAGTGAAGAGTTTTTTTATGGAATCAAATAATTATTAGCATCAGGAGACTAGCAGTAGTAAACTTAGAAAAATAAAATTGTGGTTATAAAATGGAATGCCTGAAGCTACAAATATGGGTGGTTGCAATTTTTAGTGATACACCTTATATATGACTGTGGAGAATGATGGGCTGAAGTTGAGAAACAGATTACTGGAGAAGAGGAGTTCAAATAACTGATAAGAAAAACTGTTAGGGGAATCATTTATGTGGGCTTTGAAATTGTCAGTAATTATGGCATGGGTGGTGTTGAAGACAATCTGATAATGGTGAAAATTCTGTGTCCAATACTTTAAAAGGAATAACCAAAGGCCAATAGATGACCACATGAAGGGGATAAGCCCTGATTAGAGTAATAGAGGCAAGGTTTCTTTCTTTCTTTCTTTCTTTCTTTCTTTCTTTCTTTCTTTCTTTCTTTTTTGTAATTAAAGTTTGGCAAGTGGTCTGGGAATAATGGTTAAGGAGTAAAAATGACACACATATCACAAAATTCCATGACTTTTTGTCATGAAATTCTCTTACAAAATAATTTCTAATCTGAATTTACTATGGATCACAAGTACTTAAAATACTCCTGAAATCTAACCTAAAAAAAGAGATTTCCATTACTTTTCATGTTTTTTGTAGTGTGTGCCTGCGTGTGTGGGTGCATATGCACACGTGTTTGTATGTGCATAGAAGCATGTGTGTGCATGTGCATATGCAAGCCAGAGGTCAAGGCACTGGGTATCTTCCTCAATTGCTCTCCACCTTAATTTTTGAGATGACTTCTCACTGAATTAGTCAGAAAATCCCAAGGATCCTCAAGTTCCCACCTCCTCAGAACTGAGATTGTGGTATGTGCTGTGCCTAGCTGTATCAGTTGTTTTCTTGATGTTGGGACAAACAAAATGCCCAAACAGAAATAGATTCTCGAATGAAAAGGGTTTAATTCAGCCTAGTGTTTTGAGGGAAGCTTCATTATGGTGAGGATATCATGGTGGACCAGAGGAAGAAGCCCACGTCACATCTCACCAAGAGTCAGGAAGCAGAGGGAGAGACAGTTTAAGACATGAGTCTGGGCTGTAACACTTCAAGACCTCCCCACCCTGCCAGCTCGTGACACATTTCCCACAGCAAGACTCCATCTTCTAAAGCTTCCACAACCTTCCCAAATAACATCACCAGCTGGGAATCAAGGGTTCAAACACACGAGCCCATGAGGAACATTTTACAGGCATTCAAATCAGCACCAGCTTGTTTGTGGGTGCTGGGCATCTGAATTTAGATCCTCTTGCTTCAGAGGCAAGAACTTTATTCACCTAACCATTTCCCCAGACCCTCCTTCTCTTCTTCTTCTCTTACTTCTCTCTTTCCTTCTTCCTCTTCCCCTTCCATTTGTTTTTACTGTTATATCCCTATATGTATAACAATGCCTCCAGTGTAACAGATATCAACAAATGGTGGTTGAATTGTTGAAACAATAAATAAAAAAGTAAATAGGAAATCTTGTCTTAGTGTTTTTTGAGGAATTCATTTTTCCTTTCAAGGTGTGTTTAGAAGTATCACTGGAACATATTGAAGAACATGTATCTCTCCCAGTTTTTCACACTCAGGCATCAACTATCCAGCTTAGTGTCTACAGGTACTGCTCTCCGTAGGTAAATAGTAACAGCAACATATAATAACTGGATAGCATGAATAGCAACCTTCATTAACATTTCAAGCCATCTCCTTTCTATCAACGCTATGCTATGAGATATTACAGTGGTCTCTTTAAAATACTTAGCAGTTACCTGGTAAGAACTTCCACATAGTTTTGGAAAATTTTTCAAAATTTTATTTTTAATTATACCCGGTGGGATTGTACCACACTTTATGTGTTCTCTGGCTGTTGTGTATTTAAGCTGCTTTCCCCCTTCTTTCAAAGTGTTTCCATACCAGAATTTCAAATGTGAAGAAGATGGGAAGCTTACAGAATTGGTTCTTGATAAGAACCATCGATGGTCAACAGAATTAGGCAAATAAATTGGTGCCTAAACAGGTCTGTTGTGTGTCTAGACATTATAACTCTAAGACTGTGACTTCTGTGCAGCGGAATCATAGAACAGTGGCACTAATCATATGCCATGTATAGTTTCTGGGCGGTAGGTAGTTGTATGAAGTCAAAACAGCCAATCCAGTAATTTAATCCAGAGACAATGACTTTATTGTTTCATTCACTGCCATTCTGTTAATGTCTGCTAGAGGGCAGCAGAAGCCAGGGACAGGTAGGACAAACAGTAACTTGAAAATGCTGTTCAGAACAGAAACAGAAGTTTGGGTTCAAGGACTCTGCAGCAGAGGTTCTATTCAGTAACATGAAAGACCCACAAAATAAACAGCAGCAACATGAGTGCTATACTAAGGTTTAAGTACATAGCATGCACTTTGGACCTTTTAGGGAACTGAAACAAAGCAGCGAAGGTTAGGGAGAACCACCATGTGTAAGCCAAAAGCCGTGGGTCACTGTCTGTTTGAAGGAGCAGGTTAGAGTTAAGCAGTTGCAAAGCTTAAAGTGCACATATTAAGGAAGAAAGATGTTTTTAGAAAATCTAGGAATGTCAAAGGGGATGACAGTATGACTGAAATGAGCAGTTTCTCCATTAAAAGGGCCACACATTATGTAAGCATACAGCAAGCATACAGCAAAAGGGAAGGGCACAAGAACATGGACAGTTTGAAAATTATAAGAAAAGACAATTTTTTGTCGAGGTAGGGTCTCACTCTAGCCCAGACTGACCTGAAATTCACTATATAGTCTCAGGGTGGCCTTGAACTCACAGTGATCTCCCAACTCTGCCTTCTGAGTGCTGGGATTAAAGGTGTGCACCACCATTTTTTTTTTATTTTTTTGAGGTAGGGTCTCACTCTAGCCTACACTGACCTGAAATTCACTATGTAGTCTCAGGGTAGCCTCCAACTCACAGCAATCCTCCTACCTCTACCTCCCAAGTGCTGGTATTAAAGGTGTAAGCCACCATGCCTGGCTTGACAATTTTTTTTTAAATTTAATTTATTAGTTTTCTTTTCAGTAAATACAGGCAGTTTGGTACCATTATTTAGGCTCATCTGTGATCCACCCCCTCCCATTAGACGCTCCATGTTAATGAAAATTGGTCGTGCATTGTGGAGTTAGCCCCCAGTTATTGGTATGATAATTGTCTCTGCAAATCATGACCCAACATGTGACTCTGACATTCTTTCCGCCCCCTCTTCTGCAAAATTTCCCTGAGCCATGTTGGGTTCATTTTTGGTCTGCTTCAGTGCTGAGGTGTTGGGGGCCTCTGAGGCTCTGGCTCTCTGATTTGGTAGGAGTTGATTTTTCTCTGCGTTGATCTCCTTCCCCTTTGTGCTGATATCTGGTTCACAGGAAAACATCACCCTTGCTTATTTCACCAGTTGTCCTTAGTTTCAGTTGGGCCCCTTTTGAGGTATGTTGGGGCAGCTCTCTTCTTAGGATCTGCATCTATCTGGAAAAGAGAAGCAAATTCTCCAACAGAGAGTAAGTTAGCACCCGGAAAATTGAGATAACACTTACTTTTTTGATAGACACTATGGTAGGTTTAGGCCCTCTTATACCCCGTGATTGATGGTAGCTTGATATTGTAGAGTGGGCTTGTGTTTGGGTATGGTTCTGACTTGTTTCCCAGCTCCAGCTATGGGTCTAGTACCACTGAGTGGATCAGTTAGCCAAATCAAGAGCAATTGATTCCTCACCATGGCTGTGTACCACTATTGCACTTGTGTGGGCATCACATCCGGTTATTTGTTGCTAATTAGGTTCAACGGTGTGTTGCTTGGACAGATCTTGGTCATTTCCCCCAGTCACCTATGTAGCGCCTTCTGGCACTAGACACGCTGACTGTCTGGGGACTGACTCTCTCCTGGCTTCCAGCCATGTCATTCCATTGTACGTGTCAGCTGGGTATGGAGTCTTCAGCAATAGGGTCTTACCACTGGCCTTTGGTGGGTCATCAAGTACTCTGACAGAAGTCTGTCATTGTTTTGGGAAACCTTGTAGGTTTCTCTGATCAAAAGCTCATTGTGGATGGTAGGCCCAAGCTGGAAGTGGGGGTTACAGGTCAGTGTCCACTAAGAAATTGAGGAAAAAGATAACTAATATACAAGAGTTAGAGAGGAGAGAGATAGAGGGGAGAGGGGGAGAGGGAGGGAGGGAAGATGTAGGAGATTTAGGTCAGTTTTGATCCTACCCTCTCCAGTGTCTTGTGGTTCAGGTGTTTCCTGTAAGGGTCTAGTGAAGGTTCAGCCATTTGGTCTGTCTTTTAGGAAGTAGAATTTTATGGTACCATTGCCGTTTGGGTCCGGATTACTGTTTTCCACCTTTTGATTCCCTCCCCGCCCTCCCATCCATCTTATTGTCTAGTCCATGAGGTGCTTGCTGGGTATGTAAGGCATCTTGGGCAGATTCAGGTTAGGTGTTGCAGATGAGTGAGACTATATGTCGATTTTTTTTCTGTGATTGGGTAAGATCGCTGAGAATGATCTGTTCCAGGTTCAACCATTTTTTCTCAAATTTCTTTATGTCATTTTTTCTTACTGCTGTATAGAATTGCATTGTGTAGATATACCACATCTTTGTTATCCATTCTTCTAATGATGGACATCTGGGTTGATTCCAGCTTTTAGCTATTACGAATTGAGCTGCTACAAACATGGTTGAGCAAATCTCTCTGGCTTTTGGTTTGAAGGTTTTAGGGTAGATGCCCAGTAATGGTATAACTGAGTCTGTTGGTATTTCTATAGCCAGCTTTTTCAGGAGTCTCCATATTGCTTTCCAAAGTGGTTGTACCATCCTGCATTCCCACCAACAGTGAATGAGTGTCCCTGCTTCTCCACATCCTCGCCAGCATTTATTTTCATTTGACCTTTTGATGTTGGCTATCCTTATTGGGGTAAGGTGGAATCTCATAGTTGTTTTAATTTGAATTTCTCTGATGATTAGGGATGATGAACATTTTCTTAGGTGTGTGTTTGCCATTTGTATCTCTTCCTCTGTGAATTGCCTGTTTAACTCTGTGCCCCATTTTGTGAGTGGGGTATTTGTCTTCTTATTGTTTAGACTTTTGAGTTCTTTGTAAATTCTAGAGATAAGGCCTCTATCAGTTGGATAACCTGCAAATATTTTCTCCCATTCTGTGGGTTTTCTATTGGCTTTGCTTATTATATGCTTGTCTGCAAAGAAACTCTTCAGCTTCATATGATCCCAATGGTTGAGTGACTGTTTAAGAACTTGAGCCACTGGGGTTTTATTCAGGAAGTCTTTTTCCATTCCTATATCATGGAAAGTACTTCCTAAATTTTCTTCCAGTAGTTTTAGAGTTTCTGGTCTTATGTTGAGGTCTTTGATCCATTTGGATTTGAGTGTTGTGCATGGTGAAATGTGTGGATCAAGTTTTAGTTTCCTGCATGTGGTTATCCAGTTTGTCCAGCACCATTTGTTGAAGATGCTATCTTTTTTCCAGTCTATATTGTTTGGACCTTTGTCAAATATCAAGTAGCTATAGTTGCTTGGCCCAAAATCCGGGTCCTCAAGTCTATTCCATTGGTCTATACTCCTGTTTTTATGCCAGTACCATGCTGTTTTTATTACTATGGCTTTGTAATATAGCTTTATATCGGGTATGGTGATGCCACCAGAGGTATTTCTTTTGCTGAGGATATGTTTGGATATGTGAGGCCTTCTGCCTTTCCATATGAAATTTGTGATCATTTTTTCTATCTCTGTGAAGAACACTGTAGGGATTTTAATTGGAATTGCGTTAAATATATATATTGCCTTTGGTAGGATTGTCATCTTCACAATGTTAATTCTGCCTATCCAGGAGCATGGGAGGTCTTTCCATATTTTCAAGTCCTCCTAAATTTCTTTTATGAGAGTTTTTATATTTTCATTGTATAGATCTTTGACTTCCTTGGTTAACGTTATTCCGAGGTATTTAATTTTTTTTGTTGCTATTGAAAATGGGACTATGTCCTTTATTTCTTTTTCTGTGTCTTTGTCATTTGCATACAGAAATGCTACCGATTTTTGTGCATTGATTTTGTATCCTGCCACTTTTCTATAGGAGTTAATCACCTTCAGGAGTTTTGGGGTGGAGTCTCTCGGGTCTCTTACATATACAATCATGTCATCAGCGAATAGAGCTAACTTAACTTCCTCCTTTCCAAATTGTATCCCTTTTATTTCCTTCTCCTGCCTTATTGCTTGGACTAGGACTTCCAGAACTATATAGAAAAGCAGAGGTGAGAGAGGACATCCCTGTCTTGTTCCTGATCTCAATGGGAATTCCTCCAGTCTCTCTCCATTAAGTATTATTTGGGCCTTTGGAGCTTTGTATATTGCCTTTATTATGGTAAGATGTGAACCAGTCATGCCAATTCTCTCCAATGTTTTGATCATGAAGTGATGTTGTATCTTGTCAAAGGCCTTTTCTGCATCTATTGAAATGATCATGTGATTTTTATGTTTAAGCTTGTTTATATGGTGTATTACATTGACAGATTTTCGTATGTTGAACCACCCTTGTGTTCCTGGGATAAATCCCACTTGGTCAAGGTGGATAATGCTTTTGATGTGTTGTTGGATTCGGTTTGCGAGTATTTTGTTGAGGATCTTTGCATCTATGTTCATTAGGGAAATAGGCCAATAGTTTTCTTTTCTTGTGGCATCTCTGCCTGGTTTTGGGATTAGGGTGATACTAGCTTCATAGAAGGAGTTGGGTAGCTTTCCCTGTTCTTCAATTGTGTGGCCCAGTTTTAGGAAGATTGGTTTGAGTTCTTCCATGAAGATTTGATAAAATTCGGCTGGGAATCCATCTGGTCCTGGATTCTTCTTTTTTGGGAGGCTTTATATTACTATTCAATCTCCATGAGTGTGATGGGTTCATTGAGGTGATTGATCTGCTCTGAGTTTAGCTTTGGTAGATGATATGCATCCAGGAATTTATCCATGTCCTCCAAATTTTCCAGTTTTGTGGAGTAGAGGTTTTTGAAGTAAGTCCTGATGATTCTGCCGATTTCACTGATGTCTGTTGTGATCTCTCCTTTTTCATTTTGAATTTTGTTAATTTAGAGTCTCTTTTTTTTGCTTGATCAAATTGGCCAGAGGTTTGTCAATCTTGTTTATTTTTTCAAAGAACCAGCTCTTTGTTTTGTCAATTGCCTTAATTGTTTCCTTGGTTTCCAATTCATTAATTTCTGCTCTGATTTTAATTATTTCTTTCCTTCTGGAGCTCTTTGGGTTGGATTTTTCTTGCTTTTCCAATGCCTTTAGGTGGATGGTTAGGCTATTGATTTGGGATATTTCTGTCTTTTTTATGAAGGCATTGAGTGCTATGAATTTTCCCCTTAGGACTGCCTTCATTGTGTCCTTAAGTTTTGGTATGATAGGTTCTCATTGTCATTCAATTCCAGGAATTTTGCAATTTCATTTTTTATTTCATCCACTATCCATTTATTGTTTAAGAGTGTGCTATTCAGTTTCCATTTGCCGTTGGGGTTCTTGTTGGTTTTTTTGTTGTTGATTTCTAGGAATATAGCATTATGATCTGATATCATGCAGGGAATTATGTCGATTTTCCTAAATATGTGGAGGCTATCTTTGTGACCCAGTATATGGTCTATTTTAGAGAATGTTCCATGGGCTGCTGAGAAGAATGTATAGTCTGTGGATTTGGGATGGAAAGTTCTGTAGTTGTCTGTTAGGTCTAAGTGCTCTATGGTTTTGTTGAGCTCTCTTACTTCCCTGTTGAGCTTCTGTTTGGATGATCTGTCTATTACTGATAATGGTGTGTTGAAGTCCCCAACTATGATGGTGTTGGTGGTTATTTCTGTTTTATTGTCAAGTAGGTTTTGTTTTATGAAGTGTGGTGCCCCTGTGTTTGGTGCATACAGATTTATGATTGTAATTTCCTCTTGATGGATTGTTCCCTTTATAAGTAGGAAGTAGCCTTCTTTGTCTTTTTTGATTGTTTTTGGTTTGAATTCAACTTTATCTGATATTAATATAGCTACACCTGCTTGTTTCTTATTCCCATTTGCCTGGAATATTGTTTTCCACCCTTTCACCCTGAGGAGGTTTCTGTCTTTAGTGGTAAGGTGGGTTTCTTGAAGGCAACAGATTGAGGGTCTAATTTTTTGGTCCACCCTGTTAGCCTGTGTCTCTTGATGCGTGACTTAAGGCCATTAATGTTTAGGGTGATGACTGTGAGATTTGATTTGATCCCTGTCATGTTGTGGTGGTAGAGGTGTGTTGGCATTTCTATGGAATTTAATTTTTTTTTTTTTTCTATCTACTCTGGGTTTGGTTGCTGTGATCTGCTCTTGTAGGCATTTGTGTTTGGTTATTTGTTTCTTCTCTGTGGAGAATTTCCTGGAGTACTTTCTGTAGGTTTGGTTTTGTGTTCATATAATTGTAAAGCTGAGTTTTGTCATGGAAACTTTTCCTTTCACCATCTATTATAAGGGAGACTTTTGCCGGGTAGAGTAGTTTGGATTGGAAGCCATAGTTTCTTAGAGTTTGAAGTTTCATTCCAGGCCCTTCTAGCTGACGTAATTCTGATGGGGTTTCCTTTGAAAGGTTTGTGGTGTTTTTCCCTAGCTGCTTTTAGGATTTTTTCCTTGGTGTCAATGTTTAGAGTCTTAATGGCAATATGTCTTGGGGAGTTTCTCCTTTGGTCTAGTTGGTTAGGAGTTCTGTTTGCTTCTTGAATCTTGATGGGCCTTTCTTTTAAGAGACGGGGGAAGTTTTCTTCAATTATTATGTTAAATAGGTTCTGCACGCCTTTGGTCTGAAATTCTTCTCCTTCTGGTATTCCAATGATTCTGATATTAGGATGTTTAAGTGTATCCCACAATTCTCTCATGTTCTGTTCATAGGAAATTTTGAACTTACTGAAATTTTTGGACTCTCAAACTGTTTCTTCCATCCTGTCTTCCACATCAGAATTTCTATCTTCCACTTCGCTGACTCTATTCTTGAGAGCCTCTAGTGAGTTTTGGACTTGTTCAATTAAGTTTGCATTTTCTACTACTTTCCACTTTCCTATGTATCACTTCCATCGCTTTGTCCAGCTCCCTTTTTGTCTCATTTTCTGATTTTCTTGTTGATTCTTGGAAATCATCCTTGCATTTCTTTATGTTTTCATTTAGTGTGGCCAGCTGATTTTTAAGGTCCTCTTTTTTTTCACTCACTCAACTCTCTTAGCTCTCTTTGAATTCCTTCCAGTGTCTTATCATATTGCTCTAGCTTAGTGATGGTAGCATCCATACGATTATCTATCCTTTGTAGCTTTCCTGTCAGTTCTAGCAGTAGTTTGGTCAGGGTTGCATTGTTCATTGCTTCCACTTGATGTTCTGATCCTAAACACTCTTCTATGTTTTGGTTAGTTGTGATCCTTGTTGGACTGGGTGATCTGTCTGGGTTTTGTTCCATTTTATTTTTCGTGTTATTTCTTTTGCACTGTGGTCTACCCATGTCAGTGTATGGGCAGATAGGTGGGTGGAGCAGCCTGGGATCTAGCTTAATGTGAATCCAAGGCAGCCTGGGGCAGTTGCAAGCAGCCTGGGTTTTTGCTCACTCTTGCCAAAGCAGCCTATCTATAGCCTGACAGGGGTACCAAAGTTGCCTAACTTCTCACCCAGTAATGCACCTAAGCTGCCTGCCTTTGAGCTTGAAAGGGTACTGAGGTAGCAAACCCTGAAGGTGCCCAGACTCTGGCTAGGTACACTGGGGTCTGTAAACAGTCTGTGCTCTCCTGCCTCAGGGGAGTGGGGGATGGGTGGCGATGTACAGGTAGGGGATGGCACCTGCGCTGGCGCTAGTGACTCAGTGTGGACTTGTGTGGCTCTTTCTGTGGGAGTGGGCCTGCTGCACGTGCAATTGTAGTGCAGAAGCAGAGGCTGACCGGTGGCAAGTGATATGAGCACAGCAGCAGGGGATCTGGCAGCCACCTATTCACGGCAAGGGTGGCCACCACAGGCCTGCGAACTGAGCACCACGTGGCTGGTCTACTTGCAGGATCAGAGAACAAGGGTGACGTAGGAGGTCTCAGCTTCAGTGCAGCATGCAGGCAGGCAGGCGTGACTAGTGGGTGCCCGATCAGAGCATAGCCACGCAGGACGTGTGGAGGGTGCGTGGGCGGGTGGGTGGATGGGGGGCGCGGGGTGCGGCAGGGTGTATGGAACAAGTGGGGCACGTGGCGGGGGGAGCGTGGGGCATGCCAGGGCACCGGGCAATCAGGGTGTGGCGTGCGGGAGGTGGCAGGGCTCAGGGGGCACGGGGTGGGTTGCCCTGGAGGGGCGGGGGGTGAGGCGTGCTGTGGTTGGTCTGGGGGGGCGAGGGGCTCACCGTGGTCACAGGGGGGCCGCGCGCGCAGGAGGGGTGTGCGGGGTGCAGGGGAGCGCGGGGCACCTGGGGGGCGCAGGGGGGCGTGAGGCACGCGGGGGGGCCACGGGGCGTGCAGGGGCCACAGGGGAGTGTGCAGGAGGCGTGGGATGCGTGGGACACCATGGTGCGTGGGGGGCTAGGGGCACGGGGTGCATGGGGGGGGCGTGGGGTCGCGGGGGGCGCAGGGTGTGCGGGGGGGGAGGGGGAAGGCCATGGGATGCCGTGGGGTGCTCTGGACATTTGGGGGCGTGGGGCACGCCTGGGCGCCCGGGGCTCGGGACGTGCGGGGCGCTCCGGGTGCGCCTGCCGCGTGTGGATAGGGAGGGTGGAGCGCGCGGGGGGGGGGCGTGGTGTGCGGGGGGGCTTGAGGCGCGTGGGGGTGGGGCACGGGGGGTCTCGGGGCGCGCAGGGGGCGGGGGGGGGCGCGGGGCACGCCTGGGTGCCCAGGGCGCGGGACCCTGCGGGGCGTGCCTGCTGCGTGTGGATAGGGAGCGTGTGGTGCACGGGCGTGGGGTGCGGGGGTTGTGGGGCGCGGGGCCACCGAGCCGTGCCTGATGCAGCGGGTCGCGGCGGGAGGGGTGGTGGGGCGTGGGTCGTGGGCGTGTGTGCTTCCCTCTTTTATCCCAATCTGTGCCTTCCCTCTTGCAAAAAGTTTCTAATTTTCCTTGAATACTTGTCTTTTTTTTCCTTGTTGTCTGTAGTGCAGCTAGGCGGTTGCCATGTTGACCGGGAGTCCCCACAATTGTTTTTTTACGGCAGGGTTTCAAATAGTCCAACCTGGCTTTGAAGTTGCTGTATGGCCAGGATGACCTTGAAGTCTTGACTATTTTGCTTCTACTTCCCAAGTGGCATGAGGAGCTTTGCAACAGGATCTTGGCATCAGGGCTAGGAACATAACCTGGCTTATTTATTTATCTATTTTTGAGACAAGGTCTGATTCTGCAGCCTTCCGTGGCTGGTAAACATTAAAAGTTTTTGAGGATCAATCAGAGGCCTAAAAAAGGTAAGCAACTTGTTCACCATCATATAGTAGGTCATAGACACAGACCAGCTTTCCGGACTCCTGATCAATATTCTATCTAGTGACAGAAGCTGGCGACTAAATTTATAAGATATTGCTTCTTAGTTGGGTATCAAGGTTCATGGCTGTTATCACAATACATGGGAGGCTAAAGTCGGAGGTTTGCCATGAGTTTGAGGCTAGTGAGGGCTGCAGAATAAGACCTTGTCTCAAAAAAAAAAAAAAAATGTGGGTGAGGACTCATTTTTCCCTGCACCCTTGACAGCATTTGTTTCAGTTTTATGAGGACAGCAATTCTGACTGAGGTAAGACAATATGTCAGAGTAGACTTGCATTTCTCTGGGGGCTAGAGGTATTGAACATTTTAAAAAAGTATTAATTGGCAATTCTTGTTTCTTCTTTTGTGATTTTAATAAGTTATTATTTTGAGTATACACCACAAAATGTCATTTGCAGACATTTAAAAATACAAAGTAACTTCAAAACTTTAAAATCTGATCTGCCTTTTCATTTAATTTAATATAAAAATTCAAAAATATGATGAAAATGATGCATAGACAAATTGATTTTTAAAGCTAGAATATATCATAGACTTTGTCTGTTACAAGTGGTCATTTACCTTTTTACTGCCAAGCGCTCTTTTAATTACTTTTCTCTAGTGCTCAATATTTTGAAAATTTTTATCTGTCTTTTTTCTTCACCAAAAGCATTTCTTCAATAATAATTAGGGTTTTCATTTTAAATTAATTGGAAGCACATACAGCTGCTGATCTGTATAACATGGGTTTAGCAGTTATACCATCCTGAGTTGATTCTAAACACATTTTTTTTCCTTTTTATTGACAGCTTCCATACTTACAGACAATAAACCATGGTAATTCCCTCATCTCCCCTACTTTGCCTTTGACAAATCTACACTTCATCATATTTCCTCCCTCTCTCCATGAGTTTTGCTTTTATTTTGATGTCATAATCTTTTCCTCCTATCATGAGGGTCTTGTGAAGATAGTGCTAGGCACTGTGAAGTCATGGATAGCAAGGCCAATTTCTGTCTGGTTGATTGGATTGTAAGAAATCTTACCCTTCCTTCGGCTCTTACATTCTTTCTGCCACCTCTTCCGCAATGGATCCTGAGCTTTGGAAGGTGTGATAGGGATGTTTCAGTGCTGAACATTCCTCTATCACGTCTTCTCAGCACCATGGTGACTTTTGGATCATTCCAGTGGTCACCGTCATCTGAAAAGAGAAGCTTCTCTAACCAAACATGAGAGTAGCATTAATATATGTGTATGAACATTAAGTAAAGTGCTTACAGGGAAGTTTGGTAAGCATAACGTATGCATTTAGCCAGACAAGAGGAGGTATTACACTCCTAATGCTTATGACCACCCCCACCATAGGCTTTTGGTTAGATTTTCAGTACCAGACATGCATTCCCTACCATAGAGTGGATCTCCAGTCTGATTAGAGAGCAGTTGCTTTCCCCATAATAAACATGCCACTATTGCGCCCATTGGCCCATTTGGCCTGGCTGGCCAAAGTTGATGTTGGCAGTGTCCATTGTTTTCACCACTGGTGGCTTCTGTCTCCCATAAGGCTGTGTGCAGTGCAGCTTTTTCTGTATTTCTAGCAGCTGGTTTACTGGGAGAGGGCTTTAACCTCAGCCCAAGTTTGATTTCTTGGTGATCTTGTAGCCCATGAATGTGGAGTCTTCAGCAATAGGGTCTTATCCATTCCTGATGGAGAACCAAGAGCCTTGGCAACAGCCTGTACTTTCTTGGGGGCATCAAGAACCTCCCTGACCAACAACTCACTGGAAGATATCCCATACCTGGCACTGAAATTTTTCTAGTAACAGTCTATAGCTTCTGGGCATGCCATTTATTAAAAAAAAAAAGTAGGTCATCATGTGGCTAATTCACAATATCCTGAATTTTGATGTCCCCTCCCCTCATATTTCTTTTACTTAATCTTTCCCCCTGACTTTGTTTATGCCATTCAACTCACAGTAATCTGTCCATCTACTTACAGGTATATATGTATATATATATATATATATATATATATATATATATATATATATATATATATATACACACACACACATACATATACATATACATATATACATTTTTTTTTTTTTTTTGCTGACAACTTCTATACTTACAGACAACAAACCATGGTATTTCCCTCCCCTCCCCTGCTTTCCCCTTTATAACTCTGCTCTCTGTCACATCCCCTCCTTCTCTCCATTAGTCTCTCCTTTAATTTGATGTCATCATCTTTTTCTCCTATTATGAGGGTCTTGTGTAGGTATTGCTAGGCACTGAGAGGCCAAGAAAGTAGATTGTTTTAAAGTTTTCATTGTAGAGATTCTTCACTTCCTTGGTTAGATTTATTCCCAGGTCCTTTAGTTTTTGAGTCAATTGTAAATGTGAGTGATTCCCTGATTTCATCCTCTTCATGTTTGTTGTTAGTATATAGAAAAGCTACTGATTTATTTATTTTATTTTTTTCTGGGAAAAAGAGGTTTGTTTTGGCTTACAGGCTTGAGCAGAAGCTCTACAATGGCAGGAGAAACCAATGACATGAGCAGAGGGTGGACAACACCACCTGGCCAACATAAGATGGACCATAGCAACAGGAGAGTGTGCCAAACACTGGCATGGGGAAACTGGCTATAAAGCCCATAAGCCCGCCCCCAACAATACCCTCCCTCCAGGAGGCATTAATTCCCAAATCTCCATCAGCTGAGAACCTAGCATTCATAACACCTAAATTTATGGGGGACACCTGAATCAAACCACCACATTCCACTCCTGGCCCCCATAAACTGATATCCATACATGATGTAAAATACAATGCATTCAGTCTGACTTTAAAAGTCCCAAAGTTTTTATCAATCCCAATGATGTTCAAACATTCCCATAGTACAAGATCTTTTCTCATTATTGTTCAACTCTGAATTATTTTTTAATTTAATTTAATTTAATTTATTTTTTGGTTGTTTATTTTTATTTCTTTGAGAGCAACAGAGAGAGAGAGAGAGAGAGAGAGAGAGAGAGAGAGAGAGGCAGAGAGAGAGGCAGAGAGCGAGAGAGAGAATGGGTGAGCCAGGGCTTCCAGCCACTGCAAATGAACTCCAGACGCATGCGCCCCCTTGTGAATCTGGCTAACGTGGGTCCTGGGAAATCGAGCCTCGAACTGGGGTCCTTAGGCTTCACAGGCAAGTGCTTAACTGCTAAGCCATCTCTCCAGTCCTCGACTCTGAATTTTTTGATTTCCTTTTTGACTTCTTCATTGACGCATTCATCATTTAGTGATGTATTGTTTAGTTTCCATGATTTTGTGTATGATCTATAGCTTTTCTTGCTATTGATTTATAGTTTGATCCCATTGTGGTCAGATAGAATGCAAGGAATTATTTCAATTTTCCTGTATTTGTGAAGATTTGCTTTGTGTCCTAATATATGGTCTATTTTAGAGAATGTCCCATGTGCTGCTGAAAAGAATGTATATTCTGCAGCACTTGGATGAAATGTCCTGTATATATCTGTTAGGTCCATTCCTTGTATGACCTCATTTAGTCCAGATGCCTCTCTGTTTATTTTTTCCTGGGATGACCTGTCAATTGATGAAAGTGGGATGTTGAAGTCACCCACCCCCACTGTGTTTGGTGTTATCTGTAACCTTAGTTCTAATAGTGTTTGTTTGATGAATTTGGGAGCCCCCATGTTAGGTACATATATGTTTAGGATAGTAATGTCCTCCTGTTGGAGTGTGCCTTTAATCAATATAAAGTGACCTTCCTTATCTTTCTTGACTAACGTTGGACTGAGGTCTACCTTGTCAGATGTTAGTATAGCAACTCCTGCTTGTTTTCTACACCCATTTGCTTGAAACACTGTTTTCCAACTTTCCACCCTAAGATAGTATCCATCCTTTGTAGAAAGGTGAGTTTCTTGGAGACAACAAATTGTAGGATCCTGCTTTTTAATCCAGTCTGCAAACCTATGTCTTTTGTTTGGGGCATTGGTGTCATTGATATTAAGAGATATTATTGAAAGGTGTGCATTTATGTTTGCCTTTTTTTTTTTTTTTTTTTGTAGTTCCGGTTCTACCTTTGCTCTCTTGTGTTAGCTTGTATTTGAATCTTGTTTGTTTTTTCCAGGTTCCTTATATGTGTGCTTTTCCTTCTCTTTGGTATGGAGGATTCTTTCAAGTATTTTCTGTAGAGCTGGTTTTGTCTTCAAATACTCCTTTAGCCTGCTTTTGTCGTGGAATGTCCTTATTTCTCCGTCTATTTGAATGGATAGCTTTGCAGGATAAAGTAACCTTGGTTGACAGTTGTTATCTTTCAGAACTTGGAATAAATCACTCCAAGCCTTTCTGGCTTTTAAAGTTTGTGTTGACTAATCTGCTGTAATCCTGGTGGGCTTGCCTTTGTAGATAACTTGATTTTTCTCTCTAACTGTTTTCAATATTTTTTCTTTGGTTTGTGTGCTTGGAAGTTTTATTATAATATGTTGAGGAGAGGTTCTTTACAGGTTTTGTCTGTCTGGGGTTCTCAAGGTTTCCTGGATCTGCTTGGCACCTCTTTCTCTATTTGGGGGAAATTTTCTTCTATGATTTTGTTGAAGATGCCTACTATGCCTTTGGAGTGAAATTATTCTCCTTCTACTATGCCCTGAATTCTTGTGTTTGATGTTTTCATAGTGTCCTGAATATCTTGAAATTCCCATTCATACTTTTCTATTAGTTTGTCTTTCTCTTTGTTGGACTGTATTATATCTGCCACTTGATCTTCTAGCTTAGATATTCTGTCCTGTCCTATATCCATTCTACGGGTGAGATTTTCTAGAGTTTTTTATTTAATTAACTGTGTTCTTCATTGCAAGTAATTCTGACTGGTTTTTCTTTATTATTTCTATTTCCTTATTTATGTCTAGTAATGACTTCTTTATTTCATTAAATTGGTGTCCTGTGTCTTCTTTGATTACTTTGATTTCCTCTTTCATTCCTTTGATTTCTTCTTTGAATTCTTTAAACATATTTACAATCATTCTTTTGAACTTTTTCTCAGGCATTTCCTCTAACTCATTCTCACAGGAGGTCATTTCTGATGCATTAATCCTTTTAGGTGGATTTATATTGTCTTGCTTTTTAGTGTTTCTTGTGTTATAATGTATATATTTTTGCATCTTGGATTAAGTTAATGCTTGGATTTTCTACCTAGCTGGGTATTCTTAGCTGTATCAACTGATCTGATATATATCTTCAGGATAGGAGCTTAAGGTGTTAGGTGTGGCTCTTCAGACTCTCAGAGTATCTACAAGGGTGTTCCTAGGGGTTGGGTTTGCCTGCTATGGGAGTATTCAAGTGGGATGAGTGGAACAAAATGCAGGTAGATTCTAAAATATAACTGAACAATGAAAAACAGCACTGAGTATTTATGCAAGAGTAGGTATTATAACAACAAGATCCTCTATCAACAAAGAGGTTAAGATTTCTTGCCTGTTGAGGATTCCAAATCAACTTGTGACCAAGTGAGACCCTTCCCTGGTGCAATCCTAGTTACCTTTTGGGATGATTTTGGTTTCAGTTATGCATCCCTCTTTGGTGCCTGGTGGGTTCAAGTAGGCTGGCTGGATTGCTGGACCACTGTTCTGTTTTCTGGTGCTGGGCACTGGCTTTTGCTGTGGGGGAAGCTGAGCCTTGCAGCCATGGCCTCACAGACCTGGCACCACTGCAGCTGCTGCTGGATCTACCGCTGCTTTAGCTGCCGCCGCTGCTGCTGGAGCTGGAGCGGCTGCTGCCGCTGCTGTATCCACCACTGCCAGAGCCACTGATGCTGCCACTGTAGGCAGTGCTGCCAATGCTGTGGCCAAAGCTGCCACTACTGGGGCCACTTAGCCCTGCGTGTGTGGTCTCTGGATCTTTTCTACTTTTCTGCTGCTGTTTTAATTTCTTATACACCTCACTTTTTAGTAAAAGTGTGTATTTTGCTGGGTATTCTTTGGCTTTTTCTCCCCTAGGCTGCTTTGGTGTCTCCAAGATCTTTTAACTGAGCCATAATACCAAAAAATAACCTCAAAAAACCCCATAATGGCACAGAATAAATGTTCACACTGCAAAAGATGGCACTGGGCATAGCAAAGAAACATTCAACCAATACAAGATTTAAAACAACCAGGGCAAACATCAAACTGTAACTTCAAGTCCAACAACTCTAGCCAGTGACAAATCTCCAAGTCTGATAATTCTAACCAGCAACAAGTGTCTGGCATTCCAATTCTTCCCCTCCAGCTAGGCTACTCACAGTCCTGGAAAACTTCATTGGGTCTGGCAGCTCTCCTTGGCAGCCATCTTCTGGTCCTGGCATCTCCACTGGATCTCCACTGCAAGCCACAATTCATCCTCATGGCCCCATGGGGTCTCCATGCAGGCAACCAGCAAACCTGCTTCACACTGCCCATGGCCATTTACAAAACACAAGACCATGTTGCAAACTCAATGACCCTCTCTTTCCTGCATTACTTATACTCCACAATATCAAATACGGTGTCAATTTGTTAATCTGTGGGGGCAAGGGGAGGACAAAGCAGATTTTGAAGAACAGGATACTCGTTGAGCACTCAGGCACCTTCAAAAGAATCCATATTCCTCCAGTTGTCCCAGCGTAGGTCAGCTAGCCCAGTCTCAAATGTTGTAATCTCTCAATTGCAGCTGAATGGGCAACAGTTCACCCAAAGATTTTTCTTTCTGTGCCATATCCCTCTGCTCACACCAGTTCATTTCAACATAAAGCAACCCTGCACAACTTCTTAGGACATGGGCATAAGAGCAAGCTTCTCACACAAACTGCTAGCCCAGTCCAAGCAAAGCTCTTTCTCACCCTCCATAAACCAAACCTCACAGTCCATAGTTCTTATTGCATTCAGGTCTTGCAGTTCAGACCAGAATAGTCCATCAAGCTGTACTTATAGCACTGCAAGGCATCTCTTAGGCCAAGGTTTCAAATCCTCCCACATTCCTCTTGAAAATCAGCTCCAAAAGGCCAAAGCCACATAGTCAGGTGTCTAGCAGCAATCCCACTTCTCGGTACCACTTCACTGTTGCAGTCCGGTTCACATTGCTGGGAGAAATCACTCAACGAAGAGCACCTTCTGGGAAAAGAGAGATTTGTTTTGGCTTACAGGCCCAAGGAGAAGCTCCACAATGGCAGGGGAAACCGATGGCATGAGCAGAGGGTGGACATCACCCCCTAGCCAACATAAGGTGGACCATAGCAACAGGAGAGTGTTACCTGATTTCTGTGTATTTATTTTATATCCTTCTATCTTGCTAAAATTGTTTATCAGCTTTACCAGTTTGCTGGTAGGGTCTTTAGGGTCCTTGATGTATGCAATCATATCATCTACAAATAATAATAAGTTGATTGCTTCCTTTCCAATGTATATCCCTTTTGTGAGTGTCTCTTATTGCTACAGCTAAGGCTTCCAGTACTATATTAAATAAGAATGGGGACATTGGATACCCTTGTCTTGTTCCTGATTTTAGTTGAAAAGCTTCAAGTTTTCCCCCATTTAGTATTATGTTGGCTGTAGGTTTGTCATATAGAGCTTTTATTATGTTCTTCTATTCCCAGTTTATGTAGGACTTTTACCATGAAGGGATGTTGGACGTTGTCACATGCCTTTTCTGCATCTATTGAGATGATCATGTGATTTTTGTCTTTCAGCTTATTTATGTAGTGTATTACATTTATTATTTGTGTATAGTGAATCATCCCTGCATCTATGGGATGAAGCCTTCTTGGTTGAGGCGAATGATCTTTTTTTTGTTAAAATATTTTATTTATTTATTTGATATATAGAGAGAATGGTCATGTCAGGGCCTCCAGCCACTGCAGATGAACTTCCGATGCATGCACCCCCTTGTGCATCTAGCTAATGGGGGTCTTGGGGAATCAAACCTGGGTCCTTTGGCTTTGCAGGCAAATGCCTTAACCACAAAACCATTCCTCTAGCCTGAATGATCTTTTTGATATATTCTTGTATTCTGTTTGCCAATTTTTTTCTTTGTTGGTTTTTCGAGGTAGGGTCTCACTCTAGCCCAGGCTGATCTGGAATTCAACATGTTATGTCACTGGGGCCTCAAACTCCTACCTCTGCCTCCCAAGTGCTGAGATTAAAGGTGTGTACCACCATGCACAGCTGTTTGCCAGTATTTTGTTGAGAATTTTTGCATCTGTGTTCATGAGGGAGATTGGTCTATTTTTTTTTTTTTTTTTTTTTTTTTTTTTTGGTTCTCTCTTTGTTTGGTTTTGGTATCAGGGTAATGCTGGCTGGTAGAATTGTTTCCTTTTCTATTTTATAGAAAAGTTTGTGGAGCACTGGTGTTATATCTTCAATGAAGATCTGGTAAAATTCTCCAGTGAATCCATCTGGGCCTGGACTTTTTTTAGTTGGGAAACTTTTTATAACTGCTTGGACCTCCATAATTGTTATAGGTCTATATAAATGGTTTATCTCATCTTGATTTAATTTTGGTAGGTTGTGTGAATCAAGGAAATCATTCATTTCTTTCAGATTTTTAAACTTAGAGGCATATATAATCTTTGAGTATATCCTTATGATTTTCTTAATTTCTTTGGTATCTGTTGTAATGGTGCCTTTTTCAGTTGTAATTTTATTAATTTTTGTCTCTTCTCTCTTCTGGTCTGATTTGCTAAGGGTTTATATATCTTGTTAATCCTTCCAAACAAGCAACATTTTGTTTCATTGATTATTTGGGTTGATTTTTGATTTCTGTTTTATTAATTTCTGCTCTAATCTTTGTTATTTCTTCCCTTCTACTGATTTTTGGTCTGCATTGTTCTTCTTTTTCCAAGGCCTTAAGCTGAAGCATTAAATTGCTTATTTGTGAACTCTCTAATTTCTTTTTTATTTTTTTACAATTTTTATTAACATTTTCCATGATTATAAAAAATATCCCATGGTAATACCCTCTCTAATTTCTTAATATTGGCATTTAGAGATGTAATTTCCCTCTTAGGACTGCCTTCATTGTGTCCCCAAAGTTTTGGTATATTGTATTCTCATCCTCACCTGATTCTATGAATTTATTGATTTCCTTTTTGATTTCTTCAATGACCCACTGATCATTCAATAGTGTACTGTTCAGTCTCTATGAATTTCTGTATGCTCTGTAGTTTTTCTTGTTAGTGATTTGTGGTTTAATCCCATTGTGGGCAGATAGTGTACAAAGGATTATTTCAATTTTCCTTTATTTTTTAAGATTTGCTTTGTGTGGTAATATATGGCCAATTTTGAGAATGTTCTTTGTGCTTCTGAGAAAAAGTATCTTCTGCAGAATTTGCATGAAATGTTTTGTAGATATGTTAGATCCATTTGTTCTGTGACATCATTTAATCCAGATGTCTCTATTTTTTGTCAGGATGACCTGTCAGTTGATAAGATTGGGGTATTAAAGTCACCCACTATAATTGTGGTTGGTGTTATCTATGACCTTAAGTTTAGTAGCACTTGTTTGATGAAACTGGGAGCCCCCATGTTAGGTGCATATACATTTAAAATTGTACGGTCATCCTGTTGGAGTATTCCCTTAATCAGTATAAAGTGACCTTCTTTATCTTTCCTCACTAATGTTGGTTGGATGTCTATCCTGTCAGAGAATAAGACAGCAACCCCGCTTGTTTGCTATGCCCATTTGCTTGAAATACCATTTTCCATCCTTTCATTCTGACAGTGTCTATATTTTATTGAGAGATGATTTTCCTGGAGGCAACAAATAGCAGGATCCTACTACTTGTACTATACCCTGCGTTGTTATGTTTGATATTTTCATAGTGTCCCAAGTATCTTGAAGTTCTCATTCATACCTTGCTGCTAGCTTGTCTTTCTCTTTGTTGGGTTGTATTAGATCTGCCTCATGGTCTTCTAGTTTAGATATTTTGTTCTCTCCTTCTACTGGTGAGGCAGTCCATAGATTTATTATTTTTTTAAATTGAGGGACTGTGTTTTTCAGTGCTAGTGTTTCTGTCTCATTTTTCTTCAGTATTTCTATTTCCTTACTCATGTCTTGTAATGATTTCCTTATTTCATTAAGCTGGTTTCCTGTGTTCTCTTTGGATTCCTTCAGGTGTTCATTTTCTTCTTTAATTTCTTTAATTTCTTTGTTTTCTTCTGTGATTTCTTTGAGAATATATAAAATCATTATTATTATTTTTCTGAAAAATCTTTGTTAGGAATTTCATCTATAACAGTCTCATTAGGGGTACCTTCTGGTGGATTATAATTTTTGGTAGGATTGTATTGTCTTGATTCTTTGGGTTTCTTGTATTATAATGTATTGACTTTTGCATCCTGAGTTGATTTGATGCTTGGGTTTTCTAATTATCTGTAAATCCACCTTTATGTACTCTTACAGTAGGAGTTTAAGGTGCCAAGTGTAGTTGTTGTACTCCTATACAACCACAGAAGTAATCCTAGGTATTGAGTTTGCCTGCTATTCAAGTATTCAAGTATTCTAGTGGGCTGGGTGGGGCAATTTACTGGAAAATTCCAAAATTCAACTGAACAATATACACATTCAATAAAAGCAGCACAGAGTATGCAAGTGTAGGGATTAAAGCAAACAGATAATAGTATAAAGCCAAAATCCCTGAGTATGTGTGTTGCTCTACACTCTTAATCCTGCCAGCTGGGAGGTTGAGATTTCTGCTCTGAAATGGGTCCCAGTTCAGTCTGTGTCTGAATCAGATCCTGCTCCCAATAATGACAGAAAAAGAAATACAAAAGGCCCTATGAATCTGAAAGTACTAAAGGCAACAACGGTCAACCTCAAAATTCAGCTTAATTGAGAATGGCAAAGCCAACCACAAATATGTAACCCATAACCTTCCCTGACATGGAAAGAGAGATTAGCACTTCCAGTGCTGGGCTATGTACCTGCTTTATTGTCAATTTGCCTTGTTACCTTTTGGGGTGGCTTCCAATCCCAGTAATGCTGACTTCCCACTTTGATCCTCCTGTGTTGTACTTTGTATATGGTGTTCTGATCAGCTGTGCTGGATGCCCTGCCTCCTGGGCCTGAGTAAGTTCTTTGGAGGGTCACATTTCTGATGTCTGGGGCATGGGAGAATGCAGGAAGCCTGTATTTGTACTGGAACTGCTCAGCTGGTCTCATATATATCCCTTTCAGTAGCTCCTCAGCTGATCTCTGCTGTCTCCCCTTCACATGGATGAAAGAATATGACTTTAGTGCATTTACTACAATACTCAGCATTCCATCTTTTTTTAAGATTAATCATTGTATATTCTGATAATGAAATTCATATTTCAGATAAGTGAAACTAGAAATCATTTATTTCTGTTATGGACATTTGTGTCTATTTGTTTACTTATTTTTTATTAATTAGAAATAAAAAAATGAATCTTGGTTGTTTTCTTGTTTAATTTTTTTTCCAAATCAGATAGTTACACTAACAAACCATACATATACATGCATAATAAGACACACATGTAGAATTTTTTACGTGGATATATAGAAGCCCAGTGGACCCACAACTTGGAGAGAGTAGTGCTGAAATTCCTATTTTTGTGCACCATGCTCCAGAGCCCATGTGTTTGTGGCACTGCACTGTCGGGCTTTGATATGCCTTCATTGCTCTTCCATCCCTCTTGTTTGGAGGTACCTTTATTGGCCTCTGGGGTTATTATCTGTCTTGATGTATGTTTAAATAAAACCTTTATTCCTTTAAAGGGCATTAAAAATCAGCTGTTAATCCTTTCATTTATGTAGAGGCTTGTTACGTGAAAGACTTTCAAATTTCCTTTCTTTTACTACAACTTTAGTCTTTTGATCATGGTAAAATTCTCCTTAATCCTTTGAAGTCTCATTGACTGAAAAGACTATGATAAAGAATATTAACTTAGATCTTTGACAAGATAAGGTAGCTGGAAGGCAAGAATCAAGATATAGTCCCAAGTTGCCTCAGGGTAAAGATGTTTGAAAAAATACTGGCTAGGTATAAGCATCCTATAAAAGTGTCCAGTCAACTGCTAAAGTGATAAGCGAATATCTAGGGACCTCAAGGAAAGAAAACACTGACATCTAAAGCATTCCTTGCCTACAGAGAAAGATAAAGGTAAAAGAGGAACAGATGTTAAATCTGACTGTGGTATATATTTTGTATCCATAGACTTTCTACTTCATCAATCACAGGAGTTTGTGAGTGTTCTGTGATAGACAAAGGGAGTTTTTTCTTTAGGCAAGAATTTTTCCCTAACTGTGGTTCTGGGAGTGGTGATATCCTATGGTAATACATGTCCTATGAAAGATAGTTTGGAGGTCATTTTGCAACTCTTCCAGCTATGCTATTTCTTACAGGGTCACAAAAACATATTGACAACACATTGGAAGCTCTGAAAAAATGCAGTGAAGTATATAGCTTTGTAAGAAATACATTGGTAAACTTAACTTGGGTTGAAAACCTTTTCTTGTAACACTTTATTATTATTACTATTATTGTTATTACTAACCTGTGCTGACCACATAGTTAACACTGTTCTAACAACTTTATACACATTATTAGCTCATCAGCTAAATAACTCTATCATTAAAAAGGATATTGAGCCATAGAATAATTAAGTGAGCTCTCCATGATGACTCAGCTGGTAAATCAGAGCAGAATATCCTTTTTATCACTAATGCTTTGAGAGAATAGGTGTGATTTTTTTTTTCACTTAAGTAACAAAGAGAAAAGAAGTAGATTCACTTAAGTAACAAAGAGAAAAGAAGTAGATTCATTCAAAGTGTTTGACAACACTTTCAGAGAGCTAGTATGAACTTAAGTATGATATTTTATCTCCACTTACACTTCTGGAGATGAAACATTGAGTAAGATAAACAAAATTCCAACTTAGGGACATTTTATTGGAGTGGGGATAGATAATAACAAGCATATAAATTTGTAAAAATCCAGATAATGGAAAAATGCTGTGATGAAAATAGAAGGGAGTCATGTGACAGCATTTGGATGAATAGCAGTTAATACCTTGTCAGATAACTTAATGTGACTAATTAGAACTGATTGATCAGTTTAATAATAGTTTCTTGCTATTACTATTAGGATTCATTGATAAAGAATAATAAAGTTGACATTTTGGAAGGCTCATCAGTTCGGCTTTTATATTCTCAGAGTGGTACTTCCTAAAATAAAATAAATGTGGTATTAGTTCTTGGGGATTCCAGTAGTTGTGTGTGAAAATGACTTTGTGTTCCAAGTTACCTATCCTCATTGCACTAATTATCTAGATACTTCAGTATATACTAATGTCTTTAGGGTTTTGTTTTAAAAGAATATATATAATATCCTTAACTTATTTGAGCATGGGATTCCTTTTTTTAAGGTGGGGTAGTGTTTTGTGGAATGTATTTTGGAATGTATTGTCTTAGATGTCTTTCTTTTAAAAATATTATTTAATTACTAATTGCAAGCAGAGAGAGACAGAGAAGAGAGACAGACAATGAGACAGAGAATGAATGTGCCAAGGTGTCTGGTCTCTGAAAACAAGCTTCAGATGCACCTTCTACTTTGTGCATTTGGCTTTATGTGGACATTGAGGAATTCATCCTGGGTCATTAGGCCTTGTGGGCAAGTGCCTTACCCACTGAGAAATCTCTACAGCCCTAGGTTTTACTTCTTGTAATACTTTATTTGATATCTTTCTTTCTACTTCTCCTTTATCCCATCTCTATCTCTCTCTTTCTCTCTTTCTTTGTGCTGCATAACATCTTCTGGTGCTATGACCTTGTGACAACTAAGTCACTTTAAAAGTATTTAATGTCTTTTCTATATGGCACATTTCATTTTTTATATTTATTTATTTTGATTGACAACTTCCATAGTTATAGACAATAAACCGTGGTAATTCCCTCCCCCCTATTTTCCCATTTGCAAATGCACTCTCCATCATACCCCTTCCACCTCTCAACCAGTCTCTCTCTCTCTTTTGTCTATTAATTATGTACACAGCGTGTATATAGTCATGTTGATACCATCATTAGCCTCTTCCTTGTCCTCCCTTCTCTTCAGGAACCCTCCTCATTGGGGAATATGGATTGTGTATTGTGGGGTTAGTCACCAATTATGGGTAAGAGGCAATGTCTCTGTGAAGAAAGACCCAATGTGTGGCTCTAACATACTTTCTGTCCCCTCTTCTGCAAATTTCCCTAAGCCATGTTGTGTTCATTTTAGGTCTGCTTGGGTAATGAGGTCTTGAGGGCCTCTGTGTCTGGTTTGGTAGGGGCTGAGCGTTCTCTGTATCTATCTCCTTCACTATTGTGCTCGTACCAGGTTCACCAAGAAAGCAGCACTCTTGCTCATTTCCCCAATTACTCTTAGTTTCAGCTGGGGCCCTTTTGAGGTGTGGTGGGCTGGTTCTCTCCTTAAGATCTATGTCCATCTGAAAAAGAGAAGAAAATTCTCCAATGGAGAGTGAAGTTAGTGCCAGATAAATGGGATAACCATTGTTATTTTAGGGAGAATTTAATAGGTGTAGGCCCTCTTGTAGCCCATGATTGGTGGGAGCTTGATAATGGAGAGCAGGCTCATTTTTGGATATAGTTCTGACTTGTTTCCCAGCTCCAGCTGTGGGTTCCATTCCACTGAGCAGATCAAGAGCAGGTGGTTTACCACCATGGCTGTGTGCCACTATTGCACGTGTGTAAGTAGCACATCAGGCTCTTTGCTGCTGAGTAGCTTAGAACATGTGTTGCTTGGACAAATGCTGGTTATTTTCCCCCAGTCACTCACGAACCACCTTCTAGCACTAGACCACTAGATGAGCTAACTGTCTGGGGACTGACTCACTTCCAGATTCCAGCCAGGTTACTCCATTTTCCTTACCAATAGCATATGGTGTCTTCATCAGTAGGAGCTTACCACTAACCTTGGTGGGTCATCAATTACTCTGACAGAAATCTGTCTTCTTTTGGGAAACCTTGTAGGTCTCTATGATCAACAGCTCATTGTGGATGTTAGCCACATGCTGGTACTGGAAGTTATAGGCCAGCACCAAAGAAAAGAAGGAAGAAAAAGATAGAGGTAAGTGGGTGTGTGGGGGGAAAGATTAAGGTTAGTCTTCATTATACCCTCTCCAGGGCCTTATGATGAAAGTGTTCCCATAAGGACCTCATGAAGGTTCAACCATTTAGTGTGGCATTTAGGATATAGAATTTAATGGCACCATTGCCATTTGGGTCCATTTTTGTGTCCCCCCGCTCCACCTACCCTATTGTCTGGTCCTTGAGATATTTATGAAGTATGTCAGCATCTTGGGTAGATTCAGGTTAGGAGCCATAGATGAGTGAGACTATGCGATGATTATCTTTCAGTGATTGGGTAGGCAATTAATCTGTTCTGAGTTTAGCTTTGGTATGTGGTATGTGTCCCACTTCACTGTTGATTTTCTGTTTCAATGATCTATATATTGCTAATAGTGGAGTATTGAAGTCCCCAACTATGATGGTGTTGGTGGTTAATTCTGTTTTTTTTTTTGTTTGTTTGTTTTTGTTTTGTCAAGTAGGTTTTGTTTTATGAACTTTGGTGCCCCTATATTTGGTGATTAAAGACTGATGATTGTGATATCCTCTTGCTGGATTGTTCCCTTGATATGTAGGAAGTTGCCTTCTTTTTCTTTTTTTGATTAATTTTGGTTTGAAGTCTATTTTATCTGGTATTGGTATAGCTACACGTGCTTGTTTCTTATTCCCATTTGCTCCGAATATCATTTTCCATCCTTTCATCCTGAGGAGGCATCTCTTTCTTTAGTGGTGAGTTGGGTTTCTTGAAGACAATAGATTGAGGGGTCTAGTTTCTGATCCACCCTGTTAGCTTATGTCTCTTGATGGGTGAATTAAGTCCATTAAAATTTAGGGTAATGACTATGAGGTTTGATTTTATCCCTGCCATATCATGTCGGTTTATGTGGTTTTGTGTTTTCTTGGACTTTTAGGTTTTTGTGCCTTCTCTGAGTTTGGTTATTGTGATCTGCTTCTTGTAGGCATTTGAGGTTGAGTACTTTATTCTTCTGTTTGCAGAATTTCCTGAAGTACTTTCTCCAGGTTTGGCTTTGTGTTCTTATAGTGGTAAAGCTGAGTTTTATGGTGGAATGATTTTCTTTCACCATCTATTGTGAGGGATACTTTTGCAGGGTAGAGTAGTTTGGGTTGGAAGCCATAGGTTCTTAGGCTTTGCAGTATTTCATTCCAGGCCCTTCTGGCTTTCAGGGTTTCCCTTGAGATTTCTGATGTAATTCTGATGGGGTTACCTTTCAATATAATGTGTTATTTCCATACCTGCTTTTAGGACTTTCTCTTTGGTATTGATGTTTAGAGTCTTAATGAAAATATGTCTTGGATATTTTTCTTCTTTGGTCCAGTCTCTGATCTCTTTTAGCTTCTTGTAATTTGCTGGGCCTTCCTTTTGAGTGAGTGGGGAAGTTTTCTTTGATAATTATGTTGAAGAAGTTCTCCACGCCTTTGGTCTGAATTTCTTCCCCTTCTGGCATTCCCATGATCTAAATGTTGGGATGTTAAGGGTATCCCACAGTTCCCTCATGTTCTGTCCACAGAAATATTTGAACTTTTGAAACTAATGGACTCACAAACTGTTTCTTCTGTTTTGTTTTCCAGTTCTTAGTTTCTACCCTCCACATGGCTAATTTTATTCTGGAGAGCTTCCATAGAGTTTTGGGCTTCTTCAATTTGATTTGCATTTTTTACTGCTTTTAAATGTATAGTTTCCATCCCTCTGTTTCCCTTTTCATGTCATTTTCTGATTTTCTTGGTGTTTCTTGGAAATCACCTTGCATTTCTTTGTATGTTCATTGAGCTATTGAGTTATTGAGGTCCTCTTTTTTTTTTCTTTCTCTCCTTCAGATCATTTAACTGTCTTTGGAACCCTTCCAGGTTCTTATCTATTAGGTCTAGTGTAGTGAGGACAGCATTCATATGATTATCCGCCCTTTGTTGTTTTTCTGCAAGTTCTGCTAGTTGCCTGTTCAGGGTTGCATAGTTTATATCTTCATTGTGGGGTTCTGATCCTAATGTCTCTTCTATGTTTTGATTAGAGACATCCATTTTGGGACTAGGTGATCTTATTATATTTACTTGCATTTGATTTTTCATGATATTCCTTTTATGCTATGGTCTGCCTATCACAGTGTAGAGGCTTTTTAATTTAGCAAGAAGCTATAGTCTACCCTTGAAGTGTGTTCGGTGGTTATTCCCTTTTATATTTGCTTCCACTAGGCTTCTGGTGGCAATTGGGCCTGCCTGCTCAGATGGAAGGAGCCAATGAGGCTCTGGTGGGGGCCTGAGGATGTGATGTAGAGGCTTGTTGTTCCATGATTCATGGCATGGGAGTGTGTGGTCTGGTGACCCAATGTGGACAGGGGAGTGGGGGCTGATGGCCAGTGTGAGGGCATTCTGGTGCCTGGAGGCACTTGTGGAGCTACTCTGGTCTTTCTGGGCCTGAACACAGGGGTGAGGGTGGAGGTGAGTGGCAGAGGGTAGGAACCTGCAGGCAAAGGTAGAGCTAATATGACCTGCCTGGGTCCGGGCAAGGGGCTGGAGGGTGGTGGTGAGTGGGATGACATTACCCAGCCTGGAGGCATGGGTGGAACGACACTGGCCTGCCGGGGTCCACCCATGGGGGTAGGGGGCAGCAGCCAGTAGGATTGTGCTCCTGAACCTGGATGTGTGGGTGCAGGTAATCTGGCCTGTCTCGGTCCACAAGGGGATGGGGACAGTGACAAATGGTATGATGTTCCAAGCCTGGAGGCATGGGTGCTGCTGCACTGTCCTCCCTGGGTTCGTGCAGGGGTGTGGGGGTGGAAGCAAGTGGGACGGCATGCCCAAGCATGGAGGAGTGTGTGGAGGTATGCTGGTTTGCATCCACTCATAAGGATGGGGGGCAGCAGGGAGTGGGATGGCGTTCTGCAGCCTGGTTGCAGAGGTGGAACTATGCTGACCTGCTGGCTTGGGTCTGGGCGGGGGTGAGGGGGCGGGCAGCGAGTGGGATGGTGTTCGCTCATGCAGAGGTGAGTGGGACGGCATTCGCACACATGGAGGTGAGTGGGACAGTGTTGGTACATGGCAGGGAGAAGGGGATGGCGCACGCCGTGGCCACTGGGATGGCATTTGCTCATGTGTGATGGCATGGTTCAGGTGGGGCTACGCTGGCCAGGGTCCCCTTGCCTGCGGTTAGTGCAGGAGGAACCTCTGGCTGGAGCTATGGCTAGGACGGCTGCGTGAGGGGATTGGAGAACTTGTGGACTACCCGAGAGCGTGGGAATCAGCCTATTCCCTTTTTTGCCCCTCTGGGCCCTCCCACTGGAGGTCTATTAGAGTCTGCGCCCCCTTACAAGACCCAATGAACCCTTAATGTCTTGCCTTTCCTTCCCTGGGAGGTGCAGCATCCTTAGTTGCACCCATCTGGACTAGAAGTCGCAAAAAGTTTTTAACTTTTGAGTTGACTTGGAATAATTACTTATTAAATGTTTCTTTGTTATTAGAATTCTTAAAGCCAGATTTTACATGATAAAGAAATATTTCTTAAGATTTTGCTATTCTTTAACACTTTGATATCTGGATAATTCTGTTTGCTAACATTTGGATCAGTAGATAGGACTGTGACTCTCACAATCTAATTTTCTGCTCTTGGCTACTTGTTTCATTATTGCAAGTGGGTTTTTCCTGATAAACTGGTGTAGCCTTGAGGATTAGTAAGCATTAGGAGTTATGTATTTTCTCTACTTTAATAAGTACAAGCAAGTGTATACTTTTCTGTCTCTGCCAACACATGTTAATGGAAAAAGAGAAACAAAAACCCTACTAAGATGGCTGTCCTGGTTGTATGGATGTAGAAAGAAGTCTCTACTATATTTATATCTTTCAGAACAAAAAGTCAAAGATGGTTGTGAGTTTTTTTATGAATTCTTACTGTAATATATATATATATATATATATATATATATATATATATATATATATATATATGTTTTTATTTTTGTTTTTATTTTTTTTGATTTTTTGAGATAGGGTCTCACTCTAGCCCAGGCTGACCTGGAATTCATTATGTAGTCTCAGGGTGCCCTTGCACTCACAGCGATCCTCCTACCTCTGCCTCAAAAGTGTTGAAATTAAAGGTGTGCACCACCACGCCCAGCTTCATTGTAATATTTTGCATACACCTAATATATGTGTAACATGTATTGTACATGTATATTATACATATATACATATTTAATTTTCCTTTGAAATACAAGAGTACCATGTGTATGGTTCTACTCTCCACTTTGTTCATTTCATTTTACAATTCAATTCACTTTGGGAATGTTTCCATATCAGCATATAGAGATGTGTATCAGTAACAGAAGGAAAAAGCAACAGATATGGCAGCAGAGTGTTGCTGTTTAGATTTTTTTTTTTTAGCTGTATTCAAATACTTTAATATATATAACCACTCTCCATTTTATAGACATCTGGGTGATTTTAACTCATAGTCTGCCATAAAAGACACTTTAAATATTAATCTTGTAATTGAGATGAATTTTGCTCTGATTTTATTATTTTTGATAACTTTATGGCTTCTAAATTAGTGGGTTACAATTTGGTTTGGTATAAAATAAATTTGTAGGTTTCTAGAACACTGGAGTTTTTAAGCTTGTTCTAAGAGGAGTTTCCTTTATTAAAATCTCCCTAATTTTTATCCTTGGTAATACTCTGTCTATATTCATTGCATTCTATTGTTAACTTGATATTCCCAATATAAGGTTATGTTTTAAAAGCAATGAACTTTTTAGAACCATGACCTTTTTGCACAAATTATTTTTCTGAGGTACAGTGCCACACTGTGTTTTGTTAACTTCTTTTTTACATAAACAAATTACACATAATAGGAATGTGCTTAGGTCAGATCAGAGATGATAAGGATTGAAGAGCATGGTTGAAGAAAATAAGAGGAGTGATTAGCATTGCCCTTGCTGTTTGATGAATTGTACTTGATCATGCATTGCAACAATGGATTGTCTTCCAGAATAGCAAAGTCATCTTACATAAACATGATGGGAAATACATAGCCTTTTATCACTTGGCAAAACACAAGACTTACAATAACAATGTTGAGAATTCTCTTCAAGCCTCAAAGAGTATCCCTGGGCCAGCACTGATAAGAATGCACACAACCTTGTCCCTGGTAATGGGTTCAGTGGATTTCATTGTTCTTTTACTCTGAGGTCCTATTTGGTGATGACATGCAAGCTGTTTTTAATCTGTGAGTACTTACCTTAAAGTGGATCAGGAACTCTCCTACCCCTGGGGGTAACAGTAGGAATCTAATGATTCTGTTTGATCTACCATGTTAAACACAAATGAAATAAATGAAGAGAAATGCACATAGTGAGTATATCAAAGACTTATTTCCACTTCTAGGCATAGGGCAGTTGCTTAGCAACCTGTATAAGACTTCATGGTCATCTGTTAGGAAAGACACAAAGTCAATGTTCACTCAAGACACAAGATTGTGAATGAAAGAAAACATCTATTTTGTTGGATTCAAGCAAAGGCTGCTTCAATGAACATATAATGAGTGAAGGATATGCATCATCTATTGGCAAATCCTTTTAAGAAAACAATTGAAATTGTCAAGAAACAAAAACTATATTCAACCCAAGTAAGCTGAGAGAGCTCAGAAAATAAATGAGAAATTCCATGGGTAGTTTCCACACTCTAGGCTCCACCTTCAGAGCTCAGCAATTATGTGAATGGTCGTAGTTGCAATGGTCCATGCTGCCAACCTTCCCACAGCTGTGGCATCCACACACACTTTGGAATTTGGACCTTTATTGGTAATAATAATACCATTTATAGTTTTCTTTCACTTCTTTGTCCAATATCATGTTTTAAGCTATGCCCTTCTGTATCTTCTGAAAAGAATGTTTAAAAGATGGCACAGATATTAGATAAGTTTCAGGCTGAGTTATAAAAAGCTACCGGATGCACACTGTGTAAAGGAAATTACAGTTTTAACTGAGGAATTGATATGTTAAGTACCTAAAAATTACTGTTTCTATTCTTTTGTTTTCTGGATAAATTCTTTTTCTTTTGATATTTGAATGTTGCTTGAATAATTCAAATGTGTCATTGTATTTTGTTCCAAAGAACCAAACTTCATCATTATGTTTCTATAATGGCTGCTTCCCAGTTACTTGGCCTTAGATAGAATTTCTTTTTTATTAAGTATATACTTTGTATGGATACATCAGTTGTTGGTACCATTCTTTTCTTCCTTACTGTTCCCATTCTGCTGAGGGCCCTCCTTTGAGGGGTTGCTGGTATTTACATGGGGTTGTGGGTTATGAGTTGTGACAGGAGCAATCAGTCATTGTGGGGAGGGGGTGAGATGCCCTCCCAACCTGTAGCTTTTACAGTTTTTCTGTCCCATTTTCCATAAAATTCCTTAAGTTATGGTGGGGTTGTAAGCCTACTTTAGTGTTAGCTCTCAGAGCTTCTGGATTTCTTTTGTGGGATGTTTTGAATATCCTCAGTGTCTGTCTCCTTCACCCTGGTACAGATTGTCAGACTTACCATGGAAGCAGCTTTCTTGCTCATCTCATCAATTCCTCTGTGGTTTCACAGGGGCCTTGGCTGAAATATGAGGAGTGGTTTATGTTCTCAGTTCTTGCTGCCTTCTGAAAAAGAAAAACAGATTCTTAAATGAAGAATGAGGCCAGTGTAGGCTAAATAAGCATTGATAATTTAGATTTTGATGGATGTAGCCCCTTTTTGGCCAAACTAGTGGGAGCTTGTCACTAGAGACCATAATCTTTGTCTCCATAAGATTCTGACCTGGTTCCCAGTTCCAGTTATGGGTTCTTTTCCACTGAACAGATCTCTTAGCAAATCAGAAAGCCATTGGTTACCAACAAAGGCTGGATGCCACCATTGCACAGGTGTGTATGTCTTGTCAGACTGGTTGCTTTTAGAACAGCAGTGTCCGACAGAATTTTTTCCTAACTTTTCCTTTTTTTTTTTTTTAAACAAACCCTTGTATCATGTGCTGACTTTGTATTGATTGTAACAAGAGAGCTGCTCTGCAAAGTTCGAAACTCCGACCCAGAAGCAGGTAATCTAAGAATGGTTTCACGCCAGTTTCAACAGAAATGTGCCATGCATGGTGGGTGAAAGGACGGCCCCCTTTCCATTTCCTAGGATGAAGGGCTCTCTACATGGGACCTGATTCCAAAATGCATTGGTCTGCCAGCAGGTACGGGGGTGGGGGGAACCCTGCTATCCGAGGCCAACTGAGGTTCCTTCAGCAACAGCTTAGCTTCAGGATTCTGATTTAGAGGCAGTCAGTTATAATGCCACAGATGGTAGCTTTGCCCTATTGCCTCCTGAGCCAAGTACATACACCAATGTCAGAACCTGTGGTTCCTTCAGAAATAATTGTTTTTTAATTTTACTTATTTATTTGAGAGAGAAAGAGGCAGAGAAAGAGAGAGAGAGAGAAAGAGTGGGCATGCCAGGGCCTCCAGCCACTGTGAAGGAACTCCAGACACATGCACCACCTTCTGCATCTGGTTTATGTGGGTCCTGGGGAATTGAACCCAGATTCTTTGGCTTTGAGGACAAGTGCCTAAACACTAAGCCATCTCTCCAGCCCTCAGATAGAATATTTTTTCTCAATTTTAATGAACATTTTCCATGATTATAAAAAATATCCCATGGTAACACCTTTCCTCCACCCCCACGTTCCCCTTTGAAATTCCATTCCCCATCATATCCCCTCCCCATCTCAATCAGTCTCTCTTTTATTTTTATGTCATGGTCTTTTCCTCCTCTTATGATGGTCTTGTGTAGGTAGAGTCAGGAACTATGAGGTCATGGATATCCAGGCCATTTTATGTGTGGAGGGAGCACGTTGTAAGGAGTCTTACCCTTCCATTGGCTCTTACATTCTTTCCACCACCTCTTCCACATGAGACTCTGAGCCTTGGAAGGTGTGATTGAGATGCTACTCAGTACTCCAGTCACTTCTTTCCAGCACTATGATACCTTCCGAGTCATCCCAAGGTCACTGGCATCTGAAAAGAGAAGATTCTATACCTAAAGTGAGAGTAGCATTAATATAAGTGTATAAATATTAAGAGAAGTGCTTACTGGGCAGTTTGATAAGCATAGTATATACATTTTCCCAGACATCAGAAGATGTTATACCCCCTAGGGCTCATAACTACCCCTGTTTTAAGTTTTCAGTATCAGGGATGTGTTCCCTCCCATGGAGTGGGCCTCCAGTCCAATTGGAGGGCAGTTGGTTCCACCATGACAGACCTGCCACTATTGCTCCCATTGGCTCATTTGACCTGGCTGGCCAATTATAAGGCTTGCAGTGTCCACTGTTGAGTATCTTCACTGGTGGTACCTCTTTCTCCCATTGAACTACATGTAGAATGGCTTCTTCCAGCTTTCTGTCAGCTGGTCTACATGGAGGTTATCAGCTCAGTTCCAGCAGGATTTCTCAGTGGCCTTGCAGCCCAAGTATGTGGAGTCTTCTGCAATAGGGTCTTATCATCTATTCCTGGTGGGAAACCAAGGGCCTTGTCAATGGCCTATAATATTTTGGGGACATCAGGAACCTCCCTGGCCAACAACTCACTGGAGGTATCCCATCCCTGGCACTGAAAATTTTCTAACAATGATCTATGGCTCCTGATTGTTGCATTGTCTGAAACTGGAGGATTCCATATGATTTATTTGCATCCTCTTAGATTTTTTTAAAAATTATTTATTTGAGAGCGACAGACACAGAGAGAAAGACAGATAGATGGAGAGAGAGAGAATGGGCATGTCAGGGCTTCCAGCCACTGCAAACGAACTCCAGACGCGTGTGCCCCCTTGTGCATCTGGCTAACGTGGGACCTGGGGAACCAAGCCTGAAACCGGGGTCCTTAGGCTTCACAGGCAAGCGCTTAACCACTAAGCCATCTCTCCATCCCTCCTCTTAGATTTTGATTAGCTCTCCCACCACCTTTCCTTTACTCAGTCTCCTCCCCTGACCTCACTTTGGGCCTTTTCACCCCCATTAATCTATTTTTCTACTTACATATATACAATACCAACCTATTAAGTACCCTCCTCCCTCCCTTTCTCTTCCCTTTATATCTCCTTTTTAACTTACTGGCCTCTGCTACCAAGTTTTTTCCTTCTCAGGCAGAAGCCCAATCATCTGTACCTAGGATCCACATATGAGGGAGAACATGTGGCACTTGTTCTCTGGGCCTAAGTTATCTCAGTATAATCCTTTCCAGATCCATCCATTTTCCTGCAAATTTCATAACTTCATTTTTCTTTACCGCCAAGTAGAACTCCATTGTACAAATGTGCCACATCTTCATTATCCACTCATCAGTTGAGGGACATCTAGGCTGGTTCCATTTCCCAGCTATTATTAATTGAGCGGCAATAAACATGGTTGGGCATGTACTTCTAAGGAAATGGGATGAATCCTTAGGATATATGCCTAGGAGTGCTATAGCTGAGTCATATGGTAGATCAATTTTTAGCTGTCTTAGGAACCTTCACAGTGATTTCCACAATGGCTGGGCCAGATTGCATTCTCACCAACAGTGTAGAAGGGTTCCTCTTTTTCCACATCCCTTCCAACATTTATGATCATTTGTTTTCATGATGGCAGCCAATCTGACAGGAGTGAGATGGAATCTCAATGTAGTTTTAAACTGCACTTTCCTGATGACTAGGGATATAGAACAATTTTTTAGAAACTTATATCCATCTGTATTTCTTCTTTTAAGAACTTTCTATTTAGCTCCATAGCCCATTTTTTTTGATTGGCTTGTTTGACTTCTTATTATTTAACTTTTTGAGTTATTTATATATTCTAGATATTAATCCTCTATCAGATATATAGCTGGCAAATATTTTTTTCCCATCCTGTAGGATGCCTCTTTGCTTTATTCACAGTGTCCTTTGCAGTACAAAAATCTTTGTAATTTCATGAGGTCCCAGTGGTTAATCTGTGGTTTTATTGCCTGAGCAATTAGGGTTATATTCAGAAAGTCTTTGCCAAGACCAATATGTTGAAGGGTTTCCCCTACTTTTTCCTCTAGCAATTTCAGAGGTTCTGATCTGATATTAATGTCTTTAGTCCATTTGGATTTAATTCTTGTGCGTGGAGAGAGAGAAGAATCTATTTTCATCCTTTTACAGATACATATCCAGTTTTCCCAGCACCATTTGCTGAAGAAGTTGTCTTTTCTCCAATGAGTATTTTTGGCATTTTTATTGAATATCAGTTGGCTATAGCTACCTGGACTTATATCTGGGTCTCTATTCTATTCCATTGATCTACATATCTGCTTTTGTGCCAGTACCATGCTGTTTTTGTTACTATGGCTCTGTAGTATAGGTTAAAATCAGGTATGGTGATACCTCCTGACTTGTTTTTTTGCTCAGTATTATTTTAGATATTTGAGGGTTTTTTGTGATTCTAAATTAATTTTTGGATTGTTTTTTCTGTTTCCATGAAGAATGCCTTTGGAATTTTGATGCAGATTGCATTAAATGTGTAGATTGCTTTTGGTAAGATTGCCATTTTCACAATATTGATTCTTCCAATCCAGGAACAAGGGATGTTTTTCCACTTTCTAGTGTCTTCTGCAATTTCTCACTTGAGTGTTTTAAAGTTTTCATTGTAGAGATCCTTTACTTCCTTGGTTAGGTTAATTGCAAGGTACTTTATTTTTTTAGATGCAATTGTGAATGGGAGTGATTCTCTTTTTTCATCCTCTGTGTGTTTCTTGTTAGCATGTAGGAAGGCTATTGATTTCTGTGTATTTATTTTGTATCCTGATACATGGCTGTAGGTGTTTATCAGCTCTAACAGTTTGCTGATAGAGTCTTCAGGGTCCTTTATATATAGAATCATGTCATCTGCAAATAATGATAACTTTATTTCTTCCTTTTCAATTTGTATCCCTTTTATGTCATCTCTTGCCTTATTGCTATGGCTAAGACTTCCAGTACTATATTAAATAAAAGTGGGGACAGTGGACACCCTTGTCTTATTCCTGATTTTAGTGGAAAAGCTTCCAGTTTTTCCACATTTAGTAATATGTTGGCTGTAGGCTTGTCATAAATAGCCTTTATTGTATTGAGATATGTTCCTTCTATTCCCAGCCTCTGTAGGACTTTTATCATGAAGGGATGTTGGATTTTGTGAAATGCTTTCTCTGTGTCTAATGAGATGATCATATGATTTTTGTCCTTTCAGTCCATTTATATAATGTATTACATTTATCGATTTGTGTATGTTGAACCATCCCTGCATTTCTGGGATAAGGCCTACTTGGTCAGGATGAATGTTCTTTCTGATATATTCTTGTATTCTGTTTGCCAATATTTTGTTGAGAATTTTTGCATCTATGTTCATGAGGGATATTGGTCTGTAATTTTCTTTTTTTGTTCTATCTTTGCCTGGTTTTGGTATCAGGGTGATGCTGGCTTCATAGAAGAAATTTGGTAGGATTCCTTTTTTTCCATTTTTTTGAAAAACCTTAAGAAGCAATGGCATTAGTTCTTCCCTGAAGGTCTGGTAAAAGTCAGCAGTGATTTCATCTGGGCCTGGACTTTTTTTAGTTGGGATATTTTTGACAACTGTTTGGATATCCATGTTTGTTATAGGTCTATTTAAGCAATTAATCTCATCTTGATTTAATTTAGTTAGGTCATGTAAATCAAGTAAATCATCCCTTTCTTTCAGATTTTCATTCTTTGTGGAGTATATGCTTTTATAGTATATCCCTATGATTTTTTCAATTTCTCTGGCATATGTTGTGATATTACCTTTTTCATCTCTAATTTTATTAATTTGTGTCTCTTCTCTCTTTCTTTTGGTCAGATTTGCTAAGGGTTTATCAATCTTGTTTATCCTTTCAAAGAACCGACTCTTTGTTTTATTGATTATTTGCATTGTTATTTTTGTTTCTATTTCATTAATTTCTGCCCTAATCTTTATTATTTCTTCCCATCTACTGATTTTTGGTTTGCCTTGTTCTTCTTTTTCCAAGGCTTTCTGGTGAAGCATTAGGTCATTTACTTGCAACTTTTCTAATTTCTTAATATAGGTACTTAAAGCTATAAATTTACCTCTCAGGACTGCCTTGATTGTGTCCCCGAAATTTTGGTATGTGGTGTTCTCATTATCTTTTGACTCTATAAATTTTTTAATTTCCTTCTTGATTTATTCATTGACCCATTCATCATTTAGTAATGTGTTGTTTAATTTCCATGATTTTGTATATGCTGTATAGCCTTTCTTACTATTTATTTGTAGTTTGTTTCCATTGTGGTCAGATAGAATGAAAGGAATTATTTCAGTTTTCCTGTATTTGTGAAGATTTGCTTTGTGTCCTAATATATGGTCTATTTTAGAGAATGTTCCATGTGCTGCTGAAAAGAATGTATATTCTGTATCATTTGGAAGAAATGTCCTGTAGATATCTGTTAGGTCCATTCCTTGTATGACCTCATTTAGTCCAGATTCCTCTCTGTTTATTTCTTGCTGGAATGAGCTGTCAATTGATGAGAGTGGGGTATTAAAGTCACCCACTACCACTGTGTTTGGTGTTATCTGTGACCTTAGTTCTAATCGTGTTAATTTGATGAATTTGGGAGCCCCCATGTTAGGTGCATATATGTTTAGGATTGTAATGTCCTCCTGTTTGAGGGTGCCTTTAATCAATATATAGTGACCTTCCTTATGTTTCTTAACAAATGTTGACTGAAGTCTGCCTTGTCAGATATTAGGATAGCAAACCCATTTGCTTGAAACACCATTTTCCAACCTTTCACTGTAAGATAGTACCCATACTTTGTAGCAAATTGAAGGATCCTGCTTTTTAACCCAGTCTGCAAACCTATGCCTTTTGGTTGGGGCATTGAGGCCATTGATATTAAGAGATAATATTGAATGTTGTGTATTCATTTTTAGCACTTTTTTTTTGTAGTTCTTCCAGTTTTACCTTTGGTCTCTTGTGTTAACTAGTATCTGAGTATTATTTGTTTTTTCCTAGTTCCTTATATATATGCTTTTCTTTTTCTTCAGCATAGAGGATTCTTTCAACTATTTTCTGTAGAGCTGGTTTTGTCTTGAAATACTCCTTTAGCTTGCTTTTGTAGAGGAATGTCCTTATTTTCTCCATCTACTTGACTGGATAGTTTGGAGGATAAAGTATTCTTAGTTGACAGTTGTTATCTTTCAGGACTTGGAATACATTATTCCATGCCCTTCTTGCTTTTAAAGTTTGTGTTGTGTAATCTGCTGTAATTCTGATAGGCTTGCCTTTGTGGGTAACTTGATTTTTCTGTCTGTCTGCTTTCCATATTTTTTCTTTGGTTTGTGTGTTTGGTAGTTTGATTATAATATGGCAAGGAGAGGTTCTTTCCAGGTTTTGTCTGGCTGGTTTTTTAAAGGATTCCTGTATCTGCATTGGCACCTCTTGCCCAGTTTGGGGGAAATTTTCTACTGTGATTTTGTTGAAGTTGTCTACTATGCCTTTGGAGTGAAATTCTTGTCCTTATACTATGCCCTGAATTCTTATGTTTGATCTTTTCATAGCGTCCTGAATATCTGGAAATTCCCATTCATACTTTTCTATTAGTTTGTATTTATCTTTGTTGGACTATATTAGATATGCCACCTGGTGTTCTAGCTTAGATATTCTGTCCTGTCCTTCATCCATTCTACTGGTGAGATTTTTTACAGAGTTTTAAAAATTTCATTGACTGTGTTCTTCATTGTTAGTAATTCTGACTGATTTTTCTTTTTTTAAATTTTTATTAACATTTTCCATGATTATAAAAAAAATTCCATGGTAATTCCCTCCTTCCCCACCCCCACACTTTCCCCTTTGAAATTCCATTCTCCATCATATTACCTCCCCATTACAATCATTGTAATTACATATATACAATCTCAACCTATTAAGTATCCTCCTCCCTTTCTTTCTCTTCCCTTTATGTCTCCTTTTTAACTTACTGGCCTCTGCTACCAAGTATTTTCCTTCTCACACAGAAGCCCAATCATCTGTAGCTAGGATCCACATATGAGAGAGAACATGTGGTGCTTGGCTTTCTGGGCCTGGGATACCTCATTTAGTATAATCCTTTCCAGGTCCATCCATTTTTCTGCAAATTTCATAACTTCATTTTTCTTTACTGCCAAGTAGAACTCCATTGTATAAATGTGCCACGTCTTCATTATCCACTCATCAGTTGAGGGACATCTAGGCTGGTTCCATTTCCCAGCTATTATAAATTGATTTTTCTTTTTTATTTATATTTCCTTATTTATGTCTAGTAATGACCTCTTTATTTCATAAATTGATGTTCTGTGTTTTCTTTGATTTCTTTGATTTCCTCTTTGATTTCTTCTTTGAGTTCTTTGAACATACTTATAATCATTCTTTTGAAATCTTTCTCAGACATTTCCTTTAACTTGTTCTCACTGGAGGTCATTTCTGTTGTATTAATACTTTTTGGTGGATTTATATTGTCTTGATTTGTGGTGTTTCTTATATTATAATGTATATATTTTGCATCCTGGATTATTGTCTGGAGTTTTCTAGTTACTTGGGTATTATTAGATGTATCAGACAATCTGATGTTATATAACTTTAGGGTAGGAGATTAAGGCGTTAGGTGTGGCTCTCAAGACTATCAGAGTATTTATCCAAGAGTAGGTATTAAGACAACCAGATCCTCTAACTGCCCCTTAGGGTGTGTGGTGCCCCCCACCCTTAATCCTGACAAGGAGTTTAAGATTTCTGATTTGTTGAGGGTTCCTTGTCAACTTGTGACCAGGTGAGACCCTTCCCTGGTTAATCCCAGGTACCTCTGCTCCTGCTTGGATCCCGCTTTTGTTTCAAGTTGGCGTTGCCAGGTCCCTGAACCACTGCTCTGTATCTATGTATCCATCATCTATCATCTACCCAATTTTATCTTATCTTCAGTCTGAGCCTGAGAAAGAAAGCAGAGCTGGCAGGACGGTTAACTGGATTATCAGTAGTCCTGGGTAGGTCTGAGAACCAGGAGTGACAGTGTGTGAAGGCACAAGAAAGTGGATATTCCAGCTCAAACATGAAGCTATTTTGTCCATCATCCACCTTTTTGTTTTGTCCATGTATTCTAAGGATTAGATAATGACCATGTGCATGGATGGCAGTGGTCTTCTTTCCTCAGTCCATCAATTCAAACACATTTTTTCTAGCCATACTCTCATAGGCACATCTAGAAAAAAATGATTTATCAGCTCTCTAGATAGTCCAGTCAGATGGACATAACATTAACTATCACATAAGCTTTTTCTAGTTATTCCTGCAATAATTATGTAATACTTAATGTTTGTTGTCAAATGAGTATCTTTCCATAAAAATTATAATGGCTTTCCCAACAGATCTAAAAGGTGAGACCCTATTGCAGGCTTCTGTCACAGGATACCAAGAGACAATATTGGAAGTGAGAGGAAAGCCAGTCCTCTCCTAGCAAAGTCAAAACCTCATTGTGCTGGAAAGTGCTATAGGAGCTATTGTGAGATAATGGTCACTAACAGCATGAATAAGCAGGAGACCCTGCGAGCAGCTGGACTAGAGGTACACACTTGTGCAATAGTGGTACATAGCCTTTGTGGGTAACCAACTGCCCTTTGATGGGACATGAAGCCTGCTCAGTTAGAGAGAACTCATAACTGGTTCTGGGACCAAATCATCTCATAACCAAGAAGCTCACAACCCCCAGAGAGAATCACCTATTGTTCTCTGGACAAGTTGAAGGAGGGTCTTCACCAAAATGTCTCTCAAAGTTCTATGCATATCCCCTTTATTCAAAGCTGCTCTCCTCACTGGTTGGAGAATCTGTTTTATTTTACAGAGGGCAGAGAATACTGATGAGATAAAAGATCCATCAGTATGACAAGAAAAAGACAGCTGAATGCTCAATAAAAGATGTGCCACCTCTACTACACTTTGGGGTTCAGAATAAATTTCAGAGGAAACAGTGACATGAGTATTGCTCTCAAGTCTAACCGTACATCTATCTCCAAGAAAATAGCAACAAATTCTGTGGTGAACTAAAACTTATCATAACAGAAATACAGAGGCTATAGAGGACTCAACACTAAAATCAAACTGTTAACACACCCGCCCAAGCTCAGAGATTATTGCTGAACAGAGGCAGGAAGATTGTTAGCACCACAGAGTGGGTAGAAATATCCTGAGGAACAGCCTCCTCCAACCAGAGATTGACAGAGGCCCAAGTTACCTCAGAGTGAACTCCAGTAACCCTACTGAGGCAGCCCCTCAGAGAAACGGGGACCCAAGGTGAGGAGATATAGGAGTATAACCTATGTAAACAAATAAATAAGCCGGGCGTGGTGGTGCACGCCTTTAATCCCAGCACTCGGGAGGCAGAGGTAGGAGGATTGCCATGAGTTCAAGGCCACCCTGAGATGACATAGTTAATTCCAGGTCAGCCTGGACCAGAGTGAGACTCTACCTCAACCCCCCCCCAAAAAAAAATTATAATAGTTTGAAGTATAATGATGATACAACCCCCACTATATCTATAGGTTTGTCCTCTAGCACGGATTTACAGATTTACCTTGGAAGCAGAACTAAACCCAAAATTTTTTCCCTAGAATAATATTTCTGGGTTTAATTTTGTGTTCTTTAAAAACTCTACTATAAGGCTGTAGAGATTGCTTAGTACTTAAGGCACTTGTCTGCTAAGCTTAACAACCTATGTTTGACTTTCCAGGTCCCACATAAGCCAGACGATGCAAGTGGCAAGATTGCACATAAGCACTAGGTGGCACATGCATCTGGAATTTTGTTGCAGTGACTGGAGGCCCTGGCATGCCTATTCTCTGTCTCATTCTTACTCTCTCACATAAAAAAAAAAAAAAGGCCAGTCTTTTGGGCTTCCCTCACACACACAAAAACTCTAATTTTTCATGGTGTTGGTTCAGTCATTCTATCAAGTCAATGGGGAAGGATACTCTTTTGATAAATTCCAGAATCAAGGTTTTTATTTTTATTTATTTATTTTGGATTTCCGGGTAGGTTCTTTCTGTAGCCCAGGCTGTCTTGAAATTCGTTATATAGTTTCAGGCTGGCCTTGAACTCACAGGGATCCTCCTAGGTCAGCCTCCCATGAGCCAGAATCTATTTTTTAGGAATAAGAGCTCATCATTTTGGAACTGGTTGTTTCTAGCTGCTTATTATTAGATTTTTTTTTTTTTGTGAGTATGGAACACTTGTTGATTTACCCAGTGAAAAGGCTTTCTTTAGACTAAGACCATTTTGAACAAAGTAGAAGTGTGCAGTGTGGATGTTTCTCCCGATGACCTGTCAGTGACTTTTCTCAGTCTTCAGGACTTTGGAGGTTCAGTAATACTGTATTGTCTTCCATTCTCTTTTCCCTTTGTGAAGGCATATTTGACTCTTTGTTTTCTGAGTCAGCTGTTTTATTTTACCGATAGATGTAATATCATTCCAAAGAAAGCCAGCACCTCTTTCATTTTATGAGGTCTGTTTTTTCTATGCATTTTCATTTCAACCCATGTCTCTTCATATGAATGTTGCACTTTAGAAAAAGAGGCTAACATTACCTGATTGTCCAGATCAGGCAGGAACTGCAACACACAAGTTGGGGAGGGGTGGCTGTTCCATTTTTCAGGTTTGTTTTTCTGTATCTTGATTACCAGTTTTTCCTAAATACTGAGCACTCCCTAAGGAATAATTTTATAAGGTGTCACATGCCAGGGATGGTGGCTCACGCCTTTAATCCCAGCACTCAGGAGGCAGAGGTAGGAGGATCGCCATGAGTTTGAGGCCATCCTGAGAATACACGGTGGATTCCAGGTCAGCCTAAACTAGATTAAGACTCTGCCTCAAAAAACAAAAACAAAAACAAAAACAAAAAGACAAAATAATAAATAAGGTGGCTTATATATACTAACTACTACATTTTCATCAACTTTAACCATTAAAAAATATGGTATATGTGTTTAGAGACAACACTGTTCTTCACAGAATAATGCAGCATCCTTGCACTGGCACAAGAGGAATGAATTATTCCATACAATTAAAAACAATTGAGTAGCAATTGTATTTATACATTCATATCATTAAAGCAAAAATATCACAATTTCTAGTTTAATATAAATCAATGTCTGTATGTTTATTTGGATACTTGGGAGCTTTCGGATTTTATAATTAGCCCCTAACAACTGCTCAAAAGATATTATAAGAAAAGAAGACAAATGATATGAAACATAAAGCATAATGCTGTATTACAATAACACCTGCAGCTCATGTTTCATTTGCACTGTTTAAAATGCATTATAGGTGAATTGATTCTAAAACATACCTAGGAGGGATACAAAGGCAAATCATTTGTGTACATAAAATAACTAATTAGAATTTATTTTTCCTAAAGATTTTTTTATTGCTTACCTTTAATTAAAAAGCAATGAAAACCTAAGCTGCTTTGTAAATTTTTCCTATTTATAGAAAAATAAGCATAGTAATAAAGTAAGGAATTCAATTACACTGATGTTTAAAAAAATACTTTTTTTTTTGTTTTTCCGAGGTAGGGTCTCACTCTGGTCCAGACTGACCTGGAATTACCTATGTAGTCTCAGGGTGGCCTCGAACTCACGTGATCCTCTGCCTCTCGAGTGCTGAGATTAAAGGCATGTGCCACCACACCCAGCTAAAAAAAATACTTTTTAGACTAATATTTTTAGAAATATTTTCACATGTATTTGTAAATCATATATGTATATCATATCCTTAAATCCTTTTATATCCTTAAAGTAGACTTCTTTTACACAACATATGGGTATGTATACATGTAATATATACATTAATACACTGACACAAAGAGATATGGGAGTACACATGAAAAGAACCACATTTAGTTTATAGAATGATGGGTTGAAGAAATTTATAAAAAATACCAAGGGATATATTTGTGCTTCAGCTGATATTTTGGCTATGGTTATTAAGACTTGGACTTAAAGCAGTAATTTAATTACATTTTATTAAAGAGCTTTGTCTTTAAGTGATTAATAGAATTCTGAAATATTGTTGTGTTCACCTTGACTTTAATGATCCAATCCAGTCACTCCGTCTCCTTTTTGTTGTGCTCTCATTCATGGCTTGGCAGAGATACCTTGTTTTCTGAGGGCAGACATATCAGTACTAAAATGATTCACTAAGATTCTGCACAATGAGTACATTAAAAACATCCTGCCTTCATGGAAAAATATTTAGTTAGAGAAGAAAACTGTTCCCAATTCTGGCTCACCCTTATTCCTTGAAAGGTCACTTTAGTTCTATTTAAATGCAATCTATTGAGTGGGTGATCTGGCCTAGAAAGCTCTTTTTGAAATCATAATTGTTCTGGATCTGAGTTTTGGAGCACTGGTCTAAAAAATCAATTTTTCAAAATGGAGGAAACAAATAATATATTATTTGCTTCTGAACTCCCTTCTCTCTAGTTTCAAGATAATTAAAAAATGACAAAATGTGGTTTGATTTAGGTGTTCCCCCCATAAATTTATGTGTTTTTGAATGCTTGATGCCCAGTTGATGGCAATTTGGGAATTGGAGTTTCCTGAAGTCAGTATATTGTTAGGGATGGCTTATGGTTGTTATAACCAGCTCCTCTTTACCAGTGTTTGGCACACTCTCCTCTTGCTGTTGTACACCTGGTGTTGGCCTTGTGGTGATGTCCATCCTCTGCTCATGCCATCATTTTTTTTTTTTTTTTTTGTTATCATGGAGCTTCTCCTTGAGCCTGAGAAGAAACCATTTACTCCCACATGCTGCTTTTGGTTAGGCTTTTTTTTTTTTTTCTGCCATAAACATGAAGCTGAACTGCACCACAATACTATATGGTTATTACTGTTTTCTATGAAGTAAAATAAAGAGTTAATAGTCTATAATTATTTCATGACTTCAAGTATTCTTTTTTTCCTTTGCATTTCTTCTCTGGACTCAGAGAGGAAACATTTATACACAAACTTCACTTGAACACAATTTTGCTTCACTGTAGCTGCTACTTAGGTTCCTGAAATTTGAATGATAACAATTATTGAAAAAATTTTTGGCCACTTTCTATATTGCAAAAGCAACTGTGTAGAAAGATAAATGCCACATGTACTCTCTCATCTGGAACTCCTAACTGGGATCAATTAGAGATGAGTGCAAATGGTCCTTAACACCAGAAATATAGGCATAAACTAGAATGAGACAAGTAGAGAGAAGAATTAGGGAGACAGTAGAGAAGGACTTATTTGATAAGTTAGGGGAGGGTAGAATATTGAGGGTGGCTCTTGGAGGAATTCAGGGTAGTGAGGGTAGGAAAGCAATTGCATAAAAATTAAGAAACATGAATTAATTCCATAGAAATTCTAATTCTGATTAGCATTCTACAAGATATAACCACCAATAAAGGGTGAGGGAGAAAGTTCAGATAAAAGGAAAAAGCTTAACCTTCTTAAAACCATGAACTCTGGCCAATAGCTCCTGGTTCCAGAGTTGGGTTGCCCCCCTACAGTGAGCTAATGGCTAGGGGAACCCATGAAGTCCCCAAAACAATGTAGGCCATTACTAAAACACTTGATTACCTGCCAGACCTAAAGGGTAAGACCCTCTTGAAGAAGATAGTACAGCCCATGGTCACAGGACATCAGATTACCATGCTGGAACTGAAAGGGAATCTCCCCCCCACCCTCTGCCTAGCCTCCATTGTGCTAGAAACCACTATGGGAATTGCTGAAAGAAACTGATCACCAAGAGCATGAATAAACAGGGGACACTGCAGATTATGAAATCAATCAGCTGGACGAGAAGTACACACTTGTGCAATAGTGCCACATGGCCTCTGTAAGTAACCAACTGTTCTTGATTGCACATGAGGCCCACTCAGTGGGAGAGAACTCATATGTGGTAGTGGAAACCAAGCCAGATTCCCATAGTCAGGAAATTTCATACTTCAGAAGAAAGCCCCCATTTCACACTGTTCTCTGGAGAAGAGTGGGCTTGCACAACAAAAATCTCTCAAATAACTTTGCATAGTCCACTAACCCCAAATTGCTCTCACTTTTGGTTGGAGAATCTGCTTTATTTTTCAGATAATAGAGAAAACAGAGGAGAGTTGAGATTCATTGATAAGATGAGAACATAACAGACTTCCCATCATGACACTTGCCACCTCTTCCACATCTGCTAGGACCCAGGAAATCTTCCAGTAGAAGCAGTGCTACCCTGATAATCAGCTCCAGGGTGATGGTGGCTGAAAAGGTGATCAAGCACAACCTAGCAAAGCAGAAATCCAGAGACTACAAAGAACTGAACAATAAATCAGACTGCCAACAGTCCTGACATGGCTCAAAGAATATTCTGAAAGAGCGGGTGTAAAGATTGTAAGAACCACAGAGTAGGTGAGAATACCCAGAGGTAATGTGGCCCCACTGTCGCATTTAAACTGATGCAGGTCTTCAAGACCCCACAGTATATCCCATAACCCTATAGAGGAGGGCCTCAGGGAAATGGAAACAGGAAAGAGGAAATAAAAGGGTATAATCTGTTAAAAACCCCATGGGGATATCAGCAACCCCACTGAGGAGGGCCCCTAGTGGAGTGGACAGGAAGGAGGGAAAGATAGTATCAACACATGATATATTCATACAAAGTATGTTCTTAATAAAAAAGTTAAAACTTAAAAAAAATATAAATCACAAAAAACAACCATGCAGAAAGACAATAGAGTGATAATACAAATGTAGTTGACTAAAAAATTCAAGTTAACATGTTTCACCACTGTTCATTTTTATTTCTCCAGAGATTATTTATGAATAATAAATAAGCAGATATAAATGTTTTAATTTGTATTCTTCAAAACATATCATAACATTTTGTATTAAATGTTTTTTAAAATAGTTTTTTAAATTTATTTATTAGAGACAGAGAGAGGGAGAGAGAGTGAGAATGGGCATGCCAGGGCCTCCAGCCACTGCAAACGAACTCCAGACACATGTACCACCATGCGCATCTGGCTTATGTGGGACCTGGAGAATTGAACCTGGGTCCTTAGGCTTCTCAGGCTTAACCACTAAGCCATTTCTCCAGCCCAGTATTAAATATTTTATACATATTAAAGTAAAAACAATACTACACATGCTGGGCATGATGGTATAACTTCAGCACTTGGGAAGTTGAGGCAGGATGATTATGAAGTCAAGGCCAACCAGATATAAATATATAAATGTGCATATATATATATATATATATATATATATATATATATATATATGAGTGACAGACAGAAAGAGAGGAAGGGAGAGACAGAGAGAGACAGGGAGAGAGAATGAGAATGAGCATGCCAGGGCTTCCAGCCACTGCAAATGAACTCTAGATGCATGCACCCCCTTGTGCATCTGGCTAATGTGGGTCCTGGGGAATCAAGCCTAGAGCCTTAGGCTTCACAGGCAAGTGCTTAACCACTAAGCGATCTCTCCAGCCCAACATATTATATTTTTAAATTATATTTTAAAAACAAACAGCTTTATTTAAATTCAGCAGTAGGAAGTGAAAATGAGATGAAATTAGAAAGAGGTATGGAAACTCACCATGTTATTTTCACACGAACTGTTATGCTTTGAGATTAAATAAAAGGATTATGTGAAATATCAAGTTTGGAACCTGTAGAAAAAAAATCTTCAACTGCTGATGGTGTTCATTAAACTGATAATGTTGTTCACTGAAGTTATGATGGTGGTCATAGAACTGATGATGCTGTTCATGGAATTGATGATGGTGTTATGGAACTGATTAAGGTGTTCATGGAACTGGTGATGGTGTTCATTAAACTGATGATGGTATTTATGGAAATGATAGTGATGTTCATTGAACTGATGATGGTGTTCGTTGACTCTGCATTGGGCAGTGGGACACTAACACTCACATTTCTTTTTTGACTTTTCTTACTCTCCTGATTCTTATGCAACACTGTTTTCTTCATATTGTTATGTTTATAGCATTTTAACTCCATCCTATACACATTATCTATAAGATTCCCTTAGCAGTATACTCAAACTGTAGCCATCATTTGCCATTTTACATTTTTTCATAATTCCTGGATTATTTTTATTCATTCATGTGTTAATTTGAATCTATGTCCCAACAGACTCAGGTGTTTTTATTCAAAAGTTCTTTTCCAGGTGTCTGGCTGGAGGCGGTATCACTGGGGGATCCTGGGGTCCAGCCCTTAGGTGTTAATGGAGGAGGGCCTTATTTCCCAGCCAAAGGAATATTGAGCAGTTAATATCTGCCTGGGTTCCCAGCTGTTTACTTCTCATGTGTACTTCATTGTGGTGCTGGTGTGTGTTTATGTCTTTTTGGATCTGTAAAGGAGGCTAGCTTCTTCTGCCATTACGGAACTTCCCCTGGGTCTGTAAGTCTGACATAAATCCCATTCCTCCCATAAACTGTGTCTGATTTGGAGGTACATTCTGGCAGTGTGGAGTTGATTATGAAAGAAATTGGTACCAGCAGTGGGGTGTTGCTGTGACGAGTCTGACCATGTGGGCTTTAGTCTTTTGAGATTTGGTACTTGCAACTGAAGATGTCATCTAGAGAGGTAAGCCAAGTTTTATTGACTATTCTGGTGATCGTTTGAAAGTGCTAAGTGAAAAGAAAATTATATTTGGAAGTTTTGCTTATATACTATCTAAGGAGAAGGAAAGACGACAGAGCACTTTGTTGAATCTGGGCTACTGGCATAAGGACTGGCTGTGTTCTATTGTCCATGCTCAGAGAGGTTTATAAAGGTTAAACTTGAAAGCAATAGAGTGCTTGGCAGAAGATATAGAACTGAGTAATTTCAGATTTAAAGTTGGAAAAGCTCAATGAGGTTTAAAGTTACTGGCACTGAGACTGATCGTGAAAGCTGTTATTATTAAGGATATCGCAAACCATTCAGGGTGACCCAATTGCTTTACACTGAAACAATGGAAAGAATGCCTGATGTGATTGTATCCCAGAAAGACTAAATGGTAGGAATGCAAACTCTTCTGAAAGAAAGTAATCTTCTGTTCTTCAAGGCAAAGATTTATTTCCTCCCCCAATTAACAATATGGCTATTTTATACCCATTTGGTATTGATTTTGGAAGCATGAAAAATGCATGGAATGGGTCATGAATTGCACATGGTTCTAGGAGTTGCTGTTGAGATGTGGCATATGAGACAGGGCATGATAACACTGATAAAGAGGCAAGTGAAGCCAATGGAAAATGGACCATGGTCTGCAAGTAGACCCAAAGATGTTTTGGTTATTCCAGTATGGTGCAAGGACTGCCATGGAGTGCTGTTGGCTCAGGATGGAAGATTTCCATTGGCTACTCAGTCGAGCTGGAGGTTTGGAATTGGGAAATCCAGCCTGTCAGATGTTGGGCTTGAACTACAGATGTTTGGTGTTTACCTGATGGTTATTGATTTTGCATTTGTCCAATCTCTCCTTGTTATGCCTTGTAGAAATGAAGATTTTTACTCTGTGCCATTGTGTGTTGGAAGTATATAACTTGTTTAATTTTCTATAAGACTCACAGTGAAAAGATAGTCTTAAGATTAACAAAGACTATGGGAGTTTTGGACTACATGCAATTTGTAATGAGAGAAGGTAATAAGTCTATTAGGGGCTAGAGGCAGAATATGGAAGTTTGAATCTATGACCCTAGTAGGCAGGTGTTTTATTAAAAAGCTTATCTCCAGCTGGAAGCAGTGTTACTGGGGTGGATTCTAGGGTCCAGCTCTAAGATAATAGTTGGGGTAGATCTGAATTCTAGTGAGTTCTTCTGAGGTCCCTGCTGTTTTTTTTTTTTTTTTTTTCTCCCAGTTGCCTGTTTGCTTTGTGGTGCTGGTGTGTGGTTGTGTTTCTCTGGATCTGTGTAAAGGGGGCCAGCTTCTTCCACCTTTATGAAACTTCTCCTGCATCTGTAAGCTTGAATTACATCTCATTTCTTCCATAAACTGTTTGGTTTGGAGGTTCATACACGATCATATGTATGTAGTCATACAACAATCTGTTAAACTAGTTTTAATTTTGGAGTTATCTTTTAAAAATAGATTTTGAACAGAGGCTCATGGGTTTTGTGGTCCTCTTGTATGCTCTTATCTTACCTCATCCTGTGCTTTAGTCATAAAGTCTTTGAACTTTTGCTTTCTTGATCTGGTTGTTAAGTTGGTTTAGAAATGATTAGGAATTTTCTTCTGTCAGTTGTGTATGTTTCATAGGCTGGGTTCTTTGACAATTTTTATATAATTTCCCTTTTCTTCTTGCTTCCTTTTCTCTTTCCTGGATTAGGGAGTGAGACTGCATACATGCACATTCATATGCTTGTGCATTTATGCAGCTTTGAATAAAATGTGTGCTAATTACCTCTTAATTATATGAGAAACTTATTTTTTCATACTGTACTACAATTGGTGGTTGTTTACTTATGTTTTCCCTAGTAGAGGATGGGGAGGACAGTTTAAAGGATGTTAGCACTGCTTTTTGTACAGTGTTAGAAGATGTAGGCTCTATTCTTATTTCTAAGGTTTATTAAGGCTACCTGAAATATATGCTCCATCTTTAATGTGACAAAAGGGAAATAGATATGCCTGTTCCTTGTATGAGTGTAGACCTGAGGCCTTTTCTTCCATTAGAAGGACTCAACTTCTCACATTTTAGTTCATTTCTGTAACTTTGCCTCTTTATCTTCTGTAGTTATCTCACCCCAAACATTGTAAGTTCAGACCCCCCTGTGCCTGTTCTTGGTTGGAAGAATTAGAAGAGATATACACAGTGATTCATATTCAGGCTCAGAGGGATAGGGCTGGAAGTGGTTAAGTGCCTTCCTGTAAGACATTTCTCACTATGCTCCAGAACCTCTTTGTTTCTTTCTTGGCTGCTACTTTTTGTACTTAATGGCATTGGATGGCTCAGGTACATTGCTTAATGTTCCTGGCCTTTTCTACTTTGTGTTCTACTAAATAAGATGTTGGGAGAGGAAGTTCTATGCAGCAGTTTTATTCCACCATCTTAGCTCAGAAGTGCCTAAAGCTGTCTGTTAGGTAGGAAATATGTTACTCATTGTATGGAAATAAATATTTGCAAATAAAAATTATGTAGGACACATTATTATGTGAACAAGTAGTTAATTACATTAGAGATGCAAATGTTATTGAGATTATACTTTTGTAAACAAGATGATCTTGTTGTAATAGAGGATTTGTGATAACTGCAATGTAAAGGAGCCTCAAAGGAAAAATTAAGAAAACTGCACATTATTTATCACTGGAGTTAGTAGTGTGCATAAAATGCAGTGAATACCAAAGAGTGTGTACAAAATCACAACACTGCACTCTACAGCAATCTCATTCTTTTCTTTTAAATGGTTAGAGAAGTTCCATTTCTCATAACTGAACTAAAGAAATGCTGTAGCAGACAGATTCAGGTTCGCTGAGATAAACTTCCAGATCAGGCACAGTTATAGAGCAAGGGATTTATTGAAGCTTACAGATCCAGGGGAAGTTCCATAATGGCAGAAGAAGCTGGCCTGCCTTCATAGGACCAAGCAGAGAGAGAGAAGCACAAGCCTAAAGGCACACAGCACAGCACACTTCAGGAACTCCAGCTAGGCACACTTTGCCTATCTTTAGATTGAAATTGGAAACCCACCACCACACCTTAAGATCACCCAGTGACATTGCCTCCAGCAGGTGGCTACAGATGCAAACTACAAACAAACAACTGAATATATTGGGGGCCACCTATTCTATTCAAACCACCACAAATGTTGTCTCCGACTGACATATTTCTGAATGTTTTAAATTTCTAGCAATCAAACACATTTGGTGGAGAACTAATTTCACACCCTAGGCATTAAAATCCAGAGTCTGTGTTCATTGTTTATTTTACATAATGTAAAACAGCATGAAGCATGATATATTATTCAATGGATGAATGGGGGTTTGAGAAAATAGGGAATCATTTTACATTCACACCTGGCAGATGATGTTATATATATTGCAAGTTGTCCTGATATATCAAATATGATGTTTCTCTTCAATGAACAGAATTTTTGTCACTAGCATATATTAAAGAATAAAAGATTTATATTATTTGATTGTATTTTTCTATAACAAAATGATAACTTTATGAGTTATTGTGATATAAATGTTAATACCTACAAATCCAACCTGTATTTTAAGTATAGAATATTTAAAAGTATAGATTAATAAAACTATAGAATTATCAAAGCATAGAAGAGACTATTGAACATAAGTTTTTGACAGTATAATAATTGATTTCAAAAAATACTTTTTTGGTTTTATGGAGTTTACTGGAAATTGTTGGTTTAATTACTAGAGCAAAGTAAATATATACACTGTTGTAGCTCTTTTAACTTGGAAATGTTTAAATTGTATCAGGTACGATTAATTGGTAAATGAATATCAGTAAAATAAATAGTTTGTAGGATAGTATTTTTGTCTATTAGAAACAAAACTCCAAAAATTGCTGTTCTAATTAGGGCAAAGTCATTATTATCTTATTTTTATTTTCACTTATTTACTTATTTGCTTGTTTTGTTCTGGGTCTCACTCTATATGCCAGGGTAGCTGAGAAATCATAGTAATTCTTCTGCTTCAGTCTCCTAAATATTGGGATTTCAGGTGTGAACCACTGTGCATGGCAGAGTCATTATTGTGAATATGGGCAGGTGATGTTGTAGTTCATTCCAGGAACTCTGTTTGAGTGTTCCCTGGAATTGTCCATCTAGAGCTGCTACATCAGGTCAAGTGCTCTGTTCTTATAAATTCAAGTGGAGAAGTCAGCTCAGTGCTGAGTCTGATGGCTTCTGGTCAATATTTCAATCCTCAACTTAGATTCACACAAACAAGTGCAATAGTTTGAATGAAACATCCTCCCATAGGCTCATGTGTTTTGAATACTTGGTTCTCAGCTGGTGGCAATTTAGCCAATTGTGGAGCCTTTGGCAAGTGGAGGCTTGCTGGAAGATATGTGTCACTGGGGGCCATCCTTGAGAGTTATTAGTCCAGCTCATGTCAGTGGTGTGTGATAATTCCCTTGGATTACTTCTCAGATGATGTGAAAACATGTGATGCTCTGCTATCTTGCTCATGCCATACTCTCCCTATCAGGTTGAAACTTTGTGTGGAAACTATAAGCTGAATAAACCCTTTCCTCTATAAGCTCCTCCTGGTCAGTGTTTTTCCTATCAATCAGAAGGTAAGTACTTCAACTTACTATAAGCTATTATATGTTGGAGAAAATGGATGTGGAACAGCCAAAGGACTATACTGTTCTTTTGTTGCTTCTAATCACATTTCCACCTTTTCATGCCTTGCTTTGTACCCCAAGAAACTATACCCTTGGTGACATTGCCATTAGCCCAAGGCACTGTAATATGCAGCACTGTGGTGGAGGAGCTCCTGTGCTGTCAGTGGTACCTACAATTTAGCCAGGAGTGACCATTGTCCCCAGTGGATTTTGGATCAAGCATGGGTGACAGTATACTCAGTGGGAGAACAGTCTCTGCTGGTGTCAGAAATCAGTCTGGTATTCCTCCTCCTTCCTTCTTCTGTCTCCAGATCAAGGAATGCTAACAATGTCTGAAATCCTTCTCTTGTTCATTCACCTTTTGATCATTTTTGTAAAAGTTCTTTTTAAATACTCTGTGCTTGAACTATTTATCATGCTTCCTTTTCTTTCTTTCTTTCTTTCTTTCTTTCTTTCTTTCTTTCTTTCTTTCTTTCTTTCTTTCTTTCTTTCTCTCTTTCTTTCATTCTTTTTTACTGAAACTTCACTGATTGTGTGCCATTAATATCTTTTAGGCATCAAAGTATTCAAAACTGGACCTTATTTAAAGTCTGCAGAGGTAACTCATTCCATCTGTGTGGATGTTTGTATGTTTTGGACTCTAGTTTTGGACTCAATTTGCAGAGGTACTCTGTGATTAACTTCATGAGTATGATGTAGAGGCAATTATTATTTTATTCGCAAATTAGATACTGTCTGAGACCTATAGATTTTTAAATTATTTATGAGAGAGAAAGAGAGAGAGAGAAAGAGAATGGGTGTGCCAGGGTCTCCAGCCACTGCAAATGAACTCCAGGCACTTGTACCATCTTGCACATCTGACTTTACATGGGTACTAGGATATTGAACCTGGGTCCTTTGGCTTTGCAGACAAGCACCTTAACTGCTAAACCATTTCTCCTGCCTAGGTCTACATGCTTTAATGCAACTCATTCTTCTTCTATTATCTCTCTGTCTATCTATCTATCTATCTATCTATCTATCTATCTATCTATCTATCTAATCATCATTTATGTCCATGGATGGGCACAAATATTTATTTTTTAATATAACACATTACTTTTAAATATATATTTTATTTATTTATTCTCCAAAGGACACTGAGAGCAGCATGTGTTAAAGAGGATAAGCATAGTTCATAAAGAGACATTTTTTATGGGTGTACTTATTCTTTTTGGCCAAAGACTAGTAGGAACATCTTACTGGAGTCTATGAGTATCATTTCTGTTGGATTGTGACTTGTTTCCAATATTAGCTATCAGTTCCTTCCAATTGAGCAAGCCTCTTATCCAGTCATAGAGCCATTAGTTACTCACATAGACTGAACACCACTATTGCATAGGTATGTAGACCTTATCTAGCTGGTTGATTTGGTGGTCATTTTTCCTCAGCAGTTCATGTAGCACTTTCCAGCACTATGAGGGCTAGCAGCTGGGGAGCTGGCTTCCTTCTAATTACCAGCATGACCTCTCAATGTTCTGTGTTGGCAGCTTGTGGTCTCTTCAGCAATAGGGTCTTACCTTTTTTCTCTTGTGGGTAATCAAGTACTTTGACAGAAGCCTTCTTTGTTTTGAGGACCTCATAGGACTTTCTTACCAAGCTAACTCTGGGGTGTAAATCATTTCAGGCACTGGGAATTATAAGCCAGAATCCATAGTTTTAGGGTTGGGCTTCTTCCCACCATCTATGGGGCCCTTCTGCCTGGACACCCCTCTTCCTGGTGAGGATTAAGTATTTAAGGTTTCTGTCCAGAAGAAAGGTTTCTGTGATATTAATTCACGTTGGTTTAGTTTTGTGTAAATTTTTCCCCTTCTTTCTTTCCCTCTCCTTTCAAGCCCCTTTCACTCCCTATTATCCGTCCCTCCAGTTGCTTGTCAAATGTACGTGCAACTCAAGCTGCTCCACATTAGGAACCAACTATGAGGGAGAACCTGCAGCATTTGTCTTTTTGTGCTTGTGTGAGTTTGTTCCATGTGATTTTTTCCCAAGTCTATTCATATTGCTGCAAATTTCTTTATTCCATTTTTTCTTACTGCTGAGTACAACTCCATTGTGTATATATATCACATTTTCATTAACCATTCATCTGTACAACTTATTCTTTTTTAAAAAAAATATTTATTTATTTGAGAGAGAAAGAGAAAGAGGCAGAGAGATGGGTGCACCAGGACCTCCAGCCACTGTAAACAAACTCCAGATGCATGCGCCCCCTTGTGAATCTGGGTTTTTTGGGTCCTGTGGAATTGAACTGGGATTCTTAGGTTTCACAGGCAAATGCCTTAACCACTAAGCTATTTCCCTATCCCTACAACTCATTCTTAAAGAGAAATTGGACAACACATGTGAAACTTGTGTGGGACAGCCTTCTTTACGTGTCATAGCCTTTTGTTTTCTGGATGAGAATTTCCCTTATTCTGTTTGTTTTCTGGATGAGAATTTCCCTTATTCTGTTAACTATCACTCCAGAAAACTGTTAATTTCATAAAGGAAAGAACCATGTCTCTCTTGCTTACTGGTCTGTCATTAGTCCTTAAATAATACTGAGGACAGTACTGTTTTATTTTACTTTCATTTTTTATTTTTGGTTTTTCAAGGTAGGGTCTTGCTGTAGCCCGAGCTAGTCTGAATTCACTATGTAGCATCAGGGTGGCCTTGAATTCATGGTGATCCTTCTAACTCTGCTTCCTGAGACTGCTGGGATTACAGGTATTTGCCACCACACCTGGCAAAATACTTTTTATTATGAGAAATTTTAAACATGCTTCGCATATTTCTGGGGCCAATATAATAAGCTCTCTTGTGCTTGTGTCCTATTTTAGGGAATTTTATCATAACAAAAGATCAACATTACCTTGTCTATCAATACTTCCATTTCTTAAAATTTCTTTTGTTCTTATTTTAGTCTTTGTTTCTAAATGGTAGGGACTTGTGACTCTATCATCATTATGTGTTATAATTCTTTTGTTTTTCATTTCACAATTTTTATTAACATTTCCCATGATTATAAACATATCCCATGGTAATACCCTCTCTCCCCCCCACACTTTCCCCTTTGAAATTCCATTCTCCATCATATTAACTCCCCATCTCAAACATTATACTTACATATATACAATACCAACCTATTAAGTACCCTCCTCCCTTCCTTTCTCTTCTCTTTATATCTCCTTTTTAACTTACTGGGCTCTGCTAATAAGTATTTTCCTTCTCACGCAGAAGCCCAATCATCTGAAGCTAGGATCCACATATGAGGGAGAACATGTGGCACTTGGCTTTCTGGGCCTGGGTTACCTCACTTAGTATAATCCTTTCCAGATCCATCCATTTTTCTGCAAATTTCATAACTTCATTTTTTTTTTTTTTTTTTTTTTTTTTTTACCGCCGAGTAGAACTCCATTGTATAAAGGTGCCACATCTTCATTATCCACTCATCAGTTGAGGGACATCTAGGCTGGCTCCATTTCCCAGCTATTATTAATTGAGTAGCAATAAACATGATTGAGCACATACTTCTAAGGAAATGGGATGAATCCTTAGGATATATGCCTAGGAGTGCTACAGCTGGGTCATATGGCAGATCAATCTTTAGCCATTTTAGGAACCTCCACAATGATTTCCACAATGGCTGGACCAGATTTCATTCCCACCAGCAGTGTACAAGAGTTCCTCTTTTTCCACATCCCTGCCAATATTTATGATCATTTGTTTTCATGATGATAGCCAATCTGAAAGGAATGAGATGGAATCTCAATGTAGTTTTAATCTGCATTTCCCTGATGACTAGGGATGTAGAAGACTTATAGATGCTTATATGCCATCTGTATTTCTTCTTTTGAGAACTTTCTATTTAGCTCCATAGCCCATTTTTGATTGGCTTTTTTCCTTCCTTATTATTTAACTTTTTGAGTTCGTTGTATATCCTAGATATTAATCCTCTATCAGATATATAGTTGGCGAAGATTTTTTTCCCATTCTGTAGGTTGCCTCTTTGATTTTTTCACTGTGTCCTTTGCAGTACAAAATCTTTGTAATTTCATGAGGTCCGAGTGATTAATCTGTGTTTTTATTGCCTGAGCAATTGGGGTTGTATTCAGAAATTGTTTGCCAAGGCCAATATGTTGAAGTGTTTCCCCTACTTTTTCCTCTAGCAGTTTCAGAGTTTCAGGTCTGATGTTAAGGTCTTTAATCCATTGGGACTTAATTCTTGTGCATGGAGAGAAAGAAGAATCTACTTTCATCCTTCTACAGATATATATCCAGTTTTCCCAACACCATTTGCTGAAGAGGCTGTCTTTTCTCTAGTGAGTATTTTTGGCATTTTTATCAAATATCAGGTGGCTATAGCTACCTGGACTTACATCTGGGTCCTCTATTCTGTTCCACTGATCTACATGTCTGTTTTTGTGCCAGTACCATGCTGTTTTTGTTACTATGGCTCTGTAGTATAGGTTAAATTCTTATTTTTGTTGCTCAGTAATATTTTAGATATTCAAGGTTTTTTGTGATTCCAAATGAATTTCTGGATTGCTTTTTCTATTTCCATGAAGAATGCCTTTGGAATTTTGATAGGGATTGCATTAAATGTGTAGATTGCTTTTGGTAATATTGCCATTTTCACAATATTGATTCTTCCAATTCAGGAACAAGGGATGTTTTTCCACTTTCTAGTGTCTTCTGCAATTTCTCACTTGAGTGTTTTAAAGTTTTCATTGTAGAGATCCTTTACTTCCTTGGTTAGGTTAATTGCAAGGTACTTTATTTTTTTAGATGCAATTGTGAATGGGAGTGATTCTCTTTTTTCATCCTCTGTGTGTTTATTGTTAGCATATGTCGTAGTCTGGTTCGCATTGCTGGTAGAAATCACCCAATGAAGAGCAGCTTCTGGGAAAAAGACATTTATTTTGGCTTACAGGCTCGAGGGGAAGCTTCACAATGGCAGGGGAAAACGATGGCATGAGCAGAGGGTGGACATCACCCCTGGCCAACAGAAGATGGACCACAGCAACAGGAAGGTGTGCCAAACACTGGCATGGGGAAACTGGCTATAAAGCCCATAAGCCCGCCCCCAACAATACACTCCCTCCAGGAGGCATTAATTCCCAAATATCCATCAGCTGGGAACCTAGCATTCAGAACACCTAAGTTTATGGGGGACACCTGAATCAAACCACCACATTCCGCCCCTGGCCCCCATAAACTGATATCCATGCATGTTGTATTCAGTCTGACTTTAAAAGTCCCCATAGTTTTTTATCAATCTCAATGATGTTCATACATCCCCATAGTTCAAGATCTTTTAACTGAGCCATAATACCAAAAAATAACCTCAAAAAACCCATAATGACACAGAAAAAATATTCACACTGCAATAGATGGCATTGGGCATAGCAAAGAAACACTCAACCAATACAAGATTTAAAATAACCAGGGCAAACATCAAACTCTGTAGCTTCAAGTCCAGCAACTCTAGCCAGTGACAAATCTTCAATTCCAATAATTCTAACCAGCAGCAAGTCTCTGGCATTCCAATTCTGCCCCTCCAGCTAGGCTACTCACAGTCCTGGAAAACTTCATCGGGGCCGGCAGCTCCTCGGCAGCCATCTCATGGTCCCGGCATCTCCACTGGGTCTCCACTGCAAGCCACGGTTCATCCTCATGGCCCCATGGGGTCTCTATGCAGGCAACCAGTAAACCCGCTTCACACTGCCCATGGCCATTTCCAAAACAGAGGACCGTGTTGCAAACTCAATGACCCTCTTTCCAGCATTTCTTATACTCCACAATACCAGGTAGGGTGCCAATTTGTTAATCCAGGGGGGAATAAAGCAGACTTTGAAGAACAGGACTCCTTGAGCACTCAGGCCCCTTCAAAAGAGTCTACATTCTTCTTGTTGCCCCAGCGCAGGTCAGCTAGCCCAGTCTCAAAGGTTGTAATCTCTCAGTTGCAGCTGAACAGGCAAGAGTTCACCCAAAGATTTTTCTTTCTGTGCCATATCCCTCTGCTCACACCAGTTAATTTCTATGCAAAGCAACCCTGCACAACTTCTTAGGACATGGGCACAAGAGCAAGCTTCTCACACAAACTGCTAGCCCAGTCCAGGCAAAGCTCTTTCTCACCCTCATAAGCCAAACCTCACAGTCCATAGTTGTTACTGCCTTCAGGTCTTTCAGCTCTGATCAGGATAGACCATCAAGCTGAACTTACAGCACTGCAAGGCATCTCTTAGGTCAACGTTTCAAGTCCTGCCACTTTCCTCTTGAAAACCAGCTCCAAAAGGCCAAAGCCACACAGTCAGGTGTCTAGCAGCAATCCCACTCCTCGGTACCACTTTACTGTCGTAGTCTGGTTCGCATTGCTGGTAGAAATCATCCAATGAAGAGCAGCTTCTGGGAAAAAGAGATTTATTTTGGCTTACAGGCTCGAGGGGAAGCTTCACGATGGCAGGGGAAAACGATGGCATGAGCAGAGGGTGGACATCACCCCTGGCCAACAGAAGATGGACCACAGCAACAGGAAGGTGTGCCAAACACTGGCATGGGGAAACTGGCTATAAAGCCCATAAGCCCGCCCCCAACAATACACAGCCTCCAGGAGGCATTAATTCCCAAATATCCATCAGCTGGGAACCTAGCATTCAGAACACCTAAGTTTATGGGGGACACCTGAATCAAACCACCACAGCATATATGAAGGCTACTGATTTCTGTGTATTTATCTTGTATCCTGCTACATTGCTGTAGGTTTTGATCAGCTCTAACAGTTTGCTAGTAGAGTCATTAGGATCGTTTATGTATAGAATCATGTCACCTGCAAATAATGATAACTTAATCTCTTCCTTTCCAATTTGTATCCCTTTTATGTGTGTCTCTTGCCTTATTGCTTGGCTAAGACTTCCAGTACTATACTAAATAAAAGTGGGGACAGGGGACACCCTTGTCTTATTCCTGATTTTAGTGGAAAAGCTTCCAGTTTTTCCCCATTTAGTAATATGTTGGCTGTAGGCTTGTCATAAATAGCCTTTATTATACTGAAATATGTTTCTTCTATTCCCAGTCTCTGTAGGACTTTTATCATGAAGGGATGTTGGATTTTGTCAAATGCTTTCTCTGTGTCTAATGAGATGATCATGTGATTTTTGTCCTCTACCCCATTTATGTAATGTAGTACATTTATAGATTTGTGTATGTTGAACCATCCCTGCATCTCTGGGATAAAGCCTACTTGGTCAGGGTGAATGATCTTGTTGATATACTCTTGTATTCTGTTTGCCAATATTTTGTTGAGAATTTTTGCATCTATGTTCATGAGGGATATTGGTCTGTAATTTTCTTTTTTTGTTCCATCTTTGCCTGGTTTTGATATCAGGGTGATGCTGGCCTCATAGAAGTAGCTTGGTAGAATTCCTTCTTTTTCTATTTCCTGGAAAAGCTTAAGAAGCAATGGTGTTAGCTCTTCCTTAAATTCAGCAGTGAATCCATCCGGGCCTGGGTTTTTTTTTGTTGGGAGATGATTGATAACTGTTTGGATCTCCATGTTTGTTATAGGTCTATTTAAGTGATTAATCTCATTTTGATTTAATTTAGGTAGGTCATATAGATCAAAGAAATCATCCATTTCTTTCAGATTTTCATACTTTGTGGAGTATATGCTTTTATAGTGTGTCCCTATGATTTTTTGAATTTCTCTGGAATCTGTTGTGATGTTACCTTTTTCATCTCTGATTTTATTAATTTGTGTCTCTTCTCTCTTTCTTTTGGTCAGATTTGCTAAGGGTTTGTCAATCTTGTTTATCCTTTCAAAGAACCAACTCTTTGTTTCATTAATTCTTTGGATTGTTCTTTTTGTTACTACTTCATTAATTTCTACCCTAATCTTTATTATTTCTTCCTGTCTATTGATTTTTGGTTTGCCTTGTTCTTCTTTTTCCAAGGCTTTAAGGTGAAGCATTAGGTCGTTTACTTGAGACCTTTCTAATTTCTTAATATAGGCTCTTAAGGCTATAAATTTACCTCTTAGAACTGCCTTCATTGTGTCCCAGAGATTTTGGTATGTTTTGCTCTCATTATCATTTGACTCTATAAATATTTTGATGTCCTTCTTGATTTCTTCATTGACCCATTCATCATTTAGTAGTGTATTGTTTAGTTTCCATGTTTTTGTGTATGCTCTATAGCCTTTCTTGTTACAGATTTGTAGTTTAATTCCATTGTGGTCAGATAGAATGCAAGGAATTATTTCAATTTTCCTGAGTTTGTTAAGATTTGCTTTGTGTCCTAACATATGGTCTATTTTAGAGAATGTTCCATGTGCTGCTGAAAAGAATGTATATTCTGTATCATTTGGATGAAATGTCCTGTATATATATCTGTTAAGTCCATTCCTTCTATGACCTCATTTATTTCAGTTTCTTCTCTGTTTATTTTTTCCTGGGATGACCTGTCAATTGATGTGAGTGGGGTGTTAAAGTCACCCACCACCACTGTGTTTGGTGTTATCTGTGACCTTAGTTCTAATAGTGTTTGTTTGACGAATTTGGGGACCCCCATGTTAGGTGCCTATATGTTTAGGATTGTAATGTCCTCCTGTTGGAGTGTGCCCTTAATCAATATAAAGTGACCTTCCTTATCTTTCTTGACTAACGTTGGACTAAAATCTACCTTGTCTGATATTAGGATAGCAACCCCTGCTTGTTTTCTAGGGCCATTTGCTTGAAACACCGTCTTCCAACCTTTCACTCTAAGATAATGTCTATCCTTTGTTGAAAGGTGAGTTTCTTGGAGACAACAAATTGTAGGATCCCGCTTTTTAATCCAGTCTGCAAACCTATGTCTTTTGGTTGGGGCATTGGTGTCATTGATATTAAGAGATATAATTGAAAGGTGTGTATTTATGTTTGCCATTTTTTTTTGTGTGTGTGGTTCTGGTTCTACCTGTGCTCTCTTCTGTTAACTAGTATTTGAGTATTGCTTGTTTTATCTAGGTTCCTTATATGTATGCTTTTCCTTTTCTTCAGCATGGAGGATTCTATCAAGTATTTTCTGTAGAGCTGGTTTTATCTTCAAATACTCCTTTAACCTGCTTTTGTCATGGAATGTCCTCATTTCTCCATCTATTTGAATGGATAACTTTGCAGGATAAAGTAACCTTGGTTGACAGTTGTTATCTTTCAGAACTTGGAATATATCACTCCAAGCCCTTCTGGATTTTAAAGTTTGTGTTGAATAATCTGCTGTAACTCTGATGGGCTTGCTTTTGTAGGTAACTTGATTTTTCTCTCTAACTGCTTTCAATATTTTTCTTTGGTTTGTGTGTTTGGAAGTTTGATTATAATATGGCGAGGAGAGGTTCTTTCCAGGTTTTGTCTCGCTGGGGTTCTAAAGGCTTCCTGTATCTGCATTGCCACCTCTTGCCCTATGTGGGGGAAATTTTCTTCTATGATTTTGTTGAAGACTCCTACTATGCCTTTGGAGTGGATTTCTTCTCCTTCTACTTTGCCCTGAATTCTTATATTGGATCTTTTCATAGTGTCCCAAATATCTTGAAATTCCCCCTCATACTTTTCTCTAAGTTTGTCTTTCTCTTTGTTGGACTGCATTAGGTCTGCCACCTGGTCTTCTAGCTTAGATATTCTGTCCTCTCCTTCATCCATCCTACTGGTGAGATTTTCTACAGAGTTTTTTATTTCGTTAACTGTGTTCTTCATTGCTAGTAATTCTGACTGGTTTTTCTTTATTATTTCTATTTCCTTATTTATGTCTTGTATTGCTTTCTTTATTTCATGAAATTGGTGTCCTGCATCTTCTTTGATTCCTTTGCTTACCTCTTCGATTTCTTCTTTGTTTCTTTTGATTTGTTCTTTGACCTCTTTGAACATATTTATAATCATTCTTTTGAACTCTTTCTCAGGCATTTCCTCTAACTCATTCTCGCTGGAGGACACTTCTGATGCATTAATACTTTCAGGTGGATTTATATTGTCTTGCTTTTTAGTGTTTCTTGTGTTATAATGTATATATTTTTGCATCTTGGATTAAGTTATTGCTTGGATTTTCTAGCTAGCTGTGTATTCTTAGCTGTATCAATTGATTTGATGTAATATATTTTCAGGGTAGGAGCTTAAAGTGTTGGGTGTGGCTCTTAAGACTCTCAGAGTATCTACAAAGATGTTCTTAGGGGTTGAGTTTCCCTGCTATAGGAGTATTCAAGCAGGCTGAGTGGAATAAAATACAGGTAGATTCTAAAATTTAACTAAACACTCTACACATTCAATCAAAAACAGCCCCAAGTATGTATGCAAAAGTAGTTATTATAACAACCAGATCCTCTATCAACAAAGAGGTTAATATTTCTGGTCTGTTGAGGGATCCAAGTCAGCTTGTGAACAAGTGAGACCCTTCCCTGTTACAACCCCAGTTACCTTGGATGATTTTGGTCTCAGTCAAGTTGCTGCCTGGGTCGTCGGGCTGCTGTTCTGATTTCTGGAGCTGGGCACTGGCTTTTCCTGTGGAGCAAACCAAGCCTGGCAACTGTTGCCCTGCAGATCAGCACCCCTGTTGCTGGAACTGCTGCTGCTAAAGCTGCTGCTACTGGGTGTGTCACCGTTGCTGCTGAAGCTGCTGCTGCTGGGTCCACCACTGTTGCTGCTACCACTGATGCTGCTGCTGCTGGATCTGCCACTGCTGCCACTAGTGGATCGGCTGCTGCTGGGGCCACTGTTACTGGTCCTGGAGCCACTGAGGTTGCTGTGGGACTCTGCTCCTGCTTGGGTCCCTCTGTCTGCTCGAGTTGGCATGGCTGGATCCCTGGACTGCTGCTCTGTTCGCTGGACCTGGGCACAGGCAGTGGGGAGGGGAGGGAGCCGCAGCTGCTCTAGTTCTCTCACTGTTCCACATGTTCTTCTACCTTGTGATCTGCTCATCCGTTGTTCACTGCTACTCTCCCTTCATGTTTCTTGAGTCTGCTGAGAGCTCTGGTGTGAGTGGAAGCTCCCCTCATCTGGATTTTCCTGTGGCTTGAGCTGAGTCTGGCAGCTTTCTGGTACGCCGTGGTTGGCAGACCTGCGGGGCCACTTTTGCTGGCCTGTGCAGGCTCTGGATCTCTTCTACTTCTCCGCTGCCGCTTCAATTTCCTATATACCTCACTTTTTAGTAAAAGTGTCTGTTTTGCTGAGTTTTTTTTTGTCCCCCCCCCCCCAGGCTGCTTTGGCGTGGTACCTATGCCACCATATTAGCTGGCAGTCCAGTGTGTTATAATTCTTAAAATTTATTTATTGTCATCAAATAGTCAATCAGTGGTTTTGTTGTTTTTGTTTATCTGTTTTGTCTTGTTTTTGAGATGGGGTTTCACTTTAGCCCTGTCTGACTTGGAACTCACTCTGGAGCTCAAGGTAGCTTGAATTCAAAATTGTTCTAGCTCCTTTGGCCTCTTAAATGTTAGCATGATAGGGGTGAGTCTCCACACCCAGCTCTAGTTAGTATTTAAATATTCCCAATGCACTCCTTTTTTTTTTTTTTTTTTTTTTTTTTGCAGTTTCTTTGTTCATTCAGATTCTAAATAAAGCTCCACCAATGACAACCATTTAAATGTGTCTAATCTGAAATCCATTTTAGTTTATATTTTCTTATCATCTCTTTTATTTTTTCATTATTGTTTGTTTTGTAAATTTCCCTATACTATTGGGTTTTGCTGATTGTTTCCCTGTGATTTTAACTTGTTTCTTTTTCCTTCTTATTTTACATAAATTAGTAGATTCAGAAGCTTGATCAAATTTAGTTTTTCTTTTGTTTCACACATGAAAATTTCACTGGCATACTTCATAGAGGAGGCATGATATCTGCTTGTGGTGGTTTGATTCTGTGTTCCCCTATAAACTCATGTGTTCTAAATCCTAGGTCCCCAGCTGATGGTAATTTGGAAATTAAAGCCTCCTGGAGGTAGTGTATTGTTGGGGGTGGGCTTATGGGTGTTATAATCAGCTTCCCCTTGCCAGTGTTTGGTACACTTTCCTGTTGCTGTTGTCCATCTGATGGTTGGCAAGTGTGATATCCACCCTCTGATCATGCCATTGTTTTTCCCTGCCATCATGGAGCTTTCCCTTGAGTCTGTAAGGCAAAAACAAAACAAAACAAAAACAAAACAAACAAAAAAACCACCCTTTTTTCCCCCTCATAAGCTGCTCTTGGTTGTGGGTTTTCTGCCAGCAATTGAACCTGACTGAAACACTGCTTATCTTCCTTTGGTTAATATTAGCAGCCATTGATCATCATGATTTGGATTTATAGGAAATTCCAAATGAAGACCCTTTAATCCTATAGTTTAAATTTACCAGTGGGACTATTTTTAAAACTGAAAATGTTCTGAAATACTTATTTAATAATCTCCAAATACTAAGAGTTCATGCTATTATGGACTGCAACAATGTAAAAGTATGAGACCCTGGCTCCATGAAATGGTCCTTCCCATGTTGTTTCTGTTAGATGTAAAAATAGGGCTGGAGAGATGGCTTAGCGGTTAAGTGCTTGCCTGTTAAGCCTAAGGACCCTGGTTCGAGGCTCGGTTCCCCAGGTCCCACGTTAGCCAGATGCACAAGGGGGTGCACGCGTCTGGAGTTCGTTTGCAGTGGCTGGAAGCCCTGGCGTGCCCATTCTCTCTTTCTCCCTCTGTGTGTCTTTCTCTCTGTGTTTGTAGCTCTAAAATAAATAAATAAAAAATGAAGAAAATGTAAAAATAACTAATGCATCAGGGCTTAATTTATTGTTTTTTTTTGTTTTAAGATAAAAAACATTTTCTTTTAATTTATTTGAGACAGAGAGAGAGAGAGAGAGAGAGAGAGAGAGAGAGAGAGAGAGAGAGAGGGAGAGAATGGGTGTGCCAGGGCCTCTTAGCCACTGCAAACAAATTGGAGACATATGTGCCATTGTGAATCTGGCTTCATGTCGGTACTAGTGAATCAAACCTGGGTCCTTTGGCTTTTCTGGAAAGTGCCTTAACCACTGAGTCATCTCTCCAGCCCCTTTAGTGTTTACTTATTTAGATTTGAGTTGGTGATGAGAAAATATCAATATTAACTAAATTTAAAAGTATTGATAAGAGTCCATTGCTGAAGCCACAATGTGCTGTTGTTACATGAAATCAAGTGGAACTGAGAAGGAAGCCAGCTCTTTGCTGGCTAGCACTCAGAGCACTATACAATGCTGTGTACATTGCTGGAGGATAATGGTAATTAATAGTATGAACAATGAGTGGATTTTGCAAGTTCCAACAATCAACAAGCAAGGCATGATGTACACATCTGTGCAACAGTATCACTCAGGCTACGGGGGTGTAATCAATGCTCTCTGACTGGATATGAGGCCTGCTCAGTGGGCGGGAATTCATAGATCTTAAGAACCAAGTCAGAGCCGATAGCTTGGAAGGCCACAGACTCTACAGGGAATCTCCCCCTTATTTTTTTGGCTAAAATGAGAGGGTATGCCCATCAAAATTTATTCTAAATGTGTATGTTCATCACCTTTGATCCATGCTGCTTTCAGTCTTGGTTAGAGAATCTTTTTATAGATGGCTGTGAATATCTGGGAGACCCAAGTTCTATCAGTACAACAAGAAAAGAAAGCCTACTGCCTAGCATGAGACAAGCTGTCTCTATCATGCCTGTCAGGTCTCAGGAGACGCTACAGAGGAAATGGCAGATTAAATATGAGTGCTTCTCTCAATGCTAGTCTGAGAACCTCCCCCACAGAGATGTCAACAGACACTGAAGAGTCTCAAAGCTCATCAAAGTAGAAAATCAAAGGCTATAGAGAGCTCAAAACTAAAGAGAACTTGTAACATACCCTCCAAGTCTCAGGGAACTTTGTGGGAGAGGAGTGGAAAGATTGTCAGAGCCACAGACTGAGAAGTATTCTGAGGCATTGTCCCCCACCACAGAGACTGACTGGTCTATGAGTGTCCATGAGCCCACAGTGGGTACTAATGACCCTGCTGAGGAAGGTCTTCAAGGGAACAGGATATAGGACAGGGAACTTTAGAGTATAACCTGATGGGAATGTTGCAAGTATGCCATATGTTCATAAAGTAAATTTTACAATTAATAAAATAAAAAATTATACTGTGTTTCTAGCAATTGAATACTGACTAAATACAAAAGGTGAAAATATTCTATTATTCAAAAACTATTTCCAATGTAATCCTTCATATCAATAATGAACAAATGAAATCTGGAAAATACATTTTCATGATTTTTTTTATCCTACTTATTAATGCAAAAATAAATGTCAGTCAACACTGAGGTTGTTACTATACTTTTGCTTGTCAACTATCTTTTTACAATGGCTATGAAATAAAAGCTTAGCAGAGATCACCAAAAAGAATTTTGTGAAACTCAGTAGGCTCTGTGGAACTTACAATCAAAAGTATTATATGTTTTATTTCAAACTGATATACCTTATTAATATCAATTCTATTTATAAAAAATCTATGGAAAAATTGTATAAATCTGTCTGATATCCACTTCTGGAAATCTGGTTTTTAAACATTCCTCTGCACACACCATTGACAGTATGTTGGGGTTATTACAGAATCTAGAGTCAACTTTTCTGGGGCTGACCTGTGCTCCACCAACATCTGTTTTCTTGGAGTAAGCATTGACTTTTACAAAGGCCCATTAGTCTTTGTTTTCCTAGATCCAGCTTCTCTCCTTTTTTTTTAAACCAGTTTTTTTCTTTATTAGTTATATACATACTAAGTGTCTAAACAGCACATGTGGGTACCATCATTACCCCCATCCCTGTCTTCCCCTGCTCCGAAGGGAACCTCCTCAATGGGGTTGCCAGTGATCCCCATGGTTATTTTGGGTTGTGCTTTTAGCCATCAGTTATGGGGAAGAGGCAATGCTTCTGTGTGTAATGTCCCAACTTGTAGCTCTGACAATCTTTCCTCCCCCTCTTTTGTGAATTTCCCTGAATCATGTTGGGTTCATTTTAGGTCTACTTCAGTGCTGAGTTCTTGGGATCCTCTGTGTCTCTGGTTTGGTAAGAGTTGATTGTTCTCTGTCTCTATCTCCTTCACCCTTGTGCTGATACCAGGGTTACCAAGAAAGTAGCACTCTTGTTCATTTATCCAATTACTCTAAAGTTTCAGCTGATGCCATGGTGGGGTGCGATGATTCCCTCCTCAGGTTCTGTGTCCATCTGAAAAAGAGAAGCAGATTCTCCAATAGAGAGTGAAGCAACACCAGATAAATGGGATAACCATTATTAGTTTAGAGAGAATTTAATAGGTAGAGGCCCTCTTATAGCCTATGATTGGTGGAAGCTTGATATTGGAGAGCGAGTTCATTTTTCAGATATGATTCGGACTTGTTTCCCAGTTCCAGGTATGGGTTTCATTCCACTGAGCAGATCCACTAGCCAATCCAAGAGCAGTTGATTACACACCATGGCTGTGTGCCACTATGACATTTGTATGATAATCATGTCAGGCTGAGTAGCTTAGATCATGAGTTGCATGGACAGATGTTGCTATTTTTTCCCCAGTCATTCATGTAGAACCTTCTGGCACTAGACAAGCTAACTGTCTGGGGATTGATCTCTTCCAGATTCCATCCAGGCATCTCCACGATCTGTACCGACAGCATATGGTGTCTTTGTCAGTAGTGTCTTACCATTAACTTTTGGTGGGTAATCAAGTGCTCTGACAGACATCTGTCTTCTTTTGGGAAATCTTGTAGGTCTCTCTGATCAACAGCTTATTGTGGATGTTAACCAAATCTTGATACTGGCAGTTACAGGCCAGTGCCAAGGGAAAAGAAGGAAGAAATAGATAGGAAATATAAAAAAGAAACAGAGAGGAGGGAGGGAGGGAGAGAGAGAGAGAGTGAGAGCAAAAAATTAAGGTTAGTCTTCATAATACCCTCTCCAGGGCCTTTTAATACAGGTGTTTCCTCTAAGGACCTGATGAAGGTTCAACTTTTTAGTCTGCTTTCAGGACATAGGATTTTATGGTACCAGTTACATTTGGGTCCACTTTTGTAAACACCCATCCTTACCCTCCCCTCCAACCCCACCCTCCATATTATCCTGTCCTCGAGGTGGCTATTAGGTATGTCAGCATCTTGGAAAGATCCAGATTAGGAGCCACAAATGAGTGAGACCATGGGACAAGTGTCTTTCTGTGACAGGGTGAGTTCACTGAGAATGATCTGTTCCAAGTTTGAACATTTTTCTTCCAATTACATTGTGTCATTTTTCCTTATTGCTGTGTAGAATTCCATTGTGTAAATATGCCACATCTTTATCCATTCATGTAATGATGGACATCTGGGATGATTCCAGTTCTTAGCTATTATGAATTGAGCAGCTAATTGAGCAGCAAATGTCTCTGAACTGAGGGATGGAACTTTTAGGGTAAATGGCCAGTAAGGGAATAACTGGGTCTATTGGTAACTCTATAGTCAACCTTTTTTTTTTTTTTTCCAGGTAGGGTCTCACTCTGGCCCAAGCTGACCTGGAATTCACTATGTGGCCTCGAAAACTCATGGCAATCCTCCGATCTCTGCCTCCCAAGTGCTGGGATTAAAGGTGTGTGCCACCATGCCTGGTTTTATAGTCAACCTTTTTAGGAGCCTCCATATTTGCTTGCCATAGTGATTGTACCATCTTACATTCCCACCAACAATGAATGAGGGTTCCTATTTCTCTACATCCTCACCAGTATTTATTTTCATTTTATTTTTTATCATTTAACTTTATTTTTATTTTATATTTATATTACATTATATATTATACATAATATGTTTTGTAATCTATTATATAATATATATTTATATTATTATTTTATTATTTATTATTTCAATGTTTTCTATCCTTATTGGGGTAAGGTAGAATCTTATAGTTGTTTTAATTTGCATTTCCCTGATGTTTAGGGATGCTGAACATTTTCTTAAGTGTGTGTTTTCCATTTGTATTTCTTTCTCTGAGAACTCTCTGTTCAGTTTTCTGCCCCATTTTGTGAGTGGGTTGTTTGACATTTTTTATTGTTTAGATTTTTGAGTTCTTTGTAGATTTTAGAAATTAGGCCTCTGTCAGATGTATAGCTGGCAAAAATTTCTCCCATTTTGTGAGTAGTCTGTTGGCAATGCTTATTGTATGTTTGCTTGTGAGAAAACTTTTCAGCCTCATGAGATTCCAATGGTTGAGTGATTGTTTAAGATCCTGAGCTACTAGGTGTGGTGATTTGATTCAGGTGTCTGCCATAAATTTAGGTATTCTGAATGCTAGTCTCCCCAGCTGATGGCAAACGGAAATTAAAGCCTCCTGGAGGCAGAGTATTGTTGGGGGTGGGCTTATGGGTTTTATTGCTGTTTTCCCCTTGATAGTGTTTGGCATACTCTCCTGTTCCTCTTGTTGTCCACCTTATGTGGGCCATGGGGTGATGTCGACCTTCTGCTCATGCCATCATTTTCCCTTGCCATTGTAGAGCTTCTCCTTGAACATGTAAGCCAAAATAAGCCTCTTTTTCCCACAAGCTGCTCTTGGTTGTGTGTTTTCTGCCAGTAATGTAAATCTGACTGCAATACTGGGGTTGTTCAAGAAGTCTTTTCCCACTCTTATACCATGGAAACTTCCTCTTATTTTTTTCTTCCAGTAGTAGTGGAGTTTACAGTCTTATATTGAGGTCTTTCATCCATTTGGACTTGATTTTTGTGCATTTTGAGATGTGTGGATCTAGTTTCATTTTCCTATATATGGTTATACAGTTTGTCCAGCACCATTTGTTGAAGATGTTCTCTTTATCCCAGTCTACATTATTAGCACCTTTGTCAAATATCAAGTAGCTGTAGTTACTTGACCCAAAGTCCGGATCCTCTATTCTGTTTCATTGGTCTATAATCCTGTTTTTATGGCAGTACCATGTTTTTATTTTTTATTTTTTTTCATTACTATGGCTTTGTAAATATAGCATTAGATTAGGTATGGTGATGCATCCAGTGGTATTTCTTTTCCTGAGCATGTGCTTGGGTATATGAGGTCTTCTGCCTTTCTATATGAATTTTGAAATCATTTTTTTCTATCTCTGTGAAGAAAAATGTTGGAATTTTTGTTGGTATTGCATTGTCTGTATATTGCTTTTGGTAAGATTGTCATTTTCACAATGTCAGTTCTGCCTATCCAGAAGCATGGGAGGTCTTTCCATTTTCTTATGTTGTCTTCAATTTCTTTCTTGAGTATTTTTTTAAAAATCTATTTATTGGGCTGGAGAGATGGCTTAGCGGTTAAGTGCTTGCCTGTGAAGCCTAAGGACCCTGGTTCGAGGCTCGGTTCCCCAGGTCCCACATTAGCCAGATGCACAAGGGGGCACACGCGTCTGGAGTTCGTTTGCAGAGGCTGGAAGCCCTGGCGTGCCCATTCTCTCTCTCTCCCTCTATCTGTCTTTCTCTCTGTGTCTGTCGCTCTCAAATAAATAAATTAAAAAAATCTATTTATTTATGAGAGGGAAAGAGGGAGGGAGGGAGGGAGAGACAGAGAGAGAGAGAGAGAGGGAGAGAGAGAGAGAGAGAGAGAGAGAGAGAGAGAGCAAGCACTCCAGGGCTTCCAGCCACTCCAAATGAACTCCAGATGCATGTGCCACTTTGTGCATCTGGGTTATGTGGGTACTGGGGAATCCAACTGAGGTCCTTTGGCTTTGCAGGCAAGCACCTTAATCACTAAGCCATCTGTCCAACCCTCTTGAGTGGAGTGTTTTTATGTTTTCATTATATAAGTCTTTCACATCCTTGGTTGCTCATTTCTTTCTCTGTATCTTTGTCTTTTGCATACAGAAGAGCAACTGATTTTTGTGCATTGATTTTTGTATTGTTCTACTTTGCTGAAGGAATTAATCACCTTTAAGAGTTTTGAGATGGAGGTTCTTGGGTCACTTATATGTAGAATAATGTTGTCTGTGAATAGGGCTAACTTAACTTTTTCCTTTCCACTTTGTATTCCTTTTACTTCTTTCTCCTGTCTTATTGCCTGAGCTAAGACTACCAGTACTATGTTCAAGAGCAGAGGTGAGAGTGGACACCCCTGTCTTGTTCCGGATCTCAGTGGGAATTCCTTCAGTCTCTCCCCATTAAGTATGACTTGGGTTTTATGTGCTTCATATATAACCTTTATTATGTTTGAGATATAAACCAGCCTTGCCTAGTCTCTCTAATGTTTTGATCATGAAGTGATGTTATATTTTGTCAAAGGCCTTTTCTGCATTTGTCCAAATGATCATGTGGTTTTTTTTAAGCTTATTTATGTTGTGTATTACATTAACAGATTTCTGTATGTTGAACCAACTCTGTGTTCCTAGGATGAAGCCTATGTGATCAAGGTGGATAATACTTTCAATGTGTTGTTGAATTTTGTTTGGGAGGATTTTGTTCAGGATCTTTGCATCTATAATCATCAGGGAAATAGGTTTATAGTTTTCTTTTCTTGTGGCATTTCAGTCTTGTTTTGGTATTAGGGTGATACTAGCTTCATAAAAGCAGTTGGGAGCTTTCCCTGCTCTACAATTATGGGGCACAGTTTGAAAAAAGTTAGTTTCAGTTCTTCCATGAAGGTTGATAGATGAAAAGTCACCTGGTCCTGGACTCTTCGTTTTGGGGAGTTTTTTGGTTACCTTTTCAATCTTTATGTGTGTGATAGGTTTGTTTATGAGATTAATGTGCTCTGAGTTTAGCTTTGGTAGGTAGTATGTGTTCAGGAATTCATCCATTTCCTTCATATTATCTAACTTTGTGGAGTAGTTGTTTTTGAAATGAGTCCTGATGATCCTCCCAATTTCACTTACATCTGTTGTGATCTCCCATTTCTCATTTCTAATTTTGTTAATTTGAAGCATCTCTTGTTTTTGGCTTGATAAAATTGGCCAGGGGTTTATCAATCTTGTTTATTTTTTCAAAGAACCCGCTCTTTATTTCATCAATTTTCTTAATTGTTTTCTTAGTTTACAATTCATTAAGCTTTTCTCTGATCTTAATTATTTCTTTCTGTCTGGAACTTTTCTGGTTGTATTCTTCATGCTTTCCAGTGCTTTTTGGTGGCTGGTTAGGATATTGTTTTGGTATATCTCTGTCTTTGTTATGAAGGCATTTATTGCTGTGAATTTTCTCCTAAGGACTGCCTTCATTGTGTCCTGTAAGTTTTGGTATGATGTGTTCTCATGATCATTCAATTCTAGAAATTTTGAAATTTCATTTTTTATTTTTTCCACTACCCATTTATTGTTTAAAAGTGTGTTTTTCAGCTTCCAGGAGCTGGTGGAATTCCTGGCACATTCTTTGTTGTTAATTTCTAGCATTACAGCATTGTAATTTGAGATCATGCAGGAAATTATGTCAATCTTCCTAAATATATGGAGGCAGGCTTTATGGCCCAGTATATGAGCTTTTTCAGATAAGGTTCCATGGGCTGTGTAGTCTCTGGATTTTGGTATAATGTTCTGTAGATGTCCATTAGGTCTAATTGTTGTATGTTTTTTTTTTTTTTGAGCTCTGTTACTTCCCTGTGGATTTTCTGTTTGGATATTCTATCGGTTGCTGATAGCAGAGTACTGAAGTCCCTGAATATGATGGTACTGGTGCTTATTTCTTTTTTATAGTCAAGCAGGTTTTGTTTTATGAATTGTGATATACCTGGGTTTGGTGCATAAAGATTGATAATTGTGATACCTCTTGTTGGATCATTCCCTTGATAAGAAGTTGCCTTCTTTATCTTTTTTGATTACTTTTGGTTTGAAGTCTATTTTATCTGATATTAGTATAGCAACACCTGCTTCTTTCTTATTTATATTTGCTTGGAATATCATTTTCCACTCATTCACCCTGAGGAGGTATCTGTATTAAGTGGTGAGGAGGGTTTCTTGAAGACAGCAGATTGAGGGATATAATTTTCTGATCCACCATGTTAGCTTATGTGTCTTGAATGGTGAATTAATGCCATTAATATTTAGGGTAATGAGTGTGAGGTTTGATTTAATCCCTGCCATATTGTGGTGGCTTATGTGGTTCAATGTTTTCTTGGACTTTGTAGTTTTTTGTGCCTTCTCTGAGTTTGGTTATTGTGATCTGCTTCTTGTAGGCACATGAGGTTGGTTATTTGACTCTTCTGTTTAGAGAATTCCTTGAAGTACTCTCTGTAGGATTGGCTTGTGTTCATATAGTTGTAGAGCTGAGTTTTATCATGGAAAGTTTTTCTTTCACCATCTATTGTGAGGGATACTTTTGCTGGGTAGAGTACTTTGGATTGGAAGCCATAGGTTCTTAAATTTTGCAGTGTTCCATTCCAGGCCCTTCTCACTTTCATGGTTTCCATTGAGAAGTCTGAAGTGATTCTGATGGGGTTACCTTTATATGTAATATGTTGTTTCTCATTAGGTTGTTTTAGGACTTTCTCTTTGGTATCAGTGTTTAGAGTCTTAATGATAATATGTCTTGGAGCAGTCTGTTTGGAGTTCTGTTAGCTTCTTGTACCTTGATGGGACTTCCTTTTGAGGGGATTGGAAACTTTTCTTTGATAATTTTGTTAAATAAGTTTTCCATGCCTTTGGTCTGAATTTATTCTTCTTTTGATATTCCCATGATCTGAATGTTGGGATGTTTAAGGGTATCCCACAGTTCCCTCATGTTTTTTTCAGAAAAATTTTTGAACTTAGTTAAATCTTTGGATTCATGGACTGTTTCTTCCTTTTGCCTTCCAGTTGTGAGTTTCTATCCTCCACATGACTTACTCTTTTATTGAGAGCTTCTATAGAGTTTTGTACTGGTACAATTTGGTTTATAGTTTCTACTGCCTTTTTATGTATAGTTTCCATCCCTCTATTGAGTTCCCTTTTAACATCATTTTTTTGATTTTCTTAATGCTTCTTGGAATTCATCCTAGCATTTATTTATGTTTTCATTGAGCTTAGTCAGCTGATTATTTAGGTCCTCTTTGTTATTTAGCTCTCCTTCAGATCATTTAACTATCTTTGGGGCACTGCCTGGTTCTTTTCTGTTAGGTCTAATCTAGTGAGGACAGCATTCAAACAATTATCAGGCCTTTGTTGACTTTCTACAAGTTCTGCGAATTTCTTGGCTAGGGTTTCTAGCTTGTGTCTTTATTTTGGGGTTCTGATCCTGTTGTCTCTTCTATGTTTTGATTAGAGACTTCCATTGTGGGACTGGACAACCTTGTTGGATTTACTTCCATTTGATTTTTCCTTTTTTAAAAATTTATTTATTTATTTTTATTAATTAGTTTTGTACTCAGTGAATACAGTCAAGTTGGTACCATTGTTAGCCTCCTCCATGTCATACCACCTCCCCCTGGCTTCTCCTTGTTGGGGTATATGGGCCATACATTGTGGAGTTAGCCCACAGTTATGGGCAGGAGGAAATTTCTCTGAAGTATCATGACACAACATGTGGCTCTGACATTCTTTCTGCATCCTCTTCTGAAAACCTTCCCTGAGCCATGTTGGGTTCATTTTGGATCTACTTCAATGAGGTGTTGGGAGCCTCTGTGTCTCTGGATATCTGACTTGGTAGGAGTTGAAACCCTGTGGGACTCTTATTTAATTTAGGAGGCAAGTATAGTTTACCCTTGAAGTATCTTCAGTGATTATTCCCTTTTATGTTGCCTTGATTGGGCTTCTGATGGCAATGGGGTCAGTCTGCTCATATGGGATTAGCCCTGGAGGCTCTGGTGGGGGCCCAAGGACCTGAGGAAGGGGCTTGTTGGTTAGTGGTTTTGCAGTATGGGACTGCTGTAAGGTGGCCCAAGAGGAGAGTCAGTAGGTAAGGGGGAATGGGACAAAGCAGACTGGTATTGCAGCTGGGTTGTAGAGAGGGAGAGGATGGAATTTCATAGTTCTGTGATGCTGGGAGGTGAGGGGATTGAACAGCAGGGTCCCTTGGGATTGCAAAGTGGGGGGTGGAAGAGACTGCAGGGTCCTGTGTCACAGCGTGCCAGGTGGATGGGACTACTGCAAGTTAGGTGATGTGGCATGGGGGAGGGATGGGTGGTAGTCTTGTGGGTGGTGGGAAACCTGAAGGAGGGAGAGGGAAACTCTAGCCTTTTGGCCTGGGTCCAAGTAGACCACAGGAAGTGCAGGAGGACTTGGTCTGTTTACCTTGGGTAAGGCTGGGATGGAGGTTCTGGTGGGTGGTGGGAAAACCCAGGGAGGGAGGGGAGAATGCTAGTCTTCTGGCCTGGGTCCACATAGCCTCTGGATAGTGCAAGGGGAGCCTGGTGGTTCAGTGGCTGGGCAGCTGCTTGAGATGTTTGGGGGCCTGGTGGTCTACCAAAGAGTGTGGAAATCAGCAGATACCCTACTTTGCTCCTCCACACCTTCCCAATGGAGGTTTGCTAGAATCTGAAGACCCTAAAAACACCAAGGATCTTGCCTTTCCTTCCCCTCCAGATAAAGCATGGTTAGGCAGGTGCTGTCATGACCAGAATTCTCTGCTTCTCTGATTTTTGAGGGACTTTAATGAACTGTGCTCATGGCTCTAGTTACTTCTTTGCTTCTCTGTTCTATTTATGAACCATGCTAATGCTAACTTTGATTTAGTATGTGGTTATATATTAAGAACTTAAAAAAACTATATTTCATTTTTTGTTGTTAAGTATTTAAAGAGAACTGGGGAGTCCTACACATGCTTTTGTGATACATTTGTAAACGAAAAACGATGTAGTTATTTCTCTACCTGTGGGAGTCCTAGTTAACTCCTTCAGATAATTTCCATTTGGACTTGATTCTTGTGCATGGAGAAAGAAAGGATCTATTTTCATTCTTCTACATATAGATACCCTGTTTTCCCAGCACCACTTGTTGAAGAGGCTGTATTTTCTCCAATAATTTTTTGGCATTTTATTAAAAAATCAGATGTCTGTAGCTAAAACTCAGATGTCTGTAGCTGCCTGGATTGATATCTGAGTCTTCTATTCTGTTCCATTGATCTACTTGTCTCTCTTTCTGCCAGTACCATGGTGATTTTTTGGTTATTATGATTTTGTAATATAGCTTAAAATCAGGTATGGTGTTACCACCAGCCTTATTTTGGTTGCTCAAATTCATTTTGGCTATTTGAGGCTTTCTGTGCTTCCAAATTAATTTTAGGATTTTTCTTCTATTTCCATGAAGAATACCATTGGAATTTTAATGGGGATTGCTAAATGTTTAGGTTGCATTTGGTAAGATTGACATTTTCATAATATTTATTCTTCCAATCCAAGAACATGAATGTCCTTCCATTTCCTAGTGTCTTCTGCAATTTATTGCTTGAGTATTTTAAAATTGTCATTGAAGAGATCCTTCACTTCCTTGTTTAGGTTTATTCCAAGGTTCGTTCTTTCTTTCTTTCTTTCTTTCTTTCTTTCTTTCTTTCTTTCTTTCTTTCTTTCTTTCTTTCTTTCTTTCTTTTGACACAATTGTGAATGGGAGAGATTCCCTGATTTTACCCTCCACATGTTTGTTGTTAGTATATAGGAAAGCTGCTGACTTCTTTGAATTTATTTTTTGTCCTGTTATATTGCTAAAAGTGTTTATCATCTCTAACAGTTTTCTGGTAGAATCTTTAGGATCCTTTTTGTTTAGAATCATGTCATCTGCAAATAATGATGAGTTGTTCTCTTCATTTCTAATTTGTATCCTTTTTATGAGTATCTCTTGCCTTATTGCTATAGCTAGAACTTCCAGTACTATATTTAATAAAAGTGGGGACAGTGGATACCCTTTGTCTTGTTCCTGAATTTAGTGGAAATGCTTCAAGTTTTCCCCCATTTAGTATTATATTGGCTGTATGTTTGTCAAAATTAGCTTTTATTATATTGAGATATGTTCCTTCTCGTCCCAGTTTCTGTAGGAATTTTAACATTAAAGGATGTTGGATTTTGTCAAATGCCTTTTCTGCATCTATTGAGATAATCATGTGATTTTTGTCCTTCAGTCCATTTAGAGTGTATTACATTTATTGATTTGCATTTTTTGAATCATCCCTGCATCTCTGGGATAAAGCCTACTTGGTTGTGGGTGTGGGGGGATGGTCTTTCTGATATATTCTCTTATTTTATTTGCCAATATTTTATTGAGAATTTTTGCATCTATATTCATAATGGAGATTGGTTTATAATTTTCTTCTGTTTTGTCTTTTTCTGGTTTTGGTATCAGGGTGATGTTGTCTTCATAGCAGTTCACTAGAATTCATTCATTTTCTATTTTATGGAAATTTTGAGAAGCAATGGTATTAGTTCTTCCGTGAAGGTTTGGTAAAATTCACCAGTGAATCCATCTGGGTCTGGACTTTTTTTAGTTGGGAGACTTTTTATAACTGCTTAGATCTCCATACTTGTTATAGGTCTACTTAAATGGTTTATCTCATCTTGATTTAATTTTGGTACAACATATGAGTCAAGAAAATCATCAATTTCTTTCAGGTTTTCAAATTTTGAGGCATATATGTTCTTAAAATATGTCCTTATGATTTTCTGAAATTTTTGGTTGTCTGTTGTAATGGTGCCTTTTTCATCTCTAATTTTATTAATTTTTTATCTCTTCTCTATTTCTTCTGGTCAGATTTGCTAAGGGCTTATCAATCTTGTTTATCCTTTCAAAGAACTAACTCTTTGTTTCCTTAATTGTTTGGATTTTCTCACTCTTGCTCAGGCTGGCATGGAATTTACTATTTGGTCTCAGGGTGGCCTTGAACTCATGGTGATCCTCCTACCTCTGCCTACTGAGTGCTGGGATTAAAGGCCTGCACCACCATGTCTGGCTCATTTCTTTTTTAAAAAAATTAAATTTTTATTTATTTGTTTGAGAGAGAGAGAGAGGGAATTAGGCAGAGAGAGGGTGAACATGCCAGGGAACCTAGCCACTGCAAATGAACTCCAGACACATGCATCACCTTGTGCATCTGTGCTTACATGGGTCCTGGGGAATCAAACTTGTGTCCTATGGCTTTGCAGGCAAGTGCCTTAACTGTTAAGCCATCTCTCCAGCTCTATTTTTTAGTTTCTATTTCATTAGTTTCTGCTCCAATTTATTTTTTTATTATTTCTTCCCATCTACTGATTTTTTTTTTTTTTTTTTTTTTTTGCTAATCCTATTGTGGTCAGATAGAGTACTAGGAATTATTTCAGTTTTCCTGTATTTGTTAAAATTTGCTTGTGTTCCAGAATGTGGTATATTTTGGAAAATGTTTTATGTGCTGTTGACCAAAATATATGTTCTGCAGCATTTTGATAGAATGTTTTGTAGATACCTGTTAGGTACATTTGTTCCATGACATCATTTAATCCAGAAATCTCTCTGTGTATTTATTTATTTATTTTTGCTGGTATGACCTGTAAATTGATGAGATTGGGGTATTGAACTTACCTACTACAATTGCATTTTGTATTATCTATGACCTTAAATCTAATAGCATTTGATGAAACTGGGAGCCCCATGTTAGGTGCATATACATTTAGGATTGTAATGCCTTCCTGTTGGAGTATTCCTTTAATCAGTATAAAGTGACCTTCTTTATCTTTCCTTACTAATGTAGGTTTGAAGTCTATTCTGTTAAGAGATCAGGATAGCAATCCTTGATTGTTTCCTAGGTCCATTTGCTTTAAATACCATTTTCCAACCTTTCATCCTGAGACAATGTCTATCTTTCATGACATATGAGTTTCCTGGAGGTAAGAAACAGCAAAATCCTGCATTTTAATCCAGTCTTCAAGCCTGTGTCTTTTGGTTGGGACATTGAGGCCATTGGCATTAAGAGTTATTGAAAGTTATGTGTTTATTCTCACCATTCTTGTTTTGTAGTGCTTTCTGTTTTCCATTACTCTCTTGTCTAAATTATTTTAGTTTGGTTCATTTTTTTCCTGTTTCCTCATGTGTGTGCTTTGCTTTCTCTTCAGTGTGAAGGATTCCTTTGAGTATTTTCTGTAGAGCTGGCTTAGTTGTCATAAATTACTTTAGCCTGTCTTTGTTGTGGAATGTCCTTCTTTTTCTTTTTTTTTTTTTAAATTTTTATTAACATTTTCCATGATTAAAAAAAACTTATTTTTCTTCAACTTGGATAGATAGCTTTGCATGATAAAGTAATCTTAGTTGACAATTGTTATCTTTCAGAAGTTGGAATACATCATTCCCAGTCCTTCTGGCTTTTAAATTTTGTGTTGAGTAATCTGCTGTGATCCTGATGGACTTGCTTTTATAGGTGACTTGCTTTTTCTCTCTAACTGCCTTCAATATATTTTCTTTGGTTTGTGTGTTTAGTAGTTTAATTATGACATGGTGAGGAGAGGTTCTTTCCAGTTTTTGTCCATTTGGTGAGTTTTCTGTATCTGCATTGGCATTTATTTCCCAATTTGGGGGAAATTTTCTTCTATGAATTTGTTTAAAACACCTACTATGCCTTTGATTGAAATTCTTCTCCTTGTACTATACCCTGCATTCTTATGTTTGATATTTTCATACTGTCCTGAGTATCTTGAAGTTCCCACTCATACCTTCTTATTAACCTGTATTAGTTAGGGTTCTCCAGAGGGACAGAACTGCTAGAATGAATTACTTAAAAAGGGGATTTATTTTTTTATTTTTTTTTTTTTACTTTTAAAAAAATTTTTATTAGCATTTTCCATGATTATAAAAAAAATTCCATGTTAATTCCCTCCCCCCCCCACTTTCCTCTTTGAAATTCCATTCTCCATCATATTACCTCTCCATCACAATCATTGTACTTACATATATACAATATCAATCTATTAGGTACCCTCCTCTCTTCCAAAAAGAGGATTTATTGGATAAGCTTGCAGTAGTCCAACAGCAGTTGCAGGCCTGAGAATCACCAAACCTGGTAGCTGCTCAGTCCTCGTGTCTGGAAGCCTCAGCAGTCCCGACCCAGCACTACAGATGGTGCTGGAAAGCCTGGAGGCTTCCTGAGGAACCGCTGGGTTTTGATCCATGCAGGTCTTCAGTTAATGCTGGTCTTCTGTCCGCACTGGTCTTCAATCCACGCTGGAAGGTAGTGAGCAGCTCCAGCAGCCAAGTGGAAGGGAGGAAGGAAGGAACTCTTTTTACCCAGAGCTTCCTTATATCAAGTACCTCTCTGAGTGGGGCCGCCCACTGTGGGGGAAGGGCTCACCCTGGGGGAAAGACTTCTTCCTTTAGTTGATCCTTCCTAGAAGCAACCTGTGGATTACTAAACAGATCAAGTTGACAACACCTTAATTATCACACTTGTCTTTCTCTTTGTTGGATTGTATTAGATTTGCCACCTGGTCTTTTAGTTTATATATTCTGTTCTTTCCTTCATACATTCTACTGGTGAGATATTCCATAGATTTTTTTTTTTTTTAATTTGACTGACTATTGTTCAGTGCTAGTATTTCTGCCTGGTTTTTCTTCAGTATTTCTATTTCCTTACTCAAGTCTTGTAGTGACCTCCTTATTTCATTAAGCTGGTTTCATGTGTTCTCTTGGAATTCCTCCAGGAGTTTGTTTTCTTCTATAATTCCTTTCATTTCTTCTTTGATTCCTTTGAATATAGAAAAATTAATTTCTTTGAAATATTTGTCAGGCATTTCCTCTAAAGGCATCTCATTGGCAGCCATTTCTGGTGGATTTATAATTTTTGGGGTATTGTTTTGCCTTGATTCTTCGTGTTTCTTTTACTATAATGTTGCAATTTTTGCATCCTGAGTTGATTTGATGCTTGGGTTTTCTAATAATCTGTGGTGCTTTTAGATTTGCAAAGCCAATTTTATGTACCTTCGTAGGGTACATAGGGTAGGAGTTTAAGGTTCCAAGTGTAGCTCTTGTACTCCAACTCAACTGTAGAAGTAATCCTAGTGCTGAGTTTGCCTGCTAGTCAAGTATTCTAGTGGGCTGGGTGGAGCAATTTACTGGAAAATTCTAAAATTCAACTGAGCAATATACACATTCAATAAAAACCATCACAGAGTATGCAAGTGTGGGGATTGAAACACACAGATAATCTTATTAAACCCAAATCCCTAAGGATTTGTCTTGCTTTATACCCTTAATCCTGTCAGCTGGGATGTTGAGATTTCTGTTTTGGGATGAGTTTCAGGTCAGCCTGGTTCTGAATCAGACCCTGCCCTCAATAATGACAGAAGAAAAAGACAAAGGCCCTATGAATCTGAAAGCATCAAAGGCAACAATAGTCAACCCCCAAATATAGCTTAACTGAGAATGGTAAAGCCAACCAAAAATATGTAACCCATAACCTGCCCTGATATAAAAAGAGAGATTAGCACTTGCAGTGCAGACCTATGCACCTGCATTTTCATCAGTCAGCCACTTTACATTTTGGAGGGGCTTTCTATCTCACCAATGCTGAGTGCCCACACCAATCCCTCTGTGTTGTGCTGTGAATCTGCTGTTCTGATCAGTTGTGCTGCATCCCCAACTGCCACAAGCTAATGTGTTCTCCAGATGGTCACAATGCTGTTGGCTGGGGATGGGAAAGTTCAGGAAGCCTGGAGTTGTACTGGAACTGCTCAGCTTGTCCCACCTATGTCCCCTTCAACAGCTCCTCTGCTGTCTCCCCTTCAGGTTTCTTGACTTTGTAAGGAGGCTGATGAGGTTGGAAAATCTCCTTATTTGCTCTCTGCTTCTGCAGCTGGGTGCTAGGAGGGCTCATGGTCTGTGTGCCAAGCCCTAGCCTGGGCCCACAAGCTCTTTGGTAGGATGCTGGCTGATTTCCTCCTTTCTGATAGATCTTAGTCTCTCCTATTTCTCTGATGTTGCTGATAAAAACCTACACACCTTCACTTTTAAAACAAAGAGTGTATTTTGCTATAGTTTTGCTCAAATCCCTCTCTAGGCTGGATTGGTGTAACTCCTATAGAGCCTTCTTACCTGGAAGTCACTACTTTTCTTTGACTGAAATCTCTGCAGTTGGGAACATATATTCCTGAAATTTCTTTTTTTCTGGTGTTAAATGCCTGTTGAAAAGATATTGGGTATCTCTCACATCTAGTAGAAAACTGGAACATTAAGACTTGAGAAATGACTTCTAGGAATAAAGCTTCAAACTCCACCCAGAACTGAAGAAACCCTGACAGCATATCACACATTGCATTTGTGGTGCCACCTCTTTGGTGGCCATAGCCAACTTTACTACAAATGCAGCTTGTGCACTTCTGTGCTTACCTTGACCTTGAAGTTGCCACTGCTGCTAATTGTTTGAGGTAGTGTGAATAAGAGTCAGGTTATATTGACTGCCAGGGCCTGAAATATTCTCACACTGCCAGAGTAACTGGTTGTCTGAGTGTCAAAATTATTCTCAGTTTTTGTGAGGGAAGATGGTCTTGACTTTTCACCAAGATAATAGCGCTAGACCTTCACCCTGCCTTCTCAAAAGACAGAAAGAAACTTAGATCCCAAAGAGCTAACTGGTGAGAGATTTCCACTTCCATATGTCATATGAATCTTTGTGTAGTTAGCCCCTCACATGGTGGGAACATGTAAGAAAGACAGAATTGATTTTGACTTGCATTTTAAAATTGTTTTAAAAATGAAATAGAAGCTTTGTGTGTAGGGGGGTGGTTAGTGGGATAATTATTCCCATACAAGGATGAGGACATGGGTTCCTATCCCAAGCACCCAAGTCAAAACTGATTGTGGCAACCTGTGCCTATAATCCCACTGCTAAGGAGGTAGAGACAGGGAGTTTGTTCGCTAGACACTCTAGCTGAATTGGTGAGCATTGGTTTCAGTGAGAGACCCTTCCTTCAAAGTAAGATGGAAGTTAATTGAGAAGACACTAACATAGACTTCTGGCCTCCAAGCATATGTGCACACATGTGTACCCTCACACATAAGAAGATACAACACACACACACATCAAAAATTGATTAGAGCAGTTCACATAAACATTCCTCTTATTTTGTTTCTAGACATTCTTGCTAAATTCACTTAGGTTTGATGTTGTCAACTATCCTCACTATGAACATCTGGAATTATAATTATAATGATACTTAAAAAATTATGTACTTTTTGTTAAAACAACAATAGTCTTCTATTTCTCATTTGTGGGTGTAGGGCACACATCAGTGCCTAGAGTGTCTTAGATATTTTATTTAAGGAAAAATATTTCTTTATTCATTTTCCCTTTTCTATCTGTACCTCATAATGCCAAACAAATAAATAATATTTGACATTTCCTCTTGTTTTGTGGTGCATTTTTGTCCTAGGACTTATTTCACATTCCATCAGTCCCATTCAAATTGATTGAATGCAATCATTTAACATTTCTTTTGCCTTCTTCCTTTATAATGTTTTAGACCTTTAAAGTTTTATCTTTCACAAGTTTGAAAAAAAAAACATCAAAAACCTCTATATTACTTCCATCAGCTATAAAAAATGAACTACACAGGGTCCACTTGAATCTTGTTTAATGTTGGTGGTGATTAATGAGCAAATGATTTTGTGTGAAAGTGGTGAGTAATCTTATTAGATCACTTTTCTTTTAGAAATGCAAATTAGATGATTTTATTTATTTCCATTTCAATTTCTAAGTTTTGGCATGAAAAAAAGGTCTTTGATTTTTTTTCCTTTGCTGATTTTTTAGTCGTTCTTCATACTAGTGATCTCTGTTTCTCCTTCTCCCACCCTTTTGTGGGGAAGGAGGTGAAAAACTGAACCAAGAGCCATGCAAATGCTAAGCATACCATCTACCATGGAGATAACACCCCAACACTAGATACCTTTTCTTTCTATGATGACATGAACCATTGTTAGAAGAGGTATATGGTTATTTTGATCACATCCACCCCTTATCACCTTCTCATGTTTGGCTTATGTTTTGAAGTGCTGGCAATCAAATCCAGCACCTTGCACATGTGTGACAAGTACTCCACACTAAGCTAACCCCAAGTACCTTTCTGTGAACTTCTTATTAGAGTGAATTGGAACAGTCCATTTGAATCCTTAACAAATACATCTGAAAATTTAGGGTGCATAATTTGCTTTGTGAGTTTTTTATAGTACAGATGTAGGTGTTGTGGTATAACTTTGTTTCACATTTACTTAGAATGGAATGTAAGATATGTATTTTCTACTTGAAAGTAAGGAAACACTGACAATTCTTTCACATTAAAGATTATTTTAGTTAGGTATATAGAAATCTTAAGTTATAAGTAAAAATAAATGCAGATATTGTGTGTTCATGAGTAGAATTATAAAATTGAATTCTTAAACCTTTATAAACTTGGAATTTAGAGATTAGAAAGTTGAGGCACAGAGGGGAGAAATAATTTATAGAAGACCACAAAGAACATAAGCAGAAGTATTTCTTTAACCAAGGCTGTAGATAAGTGATTGCGATGGGAACAGCTAGAGTTCATCCTCTCAGCTTTCTTCCCAGAAGAACTTGATGAAAAGAGCATCTTTGGGGTGTCAGAAACATGTGAAGTAAACCTTCAGTACCACAGCTTACTAACTGAACTTGATTAGGGAACTTAAGCTCATTTGTCTACATATTACTAACTTGAACCATGGTATTAAAAATTAAACCCTCCAAGGGAGTTGTGACAAAGTGGAAAAATTGCAAAGACCTTTATAATTAATAGTTTATGGGAGTGAATTTTTCTATATAGTGTCCCTAATAACAGCAAAGGTGTTTTCAACAAGACCATCTGGGTATATTATTCACTATTTCTAGAAGCAAGTGATAATGCTTAAGTTAGAAATTTAAAACATCAAGGCAATAAAAACTAAGAGAATGGGGGGGGGGGAGATTGTAAGAGCCACAGGTTGAGACATTATGCCCAGATGCCCAGAGGCATTCCCTCACTAAAAATAACCAACTACTGCGTCCAAAATGCGTAAACCATAACCCTATGGGTCATTCCTGCAACTCCACTGAGGAGTGTCTCCAACAAAATGGGGGCAGGGATGAGGGGAAAGAGGGTACCAACACATGATGTATCCATATGAGATGTTGCATTAACAATAATAGTGATAATAATAATAATAAACACAAAACACTAAGACAAACATACACAAACCATAGTGTGAAATAATGATATCCACAAAATAATACGTTAGATATCTTCTAGATATTTGATGCTGAGAAAATGTTGAATCAGCCTTGGTAACTATTTTCGTGGAATTTTATGTCACCATTAAAATATTTATGAAGACTTTATGGGAAGAGTAGATGGACAATGTTTAAATAGTAGTATAAAAGTAAGATAAGATAAAATACATTAAAACTGGTGAGAAGTATTTTTAAAATACCAATAGTAGTGGACCCAAAAGTGATATTTTATTTTCTTTTTCTTATAAATTTTCTCTGTTACGGGTAAAATATAGTAGTAGCTTTGTTCGGGCAAGTGTGAACTGCTGTTGAGAATGGTACTCTGCTGTTTATTCATGAGTGTGGATTCCACAATAAGATGATAGAGAGTCAGATCAATTGCATTTTGTTTGCTTGGTAAAGCTACAGAAGTATATGAACAAACTTCTCTTTGTAAGTGGTTGGCATAAATATTTCTTCTTTTCTTTCCCCACAATTATTGCTGGATGTGATGGTCCTGGTACCAGCACAGCCTTTCATTTTTCTGCAGAGGACTACATGCAATATTTATATGTTATATATCATTACTTTGAAATCAGTTTATGATAAAAAGAGCCAGAACTCTTCTGCAGGGCCACATCTCTCTGCTTAAAGAGGCATCCTTTCATTGGAGTGTAGTGATGGCCATAGTACTTTAGCAAATAGCTATAAAACATGAAAACGTCCTCCTTTCTTGTATTAATCCATCAGGAAGCTTTCAGGGATTCTTCTTGTCTAAAATATTCATAGGCAGCAAAATGTCCTGAATGCCCTACAGAATTTGTGCAGGCCAGGCAGATGATGGATAGTGAAGCTCTTTTCTGAGTCACTCACAGTATGTAATTCTATTTGTCTTGCCAGATACAGGACAGCAGGCAACTCATAAAAGGCAAAGGTAACAGACACCATATTTTCTTACATTTAAAAGAGGAATTGGTGGCTCTACTTCACTGTACTTCACTGAACATAACACATTTTTATTAAATAAAATAAAAGGCACGTAAAACAGTATCAAGTTTTATAAGGCAGATGCCATTTATTATATTGCACATTTATCTTTAGCATATGGCTGTGTGGGCATTCCTAAGTAAGTGGAATACTGATGTTATGTAATTAGAGTAAAACTAGTCAGTGTGGCTAGGACCAGAAAGGCATACAACAGGCATTCAGACGATCCCTTAATGAATGTAAGTTCTGTCTTCCAGTATTTTTGACATTAATGTCTTAAAGATATCACTCAGTTTTCCATTAAGTTGATATTAAGATTGAGATTCTATTTAGGTTTATCTCAGAGAGTCAGGTAATGTGATTGCTGAGCAGTCAAGGATACTATAACTGCTCGCTGGATTTACCGTTTTGAACTCCTTATTTCCCGAGGGCATGATTCTGTCATTTGCACTTGTGCACACGTCCCTGAGTTTTGGCTGAGTCAGGACCTTGGACTTAAGTTTGGAGGATTTGCTTACATATTCCAATATATAAATTACAATTGTATGTGACATAGTATGCTGTTGTACATCAAAATTAATCACAGTGTGCCAGTTAGATAAGACAATTATAGTAGTTATAGTTTATCTTTCTGTTCTGAAACTGGCCTAGAAATACAGAAATTAAGCACCACTGTGAAGAAATTTACATGCGGTTCAGTTGTAGTAATTTGGACCTAAATCTATGAGGCATTGTTGAACAGTAATAGATTATGTGTGCTTAAATAAGTAGACTATAATGAGTCAAGGTGGAGGGACCACATTTCATCACTATCCTTTTTCTTGTTATTGTGCATTATGGAAGATTAAATTCAGGACTTTAGGTGTGCTTGTATTTTAAGAAGACACTCTAACACTTAGCTCCATCCCTCTGATTATTGATATTGTCAGCTTGACAGAACCTAGAATCATCTAGGTAATAAACCTGCAGGCATGTTTGTGACAGAGCTTCTAGACTGGATTCATTGAAGTTGAAAAACCCATCTTAACTGTAGGCAGTGCCTCTCATGAGCTTGGGTATCAGGACTGATTAAAGAGGAGAAAACAAACTTAGCACAGTGGCATTCATCTCTGTTTCTTGACTGCAGATTCCAGTGTGACCAGCTACCTCATGCTCCTGCCCCATGCATTCTCTACCACGATGCATTTTACCCTCAAACTGTGAGTCAAAATAAATCCATCATTCCTTAAACTGAGTTCATCAGATATTTTGTCATGGCTAGGAGACAAGTAACTGATACTATTCCTATCCATTTTTATTATTTTTATTTTGAGGCATGGTTTTACTAAATTGCTACCCAAATATTGTTTACTTTTTAATCACATCTGTTGCTTTGATCATGATAGGAAATTAACAAATATTGTATTATGGTAAAAATCTAGGAAGATTTTAGATTGCAGGCAATAATTATTTGGCAGAAATTACAACTTGTAGATTTTACTGATGATTTCCTAGACTTACATATAATTTGAATATCACTTTGACCAGTTTGCTTTGTGTTATGTTTTTTTTCCCACAATATTTTAAATTTAACATATTTCTAAGTGTCTTCATTACTACATAAAAATATTGTTAGCTTCTAATCTATGAAACACTCAATAAATTTGTCCAGAAATTTGCCCAGAATGCAAAGGAAAATACTTGCTGACACAGGTAACCAAAGATGCATTCACATGTCTAATACTGGAAAATATCTACTTATTGATTGTGATTTGTTGAGAATTTTTACACCTTTTCCACTGAGGTGGTGAAGACTTTTTTTTTTTTTAGGTAATATGAAAACAAAATATAATTTGTGTTTTTTTTTTATTCTCTTCAGTTAAAAAATAAAAGAAGCATGAAGTCAACAAGGATAGATTAAGATACCTAAAAATTTTCTATCTTAAGTTTAAAGTATCTAGAAGTTGTTATATTGGGCTAACCTGATGACTTGGAGTGCATTATGAAGTCCACATGTTTGTTATTATTTTCAAACAGATTCCTGATTATAGTTATATATATTTGAAATATTTTAAGCTTTTTCACATGTCTTTTTATACAGATTTTCCTTATTTTGACCTAATGTTCTTTATTACTTTGTTTTTCTTCATGGGAATTTCCAGTTAGATATAAAAATCAGAAATGTTTTTGTTTCTTTATCAGCCTTATTTCTTCTGCACATTTTGCAAATTTCAGCGTTTCTTCTCTTTTTATTTTATATAATTTATTTATATTTAATCTAATTATTTATTGGAGAAAAAGAGGCAGATAGAGTGAGAATGGGCACACCAGGGCCTCCAGCCACCACAAATGAACTATAGATGAATGTACCATCTTGTGCATCTGGCTTATGTGGGTACTGGAGAATTGAACCTAGGTCCTTAGGCTTCACAGGCAAGTGTGTTAACCGCTAAGCAATCTATCCAGCCCAAGGCTTCCTTGGTTTTTAAAGCTGACTATATATATATATATGGCTAGGGATGTTGAACATTTTCTTTAGTGTGTGTTACCCATGTGTAATTCTTCTTCTGAGAACTCCCTATTCAGTTCTTTATATACACACACACACACACACACACACACACACACATACACACTCTCTCTCTCTCTCTAAATATATATGTAACAAGACATATTATATATATGTCTTGTTTTGGGGCCACATAGGTCTTTCCAATCTACAGCTCAATGTGGGTAACACCTATTTCTGCTCCTGCAAGTTACATATCAGAGCCAATGTTTTTGAAGATTAGGTTTCATCCCACCTCCTCCAGGACTCTTCTTTTTGGTCATTCCCCCTGTACTCCTGTTGAAGGTTATATCTTTTAGTCTACCTTCAAGGGGAAAGGTTCCTATGGTACCACTTCATTTTGTATTTATTTCCTGTCACCCTACCTTTCACCCCCCCCTCCAGCCCTTCCATTTCTATTGTCTGGGACTCAACTTGCCTATCTGGTATGCCAGAAACTCAAGCTGACCCAGGTTAGAAACCACAGATGTATAAGAACATGTGGCATTTGTCTTTCTGTGATTGTGTGTGTTCAATGAGTATGATCTACTCTGAGTCCATTCATTTTCCAATGAATTTCATTGTATCATTTCTTCTTACTGCTGAGTAGAATTCCATTGAGTATATGTACCACAACCAACCCAGTGATGAACACCTGGGTTGTTTCCAGTTCTTAGCTATTATGAATTGAACAGCTATGAACATGGCTGGGCAAATCTCTCTGTAGTGCAGCATGGAGCATTTAGGGTAAATGCCCAGTAAGGCAATAACTGAGTCTGTTGGTAATTCTATTTGCATCCTTTTCAGTAATCTCCATATTGATTTCCATAGTGATTGTACAAGTTTGCATTCCTACAGTGAATGAGGGTTCCTCTTTCCCCACATCCTCACCAATATTTTTTATCATTTGATTTTTTTTAATGATCACCATTATTATTAGAGTAAGATGGAATCTCATAGTTGTTTTAATTTGCATTTTCCCAATGGCTGGGGATGTTGAACATTTTCTTTAGTGTGTGTTACCCATGTGTAATTCTTCCTCTGCGAACTCCCTATTCAGTTCTCTATTTTTTTGAGTGGGTTGTTTGACTTTTTAATTATTTTTTTCGTTCTTGTAGATCCTAGATATTAGGAGGTACAGCTGGTAAAAGTTTTCTCCCATTCTGTGGGCCATCTATTAGCTCTCCTCATGGTATGTTTGTCTGTGAAAAAAGTTTTTAGCTTCATGAGATACCATTGGTTGAGGGATTGTTTAATTTCCTCGGGTGCTGGGTTATTATTCAGGGAGTCCTCCTCCTGTATCATGGAGAGTTCTTTCTACTTTTTCTTCCAGTAGTTGAAGAGATTCAGGTCTTATATTGAGATCTTTAATCCATTTGGAATTGATTTTTGTGTAGGGTGAGATGAGTGGGTCTAGTTTCATTTTTCTCTATATGGTTATCCAATTTGTCCAGCACAATTTGTCAAAGATACTGTCTTCGTTTTTCTACATTATTGTTACCTTTGTCAAAGATCAAGTAACAGTAGCTACCTGACCTAATGTCTTGATCTTCAATCTGTTGTATTGGTTCATATATCTATTTTTATGCCAGAACCATGTTGTTTTTGTTACCATGGCTTTGTAATATAACTTTAGATTGGACATGCTGATACCTCCAGAAGTGTTTCTTTTGCTGAGGATATGTTTGGATATCTGAGGCCTGCTGCCATTCCATATGAAGCTTGAGATAATTTTTTCTATCTTTGTGAAAAATGATACTGGTATTTTTATTGGTATTGCATTAAATCTGTACATTGCTTTTGGTATAATTATTATTTTCACAATATCAATTATACCTATCCAGGAGAATGGGAGGTCTTTCTATCTGCTTAAGTCCTCCTCCATTTCTTTCTGAGTTATTTATGTTTTAATTATATAGGTATTTCCCAAGTGTTATTCCAAGGTATTTAATTTTTTTTTTTTTGGTGGCTATTGGAAATGGAATAAACATGCTGATTTCTTTGTCTGTATATTTATCCTTTGCACATATAAAGGTTACTAATTTTTGTGTATTGATTTTATATCCTGCCACTTTGCTAAAGGAATTAATCACTTTAGAAGTTTGATATGGAAACTTTCAGATCACTTATGGATAGGATCATATCATCTGCAAACAGGGATAGTTTGACTTCTTCCTTTCTAATTTGTATCCCTTTTATTACTTTCTCCTGTCTTATTGTTTGGGCTAGGCACTTCTAGTACTATGTTGAAGAGCAGTGGTGAAAGTAGGAACCTCTGTCTTGTTCCCAATCTAAACAGGGACTCCTTGAGTCTTTTTCTATTACATATTATTTGGGTTTTCTGTGCTTTATATATAGCTTTTATTGAGTTGAGATATAAACTGTCCATGCTTATTTTCTCCAGTGTTTTGATTTTGGTGATATTGTATTTTGACAAAGCCTTCCCTGCATCTATTGAAATGATCATGTGGTTCTTGTGATTAAAATGATTTATGAGGTGTATTGTGTTGACTCATTTCCATATTCATCCCTGGGATGAATCCTGCCTGGTAAAGGTAGATAATGCTTTTGATGTGTTGTTAAATTTGGTTTGTGAGGATTTTGTTTAGGATTTTTGACCTAAGTTCCTCAGGGATATAGGCCTATACTTTTCTTTTGTTGTTATATCTCTGTCTGGTTTTCATTTTAGGGTGATCATAGCTTCATAAAAGGAGTTGGGGAGGATTTTTTTGTTCTCCAATTATGTGAAACAGTTTGAGAAAAATTGGCTTCAGTTCTTCAATGTAAGTTTGATAGAATTCAGCCTAGAAGCAATCTGGTCCCAAACTTTTCTTTTGAGGTAGGTTTTGGATTACTGTTTCAATCTCAATGAATAGGATTTTTTAGGACATTAATCTGCTCCAAATTTATTTTTGGTACATGGTATGTGTGTGGAAATTCATCCATTTCTTCCAGATTGTCCAATTTTGTGGAGTAGAGGTTTTAGAAGTATGTCCTAATGATTCTTCCAATTTCATTTGTGCCTGGTGTGACCTCTTCCTCTTCATTCTGATTTTGTTAATTTGAGACTTCTCTTTTTTTCATTGGGCTAAATTGACCAAGGGTTTATCAATCTTGTTTACTTTTTCAATGAACCAACTTTTTGTTTCACTGTTTTTCATAATTGCTTTCTTGATTTCCAATTCATTATTTTTTGCTCTGATCTTGATTATTTATTTCTGTGTGGAGCTTTTAGAGTTGGATTCTTCTTGTTTCTCCAAAGCCTTTAAGTGGCTGGTTAGGTTATTAATTTGGGCTCTCTCTGTCTTTGTCATGAAGGCATTTAGTGCTATGAATTTTCCCCTTAGTACTGCCTCTTGAATTGTCTATTTATAATCCCGTTGTATATTTAAATATCACAAGTTCTATATTCAAATAGGAAATTAGTTTCTACATTTTGGACATTTAATTATGAAATAATGAACAGAATAAAATACATTTGACAAGGACAAGAGGTTTGAGAAATGAGGAGGTGTTGGCTGATTGTACAAATAAGTTTTGGTAATCTAATGTATAGCTAATAATAATCTATTTTATCTTTAAAATTTTCTTGATTACCTATATGCAAAATGGGAACCTCATGAGTTGATACACATGCTAATTAGTTTGCTTATGTGAATCATTGCACAACACAAATTTATATCAAAATATCACATTATAGGGGCTGGGGAGATGGTTTAGTGGGTAAGAGTACTTGCTGCCCAAGCACAAGGACCTGAGTTTGATTCCCTAGCACCTACATAAAAATCCAGGAGTGGTTTCACATTCTTGTAAGCCCACTGCTGAGGGAGGCAAAGACAGGAATGTCATTGGGGTTTATTTGTCAGCCAGCATAACAGAAAACAACAAGCTGCAGTTTCAGTGAGAGACTCTGTCTTAGAGAAATAAAGTAGAAGAGCAATAAGAGGGCACTCAATGTCTTCCTCTGGTCCTTGCATGCTTGTGCATAGGGTGGCAACAATTGCACATATGTGTGCCTACATTGTGCACCCAGACATGGATATACATCGTGCATACTACACAAACCAAAAAACACATAATAAACCCAACTATAAAACAATTTTTTATTTGCAAGTCCAACCATAGTAAAACTGGGAGAAAATTAGAAGAGAGAATAGGGAGAGTTCCTTCATTCTTTGATCAAAGGTGTATGCTGAACTCTAACTCCCTGTCAGATACTCCTTTGAACATGGGATACACAAGAAGTAAGAGGACTAGTTTCTTCTATTGGATTTATAAGCTAGTGGATAAAGTCGACAATTACTGGCTATTCTGGGCTATACGTTAATAGAAACAAGGGGAAGATGGTGTTGGACAAAGCAAGGGCCATCAAAATATGAGCAGCAAAGTGTTCGTGGGATAATGGTATAGATCTCAGGGGAGCTATAATAATGTAAAGGGCCAGACATGGAGACTTCCTGGGAAGAGCAGTTTGCAAAGGGACGAAATGACAAAAGTATTTCCAGGAGGTCCAGTGCTTCCTGCAGAACAAAAAGCAGAGGAGTGGCTGAAACCTCAGAGAGTAACTGAGAGGGCAGTGTAAGGGGAGGTTGAACAGAGGCAACGGGTTAGATGGTGAAGGACTTTGTGGCCCATTGTAACAAGTTTAAGATTTGGGGCTGAAGATTGCTCACTTGGTAAAGTACTAGTCTTCTTAGAATGAAGATCTAAGTTTGATTTACAAGAACTCATTTAAAAAAGTCAGTCATGGTGGCATATGCTTGTATTCCCAGGGCTGGGAAGGTAGAGACAGATGAATCTATGGGATTTGCTGTTTAGCCAGTCTGTTTACTTAGCAAATTCTAGGCAAGTGAAAGACATATCTCAAAAAAAGCACACAAAGTGGCCACTGCAATTTTAGCCTCACAGTGGCTGACAGTACCTACACAATACCTGCATAATAGAAGAAAAAAAAAATGATGAATGCAGAATAGAAGAGAGACTTGTTAGAAAGAAGAAGGAATTCAATGGAGGGCAGATTAGGGTGGGGGAAAAGGGAGGGTTGCAGGAGGGCACTGTGATCATGATATATTCTCTACACGTATGGAAGTTGTCAAGAAAAAGCTTAAAAAAGGCAGCCAGTGTTCTTGAGGAATGATACCTGAGGTTGTTTTCTGGCCTCTTCATACACAATGCACAAATATACCTTTATTAGAAGAGCAGTATAAAGTTACTGAAGGGCTTTAGGCATGGGTGAAATATATAAGTAGTTTCAAGCACTTATGAGTGGAAAGAAGGCAACAGGAGATGACTAGCCACCCAGAAAAGGGATGCCATTCACTGATAACAAAGTTAGGGCAGTGGGGAGAGAGAGAGAGAGAGAGAGAGAGAGAGAGAGAGAGAGAGAGAGAGAGAGAGAGAGAGAGAGAGTGAGAGGGTGAGAGAGAGAGAGAGAGAGAGAGAGAGAGAGAAGTGGACTGGTTCCAGATATTTTTCATGTGTTTAATTGTGGACTTTGGAGTGAGAGAAGTTCTGAGATTAAAGGTGCTATAAAATTTTATTGTATTGAAATATGTGCTGACTTGTGCAGGTTTAATTTTTTCCAGTCTTGAATAAGTATTTTCATGTCACCATGCTTTCTTAATAATACACACTGGTCATCTATTATGAGAATCACTGTAGAGTAACACTCAGTTTCTCTCGTTATTTCATTGACTGTTAATACCATAGAGAGACATCTCCTACGCATGACAAGAGCTGACAATATGGACTTGAAGATGGGGGTTTGGTTCAACTCTTTTTTATTGATGTTGCCTCACAGAGGTTTTGACAGCAGAACAGGTCATTTCTGTTTGCCTCCATGGCTGCCCCTCTGAGGGGTACTTTGGAATGGGAGCCATAACCGTGGGAGGCAGCCTCATTAGTGCTATAGCCATCATCAATTAAAACTCATCCTTGGCAAGAATCATCCTTCTTCCCTCCTGTTTGTTGAATAAGTACCTGTTTTTGAAGGATACTTGCTTTGGCTCCTGTTTCAGTGGTTAACAGAGAAACAGATAGAAATAATATAGCAATAATAATAAGACAGCACTTACTGAGGATTTACTATCTATTGTCTGCATTTTATACCCAACTTTCTAATTATTAAAAAATCAGGAACATTTGCTTTTATAGAATAAATATGATTGTCATGATTTATTTTACTCTCTTACAACTCTTATTTCTTCTTATTTTGCACCTAAGAGTACTAAAAGTGTTCTGAACGTGTGGTTGAAGAGTTGTGTTTGGATTTTATATTGAAAACAGGAATGGTTGGATGATAAATGGGTGAATTTAGACAGGATTGGTTACGCCAACAGAAGGTTCTACAGAAATATGTAGATTTGTCTATAAGTAGCCCCATCATGTTTGTGTTAGGAAAATAAAAATTTGATTTCAGTGTGCACTTGGGCTTCTGGTCTGAAGCTAGTTTAAGGCTGAGCAGTAAAGCAGAACCAGATCTGGGCTTGTTCTATGTAGTCATGAATCCAATTGTGACTTTTTTTCCCCCTAAATTCAGAATTGATGGCCATGGGTACATTTGCTCAGGTAAATGATATGGTGAAAGATTGATTGCATGAGCCATTAGTTTAGTGGCCAAGGTTCAAATGAGCAGAATGCACATATCTATCCATCCATATCATAGTCTAAAATAAGTCAGAATTGATATAACTATAAATTGAAACCTTTCAGAGACATGGAAGCACCATTGTGGGTTTAGCAGACAGGAAGGTTTGGAAAACAAATATGGTTTTCATTTTGCTGAGTAAGGCAGAGAAGCTGGAGGATTTTACACATCTGGGAAGGGGAAATAGAAGAAGCAAGGCTTTCTAGGACAGGAAGAGAACTTTTTTAAAAAAAATTTGCTACAGTTAAATGTAACTTTCTCACAGTCTTCTGACATAGATGTAATGAGGGGATGGAAGGATGGCTTAGTGGTTAAAGCATTTGTATGCAAAACCAAAATATCTTGTTTCAATTCCCCAGGACCCATGTAAGCCAAATGTACAAGGTGGCACATGCATCTAGAGTTCATTTGCAGTGGCCAGAAGCCCTGGAGCTCCCATTCTCTCTATCAAATAAATAAATAAAAATAAAATATTAAAAAATTAAAAATATAATGAGGGTCTCAGTTTTGTGGCTAAATATATTCTGAGTATGTGGCATACTAAGACAGGAGTTCACAGGGTTAGCTAGACCTTGAAGCTGGCCTCAATATAGAGTTTACATAATCAAGAAATAGTGGATCAAGAAGTGCTCCCTTTCCCCAAGAACCACAAAGACCACACATATCAATGGACTCTCCTCTCTTCTCCAGTGCTTGACATATGATATCATCATAGAAATATTTTTTGGGAAACTTAATTTTTGTAGAATGAATGAAAACAAGGTAGTTGAAGAGTGGATAGTATTCCTTAGACTTTGGCACAAAAAATGTATCCACATCTGCTCTCTGAGTAAGTGAAGTATCTGAAAAGTGTGTGTGGGTATACATGTGTGTACATGTCTTTCTACATGTGTGTGTATACCCATGTATATGTAATTTGAATATTAAGATTCCAAAAAACTGCATAAGAACTTTTTTCTTTTTTTAATATCATTAATCCAGCAAGCTTTTACCCTGGTAGCAATCAAACCTCTAAAAGAAATCACTTCCATTTGATCCCTTAAGTCTATTTCTTTCTTTCATGTTGAAGGGGCTGGTTTTTTACTATGGCTGTGATGGTGGGCTACAGGAGAGATCTTTGGTTAATAAAGGGTAGAATTAATAACCCACACAAGCCATATTTCTACTTCTAATGGATTGTTTTCTGTGGAAAACTGGGAGATGAGCTGTGGCTCACAACACTTTTCTGTCTGTATAAAACAAACTCCAAGGCTCTTCATCACCAGTGATAATAAAGAGGATAAACAGAGGATACTTTTTCATTCATACTCCTTTTGACTATACTGATGGAATAAATAGATTGAAACTTAACTGATTTATTAAGCCCTGACCAATGTGGATTGCCAGACGACTAGTTAAGGTGATGAAGAAAGTGACCAAAATGAATGGATTTTGAATGGCTAAATCTAGGTCACTCACAGCAGCACAAACTTTCCTTTGTTTTGAACTATCAGTTTGGCAATGAAGTAGGTACTCTTAAAGGGTAAAATCCATTTTTCCTAGTCCCCATTACATAGCAATTTTAATTATCTTTTTTATTTTTTTGCTTTTCAAGCTAAGGTCTCATTCTAGCTCAGGCTGACCTGGAATTCACTATGGAGTCTCAGGGTGCCCTTGAACTCATGGTGATCCTCCTACCTCTGCCTCCCGAGTGCTGGGATTAAAGGCGTGAGCCATCACACCTAGCTTTAATTGTCTTCTTGTAACTCAAATAATAGAGGTACGTGAAACTTTTTATATCTTAAAAATAAAACTAGAAGTACTAGGGTTACTATAAATATGAGGGAATGAGGAAAAATTCAACAAAATTGTAGTAGACAGTAACTCTTGGAGATTTTAACTTTTCACAAGAAAACATGTAACATAGAGTGACTGAGAAGAATTGTCTGCATATTATGCTATAAGGAGAGAAATGTAAGTTGGGCGTGGTGGCACACGCTTTTAATCCCAGCACTCCTTTTAATCCCAGCACTCAGGAGGCATCACTGTGAGTTCAAGGGCACCCTGAGACTCCATAGTGAATTCCAGGTCAGCCTGGGCTAGAGTGAGACCTTACTTCAAAAAACAAAAACAACAACAACAAAAATCAAAGTGAGAAATGTAAGAAGCTTGTGTGTGTGCATGTGTGTAGTACACATTTATCTATATGTGCGTATGTCTACATAAAGAAGAGTCTGCAACAGTATTTATTTGAAAGTTGTGTTGTGGAAAAAAATATCTGGTATCTTTTTTTGCAGTAAAATTTACTTTGAAATTATAGCAAACAGAAGTGAAATTCATTCATCCTTTATAGATGTTTTCTAGTCTGTGGACTAGACAGCATTCAGAATCCAACAGCATTCTACTCTAATAACTTTTCTTTGATGTTTTTCTTCTTCTACAAACAGCTTGTTTCAATTTGGTATGATTCATGGTAATAATTTACAGATACATTTTCACCTTCTGCCAAGGAAATACAGTTATCTTTTAGCAACTCTTTTGTTGGGTACAGCAAAAGGAAACGTGCCACGTTTATCTTTTAAGGCAAGTCATTTTACAAAGCAGTCTCCTAGCATTTTGTAGCTGAAAATAATCAAATTGGAGGAACACATTTATAGAAGAACTTCTCTCTCTTCAAGGAAAGGAATTCCATCTTCTGATAGTGCAATATTCCTACTGGGATCATGGTACAATATTGTTTGTATAGCTTTTCCATTTCTCTCCTTAAGTCTGTGTTTATGTATTTCTTCTATACAAGTAGGGAAGGATAGATACAGTGAATTGTAACAAGTCTGGCATTTGCAGAATACTAGGAGTTATAAAAAAATGGAACTGCTTTTATTCATTGTCCCACAAAGTAACCAAATATGAAAAGGTATGGCAATATGTTACAAGTTGAATGGATTAACTTAGAGGATCTTTATGGAGAACTGATGTTTATGATGATCACTACTCCATTGGATGATGTAGTATTAACTTAAATAAAATAGTAGTAAGATATGATGTAGTAGGCAGCATTTTAACAGAGGCTTAAGAAACAGGGGCACAAGGGGAAGGGGAGAATTGGAGACAGATGTGGTTTCTCTATAGTTTTGAAAAGCTGGATTGCTCTCAATTTCATTGACTTTTTTTTTCTGGATCTGCATATGATTTTAATAATAAAGATTTTTAAAGGAAAATCAAAGTATTGCTATAGTCAACAGATGATAAATTGACCAGTTATATAAATCAGAGTATTCTGGAAAAAAAGAAAAAAAATGTGGTGAAACACTGGCTTGAGTTTTTTTTTTTTTAAATTATTTATTTATTTATTTGAGAGCGATAGGCACAGAGAGAAAGATAGGTAGAGGGAGAGAGAGAGAATGGGCGCGCCAGGGCTTCCAGCCTCTGCAAACGAACTCCAGACGCGTGTGCCCCCTTGTGCATCTGGCTAACGTGGGACCTGGGGAACCGAGCCTCGAACTGGGGTCCTTCGGCTTCACAGGCAAGCGCTTAACCGCTAGGCCATCTCTCCAGCCCTGGCTTGAGGTTTTTGAAACACCCAGTGGCACTGAGTACTATTGCTTCTTTATTTACATCTCCATGAGTGGTCACAATGCAACATCCTTTCTGTGCTACTGAAGGTAACACTTTTTATTGAGCTCTTGCCAGATTACAGCTTGTTTGTGCTTCCTTGGGATGCATGGGCCTTAAGTGGGGAATGAACTGATGAAATCACACTTTTACCATTACAAATTGTCCATCTTTATCTTTGGTAATACTCTTAAAGTCTATTTTATCTGATAATACTATAGCAACTCCAATATCCTAATGCTTTTAGTTTGTGTGGTATATTCTTCTCTTAATCGTTTAATCTAAAGTCCTTATGTAATGAGATATCTTTCTTTTGTATCCATCTTGACAATTTCTGTCTTTTTACAAAACTTATTTGTGGCAGGGGGTGGAGGAGACAGAGATAGATTGAGAGAGAGAGAGAGAGAGAGAGAGAGAGAGAGAGAGAGAGAGAGAGAGAGAGAGAGAGAGAGAGAGAGAGAGAGAGGGAGAGAGGGAGAGAGGGAGAGAGGGAGAGAGAGAGAGAAAGAGCGAGAGTGCACCAGGGCCTCCAGCTGCTGCTAATGAACTCTAGATACATGTGCCACCTTGTGCACTTGACTTACATGGGTTCTGGTGAATTGAACCTGGGTCCTTTGCTTTGTAGGCAAGTGCCTTGACTGCTAAGCCATTTTGTTTTTCATGCCAATTTCTGTTTTTTAATAAAAGTGTCTAGTCTACTAGATTATTTTCTGTATGAATGTATTTAAGATTACATTTTCATTATGTATTTTCACCTATATGTCTGTGGTGGTTTGATTCAGGTGTCACCCATAAACTTAGGTGTTCTGAATGCTAGGTTCCCAGCTGATGGAGATTTGGGAATTAATGCCTCCTGGAAGGGGTGTATTGTTGGGGGCGGGCTTATGGGCTTTATAGCCAGTTTCCCCATGCCAGTGTTTGGCACACCCTCCTGTTGCTGTGGTCCATCTTATGTTTGCCAGGGGGTGATGTCCACCCTCTGCTCATGCCATCGTTTTCCCCTGCCATCGTGGAGCTTCCCCTCGAGCCTGTAAGCCAAATAAACCTCTTTTTCCCAGAAGCTGCTCTTGGTTGGGTGATTTCTACCAGCAATGCGGACCGGACTGCAACAATGTCCTTAAATTTGTTTTTGGCTTAGTTCTTTCTAAATATTTCTAAACTATTTACAGTCATTTAAAGCTTTACAGTATATGCAAAAGTGGATTCTCATAATACACTTTAAAAGAAAGTAAAATACATGTTATAAAAAGATTTTCCGGGCTGGAGAGATGGCGTAGCGGTTAAGCGCTTGCCTGTGAAGCCTAAGGACCCCGGTTCGAGGCTCGGTTCCCCAGGTCCCACGTTAGCCAGATGCACAAGGGGGTGCACGCGTCTGGAGTTCGTTTGCAGAGGCTGGAAGCCCTGGCGCGCCCATTCTTTCTCTCTCTGCCTCTATCTGTCTTTCTCTCTGTGTCTGTCGCTCTCAAATAAATAAATTAAAAAAAAATTAAAAAAAAAGATTTTCCTTTAACTTAGGTTTAAAGACTATAGTCTAAGTATGCAGACTTCAGTTGACTAATCTCATCAAAGAAGCAAATTAGACTACTTAATAAAGGGCTTCACTAGCCATCATTAATATAAAATTGGAGCCTCAAAATGTGACCTTATCTGAAAGTAAGGGTTTTGAAGATACAGTTAGATAGGATCTGAAGATGAAGTTATCCTGGGTTTGGCATGAGCTCCCAATCCAGTGATGAATGTTACTACAAGAGGACATAGGGAGGAATGTCAGGAGTGCATAACAACTGAGATTAGAGTGATGTTGCCATGAGCTAAAGATCATCCAGAGCCATGCAGAACACATGTCCCCAAGAACCAATAGAGTGAGTGTGGTCAATTTCAGTCTTCCGTATTCTGGAGCTATGAAAGACAAAGCGTTTGGAACCACACACTTTGCATGAATTTATTATAACAGTTTTATGAAATAGATACAAAGCCAAGCTTGTTTCTTCATTCCTATCAATTTATTATTCAGATAAACCCAGCTCACTTAGTCACATTTTATATATATTCCTTTTATTCTCCCTAACTTATTTTACTTATAACACATGTTATAGCTTCACATATTATATATTCATGTGCTTAATTTAGTTTATTCTGTCCTCTCCCTACTGAAATGTGAGTCCCCTGAGGACTTTGTTTCTGATATGCCTAAAAGTTTGTGCACTCAGTAAGTACTTATTGAGTACAGTAAATGAATTAAGTGGATAAATATTATATCCCATGGACATTTTTCACAGACAATATTTTGATTTGGGCTTTGGAATGCACTACAGGACTGTCATGTTGATATTCCTCATTGCAGATTGAGGATAGATGCCTATCATTTATTGGTAGGAACAGCTGAAATTTTTCTAAGTAAGCTGTTTAAGTTTGATGTAGGAACTGCCCTTTGCATCTGAATATCAAGAGAATACCCAGAGAGTGAAGAGTACAGAGACAAGTTTTACCTGGAGAGTTTTTATAACAGTGGCCAGAAGTTTTCTACTTGAACTACAGACACCCTTCCTGTGGCAGGAATACTTCTAACAAGGGTTAGCCTTCTGATGTGCTTGGAATACAGAGGTGCCAAGTATCTCCCCAGGTTACTGGCTGATTTGCCTTTCTCTATGATCTTATCAAACCATTAAATTTTTGGAGACTTGAATACTGAAACACTTGAATACATATATACTTGAATACATGTATAGCTTTTCCTGCTATTAGATGCTATAAAGCTTCCATGTCTTCAATAATTAGAAACTAGAATCAGTTGGGTGGTTGGCAGTGTAAAGTATTTTTCAAGTTTTGAAGAGAATCACAGTAATTTATAAACTAAGAAAATTTATAAATTTATAAACTAAGTAAATTTATAACTAAGAAAAGATAAACAAAATACTTTCAACAAGGTACCTTCAAGTTTTAAAAAATATTTTATTTTTATTTATGAGAGAGAGAGGCCAATTCAGGGCCATTAGCCACAGCAAATGAACTACAGACGCATGCACCACCTTTGGCATCTGACTTACATGGGTCCTGGGAAATGGAAACAGAGTCCTTTGGCTTTGCAGGCAAGTGCTTTAACCACTAAGCATCTCTCTAGTCCACCTTCATGTTTTGGTGAGAATTGATGAGAATCTGAAATACTAAAGGAAGCTAGCATGGAAGCAGGAAGGAAGGGGATCAAGGAAGTAAGGAAATGGAGGTAGAGTGAACAGTCTTAGAGGCTGCAAATGTTTGTGACAAGTTAAGGATTTAAAAAAAAAAAGCCAAAATGACATAATGTTATGGTGTTGGTAATTGACAGTAAAGAAACAGACAATCACAAAAAAAAAAAACAACAAAAAACCCTGGTCCAAGAGCAAAAGGTTTAGAAGGTAAAAGGATAACCTTGCTGATTTAGTGCTGCAAGAATAACATGGGTCTATTATAAGACTTTCTGTGGGTTATTCATATCCAGCTGACAGAGTCACCAAAGCATACAGGTTGAAGCAAGAGAAGAAAGTCCAAGACACAGATCCATCAGCTGATTTTGTGATGAGGGCATCATAGCCATAGTTAGAAAGTTTTACAGTATATTAAGGTGCCCTAGGAAAGTGCACTGGCCTTATTGTCCTTGAGACTATAGAACCAGACCCTGGCTGCCTTTCCTTTGGCATTGTTTCTTTACTTTCAAAGACCATCATTTTCCTTTTCCTGAATTTTCTTTATTTATGAAGGGACCACATCCAAATTCTGCTGAATTAAAAGATTTTGGTTACTTTGGCTGAGTTATGTGTGACCTAAAGGTTATATCACAACATTACTACACAGTTGGCAAAACTATTCAGGAAAGCCTCTTATATAAAATGCCACAATTAGCATAGGAATGAACGAAGAGTGTAGCATATTCTCCTTTGTACCCTATAAACAAATTTGTGTATAGGTATGTTGGAGAAATGATGCTTATGCATAAGATTACTTAGAAAATAAAAGCAGAAAGCTTTCCTTTGTGAAATAAAGTAAATCGTTTTAAGTCAGCTTCCCCTTCCTCACTTGCTATACATAAATGAAGTTATAACTCATGCTGCTTCACTGACAATACAGCTTTGCCAAGAATAGAATGAGATACAGAAATTTTTTTTTATCTTTTACTGTTGTAGCACTGATTTTTAACAAACAAGTTTAAGAGTTAGCAGATAGTTTTGTAGCCTTTCAGATTTGGGTTTATTTTTTCTAACAGAGGTAGCATAGTGAGGCTGAGAGAGCATGCAGTTGGACTTCAGGTAGAAATGACTGTGAGTATTTCTCCATCAGTTTCTACCAGTTTCACTGTTTTCTTTGCTTACCTGTGAAATAAAGATAAGTACTGCTAAATTACAGGGTGGTGAGGATTAAATGGGGTGATTGATACAAAATGTGGAACATTACAATCATAGCATGGATGTATGTTGGCAAGAATGCAGAGTCATAACTTTTGTATTATTTTCCTTCATGTATCGAAAGAAAGTGTTCAATGCCACAAGGCAAATTAATTTGTGAAAAGGACAGGACACATAGTTTTCAAAGTCTAAATGTATTCTGTAGCTCTTAAAATTGTTCTTTCCATCGTTGTGAAGGATGTAAGTTAGAGGACATACTTATGATTCCTCAGAACACTTTATTGTTTAATTTGGCTCCATTATAAAACAGCTTTGATTGCATGGGCAAATGGAGAGAACACAGGTGGTTGCACAGATATTTTCCAAGCACCATAAGGGACGGGAAAATTCCACAAACTGCCATCATCCTAGTTGCCTTAGGATTTGGGGGACATCTGCTGGTTGTGTTTTTGGGAATAAAAATCTGCTCTTCTGTGACAATGGGAACATTTCTTTTCAAAGAGCCACTGGAGCATTAAGGAAGGCAGTGTTCCCAAGAGACTGGCAAGAGGTCATTTCATCAACTCGATTTGGGAGCTGCCTTCTTTCAAAGCTTTGCTCTGTGCTCTGGAATCAGGATTGGGGCAGATTCATAGAGGAATGACGAGGCAGGGTCTATTCACTCAGTGCTATTTTCCTGATTATACAGGTGGTTTTAATTAGAGCAAAATAAGGTATAATTTGTTTACATGTACATTATGTAAAATTGTAATAAATTTCTCTAAAATTAAAATTAAAAAGATAAAAATTGTTTTTAGGATCTGAGATTTTACTGCTCTGTGTGCCTTTATAAAGACTGGGTGTCCTCCATCTCAACCTTTCCCAGTAATAGCTATACTTGCTTTCTATTTGATAAAAATGGTCTAGTGCAGATTGGGGAAATGGCTTAGAGGTTACGGCATTTTGCCTGCAAAGCCTAAGGACCCCAGTTTGATTCCTCAGGATCCACATAAGTCAGATGCACAAGGGGGCACATGTGTCTGGCGTTCATATGCAGTGGCTATAGGCCCTAGTGTGCCCATTCTCTCTTTCTCTCTGTCTCTTTCTATTTCATAAATAAATAAATAAAATACTTAAAAAATAGTCCAGTGCCACTAGATTTTTAATTCTTGAGAAAAGATGTCTGAAGAGAAATGTGGGAAAGAGCACTCTAAAATCTCAGTAGTGTAATAGAAACAAGCAAGGTAGATGCTTCACTTTTCCAATGTGGCCAACACATCTAGATTTTAAAAGGGCACATGTGCATGATAAAAAGAAGAGAAACATGGGAGAATCTGGAACTTACAGATAACTGTAGGATGTATTAAAAATCAAAATTTGCATAAAAATAATAAGGCAATTAAAGAAAATGTTCAAACTATGACTAGAAGTGGGAGAGCACAGAAGGGCAAAGCTCAGTGGCAGCAAAAGGAAAAAGGGTTGTAGTACCTTTCCTGGATAGGGATTGTTTCTCCAGGAAAACTAGAAGAGTACCCACACCAACATCTTGGCTGTGGCTGGGAGAGTCCCCAGGGAAATAGCAGCTGCCATGGATGCGGTCATTTCTGGGCAAGTGGCTGCTATGATTACTGTAGGTGGAAGTTCTCTTTCACATGCTGTTTTATCTAAGCCCTCAACTGCCTCATGCTTTGTGCAAATTTGATATTTTTGTCCACCTGTCATATTTCAGTTTTCTTTGTAAAATGGAAAGACATGTAAGATATACATAATTAAATATCCCATATAGATCTAAAACTGAACGTTTTTCAAACATTTCAACAAAACACTAAATAATAAAACCTTGCTCATTTTCTAAAATAAAAATGAAAAATATTATCTCTATTTAGAATTGTCATGAAGAAACGTGTCATGTCATGTTTCTCTTCTTGACTATCAAGAATTTTCTCAATTTCTTTCCACATACTTTTATACCTGTGGGCTACAAATGAGCAGGCTTCTGAGAGATTCAGGAAGAATCGGTGAGTTTCTCATGCCTCATTATAATCATTTTGTGGTTGTTTGATTGAGGTGTTTCCCCTAAACTTAGGTATTCTGAATGCTAGGTTCCTAGCTGATGGAGAATTGGGAGTTAATAGCTCCTGGAGGCAGTGTATTGTTTGGGGTGGGCTTATGGGTATTAGATCCCCTGTCCACCTGCCAGTGTTTCGTACACTCTCCTATTGCTGTTGTCCACTTGATGTTGGCGAGGTGATGTCCACCCTCTGCTCATGCCATTGATTTCTTCTGCCATCATGGAGCTTCCCCTTGAACCTGTAAGCCAAAAATATATCCTCCCCCCAACAAGTTGCTCATGGTCAGGTGATTTCTGCCAGCAACTTGAACCTGACTGCACAGTAAGTTGGCACCAGAAGAGTGGGATTGCTGCTAGAAACCTGACTGTGTGTCTTTGGCCTTTTGGAGTTGATTTTCAAGATGAATGTGAAGGATTTGAAACCTTGGCCTAAGAGATGCCTTGCAGAGCTGTACGCACAGCTTGATGGACTATTCTGGTCAAAGTTGGAAGACCAGAAGGCAGTAAGAACTAAGGACTGTGAGGTTTGGTTTATGAGGGCGAGAAAGAGACTGGGTTAGAAGCAGTTTGTATGAAAGGATTGCTATTATGCCTGTGTCCTGGGAATTTATGAAAGGTTGTATTATGTAGAAATGGACTGGTGTGAGCAGAGGGATATGGCACAGAAAACATAAAATCTTTGGGCTGAAGCTGCTACCCGTTCAGCTGCAATTGTTTGAGAGATTACAACCACTGAGACTGGGCCAGCTGACTGCATTGGGACAACAGAAAGAATGCAATCTTTTGAAGGGATCTGAATACTCCTGGAGCATACTGTTCTTCAAAGTGTACTTTATTCCCCTGGGATTAATAAATTGGTATCCTATCTGGCATTATGGAGTATAAGAAATGCAGGAAAGAGTGGGTCATTGAATTTGCAACACGGTCTTGTATTTTGGAAATGGCTATGGGCAGGGTGAAGAAGGTCTGCTAAGGACTGCCTGCATGGAGATCCGATGGAGCCACCAGGATAAACTATGGGTTGCAGCAGAGACCTAGCAGAGATGCTAGGACCACAAGACAGCTACTAAGGAGAGCTGCCGGCCCCAGATGAAGTTTCCCAGGACTGTGAATAGCGTAGCTGGAGGGGCAGAATTGGAACTCCAGAGACTTGTTGCTGTTGGAATTATCTGACTTTGAGATTTGTCACTGTCTAGAGTTGTTGGTCTTGGAGCTACAGCATTTGATGTTTGCCCTGTTTAAGTCTTGTATTGGTTAGATATTTCTTTGTTATGCCCAATGCCATCTTTTGCAGTGTGAGTGTTTATTATGTACCATTATGTTTTTAAAATTTTTTTTGTTTATCTTTATTTATTTATGTGAGAGCGACAAACAGAGAGAGAAAGAGGCAGATATAGAGAATGGGTACGACACGGCCTCCAGCTACTGTAAATGAACTCCAGACACAGAAGAACTCCCCTTGTGCATAGCTAACATGGGTCCCGGGGAATCGAGCCTCAAACTGGGGTCTTTAGGCTTCATAGGCAAGTGCTTAACCACTAAGCCATCTCTCCAGCCCCTGTTTTTTTTTTTTTTTTTTGAGGGTTATTTTTTTGATATTATGGTTCAGTTAAAAAATCTTGGATTATGGGAGTTTGAATACTATTGGGATTGATTAAAAACTATAGGGAATTTTAAAGTTGGATGAATGCATTGCATTTTACATCATGTATGGTTATCAGTTTATCAGGGCCAGGGGAAGAAATATGGTGGTTGATTCAGGTTCATAAACTTAGGTGTTCTGAATTCTAGGTTCCCAGCTGATGGATATTTGGGAATTAATTCCTCAAATAGGCAGTGTATTTTGGGGGCAGGCCTATGAATATTATAGCCAGTGTCCACTTGCCAGTATTTGGCACACTCTCTTGTTGCTGTTGTCTGCCTGATGTTGGCCAGGAGGTGATGTTCACCCTCCATCATTTTCCCCTGCCATCATGGAGCTTCCCCTCGAGCCTGTAAGCCAAAATAAACCTTTTTTTTCCCCATAAGCTTCTCTTGGTTGGGTGATTTCTGACTGTAACACATATTCTTTTACAATAAAAATACTTGATAAAATGAGTGATTTTGGGAAAAAGTTTCAACAGTTAAAAGAAATTGAAAAAGAAAAAATGAGGAGGAAGTGGAGTTGTCTGATAAAGATGTTAGAAACACTGCGAAAAGAAACAAAAATCCCTCATATCATCTATCTTCTAAAACAACAGGACAAACAGAACATCTTAATCTAAAACAAACAGAAATGACATCCAACAAGAGAAAAACCTGTTCTCCAGTGGTATGGAAGAGCATTTACTAGCAATGTATGATGGAATCAGTAGTAACAGCAATTTTAAGCAATAGCTTTAATTAAAAAAATCAGAGCTGTGTGTGGTGGTGCACGCCTTTAATCCCAGCCCTCTGGAGGCAGAGATAGGAGGATCATCATAAGTTCGAGGCCACCCAGAGACTACACGGGGAATTCGATGTCAGCCTGGACTAGAGTAAAACCCTACCTAAAAAAAAAAAAAAAAAAAGAAAGAAAGAAAGAAAGAAAGAAAGAAAACCATCAAATTCAATATCATTTCAACTACTTAAAGGAAAAATTGCTACAACAGTTTGAAACACAGTCCCTCTCAGAAATCCAAACTATTTATGTATCATCTCTACTGAAAATGGAAAGGGCACAAGAAAGAGCTAATGAAGAATGTTTGACATTAGTTAGGGAAGAAATAGGCAAAGTAGTAGAGAGAGCACACAGTCAGGGACTGGGATATTCACTGTGGAAAGATCAAAATTCAAATTTTGATACAGGAGTTGGAGGAAGAGGAGAAGATAGAAAGGACTCTTAAATGGATAGTGAAAAGGTACTCTTCCAGAATGTTCTCAGAAAAGTCTTCAAGTACGCATACTTCAAAAAGAAATACAGATACTAATTGCAAACTGGACTGTTTTCCTAAAGATCTTGGCTGTCCTTCATAACTCATCTTTGATGAAAAGCCTGTCAATATTCATTTTAAAAAAAGCCTATAAGAAAGAAATTTTGCGGAAGAGGGGGCAGAAAGAATGTTAGAGCCACATGTTGGGTCATGATATGCAGAGACATTTATCTTACCCATAACTGTGGGCTATCTCCACAATGCATGACCCATATACCTCAACAAGGAGGGGTCAAGGGGGGGGTAGGTCACGGATGAGCCTAATAATGGTACCAAACCGACTGTATTTGCTGAATACAAAAGTAATTAATAAAAAAAAAAAGAAGGAAAAAAAAAAAGAAACTTGAAGCCCCTTGAGTGCTTGAAGATTGTCCCATACTCATTAAATGGTCATGAATTTGTAAATTTTTTTTTAAATTTATTTATTTGAGAGCGACAGACACAGAGAGAAAGACAGATAGAGGGAGAGAGAGAGAATGGGCACGCCAGGGCTTCCAGCCTCTGCAAACGAACTCCAGACGCGTGCGCCCCCTTGTGCATGTGGCTAACGTGGGACCTGGAGAACCGAGCCTCGAACCGGGGTCCTTAGGCTTCACAGGCAAGCGCTTAACCGCTAAGCCATCTCTCCAGCCCGAATTTGTAAATTTTTTAAATTATAGATCTCAATTTAACTACTGTATGCCCTTTTTATTAAGATCTACAGATTTTGTATGTATAGTATAAGCCTACATTTTATCACTTTCTCCTACTTGGAAAAGGAAAACTACCTCCAGAAGAAGCGAGAGCGCAGGACATGGGGAGTTTTCAGAAAAACAGCAACAGCAGCAGCAGCAACAACAAAACAAGAAATATAACTTCCAGAGGAAGAAAGGAGGAAGGGGTCATGATTGACCACCTGGTGAAAACTCAGTTAGATAAAGTCAAAACCTGAAAGATGGGGAACTTCAAGAGCTGTCCCTGCTTTCGGTTTGGCATTCTAGGAGTTCTCTTGCAGGACAACCTTTGTCCAAAGTCAGACATGTGCCAACAGAACACAATGGTATCATGGTATGGGGAGGCCAGGGAAGGTTCTCTCATGGCAGTTCTCAAGATTCCTTGGCTCATGCCCAGCAAGCTGTGACCATCCATGCATTCCTTCACGACCACAGTAGGCTCTGTGAAAGTGGGTGCTGAGTCCAAAACGAGAAGCAATTCAGGTCTCTGTGAGAAGACGGATAGATGCCGTAGAGAAGACCCAAGTGCCTGAGCAGCAGTGACCTGTGACGCTCGAGGGTGTAGGGGGTGAAGCCCAAGTTTTCCGAGCTGCCCTGGACATCGGCACCGCCTTTGCTGTCAGCCCCATGATCACTGCCAGCCAGGCTCTTCTGCTGACCGGCCTCTTCAGAGCCAGGAAGTGGGCTGCCCTGAGTCTCCTGCTTGGCCCTGGAGCCCAGAAGCACGTATTTGCCCTTCTTCAGCACCTGCTGTTGTCTCAACTCATCACCATCTGGAAGAGATCCCGCTTCTAGGCACAGGCATCTTCCCCATGTGCAGAGTATTTGGGGTACACTTCACGGACCTGGACGCTGAGTATATTAGAATAAAGGTGCAACTTTAGCGATAAAGTTCCGGCCAAGCCAAGGTGCCGCTGTGAGCATTTCACAGCCAGGGAGGTGACAGGTCCTTGCGGTACATCATCAGGTTTCTCCTCCGTTTGGGCCAGGACATAGCCACAACCTTCCTGTCCTCATCCTCAGCGATGTAGGCGAGCTGGGTCCAGGTGAGGTAGAAATAGCACTTCTTCCGGTGGTCCTTGGGAAGCAGTGGGGTCACCAGCGAGCACTGCGGATGCTCGCGGAGGTGGGTGGCAGATTGCGGAGAACCAGAGAGGATGCCTCGGGGCACAAGCCACACCAGCGTTTGCTTTAAGACAGCTGGGATAGCCAAACAGGGCTCATAACAGATGAGGAAGATCTCCACTATCTTCCATTTCTTTTCAGCGATGCTGTACAGAACCCTGTCCATCTTCATGCAGGTGGGGCGTCCTAGTCGTGCCTGAACTGAATGACTACGACGTGGTCTTCCTCGGAAAGCATGGTCTGGTCTACCTGCCAGATGCGCGGGCATTACCACATCCTGCCTGGGCCGCTTGGCGACCTACCTCCTGCGGATCCCTGCACCCCTCGCCCGGAGGACTCGGGCCACACAGACTCACCCCGCACAGCGCTATCTGTTGTTTGTGACAGGGTCTCACTAGATCGTCCAGATTCCCCTGCAACTCTGTGTGACTCAGGCTGACTTTGTACTTGAAGCTATTGCCCTGGCCTCAGCCTCTGAGGTGCTGGAGTTACATGTGTGAGCTACCACATGGAGCTAAAATTTTACAACAAAAAATTTATGATAGTACTACAAAACTGATGATTCTGCCAGACTAATTGTTCTTAAATACATAATTTAAAAATATCCTTTGTGGGTCCATCACTAGTATCTAAAAACTGTTTATGGCAATGGCTAAATCTAGAAAATTCTATTTATAGTGCTGAATGTGCAGTTTGTCTAAAACCATGAAATAAAAATGAATTTAAAAATGAAATAAAGTCCAAGAACATAATTTCTGTAGATGATGTACCTGCGCACACTTATACCTCCTCATTGACAAAACACCTAATGCATCTACTTTTAGCAAGCCTATTTTTTGTGTGTTTTCTGATTCTTTTATGTTTCAATCTTAGTTGAGGGAACATGAGCTTTAGAGTCAGTCCTGGTTTTAAATCCCAGCTTCTCTAGGTTTTGGATTATGTTCTTGAGCAGTTTAACTAAATTTATTATGTTTAATTTTCTTCATGTTTTGTGTAGTTAATAATACACTGAAAATGAGAAATGGACTTGGTGTATCCAAGCTGCATAAGCTTATCTGCACTTGGCTCTCACAATGTGTACTTATCTCCTTGCCTTTGCTTAACTCCTTGCAGTTCAGAATCCTTAATGTTTTTTTAAGAAAAGGGGAGGGGGGGTCAACTTACATTTTAACCCCCACCACCACTGTGTAAGTTGAGGGAAGAGCATTGTTTTAGATTTTTTTTTCCATAGGTTTGCTGTTCAACAGAGACTTACTGGACTATGCAAGAGAATATCACCTTCTCAAGCAATCTTTTTTCTGTTATTGGGATTATATGATACAACGTATGTGGATCATAGAGCACTTGCTAAGTACTCAGTAAATGACAGGCTCTACAGCTAATACCAGTGCTGGCCATACCCACCTCACATGGTGCATCAGTGATTCCAAATCTTCAAGCGAGTATCTATAATACTCATTTCCCTCTAAGCCGTACAGCATGGGAATAATGGAAACTTACCTACTTTATCGTATGCTTATACCCTTCACAGTGGTTTGTCTTGAGTAGTCTATACTATCTAAGGGACAGACTGGTTAAAATAGCTGGAAGGGCTTTTTAAGTAAACAACCGTGAGGTGGTAAAATAATGTAGATAATAGTTATCATAAGCAGAAGAGGAGGCAGCTTTTTGGGATTGAGAGGCATTTGCCTTCCTTAGTAATAAAGATTTCACTTAGAGAGCATTGGGTCAATTTTCAAGAGAATTTCACTTTGTAAGGCTGTGGCATTTTCTCTTTTGGCTATTCGTTGTTTTTCTTTTTACCTTTCTATAAAGTTCATGGTCCCAACTTTGACTTGAACTAATAGCCATGTCTGTTTCAAAGCCAAGGTTTAAAAATATTTCTTTAGACTGTCATGCTTATTGAAAAAAATGTAAACAAAAGAAAGGATCTTAAAAAAAAAACCAAAACGAACTCTGTGTGTCTTCACTAGAACAGAAAAAAAAAAATGATGCTATATTTTTGAGACATCAGCGAGTTTTCTGTGAGAGTTGGCAAATGCATCAAGGCATTGTTTGTAGATATTATTTTTGATAGGTTTGATATACAGCACAGTTTTCCGAGCCAATGGAATATTGTCTCCTTACAAATCTCATCAGGCCAGCAGTACTGCTGCTGTGGACTGGCTTATCAGCTCCAGCCAGAGTGTGCTACACTTGCACGCACCTCTGTAGCCTGAGAGGAAAATAAATTGTACCCAAGCAGTTAATAAGAAAGAATTATGGTGAGTGAGATGCATGACATTATGAGCCAGTGTCATGTTTTACAGACTAAATGTTGATTTGCTGAAGGGGAAAATAACATGGCGCGCACACACACACACACACACACACACACACACACACAGAGACACACACAGACACACACACACAATTTTATTCCAAAATTATCATTTTAAAACGTATTTGCTCATTTCTTAGTTTAATAAGTGAAGATTACTGATTTTTGGTGTATGTTAGGGATAGTACGGAAAAGATAATTACCATTTTTGGTATTTTGCTGATGGATAGTGTTATTCATTCTAGCTACTTAAGGAAACATCTGCTTTTGCTATTTTTTGGAGAAAAGTGTACAATACTGGATAGGTACAGGGAATTAATGTTTTAAAGCACAAAACATATGGATATGATCTTCAGTAGCATGTCAACATTACTTTGGGTGAGTTTAGTGTCCTAATTAAAATTTGCAATTATTTGGGTTCAGCTGAAGATCGTGATTGAATGAATTTAATAAGTGTTAACTGTTTATATTAAATATCATTTCTGCTAAGATGGAAGCTTAGTTTTAGCTCTATTCTAGTTATTTAGACCCTAGAAATTTGTGACTATTGGACACCAAGAGGTAAAATAGCTTTTTATTCTTATGTAACAGAAGTGTGTGAACAGCTAAGAGCTTAGGTCCAAAATATGATAAAAAATATATAGTTTGAATTAATTTTTCTTGATGTATATTTGGTAACAGAATAAATCAAATGTGTAGTAAGGTAATATTATTTGCCATCAAAAATCAATCCTCAATTTTTGATTAGCTCAGACTAATAAAATATCTTTTTTGGTTCCTAAGAATCCAGTGTGGACCTGCCTTGTCCTTGCTTGCCCATAAGGTAACTCAGGAGTCCAAGGCCCTTTCACTGTGGGTCCACCATTCCTTAAGGTCTTGAAGTCCATATTGACTTAGAATAAGGTGGGAGGGAGAAACTAGAAAGCAAGGCCTGAGTTTTAAAATCAATGGCCTGACAAAATGCATACCATCTCTGTTGATAGTGTACACATATGAACTAGTAAGTGCACCATAATATAAGGGAGGCAGAGCATGGTAAGCAGAGTTTATCAAGGCCTCAGAACCCAAGATCTACTTCACTGATGACCATCTTTAATTCCATTTCCTCATGGATGAAGAACTGATTGACATGTGGAAAATGACCAGATATCTGTCCACCAGAGCAGAACTACCCCAGATATCCTGGGATATTTGTTCAGACGTCAAGGTCATGTAAAGCATGTTGAAGAGATTTCTCTTACTATTAATATTCAAAATATAAAATATGTGTTGTACAAATAAATTAATTAACAATGGAGTAAAAAAGGAAAATAATGACATGTTTCTGATGGACAGCCTCTTACACAGCTATTATCCAACTTCTACAGGAAGAGGATTTAACTGATGCTTTATAAAAGCAAAGATGTGTAGATCACACTCCCCACATAATCTGATTTAGTTGATCTAAAAATCTGATTTTTAAATATTGTACAAACATTCAACTGATTTTTTTTGAAAGTGCAAGCTGAGCATTTCTAATTTGAAAATATGAAATTTCTGGATCCTGGAATTTTGGATAAGAGAGACTTAACCTATAACTTAAGTATCATACTGAGAAAGAATTGTTTTAGGATCTCTCTGTATATAATATATAATCTGTATCTGTCTGTCTGTCTGCCTATCTATCTATCTATCTATCTATCTATCTATCTATCTATCTATCTATCATATTTATCTATCTATCATAGTATTTATATGCACACCATTAAGATTAGGTGCCTGTGGCTATATAAGATCCAGAGGCAGACATTTTGCAAGGTAAATTTGTGATGGGCTGGTTACCAGAACATCTGGATTGGAGATAGAGCCTATCTGCATTGACAACTACCACTGTGTGATTAAGGACTATGTTGTGTCTAGGACCTACTGCTCAGGGCTATAGCATAGCACCCTTCTGTGAGAGTGGGATAGATACCTCCAAATTCCAAAATTTAAAAGGCTTGGCTACTAAAAAGCAATGTGAAAATATGTCTCCTTCATGTCCACTCCTTTTCTGTCCAGTCCTAGAACATCATAGCTTTAATTAATTTATGTAGGTAATAAGGAATATGAGTTTGTTTTGTGAAAAGCTGGCTTTTATTCTCCTGAACCTTCCTAAAAGCATTAATGCACACCATGTAATGAAATATTCTTTTATTTGAAGACAGAAAATGAAGGAAAGAAACAAACAATAATTAAATCCTCTAAATAATGTGAGCTTTGTGGTTAAATCTCCATGCAACTCCTTGAAAATTTAATAAGGGAATAAAAGCTTTTTTCCATTTGTGTAATACAGTGCTTCATTTCTCTTCTCTACAAAATTGTCTCTGGATAAAGTGTGCATCACAATTCAGGTTGCTGAGTAGCCAGCTTGAGAGAATTTTATGCGTCTCTTTTTTAACTCAAGTCAGTCATGTACAACCATATTATCTCACATCAAAGTAGGATATAAAACCAAGAGACTAGGTGAGGGAGAAAAAGTCAGGGATGAATGTCATATTATACGATCCAATTATACACAGTCCCTGACTTACATATGCCTGACTTATGAATGTCCTTGCATTTACAAATGGGCTCTCCAGAGAGGGTCAGTAGAAGTCTCCCTTTTGTATACCTTCTCCTGTCTGTCTCATTCACAGGTCTGGTACTTTCCAGGCTGTGGCAGTCTGTACTTGTCAAGGCCTTGTTGCTGTTCCCCATCTTCACACATGACAAGTTTTTAATGCATTAAAAACACTATGAGGTAGAAAAAGAGCAGGAACTTCAGTGGGAAAAAGAATGCAATCTTCATGTAGCCTTATTTCTTACTGCTGTGCCCTTTTTGCCAGCCCTCCTGTGATTTTTTTTTCATTTTTTAAAAGGAATTAATAACGTGTTCAGTTTTGCCATATGTCTGCTTGTCATATCTGTGTCTCTCCCCAGATCTCTATTCTCAGCTCATGGGTACTATATCACATATGGCACAGGGTTAGACATACCTCATTTATGGACAAAAGAAACTGGAAGAAGGTTTTAGGTATTGCTTCTTTTGGAGGAAAATGTGATATTACTAACCAATGCAGGAATGTTAAATTTGTTTTCTTAAGTAAACAATAATTTGGATGATGGGACTTATAGTATTTTAAATGCATAAATATGTATTTTGGTTTTAATTAATATCTTGAACCTAACCATAATTTACCTTCCATTGTATGATTAATATTTTGTTTAAAAAGTTGGTAAATGAATAAAATAAAATTAGAAAATGAATTTAAAGAAGATCCAGACACAATGCTTAACACACTCAACAGTTAATGTTTATTTCTCCTTCCTGTGTAAAAAATCACAAATACCAAATGGTTTAAAATGAACCTTTGACACCTGCCTATGTATTGAATCTCTTGTCCTGCTATTTGGTCTGATCTGCCTATCTTCCAGGTCTTTGTGTACCTATACTGCTTGCTGAGGGGTTGTGATTAACTTGGAATTGGGATCAAGCCCTCAGTCCATGACCATCATTCCACAGGCTGTCGAGGTGCTATTATGCTATGCTGTAAAAGGCTTTTATTAAACTAGCTGGGATAAGCCAATCGGATTGTGTTTCTGTGAAAATTTGAACAAAGAAGCCTTTATAATTTAGTGGAGGTTGCTGGAGTTGAGGGGCATATGGAGCTGAGATGAGATAATCAGAATTCTTGAGATCAGAGGATAGCATAAGCACAACCCATGAGAGAAGAAAGCACCAGCAGGAAACCAAGATCCACTGAGGACACAAATAGCATGGCTTTAGGACTCTAAAATTTGTAGTTCTTTTTTTTTTTCCAAGGTAGGTTGTAGCTCTAGCCCAGGCTGACCAAGAATTCGGTATGTAGTCTCAGGGTGGCCTTGAACTCACAGCAATTCTCCTACCTCTGCCTTCTGAGTGCTGGAATTAAAGGCTTGCAACATTTTTTTTTTTTTTTTTTTTGCCAAAACCTGGCTATGTTTTGTTCCTATTTGTGGATCAAGAGTTCTTGATCTCTTCCTGTCTGGGTGTCCCTTCCTCTGATCTCTGTTCTTTGACTCAAACAGTATGTACTCAGTGTTCTGTTGAGTTCTCTGCCCACAACTTTCCCCATAGCTTCCTGTTAAAATAACTTTTATTTATTTATTTATTTATTGTGTGTGTGTGTCTCGCATACATATGTATATGCACGGCCATGTGTAGGTAGATGTACATTTGTATGCAGGTGTGTATGCACATGTTTGTATATATGTATGTGAAGGCCAGAGGGAAACTTTGGACACCATTATCCAGTGCATTGTCCATCCCTTTTAAAGAAGAGGTTTTCCATTACCCTGCAAGTCATCCATTAGGCTAGCCTGGCTGGCCTGTGAACTTCAGGTAATTGCCTGAGTCTGCCTCAGTCTCCAGTGCTGGGATTACAGAGCTATACCACCATGCCTGGCATTTTTATAGGTTCTGAGGATTAAATTGAGGCCTTTTTGTTTACAAGGCAGGTGTTGCAGTGACTGAGCTATCTTCCCAGCTTCTTCTGATATACATAGGAAAATAACTTTTATGCATGATAAATGAGTTTACTTTGTGCATCTATGTTAATTGTGTGAATGACATAATGTCCAATGCTAAAGCTATACTTCAATAAGAATATATATATATATATCAGAATATATATATGTATATATATATGTATATATATATATATGTATATATATATATTCAGCATTAAAACTTGATTGCATATATTCATTTAGGAAGCATCACTCTTTCAGAGCATGTATTATTTCACAACTCTAGGGAAATCCTACCCATTTGTCCTTTGCAGATTCAATGAGTTATTGGTCTGCTGTAAAATATCCTTTAGGTGGATTATGAAATTGTAAAAATTAGGGCCACAGTTGGTAAAATGATAAAGGAATCGCAAACTTGCACTATGGTTGAATGAACAAAACATTTCTACAAGCATTTGGCTTTGGATGTTAGCTTTTATATTTTTATTGTTGAAATAGAAAAGGTCAACTTACTTCATCTTTTTCCATTTCCTTCTACATTTATTTTCTCTTGAATGGCCTGCTGAATCACTGAACAGTAAATTGATGTTAAGGAAGCAGTTTCTTCTAGAGACCTGGTGGTTTGGAGTTAGGCATGAATCTGTACTTCACCTTATCAGTTTCTGGTGTCAGGAGGATCAATTCATTTTTTTACTTAAGAGATTTTGTTTCTTCATTTATAAAGCATATGGTTCTTTTCTTAACTGAATTAATGAAAGTTTTACAATATATACTGGTTCTGATCCACAAAGATATTGAAGAACAAGTTATTCTTCTCTTGCAGTTCTGACATCTTGATATAATTAATAGGTTCCTGAAGGTCAACACTATTATATCATATAGCCTATCACAGCAGATATTAAAAATCCATAAATCTTCATTTAATTAAAAAGATGAAATAAATTACATTACATATAAAGGTTGTTCGCATTAAAAATAAGATCAGACTATATTCTGCAATATATTATTTAGCAATACACTTTTATTCACACAACTTTAGAATGATTGACATTTGTCTTTAGGAGCAATGTTGGAATAGAATTTCTTGCATATACACCATTATGTCATACTGTTTTGATGATATTTCTCAAATTAGGATTGTTGGGTCATAAGGCTGACATCTCAAGACTTTTGTGTAAATATTATAGATGGCATTCCAAAATTAGTCATAAAATTTCACATATTTCCCATCAGTGTATGGACTTCCCATTTACTGAACTTGGGAATCTTAATACAGTAGTGAACAGAAGACATATTCATTTATTCCCATTCTTTTTTTTATTTTTTTTTATTTTTTTATTTTTTTTTATTTATTTATTTGAGAGCGACAGACACAGAGAGAAAGACAGATAGAGGGAGAGAGAGAGAATGGGCGCGCCAGGGCTTCCAGCCACTGCAAACGAACTCCAGATGCGTGCGCCCCCTTGTGCATCTGGCTAACGTGGGACCTGGGGAACCGAGCCTCGAACCGGGGTCCTTAGGCTTCACAGGCAAGCGCTTGACCGCTGAGCCATCTCTCCAGCCCCATTTATTCCCATTCTTATTCCTATGTAGGGAAGGTGCTTTATATGTAATTGCACGGAAAGGCTTATTTCCCTTTGTTATTCTCTAAGTTTCCTTGTTGGGTCTCATGAAAATTCCAAGAGTCTTTTGCCATTTCCACTTGACTGTTATAAGAAATGTGCACTTTGGGGGACATTGAATCAAACTCTCAGTTAAAATAGTTGCTGCTTATGTTACTGATCCTTTGGACTGAGGTTAAAAATGTGCAGGCAATCTTTCCAGCAGTCAAAAGGCAAACCCTGAGGCCAGGTGACAATGTTTCTCAGTTGGTACAGTATAGTCCCTGCTTTTCCATGTTGCTGCACTATCCTTTCTATTATAGATCTTTTTAACTTCCATTAGCACCCCACTTTAAATGGTTATCATTTCCAAATCTAAGAATGCTTATTGAAAACAAGAGGAAAAAGCTTAAAAGTGAAATTTGAGGAAAAACAACAGTTAATGCCTGCTGAAGAGGGATGAAGTCCCCAGTAGGCAGCAAGCCATGCAAAACCTAAAACATTAAAGAAGAAGAAAGTGGAAATAATCAATTAAAGCCTTCTTCTGTTGCCTGGATGAGTGAAAATGAAAGCTTCCAGTTGAGTATGTCTGAGAGATTATCCTAGCTAATGTTAGGATGGAGATTTATATAGTCTGCACATCAGTGCTTTTCTTGGGAACCAGAAATGTGGAGTGTTTATTAAGTAGATTTCTATTTTTGTTGAACAGGTATTTTTCTCTTATGACTTGTTCCACTATATGATCACGTTTCTTTGCATAATTTGTATTTGATATATGTCTGACTGCTTGCTTTGAGCAGACCATATGGAAAGCTCCACGAGTGTCCTGGGAGCCAGGGGTGTGCAGTGATTAACCATGGGCTCTGCTATCTGTGCAGCAGATGAGCAGAGCTGGGGAATAAAAGGCATCACACAATTGTTTCATTGCCCTTATTTTGTCCTTTGTTTAGTGATGCTTTACTAAGGATTAGAATGTAAAACAAAGTTAGAAGTCCTGACAAGCAAAGAAGAGAAATGACCAAGAGGGTATCAGAAGAGAATTGAAGAAGGCAGACTATTTGTTGTAGGAATTTGACAGCCTGAAGAATCAACTATTTTGTGAAAATGAAACAAAAATAACATAGCTGGCTTTGCCGGAACCTTGCAGAAACTTTAGCATGTATAAGACTCACAATAACTGGCTTTGTAATTAAATCAGCTTTAGTGTGTAATTATTTAACAAGCATTTTATGTACACAAATTGTTGGAGGGACTATTTTTGGGCATTAACCAAAGAAGCAGCTGCTTATCTTTATAATGCTTACATTCTGTGGAAACCACTGGGCTCAGGATGTAAATATGTAGGTGAAATAAGTCAAAATTAAATATTCTTACAAATATTTTACCAATATATCATTTTCAAAATTCAATATTTGAAGTTCAAACTTTGTTATCAATTTGTAGCCAAATTATTTAGTAGGCATTGAATACAGATGAAATAAATTCCATGGGCTTTGAAAGATATATTTTACCTTGTTAGTCCTGGGTTGCAGAGCTTGGCTAGCATTCTCAGTAACATTGCTTCTTGAACTTGGCTAAAAATCAAAATTACCTGCACAGCTTGTTAGTAGCATTCCAGTCCTTTACTCATGATCTGTCTCAGTGCCCTAAGATTCCAGATCAAGAAAAGGGAACAAACAGGAGTTTGTGTGAAACCAAATTAAGTAAACAAAATATAGTGTACATTACTATCATTGGCCTTTCCTTAAAGCAATGACTTTATAAATATTACCTGAATTAGAAATTCCTGTTAAGTATCTTTCCCAGCATTTCTCAGATTTACATCCCACATCATATAAGAGTCTTAGACTCCATTCAGAAAAGCAGGTCTGATACAAGTAACACTATAGGGAACTCTTAGTGAGGCCAGTGGGACTTTTATCCATACCTTGTGAAAGCTGGATAGGCCTGCCTGGAGCAGTAAAGTTTGCCACTGTGAAAAGTTCCAAGTGGATGCAAATGTTTCTGATTTTTGAAATATCCTCAAAGAAATGCCTGTGTAGCAAAGTGATGGAAAAGCAAGGAATGTGGCATTTATTCAGATTGCTGTTCTCTTCACTGCGGTGGGGGAAGGGTGTTACACCTGTGTGCCACACAGGTTTGTGGTGATGGATGTCCCCTTTCCAGTCACAGGATACTTGATACATGCTTCTCCTGTTGTCACTTGATGATATGTATTCACATTTTTTCAGTATGTGGGGGTTGCACATGTACATTTACTGTCTCATTTAATTTCCTTTAGCCCTACTCATTGATGACTTTCCTGACACCTCAATCTAAACCAGGACCCCTGATATGATCCTATCCTCTCAACCATCCTTATGCTTTCCCTCCATTTCACTCATCACAGTTTGTAGGACTATAATATGTTCAGATTGACATGAACAGGAACTACTATAATTTTTTACTGTTGTGATAATAAAATTGTATAGTATCTGGGATACAATATATGATCAACAATTTTTTAAAAATTAAAAAAATATATTTGTATTTATTTATTTGCAATCAGAGAGAACTAGAGAAGAGGGACAGACAGAGAGAATGGGTTTGCCAGGGCCATTGGGTGCCACAAATGAACTCCAGACACATGTGCCAATTTGTGCATCTGGCTTTATATGGTTACTGAGGATTCAAACCTGGGTCCTTAGGCTTTGCAGGCAAGTGCCTTAACCACTGAGAAATCAACCCAACAAATATTCTTAGAGTGAATAAATAGAGTTAAATTCAACTATGTCAAGTAGTATTTGAAAGTGCTGCCTACTTTATACCACTAGAGAACCAAATCAGATTGAATGCCATGATTTTACTTCATTGTTGTTAACCAGTCATCTATGGAGCGATACATTAAAAAATTATTATATAGATAGAGGCTGAGATATAGTTCAGTGGTACTCTTGCCTACTCTTTCAAGGCCCTGGTTTGATCCCAAGCACTGCAAAAACAAAATAAAAAACTGATGCACAATAATAATGAATGCATCTCTTAGTTACATTCATTATTATAAGGACTATGATGCCATACTACTTTTATTGAAAACCACAAGAGCTTTTGTTCTTGTTTTCTGACCTAGATATAATCTGGACCCTTTTCACCAAAGTGCTAGACATTATTTTTTTTAAGTAGATGAACTATTACATGTCATTCTAGCATTTTGAATGCTTTAATGTTGTTTGGAATGTCTGGTATGAAATTTTATAAACTATGGCAAATTAGCAAGAAAGTTCCAGTTTGGTGAAAATTGTTCATGTATTTTCTTTTTCTTTCTTTCTTTCTTTCTTTCTTTCTTTCTTTCTTTCTTTCTTTCTTTCTTTCTTTCTTTCTTTTTTTTTTTGAGGTAGGGTCTTTCTCTATCCCAGATTGACCTGGAATTCACTATGTAGTCTCAGGCCTTGAACTCACGACAATCCTCCTATCTCTACCTCCTGAGTGGTGGGATTAAAGGCATGCACCGCCATGCCCGGCTATATATTTTCTTTTTAAGAAAACAGAATAACTGAGAAGCAAACAAAGAGAAAGCTTAGAGACAAATCAATCTAGAATAATCTTGCTGATAATGTAAATGAGCTTGAGAAGAAAGTGTACAGTAGTGCAGTAGTGGTAGAATAGAGATTGGAGAGTAAAATGAAGAAAGATAAAGGGAAGAGAAGCAAGCAAAGCCAAGAAACACAGGGCAGCTGAGCTGAAGAACTCATTGAGATATGTGACAGATACTATTTCTTAAACTGGAATTAATGTTGTGGGAGCAGGCAGTTATTTCTCCACTTTCACCTCGTGGTTGAATATATATTAAAATCATCTGTTTAGAAATCTCTTCAGCATGATGGTTATACATAAGAACAACAGTTATTAACTCTTTGTGGGGAAAAAAAGTTACAATGTACAAGTGTCTATTGACTATTAAAGGACCTGATTTAAAATAATTGCCTATACCTATGGTTGAAATTTAATTTGGTTACATCACAGAATTACCTCAACAACCTCTGAACAAAGGTCATTTAAAACATTGAAATGGTGTAAATTGCTAATTGATATTTTATGCTGAAATTGAGTTACCTAAGATTTTGAGGCACTATTCAATGAAATAGTAATGTGTACTAAGATTTCAAATTACTTTGATTTCAAAAGGTAATAAAATTGAAAGAGGAAATTTTAGCTGCTAACTTTAAAAGTCTGATTTAAAAGAATAGGCAATGTTAATTAGATAAAATTTCCGATTACCTTTAGAAGCACATTCTTTGATGAAGTACAAAGACCTTAAAACCTGGTGCTTGCATGCTCAGCTCTCCCTTTCAGAATTTGAGTAAAGGAAAGAAGTGCAGATTAGAATTTTCTGGTTTTCATAACCTCAGAGGCCTCCAATATGTTTTGCTGCTAAAATCAAGGAGATCTATACTTCTCTGCAGGTGGTATGGATATGCTATATTTGGCTCTTCTCCAGGGTGGAGGAGCTGAGTTCCAGAGCCAGCACTCTGGGCTGGGATTCAAGAATAACCATTTGTAGTCACATATTCAGGTGAACTTTGATGAACTGAGAAAGACACTACACGTAGAAGGAAATACAACCCTGTTGAAACTCATTCCATGCTAGCTCTGTGATAAGAAGCTTCACGTCCTAGGTATTGCTGACATAATACTCATAGTAGTCCTCAAAGGCAAGATGATGGGGTGTATGAATTGGAGAAATTTGATTAAGAATTTCTTGGGCAAGCATTTTTCTTAATGCTTACACCTATATATTAATGTGACTATCAATTTTGGTTAGAGAAGCTTCTCTTTTCAGATGGCAGTGTCCTCTGGGATGACTCAAAAGGCACCATAGTGCTGAGAAGTGACATAGGAGTGCTCAGCACTGAAACATCTCTATCACATCTTCCAAGGCTCACAGTCTATTGTGGAAGAGGTGGTGGAAAGAATATAAAAGCCAAAGAAGGGTAGGACTGCTTACAATACACTCTTTCAGACATAAATTGGCCTGGAAATCCATGACCTCACAGGGCCTGGCAGTATCTACACAAGACCCTCATAATAGGGGGAAAAGATGATGACATAAAAAAAGTCTAATTGAGAGCGGGAGGGTATATGATGGAGAGTGGAGTTGTGAAGGGGAAAGTGGGGGGGGGATTATCATGCTTTATTGTAAAAATAAATAAATAAACATATAAATAAGTAGAAATAATAATTTCTTGGAATTATGGATGTTTTTGTTCATTAATGACCCTTTGCCAATCAGCAATACTACCTGGAGTAGCTGTCTCTCCCTACTTGTGTCACAGGTTATCAATGATCAGTGTCAAAATAGCTGCAAAGCCAAGGAAATAATGATCTTTTCTTCTGAAATATGTAGAATTGAAAATAACTCATGACTTGATGTTGCAGAGGGGCATCAGCCACCTACTTTGCTATGAGAAGGCATCTACCTGTGTGCATATACCAACTGCCTAAATAAACTACCCACCTTTTGTGACAATAATTATCTTTTCTTGTCTGGTTGATGTTTCAAATAAAGTAGTTTTTCTTGTCTCAATGCCTTGTCTCTGAATGTCATTGTCCTGCTGTGGGGACACAGCTGGTCTTGTTGCACTTGTGAAAGATGCACGATGTATTTAAGGAGACAAACCATAACATACATGAAGCTACCAAAGTAAGACGGATTTTAGAAGATTAATCTAGAAAGATTTCTTATAGGTAAATTGAGATATAAATGTGCCATAAGACATATTTTTTTTTGTTTTTTATGTGTATGTGTGTGTGTGAGAAAAAAGTGGCACACCAGGGCCTCCAGCCACTGCAATAGAATTCAAGTGTTACCTTGTACACATATGTGACCTTGCTCACTTGTGTGACCTTGTACATCTGGCTTACATGGGATTTGCAGAGTCGAACCTAGGTCTTTAGGCTTCTCAGGCAAGTGCCTTATCTGCTAAGCCATCTCTCCAGCCCCCATAGGACACATTTGAATTGAATTTACCCTTTCATAACTTGTGATACACACACACACACACACACACACACACACATATGTATGTTTTTTTTTTTTGAGGTAGGGTCTTGCTCTCTCATGCAGGATAACCTGGAATTCACTATATAGCCTCAGAGTAGCCTTAAACTCATGGCAATCCCTCTACCACTGCCTCCCAAGTGCTGGGATTAAAGGCATGCACCACCACCACCACACCTGGCTTTTAAAAAATATTTTATGGGCTGGAGAGATGGCTTAGCGGTTAAGCGCTTGCCTGTGAAGCCTAAGGACCCCAGTTCGAGGCTCGGTTCCCCAGGTCCCACAAGGGGGCGCACGCGTCTGGAGTTCGTTGGCAGAGGCTGGAAGCCCTGGCATGCCCATTCTCTCTCTCTCCCTCTATCTGTCTTTCTCTCTGTCTCTGTCGCTCTCAAATAAATAAATAAAAAATTAAAAAAATGTTTTATTTATTTATTTATTTATTTATTTATTTATTTATTTATTTATTTATTTATGAGAGAGAGGAAGAGTGGTGGGGGCCCACACCAAGGCCTCCTGCCACTGCAAATGATCTCCAGATGCATGCACCTTCTTGTGCATCTGGCTTTACATGGGTACTGGAGAATTGAACTTGGGTCTTTAGGCTTTGCAGACAAGTGCCTTAACCACTAAGTCATCTCTCCAGCCCCATACCCGGGTTTTAATTTTATATAAAAATATAAAAACTTCCACAAAACTTTAACAAAGGGAAAAAGCCAACAATTCTATAAATGTCAATCCTTTGGGATTTTGAAGGTTTTATCTGATGCCCAGGGCACCAGGTAATGATTTTCCAGTACCAACGAGATATCTAGTTGCACTGAAATAGTTGCTGATCATAGCTGAGTAGATTAAAAAATACTTTAGGAGATTCTTTAGAGAATCACTGTAAATAATTTGTTTAAATTATTTGTGTAATTTTCTGAATTCTTAAAACTAAGAGTCTTAAGTCTAAATGCAGAACTAAATTTTAGAAATATTATAATATTGTTCTATTTGGTAACTTTGGTTTGAATTGTTCATTCCTACAGACCTATTTATGTTCAAAAGAGCATTCATCTTTTTTCCACATTGCATGATGTCCAAAGTAGGGGAAGAAAGATTCTGTTGTAAAGAACAGGAACAACAAAAAGATTACTCTGTAATCTGATTATTATTGTTTATTATTATTATTATTATTTTTTTTTAAGACAGGGTCTTACTCTAGCCTAGGCTGACATAGAATTCACTATGTAGTCTCAGGGTGGTCTCAAATACATGGTGATCCTCCTACATCTGCCTCCCAAGTGCTGGGCTTAAAGGTTTACACTACTATGCACAGTTTATTATTTTTTAAGTGAGCTTTCAAAGTTTTCTTTTTTTCTCTCAATTTTTATTAACATTTTCCATGATTATAAAAAATATCCCATGCTAATACCCTCCTTCTCCTCCCCCACTTTCCCCTTTGAAATTCCATTCTCCATCATATCCCCTCCCCATCTCAATCAGCCTCTCTTTGATTTTGATGTCATAATCTTCTCATCCTCTTACGATGGTCTTGTGTAGGTAGTGTCAGGCATGGTGAGGTCATGGATATGCAGGCCATTTTGTGTCTGGAGGAACTTGTTGTAAGGAGTCCTACCCTTCCTTTGGCTCTTACATTCTTTCTGCCACCTCTTCCGCATTAGACCCTGAGCCTTGGAAGATGTGATCGAGATGTTACTCAGTACTCCAGTCACTTTTTTCCAGCACTATGATACCTTCTGAGTCATCCCAAGGTCACTGCCATCTGAAAAGAGAAGATTCTCTATCAAAATTTTCTCTTCAGTCATAGACAACACTTCTACCTAGCATGGTCTTGGGATGCTGTTTGTTCCTACTTTGTCTTAGCCTTCAAACCTTCCCTTCGGATTCTCCACCCTTGCAGGAAGACCATTTTACACTGCACATTGTTGGGGAGCCTTGTTTAATTGAGTGAGGTGTCATACCTTACTAGGAATGCTCAGCCATCATAGTACATCTGTTCCCTCAAGTCTGTCATGTTCCCAAATACTCATTGAGTGTATGATCTAGGCCTGTCCTTGACAAATTTGTGTTTTTCTTCACTTAATAAGTATAATTTTTTAATTTCTGGTGGCATACTAATGACTTGAACCATTTCAGATAAGGGTGTTAATTGTACCAGGAATATTTTTGTTTTATGATTTTTAGTAAAAGTAAGTGTCTAATAGACTTAAGAAAATATTGCTCTGAAAAGAGAAATGCCACCAAGGAGAGCTGTCATTGGTATTTTTAGCATTCACATCCATAACATCCTCTTTTTATCCTTACTCAGCTTAAAAAAAAAATATTTACTTATTTGAGGGAGACAGAGAGAGAAAGAGGCAGATATGGAAAGAGAATGGCATGCCAGGGCCTCTAGCCACTGCAAATAACTCCAGATGCATGTGCCAATTTGTTCACCTTTCTTATGTGGGTCCTGGAGAATCAAACCTGGATCCTTAGGCTTTGCAGGCAAGCACCTTAACCACTTAGCCATTTCTCCAGTCCCCTAGTCAGTTTTAATTGATTGTCATTGGTCTCCTGTTTATGCTCTGAGATTTGCAGTCTGGATTTTACTTTCCAGGGCCATTTTATATTCACAGGAAAACTGAATGAAGTCGTAGAGATTTCTTTTGCATCTCTTGCCCCATTCATATGTAGTCTCCCTGGATATCACCATCCCACAGCAAAGGGGTACACTGTGGCAATAGATGAGTCCACACTGCCACATTCTTATCATCCCAAACCCATAGTTTATACTAGGTTTTACTACCAGTTTTGTGCATATGTGTTTAGGCAAATATAATGGAATATATTTACCATTATTGTAGCATGTACAGCAGTTGCACTGTCCTAAAATTCTTCTGTCCACTGCCCACTGACCCCACCCTTTCCATAACCTCTGGAAAGCACTTATTTTATTTTTTTCTTTGACTAAACAATTTTGCATTTCAACAGAATGTCTTTATTGTTGGAACAAGATGGTGTGTAACTTTTCCAGATTAACTTCTTTCTCTGAGGCATATTAAGTTCATCTGGGTCTTTTCATGGTTTGGCAGCTCACTTCTTTTCAGTAGTGAATGCTATTCCACTGTTTGGATGTAAATTTTTAACTCCTTTGGGAAGAACATGATTGCTAGATTATGGTATGAGTATATTTAGTTTGGTAAGAAATTGCCAAGCTTTTGAGCCAGGCATGGTGGTTGACACTTGCAATCCCAGCACTTGGGAGACTAAGGTATCAGGATGGTCTTGAGTTTGAGTTTAATATTTTATTTATTTACTTGCAAGCAGAGAGAGATAGAGAGAAGAGAAACAGACATAGAAAATGGCACAACTTCAAACCTGCTCTTCAAAGTAAGTTCCTGCTCAACCTGGACCAGAGGGAAATCTTACCTCCAAATAAATAAATAAATAAATAAATAAATAAATAATAAAATAAAAGACATAAAACAAAACAAAACAAAGAACAAAACTGCCAAGGTTTCAACATAACTAATATTTCATATTTTTACTAGCAAAGAATGGAAGATTGATCCCTTTCTAAAATAATTTAATTATTATATATTAAATTGTATTTTATAATTGTTCTTTTGATTTTTTTTTTTTTTACTAGTACACATCTCTTGGAGGGCCATAACCTGGTGTTACTTACTTTTGTTTTCCCATCCCTAATGTAATATTTTACATAATTAATAATGGTTTCTTAAGTTTAATTTTTAATTAGTTAAGCTGTTATTATAATACCTGAAATTATTGGTAACAAAAATCAAATTAGGCACTTGAGACTAGATGAAGTCATGTTTGTTAGGTTTTTTTTTTAGTTGACTGTATTGAGATAGGACAAAAGACACAGTATTGAAAATAATTGTAATAATTATGAATGATGGACTGGAGAAATGGCTCAGCACGGTGCTTGCCTGCAAAGCCTGACACCATAGGTTCAATTCCCCAGTGCCCATGTTAAGTCAGATATACAAAGAGGCACATGTATCTGGAGTTTGTTTTCAGCGACTGGAGGCCCTGATGTGCCCATTTTCTCTCTCTGTTTCTTTTATTTCTATCTCTCTCTGCTTGAAAATAAATAAAGAAATAAATATAAATAAATAAAATATTTTAAAAGTAATTATGAATGAGTTGGGAGTGTTTCAGAAAAATAGACACAGCAAAGGGACTTAACACATGGCAAGGGAAAAAGAAACTGGGCTCTGCTAGGGCCATTGAGAAAGTAGGAGCGTTGGAGAGGAAAAAGAGGTGGAGATTGAGGAGAGGCGGTGATGGAGGAGAGGTGGAGATGGAGGAGAAGTGGAAATGGAGGAGAAGTGGATATGGAGGAGAGGTTTTAGGCTGAGAAATGAGTGAATTTCAAATTTCACTAGGTTCTGATTATGACTTAACATTTGTCTTACTTTTATTGATGCAAATCCTTTGAGAAGTAATATACCAAATGAGTTTAAGACTGAATTCTTCCTTCAAGGCACATCAAGATAGGAAATAGTATGGTCTTAACTGTCCTAACTTTATGCTACTAAGAAAGGCATTATTCATGCTGTCAGAATCCCTACCATGCATGTCTTTGGCCTTTGATCTCAACCACAAGCCTCTGATATTCATTGTGTATGACTTTAGAATATGAATTTGGGTACAGAGAAAATTTAGCCAGTCCTTTTTTTTTTTGTTATTGAGAGTGAAGTAAATACTTTGACATGGCCACATTAATAAGCAGTGAAATACATGTTTATTAACCCCATCTTAAATGTTGTTGTTTATAAGCATGGTCTTCTAGCATTAAAAGGGTTTCCAAAGATTCAGAGCCTTTAAGAAATAAGTATTAACTGCCACTAAATCTCTGTTTGGACAGGATTTTGTGGTACTGATTTGTGTAAATACTGTGGTAATCCTCTTGCCCTGGGGAGACTTAGGCCTGAAAACTGAAGGAAAATCTACCCCCAAACATAATTAAGAGCTGACATCAAAGAGCTTTGCAGCTCATGTGGATGTAGTAGGAGATGGTGTATCTTCTTTTTCTTTCCCAAGCATGGAGTCAGTCAAAAACCCAATTTAATCTGTTTTCTACAGGAACAGGGACCTACAAAGGAGGGAGCACTTGCCATTTAGCACTTCCTGCTGAATTCAGAATTTTGCTTCCCTGCCTTTTATAATTTTTTCCTAGCTTGTGTTGGTTACAGGAACCAATGCTTTTCCTTCTCATTTGAGAAGTTATAATATATAATTCTTTTAGTTTTAGATTTTAGAATTTATAATATATAATTCTTTTAGTTTCCTAGTGGAGATGCAGATGGATATATTTTCTGGTTAGACTCTCATTTGAAGATCAGATGCAAATATAAATAGGACAGTTTGAAAAAAACCCTCATTTTTCACTTTTCCTTCTCTTCCCATAATTTAAATACTCTCAAAAATGCAAAATTTAAATTAGAGATAGATGGAAGAAATACCAAACTGCAACTGTTAATAATCAAAGGTAAACTAACCATTTTCTTTTTAAAAATATTTTATTTATTTGAGAGAGGGAGAAGGAGGGAGAGAGAAAGGAAGGAGAGAGAAAGAGAGAAGGGGAGGAGGGGGAGAGAGAATGGGCACACTATGGCTTCTAGACACCGCAAACAAACACCAGATGCCTGTGCCACCTTGTGTATCTGGTTTATGTGGGTAATGGGAAATTGAACTCTGGTCCTTAGGCTTTGCAGACAAGAGCCTTAACTGCTAAGTCCTCTCTCCAGCCCCTAACCTTTTTTTTTTTTTTTTTTACACATTTCTTTTGAATTTGCTCTCTCAGATTTAAATAATGATAGAAACTGCTAAGTGATAGGTGAATGGAATCAGGTTTCAGGAAAATTCTGGGGTAATATGGAATTATTGTTTGAGAAATTATTATTTGAAAATCCTGGGTCATAAAATTATCCAGAATATTTACTAATCTACAAATTATAAATAAAACTTGTTTACATTTTGCCAGTGATTTGATGAGTTATGTAATTTGGCAAGAATGACAGTATTATTGACAACTCACTTATTTTATTTTATTTTATTTTATTTGTTTGGTTTTTCAAGGTAGGGTCTCACTGTGGTCCAGGCTGACCTGGAATTAACTCTGTCATCTCAGGGTGGCCTTGAACTCATGGCAATCCTCCTACCTCTGCCTCCCGAGTGCTGGGATTAAAGGCGTGCACCACCCACCATGCCTGGCAACTCACTTATTTTAGAACAAACATCTTGTACTGGGATGACAACTTGATGAGTCTGGCTAGATGAGAGACCTCTGAGCAACTTTCTCCCTGAGATATTTGCCTGTGTCAATGTTCCTTTTGGTGAAGATAATGGCCCTGTTTTCCCAGACAATATCAACATATGACTAATCCCAAATTAATGAATTTTCAACAGGAGAAAGAAAAGTTGAATAAGCACTATGAAATGCTTTGTTCTCCATGATATTTCCTGTTTTTATGCACAGCCAATCAGACTCTCAGAAATAATATTTTCCATTTTTTTTAAAAATGCTGTTTTCTTCATTTCTTTGTCCTTTGTATTCTGTATTTTTCCTTCAAGTGCATCCTGTTGTCTTTGTTGCTCTCAGGGCTAGCCTGAGAACCAATTCCATGGAGATGGCAAGAGTCTAATAACCCCACTGAAGAAGACCTTCAGCAGAACTGGGGCAGGGATGAGGGGGTATTAAGAATGCAACTGTTTTTTTTTTTTTAATTTTTACTTTATTTATTTTCAAGCAGATAGAGATAGAAATAGAAGAAAGACAGAGAGATTGAGGTTGAGAATGGGCACACCAAGGCCTCTAGTCAGTGCAAACACACTCCAGATGCATGTGCCTCTGTGCATCTGGCTTACGTGGGACCTGGAGAATCGAACCTGGGTCCTTTGGCTTCACAAGCAAATGCCTTAACCGCTAAGCCGTATCTCCAGCCCTGGTTTTTTTTTTTAAACTCAATAAATAATAATAATAATAAAAGAAATCTGGGGCTGGAGAGATGGCTTAGCAGTTAAGTGCTTGCTTGTGAAGCCTAACGACCCCAGTTTAAGGCTCAATTTCCCAGGACCCACGTTAGCCAGATGCACAAGGGGGCACACGCGTCTGGAGTTCATTTGCAGTGGCTGGAGGCCCTGGCACGCCCATTCTTTCTCTCTCTATCTGCCTCTTTCTCTCTCTGTCTGTTGCTCTCAAATAAATGAAAAACAACAATAAAAGAACCAATTAAAAAAAAACTTAAAAAAAAAAAGGAATCTAAAGACAGAAAGAATAACCTGTTAGTGTACGTTAGACCTGTTTAAATTTTTTTAATGTATTTTTTTGTTCATTATTTATTTGAAAGTGACAGAGAGAGAAGGAGAGAAAGAGACAGAGAGGGAATGGGTGCGCCAGGGCTTCTAGCCACTGCAAACGAACTCCAGACGTGTGCGCCCACTTGTGCATCTGGCTAACGTGGGTCCTGGGGAAACGAGCCTCGAATCAGGGTCCTTAGTCTTCACAGGCAAGCGCTTAACCGCTAAGCCATCTCTCCAGCCCCTCTTTAAATTATATTTTATTTATTTATGAGAGAGAGAGAGAGAGAGAAAGAGAGAGAGAGAGAGAGAGAGAGAGAGAGAGAGAGGGGTAGATAAAGAGACAGTGAGAATGGGTACACCAGGGCCTCCAGCCACTGGAACTGAGCTCCAGACACATGCAGCACCTTGTGCATCTGGCTTTATGTGGACACAGGGGAACTGGATTCCGGTCCTTAGATTTTGCAAGAAAGCCCCTTAACCACTGAGCAATCTCTCTAGCCCAAGCCTATCTAAATTTTGATTGATAATATATGAGTAAAATTATTTTATTTTATATGTCCTTAAGCTTTTGTTTAGTTTAATTTAGTTTAATTTTATTTTGAGGTAGGGACTCACTCTGGCACAGGCTGACCTGGAATCCACTATGTAGTTTTGAACTCATGGTGATCCTCCTACCTCTGCCTCACTAGTGCTGGGATTAATGGCATGTGCCATCATGCCCAGCTATCCATAGGCTTTTGTTAGTTTATTTTTTATTTAAAATTTTGTGTGTGTGCAGGAACGTGGCATGCATATTCACTGTGTGTATCACTACATGTGTGTGGAGGTCAAAGGACTTTTGGGTCAATCTTTAGCTTTTGCCATTATTTGAAGTAGGGTTTATCTGAAGTAGGGTTTCTTTCTGTGGATCTTGATCTGTGGTATTTTTTTGTGCTCACTGAGAGCTTCCAAGAGACTCTTCTGCTATCATTGCTTCTCATTTTGCAGTCAGCCTGCTGAGAATCTGGAGGCGCACTCCTGCTTCCTGCTTTCCCTGGGGCCTGGGGATTGGACACTTGTAATCCGGATTGAGTGATGAGTGCTTTATCCACTGAATCTTCTTCACAACCCTTTCATAGTTTCTCCTCATACTTTCCTGGCATTTTAAAAGAGGTTATTTACCATGAGGAGGAGGCATGTTGTTCTCTTCTGAGACAGAAATAAAAAAAAATTTAAAAAGGTTATTTTAGATATTTGATATTTATCCTTTTGCTATTTCAAATGAGTTGCTTCTTATAATATTTTATAGATGGTCACTGATTAAACACAGGGACATTATTTTCTGTGTTAATTATATAAACAGACACATTGAAGAATATTCTTATGGTATATTATACTTTTGTGTTAATTTCTAGGAATACACTCTTATTTGCAAGTCTTATAATTTTAGCTTTTCAATTCAGTATATATTTCTCTTATTTATTTCACTAATTAATACTTCCTGAAACATTTCAAAACTAATGATGAAAATGTGCATTGTTTTCTAATGACAATTGAAGTTTTCCAAGAGTTTATCTTTTGATAACTATCATAACTATTTGATTCCTTTTTAGTCTATTATTTGATGGGATATGTGCATAGATTTTCTGATGCTGATTTAGTTTTAAGGCAAATGGATTTTAATTATGCCAATTTTACAGGCATATAAGCAGTACCATATCTTAGCAAATGAGAAGGCAATGTTTCATTTCAGAACACCATTCAAAGGAAACAGAAATGGTATTGCCAGTGGTTTATAATTCAAGCCTCTCTAGAGACCTCTCAGAGGATCATTATCTCTTCTTTGTTGTCGTAAGAGATATTACTACTAAATCCTGGCCAATTAGCTCTTTCTTTCTTTTAATCTTCAAAGTATTCTATACTCATTTAAGGAATAACATTGTAATTTTCTTATTTAGTTGGTTTGCACACTGAATAATTATTTTGAATATCTGTTACAGATTTTAGATTCCATAATCTAAATAAAACATTGTATAATCAAGATTTGCACACCATAAGGCATAATCAAAAGATGCCCATTTCTGGTTTGTTTATTTTAGAAATGGATTCTATTTTACTGTCATTATCTTTTTTTTCTTTCAAGTGAGATATCAAAAGAATTTTATACAAACAAAAAGCAAATTTGGGTCAAATTTCACATAAAATGAATGAAAATAATGCCAACTAATATGCTATTTAGGGAAAAACTCTTTCAAATATCTGAATAATATTTCAGACTAACCTATTTTCCAAAGTAGGCTCTCCGAGCTGTAGGCTGTACTCTATGCATATTTTAGGGCAAGCTTTGTTATAATAACAGATCTCAGGGATTTCAAATAGAAGAGAAATATATTTTTTAATTTATTATTAGTTTTACTCTTCCTTGGTAAATAAAGTGTTAAATAAAATAGCATGTTATCTGTTATTTAAAAGATGAAAAGCAACATAGTCTTCCATAGTTTGTCATATTCTTCTTTCAACTTTTCTAATTTACCCAGCAGAGATGTCAATATTATAAAGAAAAAGTATTTGCATACATATATGATTTAAGTTATGAGGCCAAAAAAAAGTTCAATTCACAAACCTGAGTTTCATTGTGTGTTGAAACTTCTTAGCAGATAATCAGACAGTTTCTATGATTTTCTCCTGTCTGGTCAAAATTATAGCCTTGCCTTTTGGAAATTTGGCCCAATCCCTCCTCCAGATCATGAGCTTTTGGAAGATCTGTACTTTCTAATGGTTTGGGTCTCTCACTGTGCAAAGTTATGACTATTGTTGCTAATAAATGCTTAGAGAATAGTTATGAGACCTTAATATGTATCCTTAAATACTCTTTCTGCTGGTAGTGAATGACAGGTAATATTTTCTTGTGAGAGAAAAGTTAACTGCCCAAATAAAGACAATCATTGCATGGTCTCACTCATTTGTGGATCTTAACTTGGATCAGCCCAAAATGCTGACATACCTAATAGGCATCTCAAGGCCTGGACAATAGGGAGGTAGGGCTTAAGGGGAGGGTAAGGTGGGGGCACACAAACCTGAAACTAAATGGAACTGGTACCATAGAACCCTATATCCTGGAAGACAGACTAAAAGGTGAACCCTCAACAGTACCTTAGGGGGAGCACCTGAATGGAAGGGCCCTGGAGAGAGTGAGATAAAGCCTAACCTTAAATTTCTCCTCTTTCTTTTCTTTTTTTTTCTCTTTTATTTCTTTTTCTTCTTTCTTTTCTCTTGGTGCTGGCTTGTAACTCCCAGTACCAGGATGCTGTTAAAACCCACAATGAACTGTTGATCAGAGAGACCCACAAGCTTTACCAAAACAAGACAGACTCTGTCAGAGCACTTGATTACCAAGTAAGACCCTACTGCTGAAGACACCATATACTGTCACTATGGAAAATGGAGAGACTTGGTTGGAAATGAGAAGAGAACCAGGCCCCAGACAGTTAGCCCCTCTGGTGCTAGAAGGTGCTACATGAGCTACTGGGGGAAAGTGGCTAACATCTGTCAGAGCAACTCGAGGTCTAAACTACTCAGAAGCATACAACCTGAGGTGATGTTCACACAAGTGCAATAGTGCAATAGTGGCACACAGCCATGGTGGGTAATGAACTTCTGTTGGACTACCTGACAGATCCACTCAGTGGAAATGAACCCATATCTGGAACTGGGAAGCAAGTCAGAATCACATCCAGATAATGAGTTTGCTTTCTAATATCAAGCTCCTACTAATCTTGGGCTACAGTAGGATTTATACCCATTAAGCTAATAATGATTATACCATTTGACCTGTACTGATTGCACTCTCCATTGGAGAATCTGCTTGTCTTCATCAGACAGAAGTGGGATCTGAAGAGAGAAACATCCCATCACACTAACCCTAGCCCCACCTGAAACCATAGAGGAATTGGGAAATGAGCAAGAGTGTTGCTTTCTCGGTGAACCTGATATCAGGACAAAGGTAAAGGAGGTAGACAGTGAGGACACTCAACATCTACCAAACCAGAGCTCCAGAGGCTACTAAGAGCCCATCACTGAAGTAGATTTAAATTGCACCCAACATGGCTCAGGGAATTTCACGGAAGAGGGGGCAGAAAGATTGTTAGAGCCACAGTTTGGATTTTATGCACAGACATTGCCTCTTCCCCATAACTGATGGCTGCCCCCCAAATGTACGACACACAGTTCCCATGGGGATGACCTATATCCCAACCAGGAGGGTCCCTTTAGAGAGGGGGCAGGGATGAGGGAAAGGATGGTACCAACATGTGCTATTTACTTAGTATGTTCATAACTAATAAAAAAAAGTAAATAGAAATTAATTCATAAAATGTACTGGCCAGGTCATTGATTTCTCTATTTTTGCATAGATCCTTACTTAGCCTTTGTCAATTTGACATGAGCCTGTGGCTGAAACACTGTCATCTGAGTACTATTAGATTATGTTATTTAAGTAGCACACAAAGGACCTTTCTGATCTTCATTTATTCTGGCATTGATGATTATGAAAGATGAGCAAAGTTTGGTGAACCATGCATGGGTTTTAGTTGATCAGAAAGATGATGGTCTAAATAGATTTTCTTTAAAGGCATTCTTTTATAAAAGTTATACGTGATTCATATTGAGTTTATTAAACATCTCTGCTCAACTGATACCTTCTCCTTCAAATCATACTCTTTATAGGCAGCTTGTTCCTACATTTACTTTTATTTTTAATTTATTTATAAGGAGAGAGAAAGAGATAGTGAGAAAGAAAGAAAGAGAAAGGCAGGGGAAGGAGAATGGTTGTGTCAGTGCTTCTAGCCACTGATTAGAACTCCAGATACTTGTGTTCTGTGCAGCTGGCTTTATGTGGACACTGAACGAGATGTTTCCTGCCATAATGGTAACTTTGGAAAATGAAGATTCATCTTTATTTCATAGCAGAACACAGACTTTAGTGTGTACATGTACTTCCAGTGATTCTTGGCATTTTGTTCAGGTCATGTTTGGGGTTGACATTAAGTGACCAAGTCGTCCCTTTATGCAACTAATTGATCCAGTGCATGTTTGGTTTTCTTTTTTACACAATGTCTCATTTTCCTGGAGTTAATAGTTATTTTGGTTTTCTATATGCTTATTTTTCTTTGCATTTATCACTAAATTCATATGTAAATGCAAGCCCAAAAGACTGGTCTTTTTTTATGCGAGAGAAAGTGTGTGTAGGGGGAGGAGTGGACGGGGAATGAATTGGCGTGCCAGGCCACTGTAATCAAACTGCAGCTGCAGGTGCTGCCCTGTGCTTGTGTCACCTCGTGTGTCTAGCTTATGTGCGACCTGTAAAGTAGAACATGGGTCCTTAGGCTTTGCAGGCAAGTGCCTTAAATACTAACCCATCTCTCTAGCCATCTTATAATTTTTAGATGTGATTATTCACTCAATATGTTGAAAATCATGATTTTTTTATTGAATTTATCTTTTTCGAGAAGATAGTGTGGTAGGAACCATATATATCTGATAGGAAGGTTTTTGTGTATGTGTAATAGAAAATACTTTATTAACATTTTGATGAAATATAGAATTGTGATAGGTACAATTCTGCCAAGACTTTGAAAATATTTCTGCTTTTACTTTTCAGCTTTCAGTTCTGGTATTAAATTTTCTCAAGGGCGTCTATGTTGCTGGCATTATGAAGAGTTAAGATGCAAGATGCTATTCTTTGGGCAGTGTCCTATTTTTCTGTTATTCTGGGAACTTAGTGGCTTTTTTCTTTTTCTCTTGGTATATGTATGTTGCTGATATCAAAATGTAAGTATGCATGCACTATTTGTATATGTATATTTGTATGCATGTTTGGATGCATGTATGTGTGCAAGTGCTTGTGCACATGCATGTGCATGCATAAGGAGGCCAGTGGTCACTGTTGGATACTATCTTCAGATGCTGTATATTTTACTTTTGGAGATGGGGTTGGTCACTGAACCTAGAGTGAACCAATTGGGCTGGACTAGCTAGTCAGTAAGACCTCAGCTCTGTGCTTCCAGTGGCTGCTGGGGATCCAATCCCAAGTCCTCATGACGGCATGGCAAGCATTTTACCCAGTGAGCCTTCTGCCCAGCTCATCTTAGTAGCTCATTTTAATTTGGAAAGTTATGTCTATTATTTTTGGCAGTTTTGTTAAATTATATTTTCATGAACTTTTTCTATTCTTGTGATGTATCAGAACTAATATTAGCTTTTCCTTTAACATTTTTTTCCATTTCTGTATTTTATTCTTCCTTCTAAGAATTTTTTCTATAGAATTTTGATTTCCTCTATCATATTTTACATATCTAGGAGCCATTCATTTTGTTTTCTTTTTTTTTTTTGAAGGGGCAGGGGAAGGTTTTTTGAGGTAGGATCTCACTGTAGCCCAGGCTGACCTGGAATTCACTATGTAGTCTCAGAGTGGCCTTGAACTCATGGTGTCCTCCTACCTCTGCCTCCCAAGTGCTGGGACTAAAGGCATGCACCATCACTTCTGGCTCATTTTGTTTTCTGAAAGTACTGTTTTTATAGTATGGATGTTTTGTTATTTATTTATTTTTAAACATATTTATTTATTTGAGAGAGAGAGAGACAGAGGAAGAGGCAAATAGAGAGAATGGGTGCACCAGGGCCTCCAGCCACTGCAAATGAACTCCAGACACACATGCCGCCTTGTGCATCTGGCTTACATGGGTCCTGGGGAAATCGAACATGGGTCCTTAGGCTTTGTGGGCAAGTGCCTTAACCTTAAGCCATCTCTCCAGCTCATGGATGCTTTCTTGATTGATGACCATTAAATCCCAGTAACTTTATGAGCCTCAGTCCTTCACCAACACCCTCCTTACCTCAGTAGTTATAGCTAAATTATGGTGCTTTGTAGCACGAGATTTGCACTCTGATTTTTGAACCAGTTGTGTGAATGCTACAAGTGGACAAAACAGGCCAGGCTATGAAGATTGTCTTATTGTTTTGCTATATATTCAAATACCCAGAGTTCATGCTTTTAGCCCTTTTGCTTTATATTTATTATTTGGAAAGAATGCCAGCTAACTAGTCACCAGTGGTATCTATAGCTGAAAGGAATGAGAATTTACATGAAATCATGAGATTAGCCAAGATGAAGTTTTGGTAATTTTGTTGGCCTAAGATGATATCAATGTAAAATATGGGTAGATCATTTTAATTCCACTGTTTAGACTGTGCTTTTCTATGCATATATAATTTTATGCCATGTTATCATCATATATGTTCACAAAGTACTCAGGCACCTTAGAAAGTATGAAAAGGAAGACATTTAGACAAGGTTGGAGCTAGGTGTTTAATTTGGATAGAAAGTATTGTAGTTAATGGGTTGGCTTTACTTTGAGAAGCCTGAGGGAATTTAGATAATTCTGAGAGCTTTGTGTCTGCATGACAGAGCAGTCTAGAAATTTTGGCAAGACTTACCTAGTGGAAATTTTTGTGTCCTCAGCAAAGCAACACAGACTCGCAGAATCAGGCCAATCTGGTCAGCTGTGGATTCAATCTTCGAGATCAACTTGAAAGAACATTCCAAGTTCTGGCTACCACACCTAATCAGAATTCATATCACATGGGTGTTGATAGCCTAGAATTGTAATATGCACTAGAGGGCTGACCCTGTCAACCTACCTGAACTACCCTGGAAGCTTATTCAACTTGTATGAAAATGAATCTTATTTTGGGCTGTGCTAAAAGCCTGGTAGGCATCATAGTCAGCAAACATTGAGACCTGTCTGAGATGCAAATGTTTCCAGTCAAAGGAGCGCAGATGGCTTGTGCTGGGACGTAGGCCCACCACCTGTTTCCCTGTCCTCTTCTCCCACCCTGAGTGCTTCTTCCCTCTCACTCATTATTGCTTTCTTTTTATTTCTTCATCCTTTTCCTTTAGCTTCACATTTCCATAATGAATATCAGCCCCAAGATCTTCACTTTATAACTGTCACTAACAATTTGTTAGCTCATACAATCTGTTATTTACTTTATCCTGAATTAGGTGATTTGCAATGTGCTATTTAATCTGGTCCGCACAACAACCTTACAAGAGAACATTACTTCATCATGATCTCTGTGTGTTTGAATGAATGTTTGTGTGTATATATATAAGCTAGTGATTGTCATGATTTTAATTTGATTATCTCCTTTTTATTGTATTAAAAGTATATTTACTAGAATATGTTAGTCCGTGATCACTTAGACCCTATTCAAATTTGTGTTTATCATAATGGTCTTTTCATGCAAATAGTTTATAAAGGTTTGTGTTCAATCAGACAAATGCCCCAGGATGCAGTAAAGTCACAAAAAGGATAGAGTACAGTGTCTCATCATTTACATTCTGCATCATTATGGCTTGTAGATATCCTATCCAGTAACACGGCATTGCATCTGGGAGTATTTTTAGATAGTGCTGCTTGTTTTGTTGTGGTAAAGACTTGTCACCATGAATATCAAAAGTAGACACATCATTTTAAATCCTGCAATTAAGTACATGCTTGTCAGCAGTGCAGTCGTGGTGTCTTTGACAGTGCGGGTAATGTATGTTTTCTTTTCAGCTTGCGGAGGCTGTGGTAATGGAAGCCAGCACAAACATCAAAGGACAGAGGTTTCCCTTTGTAGAAAGCATCATTACATTTTCATACCATTAGGGTGGTAGAAGTATAGCATCTCCTGTGCATGAAGGAGGTGCTTTTGATTGTGTGTTTTGAAAGTAAGCTTAGGCAAAGAAGAACATAATGTTGATCATTACAGAATATATATATATCCCCAAATAATGCGTATTGATTATCTTATTAGCATTTTGTAAAGAAAAGGTGGGATATTAAATAACTCACTAATTGAAACTCATTTAAATTAATTATTAGCCATTACTTAGATATAACAGCATCTAATTTTCTGCCTTTTAAATGACATTCCTCTGAAAGCTTGAGGCATTCTTCCTGATAGCCTCATAAAAAGTCAGCCTCAGCAGTTATTAAAAAAGCAAGCAATTTAATCTCCAACCAACAACAGGAGAAGATGCTGAGGAATGATACAAATGCCTATTACCCCATACTTTTCCACATTGTTAAACAACCATTTTATTAAGTAAAGGAAAGTTTAGGCCTTGAGTTTATTGAGGGAAAGTTTTTTAAATAAGGCAGATATTATCAAGATGCTTTGATGCGTACAGGTGAGTTAAATATACATGAACTGTATAAATTTAATTTTATTTATTGTTCCCTTTATTTTGGACAAGGTGCTATTCTCAAGATAACAGCTAAAATAACAGTGATGATGGCAATTAATAGTAAGACCTCTCCAGATATACAAGGGGAAAATATATTTTATCTACTACATTACTTAACACATCCAAAAAGATGACTGTTAGCTATCTCACAAAAAACAAAACCATGGTGAGAGGAGCACCTAATATTCAAGTCATCCATACCTTTGCTACAGGTGCTGAGAAGGCCAAAATGGTAGGTAGCCTGAGAATTTTCCATTTATTTGATTTCTACCTAACATTGTCCTCAGATTGAAGAACATCACGAGAATCCAAGCAGCTGCCACTCACTTGATAGTTACCAATATTCTTCAGATAAAACTGACCTACAAAAGCTTTGGGGGTACATTATGAATGTAATGGCATTGGTTTAGTTTCTTCAGTTTTAAAGAGTTTTTGTTTTACTGTGACATTGATTTCTCCCTATTAAATAAATCTAGCCTTGGTATTTATAGAAATCAGACAAACCATGTTCTTTAGAGAACAGATTTTTCTATTGATAACACAAGACTCTTCACTCTGGTGTTGTTCTTCATGTCATTTGCTAACAGCAAAGTTAGGAAGAAAATTTTTACACGTACTCAAGAACAAAGGTATTTCTGATGTTCAAGTACACTACTGTCTTATTTTTTGTGTTATTTATGCAACTGTTTTCTTTGGTTTTTAATTTTACTAATTTGTACAAAACGTTACTTCTTTCACCTCCTCATGTCTTCATTACATAATTGATTATCCCTGTGTTATTTGGCACAGGAAGATAAAAATAGATCAATGAAAAAATATTCACCAGAAGTATATCTACCATGTACAAGAGCTAAATGTATGTCAGATTCAATTAAACAAGAAAATAGTGATTTATTTAACAAAGCATCTTTAGTGCAATTGGCTATCCTTGTAAGCAAGCAGTTTAAAAGTGTAGTTCATGTCATACATCCAATGTGATATGGGTTAAAAGGCAAATTTAAACATTAAAAAATTTAGAAGGTGCTAGGGATAGAGTTCAGTGGTAGAATGCATCTGCACACAAGAGGAGCCCTGGGTTCAATTCCTATCATGACAAAAATTCCTAGGAGAATCTGTAGATTACTTCAGGTAAAGAACTGAAGAGCTCCTGTTAGAGTTGAGATTCAGAATTTATAGAATAAAGAGAAATGTACTTGTGGTGGTTTGAATGGATAGGCTCAGGTGTTTTATTAAAATTGAGTTTGCAGCTTCAGCACCTCACAGGCAACTCCTGCTACAGGGAGTGTACCAAGGCGGGAGGATCTGAATTCCAGCCCAGCGGAAGGCAGACAGGTTTAAACTCTAGTGGTATCTCTGCTTGCTGCTTTTTTTGGTATTTGCTGGCTGGTGATGATTGCTCTGTACTTGGATCTATGAAAGGGAGTCAGCTTCTTCTGTCATTGATGGAATTTCCCCTGTATCTGTAAGTTTGAAATAAATCCCTTCCTCCTATAAAACTATGTTTAGTTGGATGTCCATCCCAACAATGTTGGAACTGTCTACTAAAATATTCAAATAGGTACAAACTAGAACTGCATAAGTAAATTTCAACAAGTTCAATAGAATGACAAAATGAAATATTGAAATGCATGTGACAGAGAAAAGATCAGTATCTATAATACAAGTGAGATCTTAAAATAATGAACAGAGTCCTTAATAATAAAAATATTCCCATGAAATGTACAACAATATTGACTAAAATTGATATAAGAATCAATACAAATGGTAATCACATTTGTAAGTAATCTACCTGGGGAAAACAAGTTAAGTAATGGGGAGATCTTTTTATGCCACTTTAAAGAACAAATACATGTACTCTGATGGGGGAGATGGGGTAGGGTGCTCCTCATCCTGATGGTGATAGGTGTTCTCAGAGGGCAGTATGGAACAGTCTACTAAATATAGGCACACATATTTTTAAATTACCAGACCTATTCCTGGAAACTGAGTCCATAGAATAAAAGCTGGACTGCATGATATTAATGCACAAGAAATGTATTGTTGAACTACATGTAGTGGGAATAAACCGGAAACAAAGTGAATGCCCATGAATAGAGTAACAGGCAAGGAGGTCATGATACATCCTTTCAATGGAGTAATAAATTTTATTAAAAAGTATAGATTGCCTATTTGTCAGTTATCTATAAAAGACTTTCACACGAGTAAAACAAGATATAAAGGATTGTGTTTAGTAGTTTTAAGAAACAAACAGTGACCAAAAATTTTCCAAAGTCCAATGTTGCCAGCTTTAGCTTCCTAATTTTCTTTCTGTAGACAGTAGAAGGTGATCATTGGTGTTGGGGAGTAATGAGACATATGGTCTTATAACCATTCTACATTCAAGTCCTGATTATAAACTTTATCAGTGGAGAGAGACTTTGGAGAAGATATGTATTTTTTCTATGGCTCAGCTTTCTGTAAAGTGGAGTTGATATTTGAGCTTTCGTTGAATTATTTCATAAATAAATTACTCTGTGTTAAGTATGTTTTGGTCAGTAAGGTAGTGCTATCAGGGTTATGAAAGCTTGGGTAAGAAGTAGGAGGAAAGGAAAAAAGCAAACAAAAGTAAAACTAATGGAAGAAAATAAAGAAATCATGAAGAACCCTCTTCTGAAAAGGATTGTTTTCCTGGTTATCCAAATTTCTTACCTTCCATTGTTGCTTTACCTGTCAGAACCCTTTGCTTCCAGGACTTCTTTCAAATCCTGGGTGGTCCAGGCTTGGAGTCTGAGGGACAGCTTTACTTGCATGTTTACCTCTAAGAGCATGGGCTAATTTGCACTTCAACTCATACTCATTGAATACCCAAAGTTCTGCCTACTTTGGCTACAAAACTGTTTGTTTTTGCTTTAGACAACAATAATATACTCCTGATTTTTCCTCTGGCCATTGGCAGGGCTTTGTGGGGAGGAACAAATGAATAGAGGTTATTTCAATCTGATGGTCATTTCATTCTTCACAAAGCCTAGGCTGCAGTCTGATCCACTGCTATTCTTAGGACATCACTCTTAGGTCTTTTGTCTTTCTGTAACTTTTGAGGACAGAGGCACTGACAGCTTTATATTCCCACCAAATCCTTTTGAAGGATTTTGGTATGCTAAGCACCTTGCAAAGATACAAAAGTCGTGTTTTCCACTGTTGCAAAGAGTGGATTTGTCCCCATGCACATTAAAAGGTGTCCCCCACTCAGATGAGGGACAGGTTTACTTCTAGCTCATTATTAAAGACTAGAACTTTAATCAGTTCATTGTCTGTCAGATATGACACACATCTATTGTGCATGTAGCATTGGTCTGGGAATGGATACAGGAACTCAAAAGATTTAAGGACAAGGCAAACTAATGAGAACAGGAACAGGAAGCTGATGCTGCTTCCTGTGCAGGGGAGCATAAAGGTCTTTGTCTCTGGCCCAGGAGTTCCCTGTCTTCTGCTAATACCTGCAAAACTGTGGCAGGCTAACATTTTTTTTTTTTTTAAACTTGATGGTGGACCAAATCTCAGACTTTTCATTGTCCTTGACATTATTCCTATAAACATTTTTCATACAGTTGAGATGAGTTAATATGGATAAAGTGTGTATGTAGCCAAATTATGGGGAACACCTTTAAGGCTGTAATGAGGTGGAGAACAAGGTATTAGCCAGTTTTCTCTGAAAAAGGACTGGCATTTCGAAGCAAAAAAGAAAAAGAAATTTGAAAGCATTGGAATTCTTGTATTCTTACAGAGGAAAAATCCTATCCTCTAGGTATATGCTTAATCTTTCAATCAGTAAAATATGACCTCAGGGGCTGGAGAGATGGATGGTTTAGCAGTTAAGGTGTTTATCTGTGAAGCATAAGGATCCAGGTTTGAGTCCCCAGTACCAATGTAAGCCATATGCACTAGGTTGAGCATGCTTCTAGAGTTCATTTGCAGTGGTTAGAGGCCCAGGTATGCCAATTTTCTCTCTCTCTTTATACACACACACACACACATATATATACATACATACATACACACACATACTTATACATGTATATATATATATATATACATATATATATATATACATATATATATATATACATATATATATACATATACATATACAAATACATATACATATATATATGTGTGTGTGTGTGTGTGTGTGTGTGTGTCTGTGTGTATATATGTATAAATGTGGAATATATATGCTTTCTTCCCTAAAATAGATAAATAAAATATTAGAAAATGATCCCAGGACTTCCAGATAAGATGGAGGCATAGGAATCACACCAAGCAGCCTATGGGAGAAAAAGCCAAAAAATAAAAAATAAAATAACCTAGCAAAATACACTCTTCTACTAACAAGTGAGTTGTATAAGAAATTACCAATGGCAGCAGAGAAGCACCAGAGATCCAGAGCATCTAGAGCCCATGTAGGAAGGCAGAAGTGGCTCCAGCAGCAGTGGCACCAGGTCTGAGGGGGCCACAGCTGCAAGGCTCAGCTTGAGCCACAGGAAAAGCCAGGTGAGGGGATGCTGTACTCACACTGGAGCTCTACGCAAACTCAAGAAATGTGAAGGGAGGACCGCAATGGCCAACGGAGGAGCTGCTAATGAGGTAGAGAATCATGTGGACCAGTGGGAGAACTAGAGCCACCATGCACAGCCTCCCCTCCTCTACCACCAGTGCAAGCACCAGAGACCTGGGGAAGAGAGCACACAGAACACAGCACTGGAGACCAGAGCAGTGATCCAGTGACCCAGCCAGCCTACTTGAACCCACAACACACCAAAGAGGGACCCAAGCAGGAGTGCAGCTTAACTGAGACCAAAATCTTCCCAAAAGGTAACTGGGATTACACCAGGTCAGTACAGACCAAATAAGCCTGGTGTACAGGCTTGAATCAGAAGTGCTAATTACACCTTCTATATCAGGATTTATATGTTAAATCTGATAGATGGTCATATTTGCCATTATTAAATAAACTATATTTTGGGTTTGTAATTTGTTGCTTCCTTATTTATAGTGGCTTTATTTCCTCTTCTGTTGTTCATTAGGGAAGGGTCTCACTTGGTCACAAGCTCACTTGGAACCCTCAACAGACCAGAAATCTTAGCCTCCTTGTTGAAAGGATTAAGGGTGTGGGGCAACACACATCCTAAGGGACTGTGACTTTGTTAGAAGATCTTATTGTCATAATACCTACTCTTGCATAAATACTCTGTGCTGTTTTTCATTGAATGTGTACATTGTTTAGTTAAATTTTAGAATCTGCTTGCATTTTCTTCCACTCAGCCTACTTGAATACTCTCATAGCAGGCAAACCCAATATCCAGGGTCACTTTTTTAGATAATCTGAGAGGATTAAGAGCCACACCTAGCCCCTTAAGCTCCTACTCTGAAGATATATAACATCAGATTGATTGATGCATCTAAAAATACTGCAGCTAACTAGAAAATCCAAGCATTAAATTAATCCAAGATGCAAAAATATGTATATTATAGTACAAGAGACACCAAAAATCAAGACAATATAAATCCACCAAAAAGTTTTAATGCATCAGAAATGACCTCCAGTGAGAATGAGTTAGAAGAAATGCCTGAGAAAGATTTCAACTGAATGATTATAAATATGCCCAAAGAAGTGAAAGAGGAAATCAAAGGAATCAAAGAGGAAATCAAAGAAAACACAGGAAACCAATTTAATGAAATAAAGAGGTCAATACAAGACATAAATAAAGAAATAGAAATTATAAAGAAAAACCAGTCATAATTACTAGCAATGAAGAATACAGTCAATGAAATTAAGAAAAAAAAAAAAAAAACTCTGTAGCAATCTCACCAGTAGAATAGATGAAGGAGAGGACAGAATATCTAAACTAGAAGACCAGATGGCAGAACTAATATAGTCCAACCAAGAGGAAGACAAACTAATAGAAAAGCATGAATGAGAATTTCAAGATATTCGGGACACTATGAAAAGATGAAACATAAAAATGCAGGGTATAGTAGAAGAAGAATTTCACTCCAAAGGCATAGTAGGTGTTTTCAACAAAATCATAGAAGAAAACTTCCCCCAATTGGGAAAGAGACGCCAGTGCAGATACAGTAGTCCTTTAGAACACCAAACAGACAAAACCTGGAAAGAGCCTCTCCTCACCATATTATAATTAAACTACTAAACATACAAACCAAAGAAAATATATTGAAAGCAGTTAGAGAAAAAAATCAAGTTACATACAAAGGCAAGCCCATCAGGACCATAGAAGATTACTCAACACAAACGTTAAAAGCCAGAAGGGCTTAGAGTGATGTATTCCAAGTTCTGAGAGATAACAACTGTCAACCAAGGTTACTTTATCCTGCAAATTTATCCATTAAAATAATGAAGAAGTAATGACATTTCACAACAAAAGCAGGCTAAAGGAATATCTGAAGACAAAACCAGCTCTACAGAAAATACTTGAAAGAATACTCCATCCTGAAGAGAAGGAAAAATACACATATAAGGAACGTGGAAAAAGAAACAAACCATACTCAAATACTGGTTAACGCAAGAAAGCTAAGGTAAAACAGGAAGAGCTACAAAAAAATGGCAAAAATAAATACATACCTTTCAATAATATCTCTTAATATCAATGGCCTCAATGCTCCAAAAGACATAGGTTTGCAGACTGGGTTAAACAACAGGATTCTACAATTTGTGGATGGACACTATCTTAGGGCAAAAGTTAGGAAAATGGTGTTTCAAGCAAATGGGCCTAGAAAACAAGCAGGAGTTGCTATCCTAATGGCTGACAAGGTAGACTTCAGTCCAATATTAGTTAGGAATGATAAGGAAGGTCACTTTATATTGGTTAAAGGAACACTCCAACAGGAGGAGATTACAATCCTAAACATATATGCACCTAACACGGGAGCTCCCAACTTCATCAGACAAATGCTATTAGAAATAAGGTTACAGATAACACCAAACACAATTGTAGTGGGTGACTTCAGCACCCAAATCTCATCAATTGACAGGTCATCCTGACAAAAAATAAACAGAGAGGCATCTGTACTAAATGAGGTCATAGAAAGAATGGACCTAACAGATATATACAGGACATTTCATCCAAAAGCTGCAGAATATACATTCTTTTCAGCAGCACATGGAACATTCTCTAAAATAGACCATATATTAGGACAGAAAGCAAACCTTAACAAATACAGAAAAATTAAAATAATTCCTTGCATTCTATCTGACCACAATGTAATCAAACCACAAATCAATAGCAAGAAAAAATATAGAGCATACATAAAATAATGGAAACTAAACAATACACTACTAAATGATGAATGGGACAATGAAGAACTCAAGAAGAAAATAAAAAAATTCCTAGAGGCAAATGATAATGAAGACACAACATACCAAAACCTTTGGGACACAATGAAGGCCATCCTAAGAGGGAAGTTTATAGCTTTAAGTGCCCATATTAAGAAATTAGAAAGGCCTCAAGTAAATGACCTAATGCTTCACCTTAAAACCTTGGAAAAAGAAGAACAAAGCAAACCAAAAATCAGTAGATGGGAAGAAATAATAAAAATTAGGGCAGAAATTAATGAAATAAAAACCAAAAAAAAAAAAAAAACCCAAAATCCAAAGAATCAATGAAACAAAGAGTTGGTTCTTTGAAAGGATAAACAAGATTGATAAGCCCTTAGCAAATCTGACCAAAAGAAAGAGAGAAGAGACAGAGACTAATAAAATTAGAGATGAAAAAGTCAGCATCACAACAGATACCAGAGAAATTCAAAAAGTCATAGGGCTTTATTATAAGAACATATGCTCTACTAAGTGTGAAAATATGAATGAAATGTATGATTTCCTTGACTTATAGAACCTACCTAAATTAAATCAGGATGAGATTCATCACTTAAATGGACCTATAACAAGTATGGAGATCCAAGCAGTTATCAAAAATCTCCCAACTAAAAAAAGGCCAGGCCCAGATGGATTCACTGGTGAATTTTACCAGATTTTCAGGGAAGAACTAACACCATTGCTTCTTAAACTTTTCTGGTAAAATAAAAAAGAAGGAATCCTACCAAACTTCTTCTATGAATCCAGCATCACCCTGATACAAAAACTAGGCAAAGATAAAACATAAAAAGAAAATTATACACCAATTTCCCTCATGAACATATATGCAAAAATTCTCAATAAAATATTGTCAAACAAATACAAGAATATATCTGAAAAATCATTCACCCCAACCAAGTAGGCTTTATCCCAGAGATGCAGGGATGGTGCAACATATGCAAATCGATAAATGCAATACATTATATAAATGGAGTGAAGTACAAAACTCACATGATCATCTTATTAGATACAGAGAAAGCATTTGAAAAAATCTGACATCCCTTCATGAGAAAAGTCCTACAGAGAGTGGGAATAGAAGGAACATATCTCAACACAATACAAGCTATTTATGACAAGCCTACAGCCAACATATTACTAAATGAGGAAAATCTTGAAGCTTTTCCACTAAAATCAGGAACCAGACAAGGGTGTCTACTGTCCCCAATTTTATTTAATATAGTACTGGAAGTCTTAGCCATGCCAATAAGGCAAGAGACGCACATAAAAGGATACAAATTAGAAAAGAAGAAATAAAGTTATCATTATTTGCAGGTGACATGATTGTATACATAAAGGACCCTAATCATTCTACCAGCAAACTGCTGGGGTGATAAAAACATATAGCCATGTAGCAGGATACAAAATAAACAAGCCAAAATCAGTAGCCTTACTATATGCTAACAACAAACACATAGAGGATGAAATCAGAAAAGTATTCCTATTCACAATTGCATAAAAAAAACAAAGTGCCTTAGAATAGACTTAACCAAGGAAGTGAAGGATCTCTATAATAAAAAAAATTTAAAACACTCAAGCAAGAAATTGCAGAAGACTCTAGGAAATGGAAAAACATCCGCCCTTTTTTTTTTGGATCAATATTGTGAAAATGGTAATGTTACCAAAAGCAATCTACACATTTAATGCAATCCCCATCAAAATTCCAATGGCATTCTTCACAGAAATAGAAAAAAAATTAAAAAATTATTTTCAAGCACAAAAAACAATCTAGAATGTTTAAAACAATACTGAGCATAAGGCTGGTGGTATTACTATACCAGATTTTAACCTATGCTACAGAGCCATAGTAACAAAAACAGCATGGTACTGGCACAAAAGCAGACATGTGGATCAATGAAACAGAATAGAGGACCCAGATGTAAGTCCAGGTAGCTATAGCCACCTGATATTCTACAAAACTGCCGAAAATAGCCATTGGAGAAAAGACAGCTTCTTCAGCAGATGGTGCTGGGAAAACTGGCTATGTATCTATAGAAGGATGAAAACCGATCCTTCTCTCTCTTCATGCACAAGAATTAAGTCCAAATGGATTAAAGACCTTAACATCAGATGAAAAACTCTGTAACTGCTAGAGGAAAAGGTAGGAGAAACCCTTCAACATAATGGTCTTGGCAAAGACATTCTGAATATAACCCCAATTGCTCAGGAAATAAAACCACAGATTAATTGTTAGGACCTCATGAAATTACAAAGATTTTGTATGGCAAAGGACACTGTGAATACAGCAAAGAGGCAACCTACAGAATGGGAAAAAAGTCTTTGCCAGCTATACATCTGATAGAGGATTCATATCTGGGATATACAAAGAACTCAAAAAAATTAAATCACAAGAAATCAAACAAGCCAATTAAAAAATAGGCCATGGAACTAGACAGAGAGTTCCCTAAAAAGAAATACAGATGGCATATAAGCATCTAAAAAGCGTTCTACATCCCTAATCATTGGGGAAATGCTGATTAAAACTACATTGAGATTGCATCTCACTTCTGTCAGATTGGCTACCATCATGAAAACAAATAACCATAAATGATGGTGAGGATGCAGAAAAAGATGAACCCTTCTACACTGCTGGTGGGAATGCAATCTGGCCCAGCCATTGTGGAAATCAGTGTGGAGTTTCCTGAGACAGCTCAAAATAGATCTACCATATGACCCAGCTATAGCACTCCTAGGCATATATCCTAAGGACTCATTTCATTACCTTAGAGAAACTTGCTCAACCATATTTATTGCTGCTCAATTCACAATAGCTGGGAAATGGAACCAGCACAGATGTCCCTCAAATGACGAGTAGATAATGAAGATATTGCACATTTACACAATGGAGTTCTACTCAGTGGTAAAGAAAAATGAAGTTATGAAATTTGCAGGAAAATGGATGGATATGGAAAGTATTATGCTAAGTGAGGTAACCCAGGCCCAGAAAGCCAAACATCACATGTTCTCTGTCATATGTGGATTCTAGCAATAGATGATTGGCCTTCTGTGTGTGTAAGAAGAAAACTCAGTAGCAAAGGTCAGTAATCTAGAAAAGAGATATAAAGGAAGGGAGGGAGCACTTAATAGGATGATATTGTATATATATAAGTAGAAGACTAGATTAACAGGGGTAAAAAGGCCCAAGTGAGGCCAGCAGAAGAGATTGAATAAAGGAAAGGTGGAGGAAAAGCTAATCAATATCTAAGAGAATATACATAGGCCATATGGAAACCTACTTTCTTTGGACAATAGAACACTCAGGAGCCATAGATTGTTACTAGAAAATTTTCAGTGCCAGGGATGGGATACCTTCCAGTGGGTTGTTGGCCAGGAGGTCCCTGATTCCCCCAAAATGTTAAAAGCCATTGCCTTAGTTTTCCACCAGGAATAGATGGTAAGAACCTATTGCTGAAGACTTCACATACTTCGGCAGCAAGGTCACTGAGAATCCTGCTGGAACTGAGCTGATAACCTCCTCCATGTGGACCAGCTGACAGAAAGCTGGGAAAAGTCTCACTGCATGCAGTTCAATGGGAGAGAGAGAAATCACCAGTGAAGATACTGAACAGTGGACACTGCAAGCCTTATATATGGCCAGCCATGATAAATGAGCCAACGGGTGTAATACTCACACATTTGTCATGGTTTAAGCCAACTGTCTTCTAACTGGACTGGAGGCCCACTCCATGGGAGGGAATACGTGGGAGGGTACACTGAAAACCTACATCAGGGGTAGTCATGAGACCTAGGGGTATAATGTCTGCTTCTGTCTGGCTAAATGTATATGCTATGTTCATCAAACTGCCCAATAAGCACTTCTCTTAATGTTCATACCCAGATATTAATGCTACTGTCACTTTTGGTAAAGATCTTTCTCTTTTCATGTGGCAGTGACCTTATGATGACTCAAGGCATCATGGTGCTGCAAAGAAGTGACAAAGGAGTGCTCAGCCCTGCAATATCTCTCATACTTTCCAAGGCTCAGGATCCATTGTGGAAGAGGTGGTGGAAAGAATGTAAGAGCCAAAGGAAGGGTAGGACTCCTTACAGTGTGCTCCTCCAGACACAAAATGTCCTGGATATCCATGACCTCACAGTACCTGACACTACCTACACAAGACCATCATAAGAGGAGGAAAAGATTAAGACACCAAAATAAAAGAGAGGCTGATTGAGAATGGGAGGGGAATGTGATGGAGAATGGAGTTTCAAAGGGGAAAGTGGGGAGAGGGAGGGCATTACCCTGGGATATCGTTTATAATCATGGAAGTTGTTAATAAAAAAATAAATTAATTTTAAAAAAGAAAATGATCCCAACAAATTCCAAATGGCCTCCACATAACTGCACAGGTGACTTGGAAATGTGATCTTTGATGAGGAAGTCTGCTCATTTTTAGTACTGTGTGAATGTAGGAGAATCAATGTTGAGGTACAACTTGCAGTCAAATTTTTCTTTCTTTTCTTCCTTTCTCTTCTTTCTTCCTTTCCATCCTTTCTTTCTTTCTTTTTTTATTTCTTTCTTTCCTTCACTCCTTCCCTCCCTCCCTTCTTTCTGTCTGTCTGTCTTTCTTTCTGTGAAAGAGCATCAGAATGTCAGGTCATTTTAACCTCTTGATACTGCAAATGAGCTTTAAATGTATGTACCACATTGTGTGTCTGGTTTTAACATAGGTATTGGGGAACGCAACCTGGACTGACAAGCTTTGTAAGCAATTGCTGTTAACTATTGAGCCATTTCTCCAGCCCAGGAAAGCGTCTCATGTTAGGTTATTTCAAAGTCAAGTGGCTAAAGGACAGTTTGGTCTGAGGAGAGAGTTAGGGAGAAAAGGCATTATATGCATCATGGTATGACTTACTTGACAAGCATGAGTATTATGGCTAATTTTTTTGACAAGTGATAACACTGGGTGGGTAGTAAAGTGAAAATTTTCAGAAGAACTAAAGGTCATGGTAGTTAATCATGAAAGCTATGTGTGTCTATTAAGTGGCTGAGTTGAAGAGTAATTTAAATAAACTTATTAATTATTTCTATGTCATAGAAAATAATAACTTGTATACATGGACAGACATAGAAGGCCTTATGTGACTACTGGTAACTGGCTAGAGCAGAGTATTCCAGTTGACTCCAGCTGTCCACCTCAAACATTTGGTATTTATAACTTGTGCACTGTAACTGCTCATTCATATTGCTTGGGAAGCTGTGCCATCAGAAGTATGCATAGAGAGATAGCCTTAGTCAAAGTCAGAAAGACAAAAGACAGGAAAAATAGCAGATTGGACATAAAGTGACTGGGGCCATTGATTGCACAGATGAGAAAGCATACACTTAGGCCAGGTTGCCATAGGGAATTCACTACTCTTGAATTTGGCCCTGGTCTGACAGGCTTAAAAATATCATTTGTCAACTGACCAAGAACAACTCTGCCTCAGAGGCATACTCTCCCAGAATATATTAATATAGATTGATGAATAAATCCCCAAAAGCCAATCTATTAATTTACATTGAGTGCTAAATGTGTTGATAAGATCCAAAAATCATGTTTTCTGATCAATAGTACATTTTTTTCCTCTGTGGCAAATCTCACAAGGGCAGGGTATCACTATATGTTTGCTCTGGAAGCCTGTGAAGGGACCAGAAGGATATGTTGTATGATATTCAGGCTTGAGTGGACGAGTCAAGGTGCTCTGTGCTTTAGGGTCACTGGGCCCAACATTATTGTTGATATTCCTGAGGCTGTCCTGATCATCCGAATTTCTTTTTCCAGCTGCATTTGTAAAAAGATATTCCAATTGCAGTTTTTCAAGGATTTTGTCCATGTCATTTGGATGGATAGCCATTTTTATAACATATTATTAATATCTAGCACACAGGCATAAGGCTTCCAAGGCCTGGGAAATAAGTAGTAGATCTGTATATGGTGACATTGTTTTCCTAGTGCTCCATTGCTCTCCCATGTCTTTTGGCCTTCCATTCCTGTACATGTAATTCAGAGTGCATGCTTACTGACAGCAGCTTTTTTCATCTCTAGTGGCTCTTTTTAAAGATGCTATAGGAAGCAGTTAGAAACTTCTCAAAGTGAGGATCTCCATGCACAAATAATCATTTCATTTGTTGCATGGGGCTTAAATCTCCAAGTGCTTCTCTCAAGAATACTAGTGCACAAAATATGCCACCTTAACAGACAAATTTACTTCATCTACAGGAATATCTTTTCATCTAAGAATAAATAATCTCCAACTAAGCTTTGTATTGAAATATAGCTGTAGAGTGGTTCATTTTTGTTGAGAGTTATATTTCCATGTCTTTAGATTTATTATAGATATCATATGATTTTTGAATGATTTTTCAACTTCATCACTATATTATTGACGAATGTCTCTATAGTTCTGAAACATAAGTGTAATAATATTGTATAGAATATGAAACTTTCGAATGATCATTGGGCTGATGAGTATATAAACACACTTTTGCTTAGTGTGTTTACCTGCTACCTAACAACTTACATTTTTATACAGGGCATCATTTACACCAGGTAAAAAGTACACATTTCAGTTGAAATAATATTTTGACATTACTTTTTACATGATAATTATATAATGAGCTATAAGATTAATTGTGTGTATTCACCATTTGGCTGTAAGTGAACTTTCCTCAAAATTCTAGAATTTCCTAATGAGCTTTCATCAAAGAAACCTCTCTACAAGGTGAGTATATTTAATTATTTCTGATATTGTCAATTGTGTGGACACTTCTCCAAGCAAACATCCATGTGGCATCCCTCTATATTTAATCTATTTATTTCTTGATGCCAAAGACCTATAATAGTCCTGAAATGCATAAATACACAGCACACACAGAGTAATCTAAGTAATCTAAGGCCAAAAGGGTTAAGCTTTTTCATGGAAAGCATATTTAAATTTTTCAGTATATCTGTGAATATGCAGTTTTGGGGAAGAAATTAATAGAACCTCATTTCCTCAGGAGGATTCACAACCCAAAAATGTCAAACATTGAAATTCAGACAAGTTCTAAGAGACCTTTCATATTCTTACCTGAAAAATGTACAGTAAAATAATCCAGTTAAAAGGAATCTTATGTGTAGCCTTTAGCAGAAGTCAGAAAAAAAGGAAAATGAAAGAAGGAGAGGGCAAACAGAAGGGTAGAGCAGTCAGTCCGGTATTTGAACAGACTGCAGTATTGAGTGTAGACCCTTGAGCTGTTTGAGGGCTAACTTCTGATGCTTTCTTTTCTTGGGCCTCTGAAGCTCAGAACTCTTTCATGGAGAAAGCTGCCCACCATGAGAATGCCCTTCTTTTTAAGGCTAGAGAATTGTGATATGGTATGTGAGAAGACACTGAATATCCAAGGTTTGCCAAGATGTAACACAAAAGGGTCATCCAGTGCATGTTTTTGAAAGACCATAGGCTTTGAAGTGTAACAACCTTGGTTCAGATATGAAGACATGAAGACTTAACACTGTACAGCTTTAATTTATTTATATTGAAGTCACAAGCAAATGAATATCCATCTAGAAAATTTACAGTGAGAATGAAGTAACTTGATACATGGAGAGGAATGAGGACAATTTCTGGGATCTAAAACCGTGACTTCATGTTAAATTTTTAGTATTTAAACTACGAGGTCATTGAAAAACAAAACAAAAAAACAAGGCAGGTTTTCTGTCTTGAAACTGAATTATTAGAGATAATTGAGAAATTCAGAAATGAACATGTTCATAGGAAGTCTACAATGATTCTAGTGCTGCATCATGGTGTAGTACTAAAATTAATCAACTTTCATGTGTCTTTTTGTAGCTATAGCACTGACCAGACACCACGTGTTATTTTCAGAGTGTCCTTTGCTACTGTTACACTGTCTGCTACAAGAGACATAGTATTTTGTTTGGAAGTGACAGTGAATTAGTTGGAGAAATGAACTGTGTGTAGCTGATTCTGTGAGACAATCCTTTCAGATACACAAAGTTTTCTAATTGCTGGAGTATAGCAAGTATAAAAAAACATTTTAATATATCCATAACTTTCCATAGCCAAATATTTGTCTTATTAAGGTCTTGACAAGTAATAATTATTAGTAACTTTCAAAAGGTACATATCACTTAATGTTTCTTAAAGAATCAACTCACTTCTGTGAGAGATCACTATCCACTTACTCATTCAATACAATTGTGATTGATTACTTCATGAAAGTCATTGCTGCATCTTCTTCATTTTGGGAGGTATCATTTTGGAAGACTCTAAATTAGAATATTGATAATCTAAGCTTTTCTATACAAATATGTGAACTTAAATATATTTAGCATCTATTATATATCTATATATTGATTCATCCACAATCTATTCTTCTGTCTGTCTATCCTACATCTATTAATATATCTCCTATGTCTTCAGTTTTCTTTATTTATAGTTTCTTCATTGATGAATTCAACTAACCACAAATCAAACATATACAGAAAAACCATTGTATCTGTACTGAATATGTACAGACTTCCCCCCTTGTCATTATTTTCTAAAGGATACAGAATAACAAGTATTTACATTACATTTACACTTATTTAGCTATTATATAGAGCCTACATATGATTTGAGTGCAAAAGAAGAGTTCACAAGTTAGATGTAAATATTACATCATTTATATCGGGGCATTATAGACGTTGGTATGCTCATGGGTCCATCCTCTGAACAAAGTAAGGGACAGTTGGATGTGCATATATAAAACCATACTGATTTTTCCCAACAAATTCAATTAAACTTATCAACTTAAATTGGAAAATTGCTAGATGTTACACATACAACTGGCAGAAGCAAAAACAATATACCTTCTCTAATGTAATATTTATTTAAATAATAAGAAATAGCATACATAAATTATGAAGTATGTCCACATTGAATAAACAGTAAAAAGAAAGTAGAAAACTGAAAGTAATTATTATGCTGAATTTCAGAAATTAAGGGTATTGTTTTGATTCTAAAATTTTGCAATATAGTGCTATGAGATAAATTGTATTTCCCCTAAATTCCCATGTTTGATTTTATTTCTTTGAATTTAAGAATGTGACTATATTTGGAAATAATATTTTTAAAGAGTAGTTAATATTAGTTATTACTGTTAGCCCAAATCAAATATGACTAGTCTATTTATCAAAATAAAATATGGACACAAATACAAAGAGAGAGAAGACTATGTGCAGACAAAGGGTAAGAGATCCATTAAGATGAAGAGAAAGGCCTCAAGAGAGATCAATCCTGTCAAACCTCTGATTTTAGTCTTCTAATCTCTATAAAATGCTGTTATTTAAAAACTGTTTGAAGGCTGGAGAATTGGCTTAGCAGTTAAGGTGCTTGCCAGTGAAGCTCAGGAAATGCATGATAGAATCTCCAGGTCCCCTGTAGCCACATGCAGTGACCAAGCCTGCAATACCGCATATGAGCACAAGGGGCACTTTGCGTCTGGAGCTGGTTCACAAGGAAAGGCCTTGGCATGCCATTTCTCTCTCTCTGCCTCTTTCCCTCTATCTTGGTTTCTCTCTCATGAAGTAAACTAAAATGATAAAAAATATTTGAAGACAATTAAGAACTATTTAAATATGAGAGACATTGATTTTATAAAATATAATATTTTTGAATTTTGCATAAATATGCATATTGTATACCCACTAGTAATTTCACAGATCATAGATTTTGGAAATGCTAAAACATCTTCAGTAAGCTAATATATATATATATATATATATATATATATATATATATATATATATATATATATATATATATATATATATATATATATATATATATATTTTTCATCCTATAATTTAAATTTTAAAAGATACATGATTTGAGAAAATTGCTGTTCATGATTGCATATATTGTCACTGATCACATGGCTTCAGAAAGAAAACAATAGTATGTAAAGGGAGTTAGCACTTGCTCATCCCAGCCATCTTTATCCTCTAGCAAGGTAGAATTTAAAAACGTTAGGTAGACTGGAACTTATTTTATTTTAAAAAATAAGAAAGTAAACAGGCATTAAAAGAAAATCATTACAAAGAAAAACTTGGATGGGTTTTCCTCTACCAGCATGAAATACAAAGGACATGTTCAGGAAGTTTTAAGGAGAGCAAGGAAGAAAGAGTACTAAGAATTTGCTGGACACGCACAGCCAGGTGATAGAAGTGGCAGAGGAAAAGGAAGCACAGGGCTAGCTGAAATGATACCCTGGTTGTAAATAAGGGCAAGATAGACATGATTTAGATGCTGACCCCAAATCAGAGTGAGTAACCAGAACACTTTCTTTATATACATTTTCTCTTAATCTTATAGTTTCTCTTTTATTTCTTCTCTGGCACCTCTACACTTTGTGAACTCTGCAGCTGACCTTCATGACTGCATTTTCCAATTCACATGGGACTAGCACAAATTCAAAGACTCACATCTGAACTTGAACTTGTGGGGGAAGAAATTTTACTTTAGTAATTCAAATGGAAGCAGCTATTATTAGCAAAATAGAGTTACAGAAAGAAAATTTCACCCTAGAAGCAAGTCAGGTAGATACAGGAAACGATGTCTTAAAAAGCAGGTTAAGAAAAAGTGTAGATCCACAAACTAAATGAAACTGTTCCTAGAGATGAAGGGGCCTGATAGTAATATGCAATTTCCTTAATAAAATCTATTACACAGATAAGATCAAGAAATCAATAAATCATTGAAGGGAGTAAAGGGAAAGTCTAAAGTAGAGTATCTCAGGTATCAAAATAAATAATCTTAAAAGGATAAAGTTGATTGGGTCAAGTAATTTATAAAATTATACACATGTATAATGTGATTATATATATGAAAATATTAAAAAAATAAATATCATGCATGCAATTGTGCTGAAAGTATGAAATGTACAAAAATGAAGACACAGTTTTAGGGTAATGATAATTTTGAGGATGAGTGTAATTTGAGCCTTTTGAATGAATATTAATATTTTATTGATAATAAAAATATTTCAATGTCATTAAACTCACAGGTAGTAATGACCCATACTAGTGAACTTCACAGTCTTAGGCAATTTATGAATGTTAATATGTTAATTATGGCACATAAATGTCACCAAAAATTATAAAATCAAATATAAAACATCTATAAAAAGCTAAGGTATGATAGAATGTGAACATTATCATATAATATCTGCTTATTTTAATATAATGGAAATTGTCCTATAATTAACATGGATTTTTTTCACAGACTTATTTTATATTGTAAAGTTTTCACTCTTGTTCATTTAAGTGTCATCATTTGTACACTTGTCTTCATTCTAAAGTTATGAGGAAGATATGAGAGATATCCAACTAAATTTTTCATCAACTTGAATAGAAATTTAATCTCACAATGAGTAATATATCTTATTGCATTCAAACATTATGCTATGCTCATTATTCTAGATGTTTTGGGAAGAGATATTTTTAATCAGATGATATATTTTAAGTTAAAAGTGTTTTTGGAAAAACCCTCCACACCACTAATTGTTAACTAAATTTGGCAAAACAAACATTCGAGAAGAAACTTTTAATGCTAGGGATACATTCTGAATATAATAATTTATTCCCCCAATCAATATTGACATTTAATTTTAGTTGCTTAAACTCTAGTAAAATATTTTCTTACACTTAAGATTCACTGACAAAGAAAGGGAGAGAGAGAGAGAGAGAGAGAGAGAGAGAAGGAGAAAGAAAGGGAGAGGGAGAATATGAATGCTTAACTGAAGCAAGTGTGGTAATGTCAAAAGTTAAGAATAGGTTGGAGGGTGATGGGTATGATTTTCATTATTTTCTCAATGTTGCAATATTTAAAAGTTAAGCTTAAAACTTCTTGAAAATTCTAAGTACAGTTTTCTATGAGTTTCCATTAATATAAGATTTGTACGTATCAAAAGATGAAGGAAACACATAAATATAGACTCTCTTCTATATGTATGTTTTGGCAGACTATTTCTATGTTGCTCTAAATATGAAGTAGAAAAATGTACATAACTGTTAAGAACATGAACCTTTGAATTTGACAGACTGAAGACTGAGCTCCAACTTAAACATTAAATAGCTTATGTAAGTCATTTAACTTGCTCAATACTCAGTAAGATGAGAATAAAGCAATATATTTCATAATGCTGTTTAGAAAAATGAAGCAAGTAAGGTAAAAGTTTAAAAATGATTGGTACAGAGTAGTTCCTTAAGAGGTAGCAATCAGAGAGCAAATTAACGTTATTATTGGTATTGTTTACATGTATTTATAAAATTCTGGAAAAACATTCAATTTTTTAGTTGACATTTTATTTTGGATAACATGGTAACCTAGGACATTGATCAGCGTAGTTGGACTTTAATAACAGACTTACCAAAGATGTTCCTGTATATGTTTGTGTAGTGGTCTTTCTTGCTTGATTCCTACACATGCATTGTCAAAACAACTGTTCCTTTTCAGGCACTTGTCAGTATTCTCTAAGGTGTCAAGGTATAACATTATTATATATTGAAATTTCTCGATCGTTGATACAGGTCTTTTGAACTGTTTCTATATAGAGCACTTCAAAAGCAATTAGATTCTTATGTTGAGTGTTCTTCAACAAGTCTTGATAATCAAAGTTACCAAGCTTGAAAGAATGTTTAACACCATTTTTCCCCATAATTTCAAAGAGGTCAATTGATTTGATCAATGCCACAAAATAATTTTCAAGTAAAGTTAGATCCAGAAAGTAGTTTTTTCAACTACTGATTTGTATATAATTATGTGCATATGTTGGACTTAAAAGATTGTGGCTATGGGCAGTACTGTTGTTACTACTCATCTCTGAGCCCTTTGTAATGTATTCAGTAAATGTCTTTCTTTCCAAACCTCTATCCACAATCCATCCATCCATCCATCCATCCATCCATCCATCCATCCATCCATCCACCCATGTGTATATGTAGATAAATATATACATGCATATGAGATTTTACATAAAAGTAGTTATGAGCCATTACAACAATCTTTATGAAAACTATATACTTCAAAATTTAGAACAGGACTTCCAGGTAAGATGGTAGTATAGTAGCCATGTTAAAAGCAGCCTAGAGGGAGAAGTAAGCAGAAAAACTAGACTCTTCTACTGAAAAAATGAAGGCATTTAAGGATTTATCCACCATAGCAGAGAGTCCCAAAAATTCTACCAAGCAGGAAAGCCAAAAGCTAATCCTGCCATGGCACTGGTTGGCAGAGCCACAGAAGCAAAAGCCAGGTAAAGGGATTTTCCCAACATATAAGCTTCTTTGCAAAGTCAAGAAACCCAAAAAGGAAGACAGAAGGGACCAGCTGAGCAGCTCTGAAGAAGATCACAAATGAGACCAGCTGAGAAGCTCTAGTGCAACTCTAGGCACCCTTCACATCCTACATTTCCTCAAATGCCAGTGCCACAGGACCACCAGAGAACTCATTCACCCCTGACCTGAAGCACAACTGCTCAGAATGCTAGATCCAGTGACCCAAGAAGCCTAAATGAATCCACAGCACAACAGAGAGGGACCAAGTTGGGCACTCAGCATAGGTGAGACTGGAAGCCATCCCAAAAGGTAATGAAGCCTACTTACACAGAAGTCTGGTACAGTCCTACGCTGAAAGTGCTGATCTTACCTCCCATGTCAGGGTGGGTTGTGTTAGATTTAACTGATGTGTTCTTAGTCTGCTGTCCCACTCTCAAATAAGCTGTATTTTGGTGGCGACTACTGTTGCCTTTGATGTTTCTGGAGTTATAGGGCATTTGTCTATTTCTTCTGTCATTATTAGGGGCAGCATCTTGCTAGACCTCAGGCTGGCCTGGAACCCATTTCAAACCAGAAATTTTAGCCTCCTACTTGAAAGGATTAAGTGCATGGGACAACCTAAGGGACTTTGACTTTACTAGATTATCTGTTTGTTTTAATCCTCACTATTGCATAAATACTCTGTGCTGGGTTTCATTAAATGCATATATTGCTCAGTTGAATTTTAGAATTTGTTCCACCCAGCATAGTAGAATACTTGAATAGCAGGCCAACTCAACATCTAGGATTGTGTCTGCTGTTTTTCTGGGAGTAGAAGCGACACACCTGGCACCTTAAACTTCTATCCTGAAGATATATAAAGTCATATATATATTTTGAGGTAGGGTTAACTCTAGCTCAGACTGACCTGAATTTCAATATGTAGTCCCAGCCTGGCCTTGAGCTCATGGCAATCCTCTCACCTCTGCCTCCAGAGTGCTGGGATTAAAGGCGTGCACCACCATACCTGGCTATAAAGTCAGATTTATACATCTAAGAACACTGCAGATAATTAGAGAACACAAGCATCAAATTAAATCAAGATGCAAAAGTCTCTACATTATAATAAAAGAAGCACAAAAAATCAAGACAATACAATTCCATCAAAAACTATAAATCCATCAGAAAAGACCTTCAGTGAAACTGATTTAGAAAAAAATGCCTGATTAGTATTTAAAAAAGATTACAATTATGTTCAAAAAAAACCAAAGGAATCAAAGAAGAAAACAAACCCCTGAAGGAACACAGGAAACTAACTTAATAAAATAAGGAGGTTAATAGAAGACATAAATAAGGAAATAGAAATAATAACAAAAGGACTGGAGGGATGACTTAGCAGTGAAGCCATTTGCCTGCAAAGCCAAAGGTTCAATTCGCCAGGACCCACATTAACAAGATGCACAAAGGGGTGCACATGTCTGGAGTCCCTTTGCAGTGGCTGGAGGCCCTGGTGCACTCAATCTCTCTCTCCCTCTCTCTCCCTCTTTCTCTGTCAAATAAACAAATAAATAAAAATAAAAATACTTTTAAAAAAGTAAAAAAAGAAATGATAATAATACCACTCAGAAATACTAGAAATACAAAGCAGAGCAAGTCAAATAGAAAACTATAGAAAGTCTCACCAATAGAGTGGCTCAAGGAGAAGACAGAATATCTAAACTAGAAGACAAGGTGGAAGATCTAATACAGTCCAACAAAGAGAAAGACAAACTAATAATAAGATATGAATGGGAATTTCAAGACATTCATGACACTATGAAGAGATCAAACATAAGAATTTAGGGTATAGTAGAAGGAGAATTTCACTCCAAGGGCATAGTACATCTTTTCAACAAATTCATATAAGAAAATTTCCCCCAAATTGGGAGAGAGGTGCCAATACAAATATAGGAAGCCTGTAGAATGCCAAACAAACAAAAGATATTGAAATCAGTTAGAGAGAATAAGCAAGTCATGTATAAAAGCATACCTATCAGGATAGCATAAATTATTCAATACAAGCTTTAAAAGCCAGAAGGGCTTAGAATGATGTATTCCAAGTTCTGAAAGATAACAAAAAGTCAACCAAGATTACTTTATCCTGCAAAGCTATCCATCCAAATAGGCAGAGAAATAAGGACATTCCACAACAAAACAGGCTAAAGGAATATGGCCACTAAACCAGTGCTACAGAAAATACTTGAAAGGATACTTCATGTGGGAGAGACAGAAAAGCATGCACATAAGAATACATGGAAAAAATAAACTGTACTTAAATAATAGTTAATCCAAGAGACTAAAGAAAAACAGGAAGAAACAAAACAAGAAGAATGTTAAGAATAAATGCACACCTTCCAATAATAACTCTTAATGGCCTCAATGCCCCATCCAAAAAATGCAGGCTTGAAGACTGGTTTAAAAGGCAAGATCTTTCTATTTGTTTTCTCCAGCAAATTCATATTTCCAGAAAATATGAACACTATCTTAGGGTGAGTGAATGGAAAATAGTATTTTAAGTAAATGGGCCTAGAAAAGAAGTCAGTGTCACTATCCTAATATCTGACAGGATGGACTTTGAACCAACATTAGCTAGGAAAGATAAAGAAGGTCACTCTGTATTGATGAAAGGAGCAGTCCAACAGGAGGACATTACAATTCTAAACATATATGCACCTAACATGGGTGCTCCCAATTTCATGAAACAAGCACTATTAGACTTAAGGTCACAGATATTGCCAAACACAATTGTAGTTGGTGACTTCAATACCCCACTCTCCTCAACTGACAGGTCATCTTGGCAAAAAGTAAACAGAGATGCATCTGGGTTAAATGAGGTCACAAAAAAAAATGGATCTAATAGGTATCTACAGAACATTTCACCCAAATGCTACAGAATACACACTCTTTACAGCAGCACGTGAACCATTCTCTAAAATAGACCATACATTAAGTCACAAAGCAAAACTTAGAAAATACAGGGAAATTAAATTAATTCCTTGCAACCTATCTGATCACAATGGGATTAAACTCTAAATTAACAGCAAGACATGTATATACTATGCTTATCAAACTGCCCAGTAAGCACTTCTCTTAATATTTATACCCTTATATTAATGCTACTCTCACTTTGGGTAGAGAATCTTCTCTTTTCCAATGGCAGTAACCTTGGGATGACTAAGAAGGTATCCTAGTGCTGGAAAGAAGTGACAGAGGAGTGTTCAGCACTGCAATATCTCTCATACTTTCCAAGGCTCAGGATCCATTGTGGAAGAGGTGGTGGAAAGAATGTAAGAGCCAAAGGAAGGGTAGGACTCCATCCAACGTGCTCCCTCCAGATATCAAATGGCCTTGATATCTATGACCTCATAGAGCCTGACACTAACTACACAAGACCATCATAAGAGGAGGAAAAGACCATGACATCAAAATAAAAGAGAGACTGATTGAGATGGGGAGGGGATATGATGGATAATGGAATTTCAAAGGGGAAAGTGGCGGGGGGGGGGTAGAGGGTATTACCATGGGATGTTTTTTATAATCATGGAAAATGTTAATAAAAATTGAGAAAAAAAGAAAAGTTATAGCGCATACTCAAAATCATAGAAACTAAATGACTAAATGATGAATGAGTCAATGAATAAATCAAGAAAGAAGTCAAAAAAATTCATAGAATCAAATGATAATAAGAACACAACATACCAAAACCTTTGAGACACAATGAAGGCAGTACTAAGGGGAAATTTACAGCTTTAAGTACCTATATTAATAAATTAGAATTGTCACAAGTAAACAACTTTTAGAAGACCTTGGTATAAGAAGAACAAGGAAAACAAATAATAGATGGGAAGCAATAATGAAGATTAGGGGAGAAATTAATGAAATATTAACAAAAAATCTACAAAGAATCAATAAAACAAAGATTGGTGCTTTAAAAGGATAAAGAAGATTGATAAACCCTTAGCAAATCTAACTAAAAGAAAGAGGGAAGAGACACAGATCTATAAGATTAGAGACGAAAAGGCACCGTTACAACAGATACCAAAGAAATTCAGAAAACCATGAAGACATACTTTAAGAATATATACTCCACAAAGTTTGAAAAATTGAAATAAATGGATGATTTTTCTAGATTTATATGGTCTACCAAAATTATATCAAGATAATATAAATCATTTGAATATGCCAATAACAAGTATGGAGATCAAAGCAGTTATAAAACAACTCCCAGCTAAAAAAAAATGCCCAGCCCCAGATGGATTCACAGGTGAATTTTACCAGACCTTCATGGAAGAACTAACACCAAAGTTTCTCAAACTTTTCCATAAAATAGAAAAGGAAAGAATACTACCAAACTTCTTTTACAAAGCCAGCATTGCCCTGATACCAAAACCAGAACAAAAAAAGAATATTACAGTGCTGAGCACTCTGTCAGCACTGCAGTATCTCTATCACACCTTCCAAGGCTCAGAGTCCATTGCAGAAGAGGGGCTGGAAAGAATGTAAGAGCCAAAGGAAGGGTAAGGACTCCTTATAATGTGCTCTCCAAACACAAAATGGTCTGGATATCCATGACCTCACAGTGGTTGACACTACCTATACAAGACCATCATAATAGGAGGAAAATATGATGACATCAAAATAAAAGAGAGACTGATTGAGAGGGGGAGAGGATATGATGGAGAGTTTCAAAAAGGGAAGTGGGGGGAGGGAGGGAATTACCATAGGATATTGTTTATAATCTTGGAAGTTGTTAATTATAAAAAATCAAAAATAAAACCTAAAAAAGAATATTACAGACCAATTTCCCTCATAAACATAGATGCAAAAATTCTCAACAAAATGTTGGCAAACAGCACACAAGAATATATCATAAAGATCATTCATCCCAACCAAGTAGGCTTTATGCCAGAGATGCAGAGATGGTTCAACATATGTAAATCAATAAATGTAATACATCATATAAATGGACTGAAGGACAAAATTATATGATCATCTCAATATAAAAGTTATTTGACCCAATCAAATATCACTTCATGGTAAAACTATAGAAACTAGGAATAGAAGGAACATATCTCAACATAATAAAGGCTAATTATGACAAACCTACAGCAAATATAATACTAAATAGCAAAAAACTTGAAAATTTCCACTAAAATCAAGTACAAGATAAGGGGGTCCACTGTCCCCACTTTTATTTAAAATGAAAATCTTAGCTATAGCAATAAAGCAAGAGATGCTCATAAAGGGATACAAATTGGAAAGTAAGAGGTAAAATTATCATTGTTTGCAGATGATATGATTTGATACATAAAGGACCCTAAAGACTCTACCAGCAAACTGTTATGACTGATAACCACTTGGAGAAATGTAGCAGGATACAAAATGAGCACACAGAAATCAGTACCTTTCCTATATAGTAACAACAAACATGCGGATGAAATCAGGGAATCATTCACATTTACAATTGCCTCCAAAAAAATTACTTTGGAATAAACCTAACCAAGGAAGTGAAGGATCTCTACAAAGAAAAACCCTAAAACACTAACGAGAGAAATTGCAGAAGATAGTAGGAAATGGAAAGACATCTCATGTTCTTGGATTGGAAGAAGAAATATTGTGAAAATATTTACCTTACCAAAAGAAACCTACACATTTAATGCAATTCTCATCAAAATTCCAATGGCATTCTTCATAGAAATAGAAAAAAAAATCCTAAAATTAACTTAGAAGCACAACAAACTTCAGATAGCCAAAACAATTTTGATCACCAAAAATAAGGCTGGTGGTATCACCATACCTCATTTGAGTCTATATTACAGTGCCTGACATTACCTACACCAAACCCTCATAATAGGAAAAGATGATGACATCAAGACAAAAGAGAGATCAACTGAGAGGAGGCATATAATGAAGAGTGGAGTTATAAAGGGAAAAGCAGTGAGGGAAGGACATATCATGGTTTATTGTCCATAATTATGGAAGTTATAAATAATAAAGAAATTATTAAAAAAGAAAAGAACAAGTAGGAAACAGAACTGATTCCAGAATTTTGTATGCTTTTGCAATGATAGGAAAGAAATTTTATATAATTATTATGTGTGGGTATACAAAAATAAAATGTGTGTCAGGAAAACTTTCTTCATGCATTTGCTTTAGCTTTTAGTCATACCTCCTTATTAAGGTTCTACTCCACATCTAATTACTTCAGGAAACCACTTAATATGTTTAAAACATATTTTACACATCACATAAATATATGAAATATATCATATAATGTAATAACATGGTATATCATAAATTATATGCATAAGTATATATATATTTAATTTAATTTATTAGTTTTCTTTTCAGTAAATACAGGCAGTTTGGTACCATTATTTAGGCTCATCTGTGATCCACCCCCTCCCATTAGACCCACCTTGTTAATGAAAATGGGTCGTGCATTGTGGAGTTAGCCCCCAGTTATTGGTATGATAAATGTCTCTGCAAATTATGACCCAACCTGTGACTCTGACATTCTTTCCGCCCCCTCTTCCGCAAAATTTCCCTGAGCCACGTTGGGTTCATTTTTGGTCTGCTTCAGTGCTGAGGTGTTGGGGGCCTCTGAGGCTCTGGCTCTCTGATTTGGTAGGAGTTGATTTTTCTCTGCGTTGGTCTCCTTCCCCTTTGTGCTGGTATCCGGTTCACAGGAAAACATCACCCTTGCTTATTTTGCCAGTTGTCCTTAGTTTCAGTTGGGCCCCTTTTGAGGTATGTTGGGGCAGCTCTCTTCTTAGGATCTGCATCTATCTGGAAAAGAGAAGCAGATTCTCCAACGGAGAGTAAGTTAGCACCCGGAAAATTGAGATAACACTTTTTTTTTTTTTTTTTTTATTTTATTTTTTTTTTTTTTAAATTTTTTTTTTTTGTTTATTTTCAGTCCCCTTCTGCTCATTTTTCTTTCTTTCTTTCTTTCTTTCTTTCTTTCTTTCTTTCTTTCTTTCTTTCTTTCTTTCTTTCTTTGTTTTTTTATTTTTATTTATTTATTTGAGAACCACAGAGAGAGAATGAGGCAGAGAGGAATGAGCACATTTGGGCCTCCAGCCACTGCAAAGGAACTCCAGACGCATACACCACCTTGTGCATCTGGCTTATGTGGGTACTGGGGAATCAAGCCTCGAACTGGGGTCCTTGGGCTTTACAGGCAAGCGCTTAACTGCTAAGTCATTTCTCCAGCCCCGAGATAACACTTTTTTGATAGACAGTATGATAGGTGTAGGCCCTCCTATACCTTGTGATTGATGGTAGGTTGATATTGTAGAGTGGGCTTGTGTTTGGGTATGGTTCTGACTTGTTTCCCAGCTCCAGCTATGGGTCTAGTACCACTGAGTGGATCAGTTAGCCAAATCAAGAGCAATTGGTTCCTCACCATGGCTGTGTGCCACTATTGCACTTGTGTGGGCATCACCTTAGGTTATTTGTTGCTAATTAGGTTAAACAATGTGTTGCTTGGACAGATCTTGGTCATTTCCCCCAGTCGCCTATGTAGCACCTTCTGGCACTAGACACGCTGACTGTCTGGGGACTGACTCTCTCCTGGCTTCCAGCCATGTCATTCCATTTTACGTGTCAGCTGCGTATGGAGTCTTCAAACCAAAAGCCAGAGAGATTTGCTCAACCATGTTTGTAGCAGCTGAATTCGTAATAGCTAAAAGCTGGAATCAACCCAGATGTCCATCTTTAGAAGAATGGATAACAAAGATGTGGTATATCTACACAATGGAATTCTATACAGCAATAAGAAAAAATGACATAAAGAAATTTGAGGAAAAATGGTTGAACCTGGAACAGATCATTCTCAGCAAACTTACCCAATCACAGAAAAAAAAATCGTCACATAGTCTGCAACACCTAACCTGAATCTGCCTAAGATGCCTTACATACCCAGCAAGTGCCTCATGAACTAAACAATAAGATGGGTGGGAGGGTGGGGAGGGAATCAAAGGGTGGAAAACAGTAATCCGGACCCAAACGGCAATGGTACCATAAAATTCCACTTCCTAAAAGACAGACCAAATGGCTGAACCTTCACTTGACCCTTACAGGAAACACCTGAACCACAAGACACTGGAGAGGGTAGGATCAAGACTGACCTAAATCTCCTACATCTTCCCTCCCTCCCTCTCCCCCTCTCCCCTCTATCTCTCTCCTCTCTAACTCTTGTATATTAGTTATCTCTTTCCTCAATTTTTTAGTGGACACTGACCTGTAACCCCCACTTCCAGCTTGGGCCTACCATCCACAATGAGCTTTTCATCAGAGAAACCTACAAGGTTTCCCAAAACAATGACAGACTTCTGTCAGAGTCCTTGATGACCCACCAAAGGCCAGTGGTAAGACCCTATTGCTGAAGACTCCATAAGTATATTTAAAATGGTTTAATATTGTTTTATGTCATACAGATAGAAGCAGTTGAAATAACTGATGAATTATTAAGAAGGAACAAGCAAAATAGATTACTTTTTTGGGAGAATGAAATGAAATATTGTCCAAAATTAATATTGACCCAAAACTGAGCTAAATCATTATTAAACTGTAGTGCTCATTTATATTTTATTAAATATTCTGCAGTTCTCTATAATTACTCATGACTATTTATGAGGTTATAATATAACAATTGCAATTTGGATGAAATATATAACACAGCATTCAATTCAACAGGAATACTATAAAAATAACATTAAGGACTATTTTTACTGTAAAGATTAAAATTGTTGAAGGTTTGAATTAGGCTTTGCATTTGTTAACTCAATAGTGATATATCTTTAGCTAGTACCAAAGATTATATAGAAATTTTATAGAAATGAACATCCATGGGTTGTCTACGCAACATCTCTGTCTCTCCCTATCTTCTTGGCTGTCTCTCTCTCCCCAAGCTGTATTCTCAGACATATTCTAACTTGTTCCCTGAGGTATATATAGTGGAGAGAGAGCAGAGAGAAGCAGGCAACCATTCTACTGGAGCCTAAGACCCTGCCTCCCACAGTTCCTGGTAGACAACTATTTCTGCTTTTTGATGACTTAGTTGTTCTAAAAGAAAATTCCCTGACCCTATGATAAATTCTCCTTATGGTTTACGATGGTTTGTGTTTGGCAACAGTAACTTGTACCTCACAAAATTCTCATGAATATGGCTATTATAATGCTATATTTATAGCAAAGTATTAGTTTAAAAATTTTATTTACAAGGAGAGACAGAGTGAGATGACAGATAGAGATAAATAGATAGATAGTTGGATAGATAGATAGATAGATAGATAGATAGATAGATAGATAGATAGATAGATGATAGTGTTGCAGGCAGGTTTTCATTGCTGGCAGAAATCACCCAAACAAGAGCAGGGGGAAACAATGGCATGAGCAGAGGGTAGACATCACCTGCTGGCCAACATCAGGTGAGCAACAGGAACAGGAAAGTGTGCCAAATACTGGCAAGGGGAAACTGGTTATAATGCCCATAAGCCCACCCACAACAATACATTGTCTCTGGGAGGCATTAATTCCCAAATCTTCATCAACTGGGAACCTAGCATTAAGAATACCTAAGTTTACAGGGGACACCTGAATCAGACCACCACAGATGATAGATGATGATAGATAGATGGATAGGTAGATAATGGGCACAAGAAGCCCTCCTGCCACTACAAACTTGAGATGTATGCATCGCTTTGTGCATCTGGATTTTATGTGTGTATTGAGGAATTGAACCCAGACTAACAGGTTTTTACAAGCAAGTGTCTTAATTTCTGAGTCATATCCTGAGCCATGATTATTATTTTTTTTAATCAATCATACATTGTAGATGGAAAAAAACGGAGTTCACTGGGTTCCTACTTAGAGTTCTACAAAAATAAAACCATAATCAGTAGGTAAGAATTTTACAAGAGCAATGAGTCTTGATCAGGTTGGAGGGACCACACTTGTGACCCCAACTGGTACATTGTACTTCTCAGACTTTCAAAACTTACTTGCTTGGTTACAGAAGCATCTGTGACAGGATAAGCAAAATTGCCACTATGTCGAGTAAGCAACCACGGTGCGATATGACAGATTTAATATGAATTGTTTCCCAGAGGACTGGCTCAGAGGAGCAGATGGCTTTGAGAAAGAACTGTTTATCATCTACACCGTATATTCACTGCTTAGCAAAATTGGCTAAGGACAGTTAAGCAAAGAAATATATATTTTTAACAAAGCTTTTTGTGTCCTTTTTCCATATTCCAGATGCACAGAGTTGATACATGGATATCCAGTGTTTCTAATAATGATCTGTTCTGTGCTTGTTCTTAGAAATATATGTGAGTTTTTTAAGGAAAATTCATTAATTGGTTATCTCAGAAGTAGGAGAGCACTTTGCATTTCACATCAAGAAACTGAATCCATGTAAATGTGGTTGTGCAGGATGCAAGGGAGAATCTTTCCATTTGTACACTACTAACAGTGCTTTGGCATTTGTCTCATTTCTCAATGCAGCACATAGCTGGTGAGGAATAATGGAAAAGATGCACCAAGTTGGAACATGAATGACCATGAATACCCTTTCTTCCTTGTGTCACAGATTCATCCTCTTTGAAATTTCATTGTGTTTCTATCAGCTGAAACAAAACCATGGCCCCTTAAAAGGAAATTTGATGGATTAACAAACCTGTTTCTGTTTCTATGTCTTTGGGATAAGGGTACTGAAAAATGACAAGGTGCTGTTAATATTTGCCTAGTGGCAGTTCATTAGTTCCATTATGTATTTATTCTTATATGAACTGATTATTTCAGAGAAAAACATGTGTCAATGTATGCTCCTCTCTGCTCAGAAAAAAAAAGTTGTTTGTGCATTGCTAGCATAGTTAATTTATGGGGAGGAGCATAATATATAATTTAGATGATGTATCTGGGTAGGAAAAACTTTAGCTCTGCAGTACCTAGTTTGCTAATTGCATGATTGTTGACACTAATGTTTCAGAAATACAATGCCAAAATGGAAATAGCATTAGAAATCAAATATTCATAATATATTTTATTGTAATTGAAACTTTGTCATCATAACAGTCATCAAGAGATACACCAAATTAATTTAATGGTAATTAATAAGGTTCAAAATATGTTAATATATTCTTTTTTTACTTGATCACAACTTCATTTATTAATTAAAAATTAAAAATCATATTTTAGTTATTTATTTGCAAGCAGAGAGATACAAACACAGAGAGAAAAAGAGACAGAAATAAACAGAGAGAGTGAAGGCGCACCAGGGCCTCCAGCCACTGTAAAACAAACTCCAGATGCATGCACTGCTCTGTGCATCTGGTTTATGTGGGTACTGTGGAATGGAACTCGGGTTGTTAGGCTTTGCAGGCAGACACCTTAATGGCAGAGCCATCTCTTCAGTCCCTTAATTAAAATTTTAAGCTAGCATAAATGCGATATGTTTTGTTATAACATTTTTATACATTGATACCATTATACTTTGTTCTTTATTCTCCTCCCCTACTACCCTCTCCAATCTCCTTTCCTCCCCCTTGTTGGTCTCTTTCTTCCCTACAAATCCCCCTCTACCTCATAATTTAATCCCACATGTATTTCTTTATCCGTTCTTTTTTTTTCCATCTTCCCTACTTCTTTAATCTCTCTCTCTCTCTCTCTCTGTATGTGTGTTTTCTTTTCTTTTCTTTTTTATTAATTAGTTTGTACTCAGTGAATAGAGTCAAGTTGACACCATTGTTAGGCTCATCTATGTCCTACCCCCTCCCCTGGCCCCTCCTTGTTGAGGTATATGGGTTATGCATTGTGGAGTTAGCCCACAGTTATGGGTAGGATAAATGTCTTTGTGTATCATGACCCAAAGTGTGGCTCTGACATTCTTTCTGGCCCCTCTTCTGCAAAATTTCCCTGAGCCATGTTGGGTTAATTTTTGGTCTGCTTAAGTGATGAGGTATTGGGGGCCTCTGGATATCTGATTTGGTAGAAGTTGATTGCTTTCTGTGTTGATCTCCTTCAACCTTGTGCTGGTACCCCATTCACCAAGGAAACAGCACCCTTGCTTGTTTCAGCAATTATTCTTAGTTTCAGGTGGGGCCCTTTTGAGTATGATGGGGTGGTTCTTTCCTTAGGATATGCATCTATCTGAAAAAGAGAAGCAGATTCTCCAACAGACAGTAAAGTTATCACCAGACAAATTGGATAACCCATAATTTTTGATAGAGAATTTAGTAGGTTTAGGCCCTCTTGTAGCCCACGATTGTTGGTTGCTTGATATTCGAGAGCAGGCTCATGTTTGGATATGGTTCTGACTTCATTCCCAGCTTCAGCTATGGGTCCTGTTCCACTGAGTGATCAGTAAGCCAAATCAAGAGCAGTTGGTTTCCCACCATGGCTGTGTTCCACTATTGCACTTGCACTTATGTGAGCATCACAACAGGTTATTTGCTGCTAAGTATGTTAGACCATGAGTTGCTTGGACAGATATTGGTCATTTCCCCCAGTTGCCCATGTAACACCTTCTGGCACTAGATGTGCTGACTGTCTGGGGACTGACTCTCTTCCAGCTTCCAGCCATGTCATTCCATTTTACGTGTCAACCGCATATGGTGTCTTCAGCAGTAGGGTCTTACACTCACATTTGGTGGGTCATCAAATATTCTGACAGAAATCTGTCTTTCTTTTAGGAAACCTTCTAGGTCTCTCTGATCAAAAGCTCATTGTGGATGATAGCCACATGCTGATACTGGGAGTTACAGGTCAGTGTCCACTAAGAAAAGGAAGAAAAAGATAACTGACATAAAAGAATTAGAGAGAAGAGAGAGAGAGAGAGAGAGAGAGAGAGAGAGAGAGAGAGAGAGAGAGAGAGAGAGAGAGAGAGAGGGAGGGAGGGAGAGGGAAGAGCTGTAGAAGATTAAGGTCAGTCTTCATCATACCTTCTCCAGTGTCTTGTGGCTCAGTTGTTCCCTCAAGGGCCTGGTGACAAAATATGTTAATATATTCTTAGAGTTGTGGAAATAATGAAGTCAGAATAGTGTCTTCATTTTAATATCTCATGAACTTTTTAAAATCACTCTCACTTTGAGATTTTTTTCCATGGGTTCATGTATATGTTGTGTGTGTGTGTGTGTGTGTGTGTGTGTGTGTGTGTGTGTGTGTGTGTATCAGTCTTCCTTCCAGATTCCAGTCAGATCTCTTCATATGCTGTGTTGGCAGCAGGTGGTGTCTTCAGTAATAGGATCTTAACTTTTCCCTCTGGTGGTTAATCAAGTGCTTTGACAGAAGCCTGTCTCATTTTTAGGACCTTGTAGTTCTCTCTGGTCAACAGCTCAATGTGAGTTGTAGTTGATTTCAGGTACTTGGAGTTAGTTGCCAGAGCCAAATGTTTTAAGGCTAGGCTTCATCCCGCCCTCTCCAGGGCCTTTCTTACCAGAAAATCCCTGCATATTCCTGTTGATGGTTGTATCTTTTAGTCAGCTATCCTGGAGAAAGATTTCTATGGTACCAATTCATTTTGGATTTAATTTTGTGTGTATCTCCCCACACCCTTTGATTCCTCTCTTCTCAAACACTTCTACCCCTGTTATCTGACCCTTGAGTTGGGATATCAGGCATATCAGCTATGCTTGCATCTCCAGATGTTCCAGGTTAGGGATCACAGAGGAGGGAGAACATGTGGCATTAGCATTTCTGTGCTTGCATGAGTTTTCTTAATATGATCTGTTCCAAGTCTGTCCATTTTCCTACAAATTTCATTGAATCATTTTTCCTTACTGCTGAGTAAAATTCCATTATATATATATACCACATCTTTATTATCCAATCATGAAATGATGGGTTCTTAACTATTTTGAATTGAGCAGTTATAAACATGGTTGAGCAAATATCTTTGCAGTCAAGAGTGGAGCTTTTAAGGTAGAATCCCAATAGAGGAATGGCTGGGTCAGTTGGTAGCTGTATTTTCATCTTTTACAGTAGTTTCCATATTTACTTCCATTGTGTTTGTATAAGTTTGCACTTCTACCAGCAGTGACTGAAAGTTCCTTTTTCTCAACATCTTCACCAGCATTTATTGTCATTTTTAAAAAGACTAAACAATATATTTTATTTTTATTTATTTGACAGAACAAAAAAGGCAGAATTAGAGAGTGTGAGTTAGAAAGTGAGTGGGAATCCAGGGCCTCCATACCCCACAAACAAATTCAAGACACATGTGCCACCTTGTGCATCTGGCTTAAGTGAGTCCTGGGTCCTTTGTCTTTGTAGGCAAGCACCTTAACCGCTAAGCCATGTCTCCAGCCCTTGTCTGATATTTTGTTGTTGTTGTTGTTCTGTTTGTTTTTGGAGGTAGGGTCTCAAGCTGACCTGGAATTAACTGTGTAGTCTCAGGATTGCCTCAAACTCATGGCGATCCTCCTACCTCTGCCTTCTGAGTGCTGGGATTAAAGGCGTGTGCCACCATGCCTGGCTTTCATTTGATTTTTTAATGATTGACATCCTTAATGGAGAAGGTGGAATATAGTAGATGTTTTAATTGGCATTTCCCTGATGATTAAGGATGATGAACATTTTCTTAAGTATTAGCCATTTATATTTCTTCCATTGAAAAGTCCCTTTTCATTTCCCTGACCCATTTTTTTGAGTGAATTGTTTAATTTTTTTCATAGCTTAGTTTTTTTTTGGGGGGGGGTGGTTGAGGCAGGATCTCACTCTAACTCAGGCTGACCTGAAATTCACTCTGTAGTCTCAGGGTGGCCTTGAACTCATGGCAATCCTCCTACCTCTGCCTCCTGAGTGCTGGGATTAAAGGTGTGCACCATCATGCCTGGTTTATTGCTTAGTTTTTTGAGTTCTTTGTAGATTCTAGATATTAGCTCTTTGTCAGTGTTATAGCTGAAGAAGATTTTCACCCATTCTGTGGTACTCTGTTGGCACTATTTATTGTATGTTTGTCAGCTTAAAAGCTTTTTTTAGCTCCATGAGATTCCACTGATTAACATTCAATTTCCTTAGCTACTGGGGTACCCTTGTTCAGGAAGTCTTTCCCCACTCCTATATAATGGAGAGTTCCCTAATTTTTTTCTTCCAGGCAATTAAGAGTTTTAAGTCTAATGTTGAGGTCATTAATTCATTTGGAGTTTATTTTTGTGCATGGTGAGAAGAGTGCGTCTAGTTATATTTTTCTACATGTGGTTATCCAGTTTGACCAGAACCATTTATTGAAGATGATGTCTTTCTCCAGTGTACATTGTTAGCTCCCTTGTCAAAGATCAAATACCCATAGTTTCTAATTCTGTTCCATTGGTCCATATTTCTGTTTTTATGCCAGTACCACACTGTTTTTGTTACTATGGCTTTTTAATATAGCTTTAGATCAGGTATGGTGATACCTCCAGAGGTGTTTCTTTTGCTGAGGATGTTTGGAAATCTGAGGCCTGCTGACATTCCATATGAGTTTTGTGATCATTTTTTTTTTCTATCTCTGTGAAGAATGATGCTAGGATTTTTGTTTGTATTGCATTGAATCTGCATATTACTTTTGGTAGGATTGCCATTTTCACAATGTTAATTCTACACATCCAAGAACATGGAAGTTCTTTCCATCTTCTCATGTCTTCCTCAATTTCTCTCTTGAATGTTTTTATATTTTTAATATATATGTCTTTCACATCCTTGGTTCATATTATTTCAAGGTATTTGATTATTTTGTGGCTATTATAAATGGGACAGCTTCACTGACTTATTTCATTGCATATTTATCTTTTGTGCATAGAAACTTTACTGACTTTTATGTGGTGATTCTGTATCTCACCACGTTGCTGAAAGAATTAATCACCTTTAGAAGATTTATGGGAGATTCTTTCGGACCACTTAGGTATAGGATTATGCCATTGCAAATAGGACTAATTTGACTTCTTCCTTTCCAATTTGTATTACTTTTACATCTTTCTCCTACCTTATTGCTTGCCTAGAATTTCTAGTCCTATGTTGAAGAACAGTGGTAAGAGTGAGCATGCTTTTCTTGTTGCCTTCCTTCTTCCTGATCTCAGTGGGAACTCCTTGACTCTTTCCCCATTAAGTATGATTTTGTCTTTAGGCACTTTGTATACAGCCTTTATTATGTTGTGATATAAACCCTCCATACCTAGTCTCTCCAGTTTTTTGATCATGAAGTGATTTGGTATTATGTCAAAGGCCTTCACATCTGTTGAAATGATCTGTGTTTCTTGTGTTTATTTATGTGGTGTATTCCATTAATTGATTTTTTTTTTTTTTTGGAGGTAGGGTCTCACTTTGAGCCAGGCTGACCTGGAATTAACTATATAGTCTCAGGGTGGCCTTGAACTCATGGCGATCCTCCTACCTCTGTCTCCTGAGTGCTGGGATTAAAGGCATGTGCCACCATTCCCGGCTCCATTAATTGATTTTCACGTGTTGAAACATCTCTGTATCTCAGGGAAGAAGCCTCCTTGATCAAGGTTTTGATAGTGCTTTTGATTGTTGTTGGATTAATTTTGTGAGGATTTTGTTCAGGATTTTTGCATCTACCTTTATCAGGGATATAAACCTATAGTTTTCTTTTTTATTTATTTATTTTTTTGTTGATATATCTCTGTCTGGTTTTGGCATTAGTATGATGCCAGATTTATAGAAGGAGTTTAGGAGTATATTCTCTTCTCCAGTTATGTAAAAAAAGCTTTGAAAAAAAGTGGTTTCAGTTCTTTGATGATTTGGCTAAGAATCCAACAGGTCCTGGAGTTTTCCTTTTGGGGATGTTTGTGATTATATTTTCAATCTCAGTGGATGTAATAGGGCTTTTTAGAAGATTGATCTCTTCTGGACTTGGTGTTGGTGGGTAGTATGTCTCTAGGAATTCGTCCATTTCCTCCAGAGTATCTAATTTTGTGTAGTAGAGTTTTTGAAAATATGTACTGAGGAATCCTCCAATTTAATCGGTGTCTGTTGTGACCTCTCCCTTTTTATTTCTAATTTTGTTAATTTGAGACTTCCCTTTTTTAGGTTTGAACAAATTGGCTAGAGGTTTATCAGTCTTGTTTATTTTTACAAAGGACTAGCTCTTCCTTTCATCAATCTTCTTAAATGTTTTCTTAGTTTCCAATTCATTAATTTCTGCTTTGATCTTAATTGCTTCTTTCTGTCCAAAACTCTTAGGGTTAGATTGTTCTTATTTTTCCAATGCCTTTAGGTGAATGGTTAGATTATTAATTTGAGATCTCTCTTTGTTATGAAATTATTTAGTAATATAAAATTTCCCCTTGGGGACTGGAGGGATTGCTTAGTGGTTAAGGCGTTTGCCTGCAAAGCCAAAGGACCCAGGTTTGATTCCCCGGAATCCACCTTAGCCAGATGCACAAGGGGGCACATTCGTCTGGAGTTCTTTTGCAGTGGCTGGAGGCCCTGGCACACCCATTCTATCTCTGTCTCTCCCTTCCTCATTTTCTGTCAAATAAATAAAAATAAAATACTAAAAAAATTTCCCCTTGGTATTGCCTTCATTGTATCCCATAACTTTTGGTATATTGTGTTTTTTATTAACATTTTGTTCAAGAAACTTTATAATTTCCTTTTTGATTTTTTCCACAGCCCTTTCATTGTTAATAGCATGCTGTTCAGTATCCATGAGCTGGTACAATTTCTATTGTTTCTATTGTTGTTAACTTCTAGCTTTAAAGCATTGTGGTCCAATGTGTTGCAGGAAATTTCATCAATTTGCCTGAATTAGTGGAGGCATATTTTATGTCCTAATATATGATCTGTTTTGGAGAAGGTTCTGTGGCCTACTGAGAATGTGTATTCTGTAGAATTGGGGTGGAATGTTTTGTAGATGTCTGCAAAGTCTAACTGATCTATGGTGTTGTTAAGATTTATTATTTCCCTATTGATTTTCTGCTTAGATTGTCTGTCTAATGATGATGGTGGTCTATTGAAGTCCTCTACTACGATGGTAATGGGATTTATTTCTTATTTGTTGTTAGGTAGGTTTTGCTACATAAACTGTGGTGCACCAGTGCTTGATACATATAGGTTTATGATTGTGAGGTCCTCTTGTTGGATCATTCCCTTGATGAGTAAAAAGGGCCATTTTTGTCCTTTTAAATTACTTTGCTTTGAAGTATATTGTTAAGATATTCATATAGCCATATATTCTTGTTTCTTATTTCCATTTGCTTGGAAAACCATTTTAAATCTGTTCACTTTGAGGAGATGTCTATCTTTAATGGTGAGGTGGGTTTGTTGAGGGCAGCAGACAAAAAGGTTTATTTTTGTGATCCACCTTCTTAACTGTGCCTTTTAAATGTGTGAGTTAAACCCATTACTATTTAAAGCTATAGCTATGAGGTTTGATTTAATCCCTGCTATGATGGAGGATTTTGGGGGTCTGGTGCTTTGAAGGTTTCATGCCTGCTCTTGTTTTGGTTATCATGTTCATCCTCTTACAGGCTCTTGAGGTTGGTTGTTTGACTCTTCTGGTGGATATTTCCTGAAGTATACTCTGTAGGTTTGGCTTTATGCTCATATAATCATGGAGCTGGGCTTTTGCCATGGAAAGTTCTCCTTTCTCCATCTATTATGAGGGATACTTTTGCTGTGTTAATAGTTTGGGTTGGAAGCCATAGCTTTTTAGGGTTTGAGATACTCCATTCCAAGCTCTTTTGGCTTTCATATTTTCTACTGAAAAATCCGAGGTAACTCTGATGTGATTGGTCTTGTATGCAATGATTTTTTCTCTCTTGCTGCTTTTAGCACTCTCTCTTTGTTTTAATTGTTTAGAGTTTCAACATGCTGTGACTTGGGGAGTTTCTTCTTTGGTCTTGTCTGTTTGCTGTTCTGTGTGCTTCTTGTATGTGGATGGGGCTCTCTTTTGTGAGATTGGGAAATTTTCTTTCAAAAAATTTGTTGAATATGTGCTCTATAGCTCTTGCCTGAATTTCTTCCCCTTGTAGTATATCCATGATCTAGATGTTTGGTCATTTTAGGGTATCCCACAATTCCCCCATATTGCATTTGCATGATATTTTGAACTTACCAAATTTTAGGACTCCTGGTAAATTTCTTCTGTGTTGTCTCCCAGATCAGAGGTTCTGTCTTCCACATGATTGACTCTGTTTGTGGAAGCTTCTAGAAAGCTATTAAAAGCTGTATTTGATTTTTGTTGTCTGTTACATTCTTTAAAATAAAAATTGTTATAATTGAATTATACCCAAATACAAAGTTTACATGTTTTATAATATACATATGCTTCATTTTATTTGATAAAATATCTGCTTCTCTTTGTACAACAGTAGATTTCTTTTTTGTTTTGTGGTGGTGAGTACTTTTTGTAAATTAGTTTTGTACTCAGTGAAAACAGTCAAGTTGGTACCATTGTTAGCCTCCTCTTTGTCCTCCCCCTTCCCCCTGGTCCCTCCTTGTTGAGGTATATGTGTCATGCACTGTGGGGCTAGCCCTCACTTATGGGTAGGAGGAAATGTCTCTGTGTATCATGACCCAATGTGTGACTGTGACATTCTTTCTGCCCCATTTTCTGAAAATTTTCCTGAGCCATGTTGGGTTCATTTTAGGTCTGCTTCAGTGATGAGGTCTTGGGAGCCTCTATGTCTCTGGATATCTGATTTGGTAGGAGTTGATTGTTCTCTGTGTTGATATCCTTCAACCTTGTGCTGGTACCAGGTTCAACAAGAAAGCTTCACCCTTGCTTGTTTTGCCAGTTATTCTTAGTTTCAGCTGGGGCCCTTTTGAGGTATGATGGGGTAGTTCTTTCCTTAGGATCTGCATCCATCTGAAAAAGAGAAGCAGATTCTCCAACAGAGAGTAAAGTTAGCACCAGATAAATGGGATAACTATTATTGTTTTACAGAGTAGTTAATAGATGTAGGCCCTTTTGTAGCCTACAATTGGTGGTAGCTTGATAACGGAGAGCAGGCTCATTTTTGAATCTGGTTCTGACTTGTTTCCCAGCTCCAGCTATGGGCTCTGTTCCACTGAGTGGATCAGGTAGCCAAATCAAGAGCAGTTGGTTTCCCACCATTGCTGTTCACCACTATTGCACTTGGGTGAGCATCACAACAGGTTATTTGCTGCTAAATAGGTTAGGTCATGAGTTGCTTGGACAGATATTGGTCATTTTCCCCCAGTCGCCCATGTAGCACCTTCTGGCACTAGACATGCTGACTGTCAGGGAACTGACTCTCTTCCAGCTTCCAGCCATGTCTGTTATATATATGTGTGTGTGTGTGTGTGTGTGTGTATATATATATATATATATATATATATATGTGTGTGTGTGTGTGTGTGTGTGTGTGTGTGTGTGTGTGTGTTTGCATTGTTTCTATTTTTTTTTTTTTTGCGGTCCAATTTCAGGGTGAGGTTTGATTTCCTTTCTTTTAAAATTCTTCATGGAATTTATTCTTGAATTTGATCATATATTCATTAAGCTTAATCAGCTGGTTGTTTAGATCAATTTATTTATCTCTCTTTAGAGATCTCTTTGGTTTTCCTCCATTAAGTTAAGCTTAGTGACAAAGGCTATGTGCTTTTCATTTATGTGATTGTTGGTTTTTGCTTCTAGTTCTGCCATTCTCTTGGTTAGATTCTCAGTGAATTTAGGTAATGTGCTTATTGTTCTGTCATTTTGTTATTCAATTTCTGAGGCTTCCATTGTAGGGCTAGGCAACCTTGGTGGAGTTCTCGGTTTGTCTCTTTTTTTGTGTTGGGGTCTAATTATCTCAGGATGGAAGGTCTTATTTTAGTAAGGAGGAAGCTATTATATGGCCTTGTAGCATCTTCAGTGAGTGTTCTATTTTAGGTGTGAGCTGGACTGGAGTGGGATGAGGTTTTAATGGCAGATGTGAAGGTTGTGAAGATTGCAAGTGCACCAGCAGCTCTAAGCTGGTGGCTGATACAAGACCTGGATTGGAGGTCTGGAATTTCTTCACCCAGTGGTCACAGCTGTGCTTTGCCTGTGGGCTCAGGAGCAGTAGTGGTAGCACTTGGCCTTACTCCCTTATTTTACTCTAGCTGAGCCGATTATGGAGTGCACTAATGCCCCTCTGGGCTTCCAGATACTCTTGTGCTCCCTGTCTGTGGTAGGAGCAAGGTGCCAAGAAGGCAGCAGGGGTGACTGTAGGGGAATGTGGGCAGCCATGTTCTGTGGACCATGCCTGATAGAGGGTAGTGGAGATGGAAGTGGCTAGTGTGGGAGTGTCAGTCTGCAAGGCAACTGGGTCATGAACACAGGAATGTGGAGGTGTCCAGAGGTGTGGCTTGGCACCAATCAGAGGAGGTGGCTGAAGCCACAGGTGGGCTCACCTGTGTTTACCTGTCCCCAGAAAGCAGGTTTTCTGAGATGTGGGAGGGTTCCTATCCCCAATGAGCATTTCCCTGGCAGTTACCTGCTCCCAGTGAACAGGCTTTCTTCCTTTATTAATTCTTTATTAAAGGTAGGACAGAACCCCAGACTTGAACTGGACCAAGTCCTGCATCAACAACACATGTAGGGATCTAGTGGTTCCCTACCCATTCCACTAGGGAATAGGAAACAGGGACTCTTGCTCCACAGTCATGTAAGATTCCAGCCACCCCACACCAGAGTTGAGTAACCAGAAGCCAGGGAATGGGGAGCACATGCCTACTCATTCTGGAAGCTTGCAAGGGTACCAGCCACAAAACCCAGCATCAGGGGAACTGGGAGCTAGGGTACTGGGAGTTGGGGAACCAGGATCCAGGGAACCAGGAGTTGGGGCACTCATACTGCATGTGTGCTCCCACCAGTGCAGGGGAATCAGGAGTTGGGGCACCTTAAAGATTTTTGACATGGGTTTGTTTGCATTGCTGGGACCAAACACTGACTGAAAGTAGCTATAGGAAGAAAGGTTTAACTTTGGCTTACAATCTTGAAAAGAAGCTTCATGATGACAGGGAAAAGCATGTCATGAGCAGAGGCTGGACATTTCTTCTGCCACTATTGATGGAAACAGCAAGACAATGAGAGTGAGATGGCCTCTGGCAAGGTTCTGGGGGCTGACAAAAACATCCAGGGGCCACCTCCAATAACACACTTCCCCAAGAAAGGCTCTCTACCTCTTGAATTTCCACTAGCTAGGGACCATGCATTCAAAACACATGGGTTTATGGACTCATCTGATTGAAATCACCACTAGGTTGATATTTCATGTGGCATCTCTCTCCCTCTCTCTCTCTCACTTTCTCTCTATCAAATACATAAAGGAAAATAATTAATTTCTAAATATTTAGTCTCAAAATCTACCACTTTTATGTCTAAGTAAAGTTCATCTAATACAGTGGAAATACAAAATGGTCATAATGCTATGGAGATATCACTGATATTGTACACATTTAAGTGGCAAAACAAAATGTGCTTATCATTAGAATATTGGTAGTAGGTTTGTGTGTGATAGAATTTTTTATTTGAAAATTCATATTATGGAAAAATTATGCTAAATATTAAATATTTACAAGTGCAAGGAAACACCCAAAGTCATCACTCCATCATGATTTGCTAGAGGAAATTAAACAGAGAGTTATTTTTTTCCTCAATTTATGGTTCAAGAAAGGATAAAATTTATAATTTCTAAGTTTTATTCATTGCTTTTGCTGTCAGTTATCAAATCAAATTCAAGTTAAATTTCTGTAATATTTTCTGTTGCTCTATGTATATGTATATGTATATGTGTGTGGTTTGCATGTATGTGTGTATGCATATTTGTAACATATATGTGTGTCTATGTGTGTGTGGAAGCCAGAGGTTGACATTGAGTGTCTTCTTCAGTTGTTTTTTCACCTCATTTTTTTCTTATACAGAGTACCTTGCAGAACCTGGGGTTCAATAATTTGTTTGTACTAGCTAGCCAGCAAGTCCTGGGGATTCTCCTGTTTCCACTTCTCCAGTTGTGGGATTACAGACACATGTCACTATAAATGGCATTTTTTTGTGGGTGTTGGCATCCAATAAGCAGCAAGTTTTTCACTTATTGAGCTTTCTTCCAAGACCCCAATATTTTCTATGTTTAAGGAAAGTTGTTTGTGGAATTCTTTATGTATGGTATCACTTTTAAGTAACAGAGGCATATGAGAAGATATTCTGATTCACATTTTCCCCTTTTACCATTAGCAAAACAAGATTTATGCATACTTACTATTACAAACCTGTAACTCTATTCCTAAATTTATTGGTCTTTTACTTTGTTAATAAGCTAATAATTCCTTGATAACTACAGCCTCATTAAAAAAAGAACTGTGAAGAATGCCAGAATATTAGATTAATTAAAACAGAAAATTGATTTTGTTCACTGATGCATTGATTCACACACATGTAGCATTAACCACCATACAGTAGACACTCAATTGAATGTTTGTAGTGCAGGTTATATAATAGGTTTTTCTTACTTCACCTAGAGGAGGTTTCTGCACTCATTCTTTAGAGGATCTTCCATAGGGCTGCTGTGAGTGGACTATGCCATATTTGTGAGGACAGACACTAGACCTCATTGATGAGATGACCAGGAACACTTGAAAAGAGCTTATTTCCTACTAGGTTTCTGGGTTTTGCACACAGGACAACATATCAGAGAGTCCTTGTCATGCTTATCTGAGTTTTGAATACTCTAATATTCCATAGGCATTTCCCTTCTGGTGAATAAAAAATTTAACTATTCAGTGTATTGAATACTCACTTCCCATCATATATTCTGTTATGTTTTTCATGGTCATTTTCAAAATCACAGATAATTTGTTGATAGGAAGTTTCACAGTTTTTCCAGTGCCTGCTTATATTTAAAAAGAAAGGTAGGTTTCTTTAGTGGAAGTTTAATGGGTGGAGAGCATTGTACTAGTCCTGGGTCCACTAACAGCTTTTTGCCCCTTGGTTTGTATTGTTTTTGCATTTTTCATTTGCAGCCCAAATCTTGCATACTCTCAGGCTTAGTCCAAATCTCAACACTGTGTAACTTCTTTCTATGTATTAATTTTCATTAATAAAAGTAAATAATTGTTAGATAGAAGGTACTAGAAACTATTCTCCTTTTGCACGTGTATGTGTGCACAAACAAGCATGTGCACATGTATATGTGAGCATGTGTGTGGAGGTCAGAGGAACGTCTTGGTGTCATTCCTCAGGAGTCATCAACCTCTTTGTGACAGTGTCTCTCATTGGCATGGAAGTTTCTAGGTAGGCAAGATTTTCTGGTCAGTGAGCCCTAGAACTGCATCTCCCAACACATTGCAAGTGTAAATCACAATATCTGGCTTTACCAGAAACTTTTCTAAACATTTTAAATTGGCAACATTGCAAACCAGACATGGTGGTGCACACCTTTAAACCCTGCACTTGGGAGGCAGAGGTAAGAGGTTCACCATGAGTTCAAGGCCATCCTAAGACTACATAGTGAATTCCAGGTCAGCCTGGGTTAGAGCGAGACCCTACCTCGAAAAAAAAATAAATGTGATGTTGTTGCATAATCCTCATATGACACTCTCCATGAGGTCATGTAACCTATCTAAACTAATTATTTTTTCAAAATGACTGGATTTAGAGATGTCTAGAAATTGGTAAAACACACCTTGTGCTTCTATGAAAGGGTTTTGAGAGAAGACTGGTGTGTGGATATAAAACTGAGTGGAATAGACCTTCCCTTAATGTGGACAATGTCAACACATAGGCTTATGATCTGGATGGAGAGGGGAAAGCATGCATCTGTATGATAGGCCTTTCTTGGGTGGGTATACTATGTGCTGGTGCTGATGTCACCTGTGGGCATAGGACTATAGATTCCTCAGACTTTGAACATCCAGGCCTTCATCCTCAAACGAGATGTGTATTATTAGCCCTCTTTTTGTTTTGAGGCTTCCCACTTACTGGACTGACGGAGCCTCTTGAGGTTTGCCTATCTCTCCATCCTGCAGATGACCATTATGGGACGATTCAGTATCTGGTTGTCTAAGCCAATCGATCAAATCTCCTGCTATATTATACAGAATCTGTTTGTTTATTGCTCTGACTAATATGAGTGGTTGGGGGTAGGCTTGGGAATCCGGGTATGTCTACTTCAGGCTCTTTCATCATAACTGGTCATCCTATCATTCAATGTACTGCTGTCCAGTGGAGCATTTTAAGATGATGTAGATGCTCTATGTCTGTGCCATTTTACATGATAGCCACTAGCCAAATCTGGCTTTGTGTACTTAAATTGTGACCAGTTGAACCGAAGAACTGGCTTTTAAATCTTATTTATTTCAGTAAATTTAAATGTATATCATCATAAGGAGCTAAACAGTATTTTACTAAACAATAAGCACAACTGTCTGGGCATGTCCTTTTATATCAACCTTCAATAAAAATGTGAGTGCTGTGCATATTCTGTGAGGACACAGGATAAAATTTCTACCATGTTGGATGTGTCTCTTTTCTTTTTCCCTTCTCTTCATATTCATTTTTTCCTGTTTATTTTTTCTTTTCAGATTTTCTTCTTAGTCCTAACCATACAGTATAATCTTTACCAAGTGTACTGCCAGAACCTCCTGCATCTGTCACAGGGGACTCCAGGGGCACTCTAGGGTGTACAATCACCATGAACACTATAACGAAGTCAGCACTGAAAGGAACCACATTCAAAACGGCTTTAGATACATGGTAGACTTAATGGATTTAACAAACAAGAAGTCTGCTATATATCATAATGGATATAGACACATACCTTTTGAGGCAGGTTCAACAGATACAGATTTACAGATAACAAGTGAGTGCACTATCTGATGAGAGATCAATAAGACATGTAGAAAGTGGATAGTAGTCACTAAAGGTAAATTCCATCCCCAATTTTAAGCTGAACTACAATATCATCTATTCTTAGGTAAGAATGCAATATTAATATTCAAGGCATTTTTTTGGTGAATTGAAAAACCAAACAATTGGATAAAATCTTGCAGCAGGGGTATTAAAATATGCCCAACATTCTGATTAGAAAAATTGCTTTGAGCCCAGATTTAAAGCTGTACTTCTTCTAAAGACGTTTTATTATTACTGTTAATGATTAGCTTTTGACCAGTGAATTATGTGAAAATTCAACTGTTTTGCCAACTCTCTCATTACGTGGTCCTGCTTGCATACCTGTCATAATGCATGCTCCAACACACAGAATAATTGTAGGATTCAAGTGCTGCTCTCTGTCCAAACTCTTTAATGCTTAGTGCTTTGAAAATGCCACTACCTTTTTTTTTTTTTTTTGAAACACAGACAATTTTCCTAATTGGGGTCTGACTTTTTTTTTTTTAACAGAGCATTTGAAAAGGGAAGACTACACAAAAAAATTAATAAAGGGTTGTGTCTAAGGGTCATAATAAAAGTCTCTGAAGAAAATAAAATATCAGGAAATATATGATACTGAATTTTCTGTCCTGAAGATCTTGGAAAATTAGTGCTGTAGGGAAATATGGGTGGCTGATGTAATAAGAAACAGAGAGCTGAAATGCTTTACTTTACTAAATGCCAAATGAGTATGTGTGACTAAGGCTGTTGCAGATCTCAGTGGACCAGAACGGAACTCAATAATTTAAACCAGTTTTATTGATAGAATTAAATTTATGACAAAGTGACCTTTTCCTGCTTCTGGTCCATGACTGACTACTGCTAAAATAGTAACACTTAACATTGTCTGGGTTGGTTCTAACCCTTCTTAGACGCTTTCAAAACCTTTCTTTCCTTTAACTAAGCACCACGATTGCTCTGTTGCTGAAAGTGAACGTTTTACTGAGGGGATCCAAGTCTCCTTTCCCCAGTTTTAGTTAACAGGAACAGGGGTAACAGATCATGAGTTCACCCTGGCCAGCATCTACTCCTCTGGATTTTTATACATGTATCACATGGTTATGTTCTGTGGAGCATTAGGGAAGCTATGTTTACTACTTTCACGTCATCTCCTTGAGAGAAGACTGCTTGCCTCTCCTTACTTTAGGTAGAAGGATAGATTCAAGAATAATGAGGGGGTTTCACCCCCAAACTTGTTGATGAAGACAGTCTGGTAGGTCTGGTAGGCTTCCATGGGTCAGACTGAAAAATGGAAAGTTTGCTAAAAATCTAGATTACAAAAATATTTCATACTGTATAGTAAGTACTTATAAAGTAATAAATGAAATTAGAGATGACACCAGAGGATAGCCATAGACAGCTGACCGTAAGGTCACATCGCACACTGCAAAGCATGGAAATCAGGGAGTTACTGCTGTACTTGTCATCTCTGATGTCACCTTGTTGCCTTATAGCACTGCAGAATAGCTTGTAGCATACACCAAAAATACAATGTGAAGGCTCACAGGGCCACCACTGTGCACCCTGTTGTAAAATGACCTTGGTTTGTTTTCCACCTTCCCAACAGCTTATTTATCTCCCATTGTGCTGTGTTATATCTACACTTCAGTTGCTGGGGTGTCTGGAGAGTTGAGTCATCTGTTTTCTGTCCACTATGATAAACAGGTGGGAATACACTCTAGGTATCATTAAACAGTGAGTCAAGAAAGTAGGATTCTCTGTGTCAGATCTTGACAACTACCCAGGATGATGCATGAGAATTTAAATAAAGAAATTATTATTGTGCTTTATTCACTATTAGGATTACTTTTCACTTGTAGTTGAATCTAATCTTTTAAAAATTATTTAAGCTAATTTTCTTGGTGCATGTATGTGGCATGCATGCATATGTGCAGATGTGTGTGGAGGCCATAGGCTGACATTGAGTGTCTCCCTCAATTGTTCCTTACTTTATTTACTAGGATCATCTCTTTCATTTGAAGCTGGAGTCCATCAGTTCAGCTAGTCTATCTAGACAGCTTGCCCCGGGAAACTTATATCTTCCAAGTTCTGGGGTTTTAGACCAGTTGCCACACTTGCTGCTCATTTACATGGGTACTGGGGATAGGATATCCAGTCCTTGATCTGATATCCTGTCCTCATTTTTGCTTGGCAAGCACTTCATCTTTGAGTCATCTCCCATATCTCATTGAGTCCAGCTGTACATTAAATTTTCTTAGTGGATGGTATAATCAATATGCGGTGCTGGATTATTTTAATTACTCAAGGAGGCAGTAAGACCTCATTGCAGGTTGAAATGCTGGTGACGCCTATTTATCACTGCAAATATTTGGCAAAATCCCCAAAAGTCTCTTGAAAGGTGGTGTATCTGACTGCTGAGGATAAGCTTTTACAATAATGGTAAGAATAATTTAGAATGTTGGGCTTCTGTTGATGTTGTTGCTTTCAACAAGACCATAGAAGTATGATATTCACTTAGGGTAGAACAGGCATGGCTGTAAGCAGAGATAAAGGCAATGTTGCTAGGCTAAGCTTCACCATCTCTGTCTCTAGCTGGAATGCAAACTGAGAATTTGGCAATTTATCACCTTTCAGGGTTAAAACACCTATTTCTATAATCTAAAATAACAGAATGACTTTAGCAGAAGGCAAAAAACATTTCCCAGCCGACTGTTAGAGCAAAGCTAGTGGTGAATAGCTGATCAAAGGTCTGCCTTTTGTTCAAGTTTATTGTTGTAGACTGAATTGCTTCTCCTCTTCACAAACTCCTAATTGATGTGCTGAGTCTCTAACCTCAAATGTGCCTGCTTTCACTTCTAGAATCTTTAAAGAAGTAATCAAGATTAAATTAGGTCATTAGGATAGGAGCCTTGTCCAGTAGGTTTTGTGTTATAAGAAAGTCAAAGTCACCAGGGTGTCTCATCTCCCTCTCTCCTTATCTCTCATAATTAAGTAAATATTTTAAAGATATTTAAAAATATTTAAAGTAACCATTACATGATTGGAACATGGTATTTGGGGGTCACCGAAATCTGTTCACTGGGGCCATGGTCATTCATATTTGACTCAGGAATAAATTACCTCTTACTCCCTTTGATGTGAGAGCTGTGCTTTCTGTTGGCATCTTCAAGTAGTAACATTCTGACAACAAAACACAAAGGGGGTGGAAAAAGTTTAATAATTAAAGGTCAAATTCTTTAGGCTTAAATACAATACCTCAATGATATTTTTGGCTTCATGTTTTGCATTTAGCATTGACTAAAAGACAATAATTTTTGAGAGGCTTGTAAAATCTGTCATCACCTACTGCTCACTTAACCAACACTGGACTGATAAAGCATATATATGGCTACTTCATCCTAATCCAGTCCTCAGGCACACAAAAGTTTATCAGCAAGAGAAGACTATGGCATCTATATGACCACCCAAAGGCCAGCTTCCAAGGCCTATCTTATATGTCAACATGGCCACGATTCAGCACAGAGAGATAAGCTCAGAAAAGGTAGCACTGGGGTCAGACAATGGACCAGGAGGTTGCTCTCAGAAAAATCAGTTCAGGATTACTAGATCACCTATTCTCAGCCTTAGTTTGGTTCACAGAAGGGTGTCTTCAGCATTCTTGGCCATCAGTTTTTGATAACTGTAAAGGCCCAGTGATGATTCTGTCCTTTTCCCAGTGAAGAAGCCTTATTCCTGCTTTACTTTAGATATCATGATGAGATAAATAATTCATATTTTATTTTATAGGAGGTCAGATTGTGAGCTATAATGCTTACTATTTTACCACCCAGGTATCCTAGACTTTGAGCTGGGTCTTGTTATGGGACAGGACCTTGGCACTGAGTTCCTGAGGTGGGGGAGGGGAGCGCATAACGTTTCATGTATGAGGAGAATGAATTCATAGGAGGGTGACAAGTCAGTGTGTAGGGCCTGCTGTGTGCACACTGATATGCATTTCTTCTATGATGGAGTACCTAGTTTTTGGTGCACCATAACCTGCTATAGGCTGCATTCCCTAGCTTATTTAACTTTTAGATGGGTTTCATAGTTCTGGCCACTGACAATTAAGCAGAAATGTCATGATGGAACTTCCTTAATGGTAATGCATATATATTGTGCCCTTTGGATCTTGTCTATTACTTTTAAAATTCTGTCATCTGATATGTTGACAGCCACCATCTTGGATTATAAGAATGAGAGTTCTTTTTTTTGGCTTTTTGCAACAGAGTCTCATATAGCTCAGGACGGCTTTGAACTTTGTATGTAACTGAGGATGGCCTTGAACCCCTGATTCTTCTGCCTCCATCTTATTATCATTTAAAAGTTATATTCTAAGGCTGGAGCTTAGTGGTTAGGCATTTGCCTGCAAACCCAAAGGACCTTGGTTCAATTCCTCAGGACCCACGTAAGCCAGATGCACAAGGTGGCACATACTTCTGGAGTTTGTTTGCAGTGGCTGGAGGCCCTTGCACACCCATTCTCTCTCTCCCTCTCTCTTACTTTCTCTCTCTCTCTCTCTCAAATAAATAAATAAAAATTTAAGAAGCTATATTCTAAATTTTAGAATTAACTGATTATGCAATGCTTCAACAATTAGTCTGTTGGCAGCACTTTACAAGGTAAATTTTACCAAGTTTGTACCAAGTTTGTAGAAATAGGAAAAACTCAAGATTATCTCTTAAATCAGATAAAGAAAAGATTCTTCCCAGTGTTCTTCTATTACCTTTACTTTAGGTTAATACAAAAATCTTATTTATGTATTTTGGAAATAATAATACATTTTTATTTAGCCACACAACTAGTAGTTTAAACTTCCCCAGGAATACATGACTTTAATTCCTTGAGAAGGAAGTAAAAATATGTGAAGAAGGATTTACTTATAATACAAAATACCTCATTCATGTTTTTAATTAAGAAGAAAGAATTCAATGTAACTATCTCAACCCCAGTGTACTGTCTTTGTTTTTCTCTAGTTCCCCTTTGCCTTAAGCAATGAAAAGGATTAATTCTTTGTAACAATTTAAATAGAATTACTTGCTAAAAATCCTCTGCCAAGATCAGTGAAAGGGGATTAGTTTAAGCTGCTCTAATCATAATATTTTTAAGAGAAAGACTATCAAGGAACAATGATTAATATTGTAGGCATAACTATCTTTTCATTTTTAAATTGTTTATATTCATTTTATTCTTTTGCTGTGGCTGATGAAACCTAGGGGTCTCGTACATACCAGACCACTGCCCACTGAGCCAGAGCCCCCCTGTGTATGCATATTTGGTCTTAAAGTTACTTGTAAGTAATTATCTAGATTTCATGACTATAGGGTTTGAATGCCCAAATACACTATTGTGTGTGTTAAGTTCTCAGGTTATATGCTGATAAAATATGTCACTGCATAGAATGCACTTTTGGTGGGGACAAAATTAATGTGAAGTTTATTGCTAAGTTTCTCTCTTATTTCTATATTCCTCCACTGGACTCTTTTAGAGAGATATCAAGTATCTTACTCTTTTTTATTTTTTATTTTATTTTTTTTAAATCATTTATTTATTTGAGAGCAACAGACACAGAGAGAAAGACAGATAGAGGGAGAGAGAGGGAATGGGTGCGCCAGGGCTTCCAGCCTCTGCAAATGAACTCCAGATGTGTGCGCCCCCTTGTGCATCTGGCTAACGTGGGACCTGGGTAACCGAGCCTCAAACCAGGGTCCTTAGGCTTCACAGGCAAGCGCTTAACCGCTAAGCCATCTCTCCATCCCTATCTTACTCTTTAATAATGACAAAACCAGAACATGTAGGAAATTCAATCACTTAGAACATGGAATTAGCCCAGATTTCTTAATGTACTTCTGCATTTACCCAAAATTTCCAAAACAAAATCCAAAACAGTATATGTATAATAAAGAAATGACTAGTTCCTTTTTTGTTCTTTATATGATTTATATCTTGACATCATTAATTTTTATTTAATGTCTACTACTCTCCCAAGTGTCCCAGTGACAATTGAGCCAGTACTGCCATTTTTATTACTTACAGAGAAGTTGTAACACTTTCTCATGAATCTCTGCCTGCTACAGTTTATATTACTTTCTGGTTGTGCTCTAAAAGGACTTCTACTCAGTGGAAAAGGAAAATGAAAATAATATTTGCAGGAAAATGGAGGGACTTGGAAAAAAATCATGTTGAGAGAGGTCACATATACTCCAAAAGACAAATGCCACATGACCTCTGTCATATGTAGTTCCTAACCTGTTCCCACATAAGCTAATTGTAAGCTGTAATAAATGTCAACAATATGGACACGGTATTAGAATGAATGTAGGAAAAAGTGGAAATATGGAGGGAAGAGAGGAAGGGCTACTGGACAACAGTTGATGACCAGCCAAAATGAAAGAAAGAAACAAAGAAACATAGAAAGACACAGGGCATAGAGGAGTGTGTGTGTGTGTGTGTGTGTGTGTGTGTGTGTGTGTGTGTGGTGGGGGAATACACAAAGCTAATGGAAACATGAATCAATTCTATATAACTCTTCTGATGTATCACTCTCAATAAGGGGGAGGGAGACCCAAATAGAAGAACTCAATGAAAAGTGGAGAAAGCATAACCCTAAAATATAGATTATAGCTGGTATTTCCCTGTGCCATAATTAGGCTTCCCCCAATAGTGAGCTATTAGTTAGAGATATGAGATCCTCAAAATAATACAGAGCATTGCCAAAACACTTGGTTACCTATAAGAGCTAAAAGGTAAGTCACTACTGTTGAAGATATCACAGCCTGGAGCCACAAGACATCAAGTAGTCAGAGGGAATCCATTCCTTCCAAGCTAGCTCTCAGTGCTGGAAAATGCTATGAAAGCAACTGGAGAATAATGGTTGCCAGTAGACTGAATAAACAGGAGACCCTGTCAATTACAAAATCAACCAGCTGAGCAAGAAATATACACTTGTGCAATAGTGGCACACAGCCAATGTAGATAACCAACTGCTCACAGATTAGACACGAGACCCACTCGATTGGGTAAACTTATATCTGGCTGTGGGAACCAAGACAGATTCTCTAGAACAGGAAACCAAGAGGCACCAGAGAGAACCTCCACTGGTCTTTAAATATGAAGAGTGGATATACACATCAATATATCTTTATAATGATTAAACATATCCCCTTTTACTCAAACTGTTCTCACTTGGTTGGAGAATCTATTTTACAGATGGAGGATAATGTGGGAAAGAACAAGGATACAATACACCAAGCAGAGAGAGTCAGCTGTCAATCCATGAGCTGGTCACCTCCACCTCATCTGCCTGAGACTATAAGTCATTACAGAGGAAGCAGTGACACAAATACTGCTCTCATGTTTATTGCTGGCAGGGATGGCCTGAAAACCAGTTCCTGGGAAATGGTGACAGATGTTGTAACCACTCAAACCTCATGAAAACAGAGATCCAGAATCTACAGGGGAAGAAACACCAAATCAGACCTCTATTTTGCCTGCCAAGGCTCAGGGAATATAGCAGAAGAGGGGTGGTAAAATTGTAAGATCCTCAGGGTGGGTGGGAGTAACCTGAGACACAATGATTTCCCCATCCTTGCAGAGACTGGCTGAGGCCTCTTGCTCCCTGCAATGAATACCAATAACCCCACCTAATATCCTCATTAGAATCGGGGCAGTGGAGAGGGGGTATACATACATGCATATATATATATGGGTAACCGCTTTATAACAAAAATCAATAAATTTAAAAAAAGGACTTATAAAAGAGAAATCCTTTCTCTTCCTATGATAAGAATAGGATAGGAATGTGGTTATGCAGACACCTTCATGATATCTTCTAATCACTGGTAAAACTGAAAATAGAATGTCCAGGCTAAAGGAATTTATTTTTGGAAGTCCTCAATTTTTTTTGTAGATAAAACATACTGAGTCATCTACCTTATTAATCTCAGAATAAAGATATTTTTTCTTACTTCTGAATGTTCATCTTTCTCTCATGTAGTTTAATTATTTTCTTCTCACATACATAAAAATATGAAGCTGAAAGTCTGAAATAATTTTCTGTAGTAAAGATTTGATATTTCTTAGATTATACCTTTCTCCAATCATTTTTTAATGTAGCAAAGGAAATGCCACGCTACTATCTATGGCATCTGGTGTAACACATTTGCTTGCTGGTTACAATCAGCAAAAAGAGGAGGCTATGCCTGGAGATACACTTTTCAGAAGGAAAAAGTGAGCTGTCAGTCATCCCATGTCCGTTTGATGCTGATGCTGAAACAGGTCAGCTGATTTCACAGTAAATTTTGATCCTCCTCTTCAGGAGCCCTTGGCATCCTGAGGTGGGCCATTTAAACTTTCAAGGTCATATTTACCTCCTTAACCAAATAACAACAGAAATACAATTACTATTTTAGGGTACCTTCATGGATGGAACTAGTACAACTAAATGGGTTACCTGATGAATGATTAATAAGTATTTTCTGGGCTGGAGAGATGGCTTAGTGGTTAAGCGCTTGCCTGTGAAGCTTAAGGACCCTGGCTTGAGGCTCGATTCCCCAGGACCCACATTAGCCAGATGCACAATGTGGCCCATGCATCTGGAGTTTGTTTGCAGTGGCTGGAGGCCCTGGTGTGCCCATTGTCTTTCTATATATATCTGTCTCTTTTGGTCTCTCTGTCTGCCTGCTGCTCTCAAATAAATAAAAGTAAACAAAAATTTTTTTTAATTAAATAAATATTTTATATTATTCTTAAATGTAATAAATCTTTCCACAGATATTTTCGGTCTCATTTTATAGATGAGAATATATATATACAAGAAGATTTGCTATTACTGGTTTCTGGAACAAAGTTAAAAATCAAGGCCAATTAGTCAATTGGTTCCAGTGACCTTCCAAGTCCTTTCTTTTTCTCCATCTCCACCCTCCTCTAGCCCTCGCCCCTTTTCTTTCACATGGAACTCCTCTTCAGCCCATTTTCCAAATCTCTTCATATACTTATTTATTTAAAAACATCAGAATTACCTCATAAATGCTAATGGAGTTTTTTTCTTATTTTCTAGTTAGTTATCAACTTTTTATCAAAAGCCAGGTTTATAGGGTTGTGAACACAGGACATTGGAATACCATGTTGGAGGCAAAGGTGAAACAAGCACCCTCCTGGCTGGCTTTTATAGTGTTGGGGAGCTCTAAGGGAACCATCAGAGGACAACAGTCACCAAGAGATCCTGCAGACTATAAAATCAGTCAGCCAAACAAGAAGTACACACTTGTGCAACAGTGACACAGCCTCTGTCAGTAACCAACTGTTCTCTCCTTGGACATAAGGCCCTCTCAGTGGAAGAGAATTCATACCTGCTATTGGAAACCAAGCCAGGAAACTCACTTCAAGGAGAACCCTCACCATTCTATGGAGAAGAAAAGTGGCCTGCACACTAAAAAAGTCTCTCAAAAAGCTTTTCATACCCCCTTTAACCCAAGCTGATCTCACTCTTGGTTGGAGAATCTGTTTTATTTTTCAGATGGCAGAGAAAATGGAACAGAACTAAGATCCATTGATAGGACACAAAGATAGCCAACTGCCCACCATGTGACATGCTACCTCTACCACTTCTGCCAGGGTCCAGGAGAAATTGCAGAGGAAGTGGCAACATGAATACTGTTCTTACTGCTAGCCTGACAACCAGTTCCAGGGTTTTGGTTGGAGACATGGTGATCAATCAAAACCCATCGACACTAAATCAGACTGCCAACAGACCTACTGTGGCTAAAGACACATTGCAGAAAAGGGGGCAGAAAATTTGCAGGAGCTACAAATTTTGTAGGAATTGGATAGGAACACCCTGAGGCACGGTTCCCCTGCTACCCTACAGAGACTCACTGAGACCTCCTGACCCCAGAGTGAATGCCTTGACCCCACTGAGGAGGGCCCCAGGGTAAGAGGATCAGGGATAAGGGGATAAAAGAGTATAACCTGTTATATATAAAATTAATTAAAAATTGTTCAGGAAACCCCCTAAAAAAGCTAGTTACTGTTTCTGTTAAAGTGGAATAAGTACTTTATAGAAGGTAGTGATATAAAAATACTGAGGTTTTTTTTATAATAATCTTATGAGTACCTCAAGGTTATCCAGTCAGATTTTAATAATTGAATTTTGGGGCACATATAAATAAATTGCATTCTATCTTCCTCAAACTTCTGCTCTTATAGACGAAAAAGACATATTTAAACTCTTCAAGTGATCAGATTGTGAATATTAGAAACAACAACCAAAAATTTTCTAGGTTCTGGGCCTTTACATTTTTGAAAACAGAAAAAATATCATTACATAATGTAGACACCCAAGCAGCCAGAATCTAATCAGGACTCTATCAGCTATGCTAGTAAAGGTAGCATTAACCATTTTTTTGACACATTTTTTGTAGTAGTTCTCTTCCCACTTGTGGCTTTACTTTTAGACTTACTGGAAGTCTTTAAGATGCCAGGATACATGTCCCACCTGCCTGGGGTTTGTGTTTCCCAAGTTATAGGTTTGTCAGCCCAAATAAATTTGGTGTCTTTATAGAAAAAGACGTAGGATTTAAAATGGCAACAAAAAAAGAGCCCTCTTTTTAGTACATCAGTGAGAAATTACTAGTGAATGTTGCCACTGTGAGTATAATTGGACTATTAGTAACATCATTGGGAAGGTGACATCTTACTAAGATCTCACTGTGTGTTGAATACAAAAAGAGGGTTGGCAAACAGAATATTTCCTTTATATCAGCTAACAGGATAGAAGGGGAAAATATCAAGATATTTCTAAGGTAATAAATATTTCAAATGATTTTAAAATTGGTTAAATTTCACATAAAATGAAGCATCAACTGGGGCTGAAATTATTTAAGGGAGGTGAGGAAACAAAGTTTTAGATCATATTTAGAAAAATAGAAGCATCTTATATTTATAAATTCTATTTTTATCACTAAGTGGAAGATCTTACTTAGAAGATCTTTTAAAAGCATGATTTAAGAAAGAAAGGAAGGGCTCAGGATGAAGCTCAGGAGTGAGGATAGGAGTTCAGTTCCCCAACATCCAAATAAGTGCAAGGCAACCATAACAGCTGGTCTGTAACCCCAGCACTCACGGCTCAGAGACTGAGTAATCTGGGGCATGCTGGCTTGCTAGACTAGCAGAATTGGCAAGTTCTGGGTTTAAGTGAGAGACCCTACTTCAGTAAATAATACAGTTAAGTGATGAGAAAGACAACAGATGTTAATCTCCAGCCTTTGTTTGCACAGGCACAGCCTTGCATGTGCACACATACATATGTATGTCCATATGCATATAAACATGCATATACACAAACCACACCACATATATTCAAACAATAAAAAGAAAGTAACTTTATAGGTGTTAGTATTTCCTCATCTGTTCAAAGTTTTTAAAAAATATTTTTATTTATTTGCAATCAGAGAGATACAGAAAAGAGAGACAGGCAGAAAGAATCGGCACACCCAGGCCTCCAACTGCTGCACATAAACTTCAGATACATGTGCCACTTTTTGCAGCTGGCCTTATGTGGGTACTGGGGACTCAAACCCAGATCATTAAGCTTTGTAGGCAAGGGCTTAAATGCTGTGCCATCTCTCAAAACCTGCTCCAAGTTTTATTAGATATACTAAGCTGTATTAAAAATTAATTTTTACTTTTATTTATTTACATGAGAGAGAGAAAGAATGGGCATGTCAAGTCCTATAGCCATTGCTGATGAACTCCAGATACATGTGCCACCTTGTGCATCTGGCTTACTGCATCCTGGGTAATTGAACCTGGGACCTTAGGCTTCACAGGCAAATGCCTTAACTGCTAAGCCATTTCTCCAGCCCCCTAAGCTGTATTTTGTCTTATTCTTCAGAGAATGAGTTTCTTAAAGTCATAATTCTTGCCTGGCAGTAGGCCAAAGTGTTTATTGCTGTGTGGATGTTTTCAGGTTGTTGGTGTCTGAAGAAAAGAAGTGAAGATCCACACACAGCAAGAAAAAAAAATGTTGCAGTGTAAAGCAAAAGTACAATGTGAGGCACATGCTACAAGAAAGCAGTGGGTTCTTTAAGCTAGATTACTCATGTGCAATGAATTACTTCTGGGGCTTTTGTCTATGTCATCTAGGAGAAGGAGGACTGGTTACTAACAAGTTGTAGTTTGGACGTTTTCTATTTTGACAGGCTTGGATTATGTTAGCCTTTCTCTACTGTGCATACCCTTTTCCATGGTGCATCTGACTTTAATCATATGTATGCCTAACCATGAATTGACATAAGATGGTAAACAGTTTCTTTTCTCCCTGAAAGTTCACTCACAGTTTCCCCCGCAGTGCATGTACCTCTAAACCAGTCCAGACATGGCCAGTACATCTCCCTTGGTTTCAAGATGTCATGTTCCATGACAAGTTTGCATAAAAATGAGGTGTTACCAAGGGATTGCTGAAAGAAATTACTTATTTACATTGTTTAAAGCCAGTATACAGCCAGCTTAATGCAGGCAGTGTTCCCAGGTTGCCAAGGTTGTTAGGTGCATCATTAGAAAAATAATGTGTGTATTGTCCAGGCCCAATAGAGTCCCATATTGTCATATTCCTTGGGCTTGCCTGCCTCAAAACCAGACTGCAAACAAGAAATGCTTATGAAATTAGATACTCAAAGTCAATAAAATCAATTGTACCAGATATGGTGCAAAATAAATTGTCTTTATATGAACACTTGAGAGTGTGTGTGTGTGCGTGTGTGTGTGTGTTTGGAGGCAACTTTTGGAAACTGTGTTATTATGGATGGTGGTAGGAGCAGAAACTAAAGTTCTGTTAATATCACTGACACTATGGGAATTCAAGAAAAAAAAAGGTAATATCTGCCTTCATCCATCTCCAAAATGTCCTTATTCATTCCTGCTTGTGTAGTAATGAGCTGAGAAATATCATTACCCAAGAAGTAATAGAGAAAAACTTAACTCATGCATTAAAAGACATTGGCACAAGGAGGAGTGGCCAGCACAGACTGTGAGGCACAGGTGTTTCCTACTCTGCGCTGGCAGTCACCCGCTTCTGACAGGCTGGCGTACTGGGCACCATTTGAGGATCCCAGGTGGTCTTCAAGGACAGCCTGTACTGTAGCCAACTCATTCTGCTGAGGTTAGAGAGAGGGCTTGGGCACACAACCAGGGATCCATGGAAGTAGAAGTGAATTATTAGAGGGCAACTGTTGGCATTTGGGAAAATCCTGACTGATGATAAAGAAAAAGATGATTAATCCTCTCAGGCCAGTTGTGCTTGCTGTATTTAATTTTACTCTAAGGTCAGTGGAGACTTTGAATGAATGTTAAAGAGAAAAGGCTTATTGCTATTGTGTTAACATGACGTTTGGTCCATGAGTGAGTCTCTGAAGCTAGGGATATTCTGTTTCTATGTATTTTCTGGGCAAGATTTGCATTGCCCAAGAACACATCAAGACAATTAGTATTATTTCCAACTCTGTATCTTATGCTGGGCTCTGTAAATTTAGGCGATAGAAGGACTGTGATGATTATTAAACCCAAGCTAGACATCCCAGTCCAGCCTAGCACAGAAAGACCCCAGTAGGAGCACTTACCTCACATCATCACACTGATGCCTTCTCTCCTTTCACCCCATAATGCCACACTACATGCAAGGTCATCCCGATCATGAGGCTTGCCTTTTATCACATCTTCTAGCTCACCTAGGATGATCTCTTTCATCTCCAAACAGCAATACATTTAACCAACCTTTGCCAAACCAGTGAAATTTGTAGTTTATAGTTTTTGTATTTTGATGCACAAACCCCTTCACAACTTTGAGATCTTCAAACAGCTGACCCTCTTTTATTTTTGATGTGGGTCTACATGTCAAATTCATGCTTCTTTTCAACTATAATTGGAATCATTTAAGCATGTTACTCATTGGCACATGACATAATTGCATTTCTCAGCCCTGAGCATCATTGGTGGGGACATACTGTTCTTTTGAAAGGAATGTTCTTGTCACCTTTTCTTGCATGGAGGACTTTCACTTTTTCACATGCCTCCCTGTGTGTCTTGTCCTCTTGATGATGACTTCAATTACTTCTGTAATTCAACAGAAACCTGGATAGACCTCCCTCACTCCATAGGCCAATAGAACATTGTAAAGATTAACTCACACATGTATTAGCAACACTATATTGGGTATTGATTTATGATATATTTTCTGTTGACTTATTTTCTGTTAATTAAATAAAGTTTAGTAAAAGTTGTAAGAAACAAAAATTATTTTGGAAGCTAATTACTTGCAACATGAAATAGTGGTATGTATCAAGCATTCTTCATGGGGCTGAGGAGATGGCTCAATAGTTAAAGGTACTTGTTTTCAAAGTCTGCCAGCTCAGGTTTGATTCCCTAGTATCCATGTAAAGCCAGATGCACAAAATGGTGGGCACATGCATCTGAAGTCCATTTGCAGTGGCAAGAGGCCCTAGTATCCCATGCTTGTGCTCTCTCTCTCTCTTTTTCTCTCTCTCTCACACACACAAACAAATAAAATATTTCATATAAAAAGCATTATTCCTAATAAGTATACCAGTAAATTTTATTTTTTAAAAGCTTTATATTTCTTTTTTGTTTTGTTTTTATTTATTTATTACAGATAGAGAGAGGGAGAGAAAGAAAAAGAAAGAGGGTGGGGAGAGAATGGGCCTGCCAGTGCCTCTAGCCACTGCAAATGAACTCAAGGCACATGTACCACCATGTGTATCTGGCTTATGTGGGACATGGAGAATGAAACCTGGGTCCTTAGGCTTTGCAGGCAAGTGTCTTAACCACTAAACCATCTCTCCAGCCACAATAATTTTTCTTTGTAGTTTCAGAAGTCTCTATTCATGATTGGTTGGCTTCATTGTTTCTGGGTCTGTGGTAAGGCAGCCACATTATGACAGAAAGCCATTTGAAGAGTAAAGCAGTTTACTTGATGGCAGCTAGGGAACAAGGATAGAGGCACAAGAAGGGAAAAGAGACAAGATGTACTGTTCAAAGACTCTTCTAGATGACCCACTGTTGCCAACTAGGCTCTACTTCCTTCATGCCTATCCAGCTATGAATTCAACAATGGATAAGGTTACTGATGAAATTAGCTCCCTCATGATCCCATTACCTATCAATTCTGTCACCACCTGAAGACCAAGCCTTCCATATATGAGCTTTTTAAAAAATAGGGTATTTTCTACTCTTTAAAAACATTTTAACTTATTTATTTGCAAGAAGAGACAGAAAGATGGAGAGAGAGAGAGAGAGAGAGAGAGAGAGAGAGAGAGAGAGAGAGAAGACAAGACAGAGAATGAGTGTGCCATGAAAACCAGATGTTGCCAAGGAACTCCAGATGTCTGTGTTACTGTGTGCATCTGGTTTTATGTGGGAATTGGGAATTGAATCCAGATTGCTAGGTTTTGCAGGCAAGTGCCTTAACTGTTAAGCCATCTCTCCAGCCCCAATATTTACCATTTAAAAAATCCTTTGTAGGGCTGAAGAGATGGTTTAGCATTTAAGCTACATTCCTGCAAAGCCTAAGGACCCAGGTTTGATTCCCCAGTACCCATGTAAAGCCAAATGCACAAGGTGGCTCATGTGACTGGAGTTTGTTTGTACTGGCTGGAGGGTCTGGTGTGTCCATTCTCTCTCTTCCTTTCTTTGTCTCTAGCTGTCCCCCCCTCAAATAAATAAAATAAAATAAAATAAAAAGCTTTATATTTATAATTTTCATACATGTGCATAATGTATTTTTATAATACTTTACCCATTACCTTGTTTTTTCTTTCTTACCTATTGCCCTTCCACTGAACCACTTATTTCTAAGTAATCCCTAATTTATTTTTATTATCTATTAAGGCTTTTCCCTCCTCCACCTTCCATGATGAAATGTTGTGTGCACCTTGTGCAAGTAACAACAGCTACTTTGAAGACATGATTGTAATGGCTACTTCATGTGCAGATAGCATTCTGAAGATCTCCTCTCTATCTTTTCATCCCTTTCCCTCAATGTGTCCTGAGCCATGGAGGGAATGACAGAGATATCTCATTTAGCACTGAACACTTAGCTGTCACTTATTTGTAACACTTTGAAGAGCTTTGAGTCACCACAGAAGTCATTGCCAACACAAGCCTTTTTAGGGTTACTTAATATTTAAACCATGATATATATAAAAATTTAAACTGAGCGTGGTGGTGCATGCCTTTAATCCCAGGAGGCAGAGGTAGGAGGACTGCCATGAGTTCAAGGCCACCCTGAGATAACAGAGTTAATTCCAGGTCAGCCTGGACCAGAGTGAGGCCCTACCTCAAAAAACAAAAACAAACAAACAAAAAAAAATTTAAAGCTGCCTGCCTGCCTACACTGTCCTGAGTAGGGAAATCTAAGCTGATCCACTCCTCAGCACTGGCACTGAGAAGGACATCCAGAGCCCAGCTGAGTGCTCTGTTAACTGCTCATTAAGTCCCATGCTTACAACCCCTGCCCAGCATGGCTGGATTAGAGATCAGGCCCAATTTGCTCTGACATCACTCCTAAATGCCTACATTATAAAAACAGAGAGAACACAAATAAATTAGTTAGTGATCTATTTAAGGCTTTAGAAAAACAAGAATAATCTAATCCCAAAACACCAGATGGAAATAAATAAGAAAGGACAAGGAAGAAATCATGGAAATTTGAAATGAAAAAAATTACAAATTATTGTCAGCTATAAAGTCAGCATACAGAAATCAGTAGCCTTAGTATATGCCAATGACAAACATCCTGAGAAAGAATTAAGAAAGCAATCCCATTTACAAGAGCTACCAAATATATTAAATATTTTGGAATATTCCGACCAGGGAAATGAAAGTACTCTATAGTGAAAACATTAAAGCATCAAGGTAAAATAGTGAGGAAGACACAGGAAGAGAGCACAGTCTCCCATGTTCATGGATTGTGAAGAAAAAATATCATGAAAATGATCGTTGTACAAAAGCAATATATAGATTCAGTGTGATTCCAATCAAAATTCTAGCACCACTCTTTGGAAGAAATAGAAAAAAATAGTCTCAAAATATACATGGAAGCCAAAAGGCCTCCAATAGCCAAAAGTGCCTTAAGCAAGGTATTTCAAGATATACTACAAATCACTGTGATAAAAACAGCATAGTACTGGCGTAGAAACAAACACATAGATCAATGGAGTAGAATAGAAGATCAAAGTATAAGTTCTAGTAACTAGAGCTACTTAATCTTTGACAAAGATGCCAAAAATTCACCCTGGAGAAAAAACAGCATTTTCAACAAAAGGTGCTGGGAAAATTGGATAACTGCAAATGGAAGAATGAATTTAGACCCTCTCACCATGCATAAAATTCAACTACAAATGGATCAATGATCTGAAACTCTAAAATGAGTAGAAGAAAAAAGTAGGGAAACTACTGCAATATATAGTCATAGGGAAACATTCTGAATAGGATCCCAGTAGCCCATAGAATTAGGAAAACACTCAACTATTGGGATCTCATGACACTAAAAGCCATCGCACAGTTAATTAAACCATATACAGAATCGTTAGACAGCCTACAGAATGGGAGAAGATCTTCATGAACTCTACATCTGACAGAGGCTTAATATCTACAAGATATAAAGAACTCAAAAAACTAAACAATAAAAAAATAAATCAGTCGGGCGTGGTGGCATGTGCCTTTAGCCCTAGCACTTGGGAGGCAGAGGTAGGAGGATCACTGTGAGTTTGAGGACACCCTGATACTACATAGTGAACTCCAGGTCAGCTTGGGCTACAGAGAGACCCTACCTCAAAAAACCAAAAAGCAAAACCAAAACAAACAAACAAAAATAAACAAATAAATAAGCATACTGAAAAAATGGGGCAAGAAGGGTTGGAGAGATGGCTTCGTGGTTAAGACACTTGCTTGCAAAGCCTAGGGAACCAGGTTTGATTCTCCAGGACCCACATAAGCCAGATGCACGAGCTGGCACATGCATCTGGAGTTTGATTTTTTGTGGCTAGAGGCCCTAGCATGCCCATTCTCTCTCTATGTCTTTCTCAAAACTTCAGGAAAAAAAAAGTAACCTAGTATGTTGCTGGTGCATGCCTATATTCTCAACACCCAGGACATACAGGCACAAGGGCCAGGAAGTCAAGATTTAAGCTGTTTCAGAGCTGTGAGACCCTGTCTTTAGAGCAAAAGTAACATGAACAACAAATTAGTAGTTAATATACTTATCAAAAAAAAAATGAACTCCTAAAAATTTTACATTGAAATGATACATGGCTGTAATTCCAGGACTCGGGAGAGATTGAAGTAGGAAGATCTTAAGTGTGAGACTAGCCTGGGATATATGGTGACATTCTATTTTGAAACCGATAAAAATAGAGAAAGGAAGGAAGATAAGAAGGAAAGAAGGAAGAAAGAAAGAAAGAAATGACAAACATGCTAAAATACAGATATATCAAACTTGACTAGTAATAAAGAATAAGTAAAAATGTAGCCCACAATGTGATGGCATGTTTTCATTTACTTCCATCTTAGTTCAGATTTAAAGGCTGAGTATAGACACTTTAGTATGTAGATAAGAGTTTAAATATTCAGACAAGTTTTCTGGGGATGAAATCTGGTCATAGATATAAAACAAACACTGAAATGTTTTTGTCCTTCTAGCCAGAAGTACAGTCTCTACAAATTTATCAACATACATAGAAAACAAATATCCAAAAAGGATTGGCTATACTAAAGAGATTTCAAGCCATGATAAATGTCCATTTTCCAGGTTTAATAAATAAATTGATCATTTCCACAAGAGAATATTATGCAATTGTATAAAATAATGATTCATCATGATCTTTGATTCTGTTAAATAGCTGAGGTTTATTATTAAATGCAAAAGGCACATAGTGAAGTCTGTTTTCTATATCTGTGTTCTTATTATATTTAGAATTCTAAAACATTCATACTTTCATGTCAGAAATGGTTTTCCTAGGATGGTGGGGGAGAGTTTGGAGAGATTAAATTGCAGATGGTTTCAGATGGTTTTTCTGAATCCTTTTTCCTGATATGATTCTGTGTTTTTGAGTTTTGTGTTATAGATGTATACAACTTTTATCATAATTTTTTTTTTGTCCTTAAAAGTACTAAATCATCCTCATGTTTACATGATTTATCTCACCCTAACTGCTTTTGAAAGACTTCAGGTAATGAACTGAGATGGGGTAAACCTTGCATCTGGCTAGGTATGAAAAACTTTTAACTCAGAAGAACTATATTCTAGCATTTGGTCCTAAGTATAGATAAACAGCAAATATAAAACTTAAAACTAGTTAGGCTGCTGAATTTGTTTCCTCAAAATTTTCCATTTTATAGATGCAAGATTTAGATGTGGAGTATGAAATACCTATGCCAAATCTTAAGCAGTGGGCCACTAGCCAGAATGAAAACCCTGATGCCTTCATTCCTGATTAATTTCCCCCATGTGACTGAAAACTTCTACTTTCTGTATCTCTTATTGTGTATGACTTTAGAGTAAGAATTTAAGCTAGCTTCTACGACATTCTAGTGTTATCCTCAAAATAACATAAAATTAAGACTGTTTTGTATTTCCTTGTTAAAAAGGGGCTGGAGAGATGGTTCAGCAGTTAAGGCACTTGCCTGCAAAGCCTAATGACCCGAGTTCAATTCCCCAGTACCACATAAAACCAAATTCACAAAGTGGCACATGCATCTGGAGTTCATTTGTAGCTGTTGGAGGCCCTGGTGTGCCCATTCGGTTTGTCTTTCTTCTCTCTATCTCTTTCTGCTTGCAGATAAATAAGCTATATTAAATTAAAAATGAATTCGTATGTGTATTGGGCCCTATTATCACAATGGCAATGATGGCATTTTACAACGTCCGAGGCCTTGTGTTAAATACTTTATATACATATTGTGGTAGTTTGAATTTATGTTCCCAAATAGGCTCAAGTGTTATTTATTAAAACTGAGTTTTCAGCTTCTGCCCCTGGCAGGCAGAATCCTCCTACAGGGGTAGTGTTACCTGGAGGAGGGGATCTGAATGCCAGCCTAAGGTATGCAGAGTGCTTGAGCTCTGCCTGAGGGACCTAGAGCGTACTTGCTTGTGGTGCTGGTGGTGGTTTTCCTCTTTGCTTGGATTTGGTAAAGGAGAACAGCTTCTTCCACCATCATGGGACTTCCTCTGGATCTGTAAGCCTCACATAAATCCCTTCCTCCCATAAACTGTGTCTGGTTTGGAGATTCAACATAGCAACATGGAGCTGACTGTGACACAGATCTCATTTAACCTTTACAGCTTAAATAGAAACTTCTCTGGATTCTACTGATGAGGAAGCCAAGGAGAGTGGCTTAGCCAAGATCATACATACAGCTGGTATGACATTTTACTACCTTTTAATGTTTCTTACTACAAAATTTGAAAATGAAAATCAAGTATTTTTCACAACTTACTTAAATTGTTTTTTTAGAGCTAGCTAGAGATTCAAGACACATACCATGTTTTCCGGATAGTGTGTTGATATTAAGCACCATTCATGATGTCTAATAAATTATAATGTTTCACAGGCCATGCTTTAATATATTTTCATACATTTGTTAAAAATAGCTCCCAGATAATTTGTTAATGTAGCTCTAACCTACACAGTGCACCTAGCAGCATCCACCCATGACAAGCACAGAAGATGGCTGCTCATTCCACTAAAACTTTCTGCAGCTGTGTAAGCAAAAGTCCTGTGGATGCCAGCAAATTACCACATGATGTATATTCTGTTGTCCCATCACTGGTATTAAGTAGGTGATAGATATGAATTGTTAGTAGTATTACATCATTAATTATTTCTGTGAATCTCTTTTATTCATCTGTTCTTTTTTTTTGCTTTTTTGTTCATCTGTTCTTTTGTTACATTATTTTACATGCTTCCCTATTACATTATTGTTTTAATTTTTATTTATTTTTAATTTAGAGAGAGACAGAGAGAGGGAGAGGCTAGAAAGAGAATTGGCATAGCAGGGTCTCAGGAACTGCAATAGAACTCCCAATGCTTGTGCCACATAAGGGGCATGTGCAACCTTGTGCTTGCCTCATCTTTGTGTGGCTTATGTGGGATCTGGATAGTCAAACCTGGGTTTTTAGACTTCACAGGCAAGTGTCTTAACCTCTAAGCCATCTCTCCAGCCCCTATTATTTTAATTCTTTTTTTTTAAGATTTTACCTTTATTTATTTATTAATTGGAGACAGAGAGAGGGAGGGAGTGAGAGAGAGAGGGAGAAAATGGGTGTGCCAGGGCCTCTAGCTACTGCAAACAAACTCCAGACACATGTGCCCCCTTGTGCATCTGGCTAATGTGGGTCCTGGAAAATGGAACAGGGGTCCTTAGGCTTCGCAGGCATGTGCCTTAACCGCTAAGCCATCTCTCTAGCCCTTATTTTAATTCTTAATCACTCTATTTCGATTTATGTTTTGAAGCCTAACACTGAGGTGTTTTTTTAATAAAAGTTTATTTTAAAATAAAGCAGATTCCAAGATTACACTTCATTCTAGTTATAGGTGGCAAAAGATATTATGTTAGTGAATCCTGATGTTTAAATGTGAATAGTGAGGAATCACCATCATCTTTGGTCTATTTCTTCTTTTATTTTTTTAGCCACATTTCTTAATTCTACCTGAGTCAGAGGACCCTTCCTTGTTGCCTTTGCTGTTAGGGTCTCACATTTTTTCTGCTTTTTCTTTAATTTATCTTGACAACCTCATATCCCTCATCCATCTTTTTGGTCTCATTCTTGGGCACTTCCAGGGGTTACTTGCTACCTTTGCTACCTGACATGTTACCAGCCACCCCTTACTCAGTCCTTCTCTTCATTTTCTATAACACCTGTTGTCTCTTTTTTCTTTTTTTACTTACTTTTTACAAGACTGTTGCACATGTAGACCCCCCTCTTCCCAACCCAATTCTGCTGAGGGTTTTGTGGGGTTATTGGTATTTATTGTGGGGACTGAGAGGCCTCAGTCAGTTTCTGCAGGGATGGAGGAAACACAATGTCTTGAGCTATTGTTCTTCACCTCTAATATCATAGGCCACATGTACTGTTCATTCACCCAACACTTCTCAAGATATATGACTGATACTAGAAAGGATAAGCAGTAAAGGAAAGCAAGAAAATGAACCATGAGAGAAATGGACTGAAATTTAGAGGTCTGACCCAATGAGGGCAACATACCAAAATGATGTCTCCATTTCTCCAAGTTTAGGTTGCAGCATCATAGGGCTGGGAATATAGCTCAGTGGTAGAGTTCTTGCCTAGCATAAAGCTCTGGGTTCAATCCTGTGTACTACAGAGAAAATAGTTGCAATGTCTATTTGGCAAAATACCACATAATCCATGTAAAGTGACAAGGAAAAGTTCTTGGCATTCAAAATTATGACCATAGGCAGAACAAGGTTGCTCTGCAATTGCCAAATTGCATCTTGGCTTCCCATTAGTGAAAATAAAAGTGCACAATGCATGGATTTTTAATTTCAGTTTTAAAAGTATATTTTTTCTGGTTAAAAAAATTTTTTTTTGAGGCAAGCCCAACAGACTGGCTTTTTTTTAAATGTGAGAGATCAAGAGAAAGAGAGAGAATTGGGGCTCCAGGGCCTTCAACCATTGCAATAAAACTCCAGACACGTGTGCCACCTAGTGGGCATGTGTGACCTTGCATGCTGTGGCTTATGTGGGACCTGAAGAATCAAACATGGGTCCTCAGGCTTCATAAGTAAGCACCTTAACCACTTATCTATCTCTCTAGCCTATATATATATATATATATATATATATATATATATATATATATATATATATATATATATATATATATCTGTGTGTGTGTGTGTGTGTGTGTGTGTGTGTGTGTGTGTATCTCAAATACATGTAAACTCTTCCCTTGTTCTGGAATTCAAATTTAACTACACAATCAAACCTCCAAGTTTCATTAAAGCTGTAGTCAAGCAGGCAATGCTACCTTGATTTTCTAAAGAATCTGCAAGTAATTAAAAAGCAGAAGTTCTCTCTGGGAATCAGACAATTGGTTTTTCTACTCCTAGGTATCACTCACTCCTTGTAAGAATTGAAGAAACAGTAGTATATTTGTTGGAGTAAGAACTTGTTAACCTTGCCTGTTCTTGTCTTTTCTCAGAAGCTAAGCCGAATTGAGCTTGATTAGCTTAAGCAAGGTTCAGCCTGGCTAGCTTGGAGGAGAAAAATTATCAGCATGGAGAGAGATTAGTTTTTAAGCACTGTACCCAAACCAAGTAAGATAGTCCTCCTATGTGTTTGGGTGAGTTAACTGTGTACCAAGAGTGGCTGACATGCCCTCAAAATCTATGAAAGCACAGCTTAATATCATCACAAAGATGCTTGAGTTTCTTGCAGGTTAGGCCAACACTTTAAAGGTAAGAGGACACTCAGTGAGGGGAGTTGGAGTGTCCTAAGAAAGGAAGCTAGAGTGGGCTAACCACCTCACATTCAGTGTACTGATGAGGGTCCCCACACCCGGACATCTAATAAGACATGGAGATTAAGCACAAGCTCTGCAGAGAACAGTGATGATGGCCAGATGGTATTAACTGCAGAAGTTTCAACACATCAGAGAAGTCTGCAAAAGTACTTGGTCAATGAAAGGTCTTGAACTTTTCTAATTCCTACTATCATATGCACCAGAAGGACCTAGAAAAGGATATAAAGTAGGCCACAGTTCCCCTTCTCCAAGTCTCTCAGGATAACCCCTCATAAGGGGTAAGGGAGTGTAAATAATTCCAAATCCGAAATGAGGTACACACTTTAATTTGGTTGGGCTGGACAAATACCTGAAAGAAAATAGAAAACCTAAGATCCACTTACAATGACATGAAAGTGACCATTTCATCTGTGGGTTCCCACCACATCAGACTTTTCCAACTGTCACTACAAACATTGAACAAACATAGTCAAGCCAACTTCATATGAGAGTTTAAAATCTAAGAGGACCTTAAATACAGGGACTCTGCTCTCAAGGTGTAGTCTGGTAAAGATGGCTTTTATTTTTATTTTTTGGTTTTTCAAGGTAGGGTCTCACTCTCTCCCATGCTGATGTGAAATTCACTACGTAGTGCCAGGGTGGCCTCGAACTCACAGTGATCCTCCTAACTCTGCCTCCTGAGTGCTGGGATTAAATGCCCAGCTCAAAGGTGGCTTTTAAAAGTGGGTGTATATTCCCATCTATAACAAGATTATCAACTTAATTGATCTACCATAAAAAATAATGTCAATCCTTAAGGAAAGGCTAGTAATAATGAGATATGATTCAATCTCTAGGTCCACTGTTGGGTTTTGAAGGCACCAAGGTCCAAGTCACCTTAGTGAGAAAGAAAACAAAACAACAACAACAAAAAAACTGCAATGGCATGTGAATGGAGTTAGAATTCTGTCCCACAATGTAGTGACAGAAGTAAAATTCCTTTACCACCCAGGAAATGGAGCATGGGGAAACCATTTCAAAACTGGTGAATGAGAGAAGACCTCTTTACCTCTTTACTATTGCAACTGAGATACATTGCAAGAGGTAATAACAAGATAGCCACCCACTGGCCTAAAGTTTGATGCACACATATTCCCTGGAGATCTCAAACAAGTGGGAGCAACAGCAGACCAGTGACTCTCACAGAAGGATCACAGCTCCATGTTCCAGTCACAAAATTTTTCCTTTCTTTTAACCTTTAAAATCGTTCTTGTTTGAATTGCTTTGCTGTAGTATCACTTGTACTCACAGAATATCTCAGTTTTCAATTTGATTATGTTAGGATGAGAGTGGACATTCTGTCTTCTGGAAAAAACTTTGCCTGTAAAATGAATGAGCACATGATCTTTGCCCCTCATTTGAGGTACACTGTGTACCTCAAAGCACTGTGTAATAGAGATAAACTCAGAATCATAATGTCCCTGGTTGATGAAATAGGATTTGTTGATCTTCAGAGGGATTTTTGTCAGGTGAAGTTCAACATTTAAAATAGTGAGTCTGGATGAAATTCTTCTATTTGAGTTTTGAAGTTTGTAGTTTAAAAATTAAAATCAATACAATAACCCTAAGATGTCTATAAAATATTATAAAGATGGAAACTAGAAAAGAAGGGGGAAATTTTTAATGACAGGTTTTGAAAATTTCATGCTAATTCAGAGAAGTGTTTGATATGTGAATATGGCAGAAAAATTTGGTTGGTGATGGTACCATCAGCTGCCTATAACATGGAACATATTTATACATAGGAAATACTCTCAAGTTAAATTTGTAGCTCAGAGGATTGTGTGGTAGTGTGCTTTATAGACAGAGTTCCAAGATGGCATTAAGATTCCTACCCCAGTGGGCAAGTCCTGTGTAATCCTCGCCTGTTGAGTCTGAGCCAGATGAGGAATATGATGGGATAGTTCCTCCTGTTTTTATTTACATGGCACAGTTGGCTTTAAACAAGGGGCTTGACCTGATCATCTTTAAAGGTGATTGGGCTCTTCCTAGTAAAAGAGGTGTATGAGAGGAACTGAGTGTGGAGGGATCCCAACATAAGGGAAATTGTCCATTGCTGACCTTGAACAAAGAAAGGGTAATGTTGTGACAACAGCTGCAAAGAATCCACCTTGTTCAATGGCTTAATGAGTATGGCACTGGATTCCACCATCTATTTCCCTGGCCTCCAGCAAAAGAAATGCAGCCCATCCATAAAAAATTTGTTCTTAGCTTGTTGAACCCTGAGCAGAGAGTCTTCAATTAAACCCTCTGACCTATGGAAACACAGCTAAGAAATGTCTCCTGGTTATAGTCGCTGAGTTTGTGGAAGTTGTGATATATCAACAGAAAATGAAAGCAAAGACAACAGTTATCATTTAAAATGTTTGACAGAAAGGAAGGGAAGGTTGAGTTAACTTTCAAAAAGTCAGAACATATCATAAGCCTAGTCTAGTCATGAGGAGAATATTAGGCAAACCCAAATGGAGTTATATTCCACCAAGAACCTGACCAACTAGTAAAGAACTGTTGAGACGAGAGGAGAGAAAGGTACATATGGCATCCCGTGTGAGTTCTTGAAACAGAATAGGGGCATGATAGATAAGATAAATAAGAATTTATCCTTAAAGTAAATAGTCTAACTAACAAAGTCTGTAAAATATCACAGAAATATATGATTTAAATTAACTTTCTCTAGGTTAATTTACAATTATATTGCTTTGATCACATACTAATTTAACAAAATATTACAAATATAAAACTTATCGTCTCTGATTTTAAGTAAATGTACTGCTTCAGTTTTAAAAACATAAATGTAGGTATATCCTGAGAAAAGAAAAAGTCAAGCTCCAGCTTATTGATCTTTTCTTCATGGCTTCAGTCGATCTCCAAGGTCAATCCACAGCAAAAATAGACGTGTAATACCCATATCCGACAGCTTTTATACCTTTCCATTACTAACAGAGGTCAGGCAGTAAGCGGGAGATTATAAGATGTCATTCTCTAATCTGAGCTTCTGATACTTAAGAGATCACTGTAGAACCCACAAGTTTAAAGATTCTCCTCCAGAATGTTTAATGTGCTTTTTAAAGGTGAACTCAAAGATTTACCTGCAGAGGGGATAAAGATCAGGCCCAGGGTCCCGCAGCAGCCAGCATGACACGATTAACATCAAATGTGAGACATTCCTTATACTGGTTTAATTATCAATGCTAATAGGGAGAGCACGGGGCAATAAATTCAGGATTTAGTTGGCAAAGGAAAGCTAGTTTTCATGTTTCATTTTTAAAGACATTATATTCCTATTTAACTTTGAGTGTCCTTGCTTGTCCTTTCCCAGTACTTCCTGCTCTATTCTAAGCTGCTCTTCTTGAAGCAAAGTAAAGAAGTGGAGATAAGGTTTAACGGCTTCAATCTTCAACTCTTGCATTCAGCTCTCATAAGGAAAGATCACAGTATGTTGATAAGGATTATATCTGATGCTTGAACTCTCATGTGTCCATTGGCTAGCATGTGTGATGACATTGTGTTTATAAAGTACTTTCAGATGCCCATTTGTCTCCGTTTTGTTCATAATGAGCCTCCCTAATAGTTACAAAAGATAAAAATTACTATGTCCGTCCATACTGGCAAGGAAATAGAAGTATGGACCAATAAGAGGGGACTACCAATAGCTTTGAATGCTAATGTTTTCACCCCTGGTCCAAATATTCCTTTGGATACTTTTGTTTCACTTTTTGACACCACCATTTTGAAGAGGGACTGTGTATCTTTGTTCATCTTGGCTACCAAGCTTCTCCAAAATCCAGCACTAACTGCTACCACTGATGACACCTAGGACTTCTTGTCATTTGTCACTTTCCTTAAGAAAACTTCTATGTAACACTAACCTATGTCCCTTTGTGGTCTGACTATTTCAAAGTTCTTGTTATTTTACTCAAAGAATTAAAGAAATGTGCACACAAGTAGTGAAGTAGTCAGGCTAAATGGCCTGTCTAGAAGCCTGTGTTTACTGCTCAAGGCAAATAGCATTCTGGGTAGCTAAATGGTTTGCTTATGCTTGTCTGCCACACCTTTAATTATTTAGGAAGCCAAACCCATGAGTAAACCAGGGTGCTATTTGGCTTGAACATCACACAAAGAAACTCAAGTTCAGATTTTAACACAGGTTCTCAAAGAGGTCATGTGAATAATCACAGAGACAGTGTAGAACTTTAAACTTGTGTCTCATCTCCAACCACATGACTTTATGAGTGCACTGACACATTTGTTCCATTGTACATTGTAATTATAATTTTAGCAACATGATTACACTACACTGTATTTTTAAGGGTCAATTTGTTTTAAACATTTGGAAATCACCATTGTCTACAGGAGACCAAGATGCATACCAGCAGACTTAGTGAAGTGAACTTTAGGAGAAGATCAAATGGAAACTTGGTGTTTACTGCAATTCACATGGCTATTTTGCATCTAAATGAATGTGAGTATTTTCCTAACTCTCCCAGACAATTATTTCTCATCCATCTCCTACCTACATCCCTTCCAGTCTGTGTAACTGGCTAAGAAATCTCTTAAATCTCCCTCTCATTTGTAACCCCTTATTCCAGAAAGAAAGTAGTGTCTCTTATTCCTTCCTCAAGGTTTTATATGTGTGCAGGTTTAGGGGTATAATTCCACTCCATTGTCAAAAACAGTGTGCCATCATATGGTTTGCAAGGAACAAAGTTAAAACTTTAATAGCTGTGTCCTAGGGATTGAGAGCTGTTTATTCAGAAAACTCTTTTTGCTTTTGCTATTTGCTCTTCTTACTGGAAACATCTTTCTCTGAAAGCCAACTGCAGCCATCACAGGTTGAGATTTAATTTGCATTTATCGTGAAGAAAGGTACATTTCCATTCCCTCCCACTGTGTATAACTGCAAACAATATACTGGTTTTAATTCTAAGTAATTAGGCTTTCCTCTTTCACTGAAGGAGTCATGTTAATAGTCCTGTCTTGAAATTTTCTTTCTTGAGGAGCTATAGCAATAAAAATTGGCTCCAATCCTCATGGCTAGGTCTAGATATCAAAACAAGTACCTGGAAGCAAATCCAAGTAGCTCTGCAAGAAACAAGTGCTCACTGTCTTCCTCACCCTTGCTTTCTCACCCTCTATTGTTCTTACTTTCCACTTCTCTCTTCTCTCCAGTCATCTCCTCCTGGCCCTCCTGCCCCTTCTCTGCTTTGTTTTCACCTGATCCTGTCTGTGAAGAAACACAATAGGCTTTATTTAGGCAGATTTCACTGTTCTGTTGATCTCAGAAGCTATGGAGAAGGTCAAAATTGGAAGAGGCCAAGTTGGCACAGTCACATGTGGCTGAAGGTAATGCATACTATGTGGGCCAAACAGAACCTGTTTTGTGGTTGGAAAGACTGATTTATTAAGTCAGCTTCTCCCTTGTTTCTGGATGGAATTCATGTGTGCCCCATAGAAGCAATAGGGAGATAATTCTGCTTTTCCTCTGTGACAATGAAATGCATGGCCAGGAAGGTTTATGACTGAAGCAGGAATTTCAAACTCCCAGGACAGTTTTCCATCTCTTAGACTAAATAGCCATGACTCAAGAAGTTACCATCCTAACACTAAAATTTAATATGCAAAATATTTAAAATCACCCCAAGAGATGGCTGATTCAGTTCATTGCCGTTTTCATTACTGTACTATCATTAGTGATGGCAACAACAGGAAGACAGAGAAAGCAAGATGTCAGCCACAGAAAAGGACACAATCACTCTTGCCTTCCCACCTCATATTCTGAAGCTCAGAAGCTGAGCAGCAAGCATGTTGTTAGGTTGGACACAGGAGCAACGACATGCATTTACAGATTAGGAAAAGGGAAAATAGTTAGTGTGTGCATTGTTCAGCTCAGAGAATGCACAAAGCTTTAGTGTCATGTCCTTTTAATGAGAAGTGATCGTCTGCGGCCAGATGCTTCTTGTGATTATGAGCACTTTAGCACCAGAAAGAGGCACAAAAAAGGGCTATGAGCTCAGCACTTTGGAAATAAAGGCCTCTGCAGAGAAATGCACCTATTAATATAAATGGTTCTGAATAGATGCAGCTTCTGCTCCAAGTCTGTCAATTAACAGCAATAAAATATACTTCCAAACCATTCCAAGAAAAAAAATTAAAGCATATCCAGTGACACCCAATTCTCTTCTGTGATACTTCTGTTGCATCAATACATAACAACATAAATATTCCCTTGAAAATACTGACATCTCTTAGCTTGGTTTTCTACTAGAAACAAAACAGGGGGATGTTGTTCCGATTTGCAGCTGGTCTTTCCAGTGAACAGAAGTCATCTAAACACTACATTTCTATTTAGCAATAGAAATGAGTATGTGAGCTTCTCAGTGAAGCTGTCATAATGGAATCCTAAGTAGATGCGCTAATGATATCATACTCCACTGATAGCTTCTCTTTCATATTGATATGAAGAAATGGCAGCTTAATTGATAGTTAGTGACAGAACTTAAATCAAAATAAGTACGTAATTAGGATAAAGTATCATCATACTATAATAGTACCACAGAATATGAAATCAATCCCCACAGATTTCAATCTGAGTTCTAACACTCTCTTGCTGCATGGCCTTGTCGTACATCTTAACTTCCCTCTGCCTCTGTGCCCTCACCTGTGAAATGGGGCTAGTAAAAAGTTGTGCAATGTGAGGAGTAAATGAGAAAATCTGCTTAGAGCCTTAACACAGGCTCTGGCATTCCCTCAGGATTTAACTATTTTTATTAACATCTATAATTTAAATGCAACTTAGGAGATTTTGAGAATTGTCATCCAGGAATTTTACAAGTAATTTTACAGTGGGGAATTGTGATAGGTATTTAAAATATGTCCATAATATCAAAAAGATCAAATTCACTGTCTAAGCTATTTTTCCATGGAGGTGCATTAATGCAAATTAGACAGAATGACTTTTCCCAGTTATAATTGGGCTGAAATGAGGTGGAAGGAACAGAAAGACAATTAACTTTAGTTTTTTTATTTTTTAATCTCCAGCAGTTTGTCGTAGGTTTTAGTACCTGATGGTTGTAGACTGTCAATGCTGCCAGACGAAATTATGCAGAGACCTTCAAGGGGCTTTGTTTATCTCATTTTTCAATTAACCTCTGCATGTTAACTTCCTCATGGTGCCTATGCCAATTCACACCAAAGAACAAATAAAAAATCGCCATTCGCTGTCATTATTTCTCATCTTCACAAATCGAGTTTATTTTTCCTTTTCAATGCATAAAGAAAATGCATAGAGGATGTAAATTTCAGGTTGCAACAGACCAGGAAAGTGGCAAATGGTTTAATATAAACCAAGTTTTCATATTAACCTTTTCTCTTGCCTGTGCTTTCCCTTGTTTCTCTGTACGAGGCAATAGCAAAGTTCAGCTGTGTGGAGAGCACGGATCAAAGTGTGTTTGAAGGCTGCAATTTTTGTTATCCTTAGTTCAAGATTTCAGCTCTATAGAGGAACATGCATGATGAGGGCCCAAACCCAATTCTTTTTTTTACAGTTAATATCACTAGATTTAAAGTTAAATCTATATTATTCCTTTACATACATGTCAGTGCAAATAAAAGATTTCACCCTCTTACGTATATATTACTCAATTATAGTGGCATGGTGAGTTTCATTGTAGCATTGTCATTCATGTATTTAACATTGATCATATTCATACACACACCCATTTACACTAATTTTTATTGTCACTACCAAGAATAAATAGCTTTTAATAGGTTCAGATTTTTCACATCATTTGAAATAGCAATGAGATTTTAATCCTTAAGCTGATAAAATTCTATCCAGTCAGTTAAAATTTCTTAAAATTGTCACCTGATACAGACAATGCACACTATTTTCTATTTGCCCAGGGAATAACAAAATGTTAAATTTCTTATGTTATTTACATTAAAACTCTTCATTAGAAGTACCCAACAAGTATAAAAGTAAAAACTGTAGTTCAAGGTGTTAGTAAATAGTCTATGTGTTTTGAGTGTCTATAGTGGATAATGTAAGTGAAGAGCTAACTTGGGCATTTTAATACATTGAGGAAAAGGCAAAATCAAGCATGCAAATGATAAAGTTACATTTCACTGGCCTACAGATATTAACATTGTCTTAGTCTATTTACACTGAAATAATAGGAATTTCTTTCTTCTAGATTGACTGGCTGGGAAGCCCTTCAGTCTGGGTGCTGAAAGATATGGTTCCTAGAGATGGATTGCAAGACAATTGTTTACAAGAAGATCTTTGGCTCTTTTTCATCCTCTTTGCATAAATAAAATCTGATAAAACTTCACTTTTCTTTCTAAGAAAACACTGAAACAGCCAACAATTTCTTCAATAGGAATGCCTTTTGATCATTACAGGTATGGGCGAATTTAAACTTGATGTGTAACCTACCAAAAAAAAATTCTCTATATACTATTATACACATATGCGTCAGGCAGAAAAGAATTCATCATTTTATTCCTTTAAAACAATCAGATTAAAATCATGTGTAAATATCTTTAACTTCAAGAGGAAGAAAACAATTAAAAATACAAATGTTATTTTAATAAAGAACTATTTGAAATAGCAATGAGATTTTAATCCTTAAGCTGATAAAATTCTATCCAGTCAGTTAAAATTTCTTAAAATTGTCACCTGATACAGACAATGCACACTATTTTCTATTTGCCCAGGGAATAACAAAATGTTAAATTTCTTATGTTATTTACATTAAAACTCTTCATTAGAAGTATCCAACAAGTATAAAAGTAAAAACTGTAGTTCAAGGTGTTAGTAAATAGTCTATGTGTTTTGAGTGTCTATAGTGGATAATGTAAGTGAAGAGCTAACTTGGGCATTTTAATACATTGAGGAAAAGGCAAAATCAAGCATGCAAATGATAAAGTTACATTTCACTGGCCTACAGATATTAACATTGTCTTAGTCTATTTACACTGAAATAATAGGAATTTCTTTCTTCTAGATTGACTGGCTGGGAAGCCCTTCAGTCTGGGTGCTGAAAGATATGGTTCCTAGAGATGGATTGCAAGACAATTGTTTACAAGAAGATCTTTGGCTCTTTTTCATCCTCTTTGCATAAATAAAATCTGATAAAACTTCACTTTTCTTTCTAAGAAAACACTGAAACAGCCAACAATTTCTTCAATAGGAATGCCTTTTGATCATTACAGGTATGGGCGAATTTAAACTTGATGTGTAACCTACCAAAAAAAAATTCTCTATATACTATTATACACATATGCGTCAGGCAGAAAAGAATTCATCATTTTATTCCTTTAAAACAATCAGATTAAAATCATGTGTAAATATCTTTAACTTCAAGAGGAAGAAAACAATTAAAAATACAAATGTTATTTTAATAAAGAACTATTACAATAGCTCTGGTAATTTTTTTAAAATATAAGATGTTGAATGTACAATATTACTTCAGAAAGGTGTTCTGCACATAAGATAGTAAGCTTCTGTATTCTACACTTTAAAAGGATCTTGAATTTTAACAGCAGTAGCCCCAAGGAAATTAATATAGCACTCTCTTTCATCTTTCTGGTGCTAACAAATTTTTCCAGAAGGACCTGACAACTTCTATGAAAATTTCTTTGAACATATGATTATTTCAGTTTCATTTTGCTAAAGACCAACTGGCTACCGATCTCTGAAGATCATACTTCCTACACCATCAGGCTTACAGACGTGATCCACAGAGACTGTGAGAAGGAGGCAGACTGAAAGATGACAGCTTCTGATTAACATTAGCCACTCTGATAGGGAAAAAGCCATCATCTCCAGCACTTGCAAAAACAAGTATAGGAAAGGACACATAAAAAGTCAATATATTATTTGAAGGTTAGGTAGATGACTGTCAGTAAAGAGCTGGTTACAAAAACATGAGAGACTGAATTCAGATGTCCAGCACACAGGTAAATGCTAGGGATAGTGGTGCGTGCCTGTCATCCAAATGCTAGGGAGATGGAGACAGAGTGATACTTCCCTCCCCTGTGGCCCTTAAAGTTTTTTTGGAAAACAAGCTGGAGAGCTAGTCAACCCAAATTGGTGAGCTCGGTCCAAGTGAGAGGTGCTGTCACATATAAATATGGTAGCAAGTGATTAAGGAACATTCTATGTCAACCTCTGACTATCCATAAATACACACACACACACACACACACACACACACACACACACACCACACACACACACACACACGCACACTCTCAAGTGCCCACATACATAGGAATATGTATATACATAATGCACACACCATATACACATTCACCTTCAAAAATATTTATTTTAGAAATAGAAATACATAATTGATCAATTTAAACTTTTGATTTCATTGGTATATAAGTACAGAAAACATTGGCAATTAACCAAGAAAAGTTTTATGCTTCCCAATATTGGTATGTTGGCATTATGTGTGTATGTAAGAACCAATTTCATACATGTGTACACTTGTTTATATGCTAAGATTAAATAATAAGTTGAAAAACAAGTGGTTTCCCTTAGGACTTTTCTTTGAGAAAACATTGCCAACTAAAAACTACCAAAACTTTCTATAAATATTCCATAATCTAAATGTAATGTTTATCTCTGAGAGCATTTTATTATTTATATTTACCAGATCTTTTGATACAAAAATTCAGTAGGACTTTTCCAATAATAGCATTTTACTGAATAATAAAATGTTTATATAAATGTACTTTTATTTTTCCCCTCAGTACTGTTTTGAATTTTACTTTTTTTTCTATTGAGAACTTTAATAATGACCATATTGCAAGTTGGCCACATTGCCTTCCAATTACACCCTTTTGTTCTTTCTTCCCTGTTCCCCTTCTCCTGAAGGCCCTCTTCAGGGGGATTATAAGTAAGCACTGTGAGGTCAGGAATGCATCAGTCAGTCATAATGGGGGGACATGGTAATGCCTCAAAGTATACCTCCCTCCCCTGTGGCTCTTAAAGTTTTTTTTTGTTTTGTTTTGTTTTTTTACTCCTCTTCTGCAATATTCCCTTAGCCTTAAAAGGCATAAGTCTCCTTTAGTGTTGAGCTCTCAGCAACCTCTGATTTCCTGCTTTGGCGAGTTCTGAGTCTCTATGTCTACTGCCATCCCCCTGGAGGAGGATCTCAGGGTAGTAGTGAGAGAAGCACTCATATTTTGCCCATCACTTCCTCTGTTATATTTCTTGGGCCCTGGCAGGTATGACAGAAATGACTCATCTCATGCTAGGCAGTTGGCTTTCTCCTCATACTGATGAGTCTTGGGTTTTTCCAGTATCCACTGCCATATGTAAAAACAAAAACAAAAACAAAAACAGATTATCTAGCCAAGAGTGATAGCAGCATGGATCAAAGGAGATAAAAATATACATTTAGCAGATTTTTTAATGGGCATCACCTCTCCTTTAACCCAAGGAACAGTTGACACTTACCGTTAGGTTCTATGATCTTCCAAGCCACAGGGTTCTGATGTGGTTCTTATCACCAGGTATACCTCCCACTGAGCAGGCCTCTTGTCCAATCAGAGAACTTTGGTTACCACCATGTCCTGGGAGCCACTATTGCACTGATGTGCATCTCTTGCCTGGCTTCTTGTTTTGTAGACTGCAGGATCCACTGCTTGTTCATATAACTGGTGTCCTTCATTTATCAGCAGCTCACAAAATACATTCCAGCACTGAAGGGTGATAGCTTCCATCTCAGTTTCAGGATGATATTTTAATGTCCTATGACTGTAGCCTATGGTGTTTTAAGCCATGTGGTCTTTCTAGTTAGTTCTGATAGGTAAACTTTGGCAATGACCTGCATTGTTTTGGAGCCTCATGCACTTACTGTGGAGGGTAACCTAACTCTGGCAAGGGGGTTTACTAACAGCTTGTAGTTTTAGGGTAAAACTTTCTCCACCCTTGCAGGGTGTTTCTGCCTAAATTCTCCCTCTCTCAATTTTTCAATCTTTTTTTGAAACAGTTATTTTGTTTAATTAGCTACCCAAGAAGAAGGGATCTATGGTGCTGATTCCTGCCATCATTAGTTTTATGTACTTCCCTTTCCCCTCCTTTCCTTACCCCAATCCTTCCCAGACTCTTACACTCTCTATATTCTGTCCCTCCACTTGCCTGTCTAGTATCCCTTCCTCTTAATCACTTCTTGCTTCTCTCTCCAAGGCTCATTCTAGCTTCCTTATCAGAAATAATAATGTTTACTACAACTTGGAAACAAATCCATCTATTCTACATTAGGATATGCATGTGGTGGAGAACATGCAGTGTTTGTAACTTTACTTAATGTGATTTTTTCCAAGTCCATCAATTTCCTATAAGTTTTATTGATTCATTTTCCTACTATTGAGTAGAATACCATTTCTTATATACACCATATCTTTATCATCTAGGGCACCTAGGCTGATTCAATTCCCTATTTATTGTGAATAGAGCCACAACAAACATGGCTGAGCAAGTATCTTTATAGTAAAGAGTATAGTCTTTAAGGGTATATGCCCAGGAATGTTATAGCTGGGTCAAATCATAGATCTACTTTTATATTTTTGAGGATCTATATACTGGTTTCCATAATGCACATGTACTAACAGTAGATGAAGGTTTTTCTTTCTCTATACCCTCACCAGCATTTGTTGTCATTTGATTTTTTAATTTTTATTTATTTATTAGAGAGAGAGAGACACAGAGAGGCAGGAAGAGAGAAAGAGAGAGAATGAGCATGCTAGGGCATCCTGCCATTGTAAATGAACTCCAGATACTTGGGCAACCTTGTGCATCTGGCTTATGAGGGTCCTGGTGAATCAAACCTGGGTCCTTTGGCTTTGCAGGCAAGTGCTTTAATTGCTAAGCCATTTCTCCAGCCTGTCATTTGATTTTTTTTTTTTTTTTGATGATCAATATTCTGACTAGAATGAGATGGAATGGCAAAGTAGTTTTAACTTGAACTTCCCTGATGGCTAAAGATGTTAAGCATCTTTTTAGATGTTTATAAGTCACTTGTATTTCTTCCTTTAAGAACTCTGTTCAGTTCCTCACCCCATTTTATTTTATTTATTAGAAACCAAGAGGGAGGTAAATTGTAGGAATTTTATTCCAAAGTCTAGCAGCTTCTTTTTTGGCTCATGACTTTGATGAACTGTTTAGAAAATGTCCTTCCTCACTCAAAGATCATGAAATTATCCATCCAAGTGACCACTTTGAAACTTATTTCATTGAAACCTTTATTTCATTTGGTTGTCATTGTGATTTCCATACAACGTTTCTAGGTATTTTAAGTTATTTTTATTTACACTATGGGAACCCCACAGTTTCTCATGTGTTGCAGGGCCCTGCATCAATCCATACCAACCCTTAGCTCAGTCCTGGAGGCTGCTTCAGATCACAAGAGGGAGCCTTTGTGCTTTAGTAAATACATCTTATGTTTCCCAGGCCAGACCTTTCACTTTGGAGCTTTTTGTCCAGCCTGGATTTGTTTCTCTTTTGATCATGCAGAAGTTGCATATTGAGGTGGCTAAAAAAACTATCTGAAACAAATAGAGCTACACAAAATTAAAATCCTGTATCGTACTAAATTTGTTTTAACATATTGTCTTGTGTATAGAAAAGATGTTTAAATTTGCTCTAATAATTCTCATTTCTAAATCAATTATTGAAATATACTTTCTTAACAGTAGAACTCAGATCCATATCTATAGTTGAGTGAAAACTAAAGGTAGCTAATTTCTCCTCCCTTCACATTTGTCAATTGATCATGTTAAATTAAGGAAATATATTTGAATTTATCCCCATGTCTTTGTACCACCTCTTTACAAAATTTATTTTTTATACATTTGGGGATCTCAGTTAAATACAGAGGATAATCCTATTAGTGGCTAATCAACAGTAAGTGAAAATTTTTCATTTTCTTTTGTCAGGACTATCCAGCACTCTAGGATTATATGTTGAGTGGAAGCCACTTGTATTGTGCCTGTCATTTGCACTTTACCCTCTAGAATGTCTCATAAGAAATGTATGCTAACAAGTGGTCTCTTTCCCTGGCTGAGAAGCATATACATTTATGAATGTTCAGATACGTGTAGTGTAAATGTGAAGTCCTCTTCAAAGAAGGAGAAGGGCTCCCAGCGCTTCCCTGAGCACATATCCGAGGCCAAACATATGGCCTTGTCATCAAAATTTCTCACATCCCCTTTCTTGTGGTTTTAACCTTCTACTTTATTTATTACTAGCAGGCCTTATCTCTCCTGCCTGCTGCCACAGACTGCTAGACCAGGGTACAGTGAAATCATAAAGCAATGAAACTGGGACTATCATAAAATAGAAGGGAAACGGCCGCGGCTGCTGCTGTGTTACAGCTGCCCAGGTTTGTAACCCGAGCCAAGCACTGCTACCCAAACACGGACTGCACAGTGCTGATCACGCATAGGCCCCTGTTTCATTCGGTATCACCACAAGACCTTACACTTTGTGAATGTCAGGGCTTTCCACAGAGTTCCAGGCAAAGTGTCAACTCAAGGCAGAAGAGAAAGAAGACAGCTAGAGGACCTCAAATGCTAAGATGACATTTAAAGGGCAAATAGCATCTCAGGTGAAGAAATGTCATGCAAATGAAATATGTGGTGGGCTTAGGGTGGAGAAGAGTAAAATAGAAAAGCAGTAAGTTCTGCCTGGCGAGCTGGTCTTTTTAGTTTTGTTTTTTCTTTCCAGTACAGCTCTCAGAAAAGTTTTCATGTCCGCACTGGGTGAATGACAGGTAGCAACTACAAGCAAGCTGGGTAACAGTTGAGTCAGTACTTTCCAAAAGCTGCACCAGGTCTGGGCAAACTCTGAGAGTCATAGTTAGTGCCAGGGCTTCTCAGGGAGCCCTGTGTCAACTTTCTTTACCCAAGCTGAGTAGCAGGGGAAGTCAGAAAGCAAATTTTCACTGTAAGATCAGGCACCATACATGCAGATCCAAGAAAATTGTGTCAATGCAGCTGTTAGATTTCAATAATAATAATAATAATAATAATAAAATAAATATTTGATATAATAAGGTATGAAAAATAATTTAAAAAATATTTTTATTAGTTGTATATTCAGTGAATACAGTCAAATTGGTACCATTGTTAGCCTCCTTCCTGTCTTCCCCCTTCCACAGGGACCTCACTAGTTGGGGAATATGGGTCTGGCATTGTCAGGTTAGCAATCAGTTATGGGTAGGAGGCAATATCTCTGCATATCATGACCCAATGTGTGGCTCTGACATTCTTTCTTCCCCCTCTTCTGCAAATTTCCCTAAACCATGTCGGGTTCATTTTTGGTCTGCTTCAGTGATAAGGTCTTGGGAGCCTCTGTGTCTCTGGATATCTGGTTTAGTAGAAGTTGATTGTTCTCTGTGTTTATCTCCTTCACCCTTGTGCTGGTACAAGGTTCACCAAGAAAACAGATCTTTTTCTTGTTTTCTCTCTTATTTTGAATTTCAGCTGGGGTCCTTTTGAGGTATGATGGGCTGGTTCTCTCCTTAGGATCAGCATCTATCTAAAAAGGAGAAGCAAATTCTCTGACGGAGAGTAAAGTTAGCACCAGGTCAATAAGATAACCTTTTTTATTTTTATATATTTTTTTTTAGAGAGAGAATTTAATAGGTGTAGGCCCTCTTGTAGCCCACGATTGGTGGGAGCTTGATAATGGAGAGCAGGCGCATGTTTGGATATGATTCTGACTTGTTTCCCAGCTCCCGCTATGGGTTCCATTCCACTGAGCAGATCAGTTAGCCAAATCAATAGCAGTTAGTTTCTCACCATGGCTGTGTGCCACTATTGCACTTGTGTGAGCATCACATCAGGTTGTTTTATGCTAAGTAGGTTAGACCATGAGTTGCTTGGACAGATATTGGTCATTTTCCCCCAGTCGCTCATGTAGCGCCTTCTGGCACTAGACACACTCACTGCCTGGGGACTGACTGTCTTCCAGCCTCTAGCCATGTGCTTCATGTTATGTCCCAACAGCATATGGTGTCTTTAGCAGTAGAGTCTTATCACTAACCTTTGGCGGGTCATCATGTACTCTGACAGAAATCTGTCTTCTTTTGGGAAACCTTGTAGGTCAGTCTGATCAAGAGCTCATCGTGGATAATAGGCACCTGCTGGTACTGGGAGTTACAGGTCAGCATCCAAGAAGAGAAGGAAGAAAAAGATAAGAAATATGAAAGAGATAGTGAGAAAAGAGAGAGAACAGGGAGAGAGAGAGAAAGAGAGAGAGAGAGAGAGAGAGAGAGAGAGAGAGAGAGAGAGAGAGAGAGAAAGAAAGAAAGAAAGAAAGAAAGAAAGAAAGAAAGAAAGAAAGAAAGAAAGAAAGAGGAGAACATTAAGGTCAGTTGATTCCAGTTCTTAGCTATTATGAATTGAGCAGCTATGAACATGGTTGAGAAAATATCTCTATAGTGAAGCATGCTCAGTAAGGGAATAACTGGGTCTGTTGGTAGTTCTATATTCATCTATTTTAGGAACCACCATATTGATTTCCATAGTGGCTGTACAAATTTACATTCCAAACAACAGTGAATGCGGGTTAATCTTTCCCCATATCTTTACCAACATTTGTTGTCATTTGATGTTTTAATGATTGGCATCCTTACTGGAATAAGGTGAAATCTCATAGTTGTTTTAATTTACAGTTCCCTGATCGAGATGTTGAACACTTTCTTAAGTGTATGCCAGCCATTTGCAATTCTTCCTCTGAGAACTCTCTTCAGTTATCTACTCAGTTTCTTTTTTGAGTGGGTTGTTTGATTTTTTTTTTTTTATTGCATAGCTTTTTGACTTTGTAGATTCTAGATATTAGGCCACTGTCTGTGGTATATGTGGAGAAAGTTTTCTCCCATTCTGTGAGTAATCTATTGGCTCTGTTTATGATATGTTTATCTGTAAAAAATCTTTCTAGCTTTACAAGCTCCTACTGGTGTAGAGATTGTTTAATTTCCTGGGATACTGGGGTATTGTTTAGGAAGTCCTTCCCCATCCCTATATTGTGTGTGGGGTGGGTTCCTTCTATTTTTTCTTCCAGCACTTGAAGAGTTTCAGGTCTTGTATTGAGGTCTTTCATCTATTTGGAGTTGGTTTTTGTGCATGGTTTGATGAATGGGTCTAGTTTTATTTTTCTACATGTGATTATCCAATTTGTCCAGCACCATTTGTTGAAGATGGTGTCTTTTCTCCATTGTATGTTATTGGCATCTTTGCAAAGATCAAGTAGGTACTGCTACTTTAACGTAAGCATTGGATATTCTATTTTGTTCTATTTGTATTCATTTCTGTTTTTATGCACAGCCATGTTCTTTTGTTACTATGGCTTTGTAATATAGCTTTAGATCAGGTATGGTGATACCTCTGGAGGTGTTTCTTTTGCTGAGGATATGTTTGCTTATCTGAGGCCTGCTGCCATCCCATATGAATTTTGAGATCATTTTTCAATCTCTATGAAGAATGATGCTGCAATATTTATTGGTATTGCATTAAATCGGTGTATTGCTTTGGGTAGAATTGTCTTATTCACAATATTAATTCTACCTATCCAGGAGCATGGAAGGTGTTTCCACCTGTTCAAGTCCTCCTCAGTTTCTTTCTTGAGTGTTATTATAATGTTTTCATTATGTAAATATTTTACAGCCTTGGTTAGAATTATTCCAAAGTATTTAATTTTTTGTGGCTATTGAAAGTGGTACATCCTTGCTGATTTCTTTCTCTGTATATTTGTCCTTTGCATATGGAAAGGTTACTGATTTGGGGGTATTGATTTATTTTTTATACAGCTACTTTGCTGAAGGAATCAATTACCTTTATAAATTTTGAGATAGACTTTTAGGTCACTTATATGTAGGATCATGTCATCTGCAAGTAGTGCTACTTTGACTTATTCTTTTTTTCCAATTTGTATCTCTTTTGTTTCTTTTTCCTGTCCTATTGCTTGGGCTACAACTTCGGGTACTATCTTAAAGAGCAGTGGTGAGAGTGGGCACCCTGTATTATTCCTAATCTCAATGCCATCTCCTTGAGTCTTTCTTTCTCCATTAAGTATTTGGCTTTCGGTATTTATGTATAGCTTTTATTGTGTTGAGATGTAAACCCTCCATGCCTATTCTCTCCAGCATTTTGATCGTGAAATGTTACTATATTTTGTCAAAGGCCTTCTTTGCATCTATTGAAATTGTCATGCAGTTTTTGCGATTTAGTTTATTTATGTGGTATATTACATTGACTGATTACTATATGTTGAACTGTTGCAGTCAGGTTTTCATTGCTAGCAGAAATCACCTGACCAAAAGCAGCTTGTGGGAAAAAATGTTTATTTGGGCTTACAGGCTCTAAGGGAAGCTCTATGATGGCAGGGAAAAATGATTGCATGAACAGAGGGTGGACATCATCACCCTGGCCAACATCAGAAGGACAATAGCAACAGGAGAGTGTGCCAAAAACTGGAAAGGGGAAGCTTTCTATAATACCCACAAGCCTGTCTCCAACAACACACTGTCTCCAGGATGCATTAATTCCCAAATCTCTGTCAGCTAGGGACCTAGCATTCAGCACACCTAAGTTTATTGGGGATACCTGAATAAAGCCACCATATTCTGCCCCTGGCCCTCATAAACTGATAATCATTCATGATGTAAAATGCAATGCACTAAGTACAGCTTTAAAAGCCGCCATAGGTTTAATTAATCCTAATGATGTTCACACATTCCCATAATCCCAGATCTTTTAACTGAGCCATAATACCAAAACAAAAAATCCAAAAGAGAAACACATAATGGCACAAAACAAACACTTAGACTGGAAAAGATGGCATTGGGCATAGTAAAAAAATAGTCAACCAATACAAGAATTAAGCAGGGCAAACATCAAACTCTGTAGCTCCCAGTCCAACAACTCTAGTCAGTGACAAATCTCCAAGTCTGATAATTCTAACCAGCAACAAGTCTCTGTAGTTCCAATTCTGCTCCTCTAACTAGGCTACTCACATTCCTGGAAAACTTCATTTGGAGCCAGTAGCTCTCCTCATCAGCAATCTCGTGGTCCCAGCATCTCCACTGGGTCTCCACTGTAACCCATGGTTCATCCTCGTGGCTCCATCCAGTCTCCATGCAGGCAAACCTACTACACACTGCCCATGGCCATTTCCACAGCACAAGACCATATTGCAAATTCAATTACCCTCTCATTCCTGATTTTCTTATATTCCATAATACCAGGTAGGGTGCCAGTTTGTTAATCCAAGGGGGAATATAGCAGACTTTGAAGAACAAGAGACTCCTTGAGCACTCAGGCCCCTTTAAAAGTGTCTACATTCTTCCTGTTTCCCCAATAAGCTGGCCCAGTCACAAATGTTGTAATCTCTCATGTAATTACAACTGAATGGGCAGAAGTTTCAGCACAAAGATTTCATTTCTGTGCCATATCCCTCTGCACACATCAGTCTGTTTCTATGCAAAGCAACCAAGCACAAATTCTCTGGACATGGGCATAACAGCAAGCCTGTCACACAAACTGCTTCTAGCCCAGTCCAGGCAAAGCTCTTTCTTATCCTCACAAACCAAACCTCACAGTCCATATTTCTTACTGCATTCAGGTCTTTCAACTCTGACAAGAATACTACATTAAGCTGTACTTACAGCACTGCAAGGCATCTCTTAGGCCAAGGTTTCAAATCCTCCTGCATTCTTCTTGAAAAACAGCTCCAAAAGACCAAAGCCACACAGTCAGGTTTCAAGAAGTAACACCACTCTTGGTACCAACTATACTGTTGGAATCAGGTTTGCATTGCTGGTAGAAATCACTTGACCAAGAGCACCTTGTGGAAAAAAGGTTTATTTTGGCTTGCAGGCTCAAATGAAAGCTTCATGATGACAGGGGCAAACAGTGGCATGAGCAGAGGGTGGACATGACCTCCTGGTCAACATCAGATGGCCAATAACAACAGGGGAGTATGCCAAAAACTGGCAAGGGGAAACTGGCTGCAAAACTTATATGCCCACCACCAACAATACACTGCCTCCAGGAGGCATTAATTCTCAAGTGTCCATTAGCTTGGGAACCTAGCATTCAGAACACCTAAGTTTATGGGAGACATCTGAATCAAACTACCACATGAACCACTCTGAATGGCTGGCATGAAGCTTACTTGATTAAGGTGGATAATGCTTTTGATGTGTTGTTGAATTTGGTTTGTAGGATTTTGTCCAGGACCTTTGCATATAAGTTCATCAGAGATAGTGTCCTCTAGTTTTCTTTTCTTGTTTTATCTCTGTCTGGTTTTGGTATTAGGTGATGCTAATAAATAATAATCATTAAAAGGAGTTGGGAGGATTCTCTGATTAGGTGAAACAGCTTGAGAAAAATTGGCTTCAGTTCTTCAATGAAAGTTTGATAGAATTTATCTGAGAAGCCATGTGGTCCTGGATGTGGTTTTTTTGGGGGGAGGGGGTTGATTAGATTTTTCAATCTTAATGAATGTGATAGGTTTGTTTAAGAGATTAATCTTCCCTGAGTTTAGTTTTGGTAAGTGGTATGTCTAGGAATTCATCCATTTCCTCTTCATTATCCAATTTTGTGTAGTCGAGGTTTTAGAAATATGTCCTGATGATTCTTTCCATTTCAGTGATGTCTGTTGTAATCTCTCATTTTTTCTTTTCTGATTTTTTTGAGACTTTTCTTTATGTTTTCTTTGACCAAATTGGCCAAGGGTTTATGAATCCTGTTTATTTCTCCAAAGAACCAGGTTGTTGTTTCATCAATTTTCTTACTTCTCTTAGTTCCCAATTCATTAATGTCTGCTGAGATATTATTTCTCACCATCTGGAGCTCTTCAAATTTGATTCTTTTTTTTTTGTCAATGCCTTTGGGTGTATGGTTAGGTTATTGATTTGGGATCTCTCTGTCTTTGTAATGAAGGAATTTAGCATATGAATTTTCTGCTTTTGACTGCCTTCATTGTGTTCCATAAATTTTGGTTAGTTTTGTTTTCATTATCATTCAATTCTAGAAATTTTACTATTTCTTTTTTGATTTCTTCAACAACCCATTCATTGTATAAAAGTGTGTTGTTCAAAGTCAGGCGTGGTGGTGCACACCTTTAATCCCAGAACTTAGAAGGCAGAGGTAGGAGGATCACGATGAGTTTGAGGCCACCCTGGGACTACATAGTGAATTCCAGGTCAGCCTGAGCTGACTGTAAGACTGTACCTCAAAACACCAAAAAAAAAAAAAAAAAAAAAAAAGTGTGTTTTTCAGTCTCCAGGAGCTCATGGAGTTCATGATGTATCTCTTGTTAATTTCTAGCTTTAAACATTGTGATCTGATATGATCCACGAAGTTATGTCAATTTTCCTGAACTTATAGAGGCCTGCTTTTTATCCTAATATATGATCTATTTTGGCAAAGGTTCCATAAGCTCTTGAGAAGAATGTACATTCTGTAGAATTGTCATGAAATGTTCTGTAGATGTCCATTAGATCTATTTGACTTATGATGCTGTTTATTTTCTGCATGGATGATGTATCTATTGATGAGAGTGGAATACTAAAGTCCACAACTATGATGCTGTTCATACATTTTTTTTTTTCTGTTTTGTTGTCAGGTATGTTTTGTTTTATAAACTATGGTGTACCTGTGGTTAGTGCATATAGATTTAGGATTGTGATGTCCTCCTGTTAGATTGCTCCCTTGGTGAGTAAAAAGTGGGCTTCTTTGTCCTTTTCATTACTTTTGGTTTGAAGTCTATTTTATCAGATATTAATATAGCAATTCATGCTTATTTATTTCTTATTTCTACTTGCCCTTCCAGCTCTCTCTCAGCTGGCCTAAATGGAGGAGGTTATCAGCCCAGTTCCAGAAGGATTTCTCAGCGACCTTGCTGCCCAAGTATGTGGAGTCTTCAGCAATAGGGTCTTACCATCTATTCCTGGTGGTAAACCAAGACCTTGTCAATGGCCTGTAATGTTTGCAGGGCATCAGGGACCACTCTGACCAATCTCTCACTGGAAGGTATCCCATCCCTGGCACTGAAAATTTTCTAGTAACAACCTATGGTTTCTGAGTGTTCCAGTGTCCAAAAATGTAGGTTTCCATATGACTTATTTATACCTCTTCGATTTTGACTAGCCCTCCCTCCACATTTCCCTTACTCACTCTCTTCCCCTGACCTCACTTAGGCCATTTCACCCCCATTAAGCTTTTCTTATACTTACATATATACAATATAACCTTATTAAGTCCGCCTTCCTTCCCTTTTTATTCCTTTTACATCTCCTGTCTAGCTTACTGGCCTCTGCTACTGAGTTTTGTTTCACTTTTTTTTGTGGATTATTCCTTAAAGTATTCACTGTAGGTTTGACTTTGTGTTCATATAATCATAGAGCTGACTTTTTTTCATGAAAAGTTTTCCTTTTGCCATCAATTATGAAGAGTACTTTTGCTGGGTACATTTGTTTGGGTTGGAATCCATAGTTTTTTAGACTATCAAGTATTCCATTCCAGGCTTTTCTGGCTTTCATGGTTTACATTCAGAAATCTGAGGTAATTCTGATGGAATTGCCTTTGTAAGTAGTGTGCTCTTTCTATCTTGCTGCTTTTAGCAGAATCCTCTTTGTTAAGAGTTTTGACTGTGTTGTGGTTTGGTGAGTTTCTTGTTTGGTCTCGTGTATTTGGTGCTCATTGAGCTTCTTGTATCTGGATGGGCCTCTCTTTTGTGAGATTAGAAACATTTTCTTCAATAATTTTGTTGAAAATTTACTGTATGCCTCTGGCCTGAATGATTTCCCCTTCCGGATGTTCAGTCATTTTAGGGTATCCCACAGTTACCTCATATTCTGTTTGCATGACATTGAACTTAGCAAAGTTTTTGGACTACTGATCAATTTCTTCTGTCTTGTCTTCCACCTCAGAAGTTCTGTCCTCCACATAAGTGATTGACAATGGAGGGTTCTAGATAGTTTTTTAAAATTTATTATTAATAACCTCCATAATTATAGACAATAAACCATGATAATTCCTTCCCTCCAATTTGCCCTTCACACCACCACTCTCCATCATATCCCCACCCCCTCTCAGTCTCTCTTTAATTTTGATGTCATTATCTTTTCTTCCTATTATAGTGGTCTTATATATGTACTTCCAGGCACTGCAAGGTCGTGGATATCCAGGCTATCTTGTGTCTTTGGCTCTTATCTTCTTCCTGCCACATCTTCCCCAATGGACGATGAGCCTTGGAAATTTTGATAGAGGTGTTTCAGTGCTGAACACTCCTTTATCATATTTTCCCAGCATTATGGTGCCTTTTGAATCATCCCAGAGGTTACTGCCATCTGAAGAGAAGTTTCTCTAACCAAAAGTGAGAGTAGCATTAATATATGGATAGAAACATTAAGAAAAGTGCTTACCAGGCAGTTTGGTGAGCATAATCTATGCATTTAGCCAGACACCAACAAGCATTACAACCCTAGGACTCATGACTCCTCCCATCATAGGTTTTCACTATCACACATGTATTCTCTCCTGTGCAGTAGGCCTCCCATCCAATTATGGAGTATTTGGTTTCTCCCACAGCAGACATGCAACTATGGTACCCATTGGCTCATTTGGCCTGGCTAGCCCCCTAAAGTCTTACAGTTTCCACTGCTATTTATCTCCTCTGATGAATTCATTCTCTCCCATGGAGGTGTATGCTTTTTCCAGATTTCTGTCACCTGGTCTACATGGAGGAGGTTTTCAGCTCAGCTCCAGCAAGATTTCTCAGTGACCTTACAGACCAAACATGTGAAGTATTGAGCAATAGGGTTTTTACCATCTATTCCTGGTGGGAAACCCAGAGCCTTGGTGATGGCCTGTAATGTTTTGGGGACATCATGGACCTCTCTGACCAACAACTCATTGGAAGTTATCCCTTCCCTCACACTGAAACTATTCTATTGACAATCTATGGCTTCTGGATGCACCATTGTCTAAAAAAGTAGGTTTCCGTATGATTTATTCCTACCATCTTAGATTTTGATTAACCCTCCCCCAATCTTTCCTTTCCTCAATTTCTTCCTCTGACCTCACTTTGGCCATTCCACTCTGAGTAGTCTGTTTTAAAAGCTTTATTTGATTTTTTTCTGCTGGTTTTTCCTGTTTGTTAAGTATGGAAATATTTAGTATGCATCCATCATGAGTTGGTACCAGCCTTTTCCTCACCCCTGCCCCCATTCTGCTGAGGGCCCTCTTAGTGGGGATGCAGGCATTACCCATGGGATTGTGGGTTATGCAATGTGGGAGCAGCAGTCAGTCATGTGGGGGGGGGGGTAATGCCTCTGGCCATGGTGTCCCACCCTGTGACTCTTACATTCTTTCTTCCCTCTTTTCTGCAAAGTTCCCCGAGCCATGTTGGATGTGTTTTAAGTCTACTTCAGTGACGAGCTCTTGGGAGCCTCTGGATCTCTGCTTTGATAGGTGTTGAGTATCCTCAGCATCTATCTCCTTTACCTTGGCACTGATTATTAGGCTTACCATAGAAGCTGCATTTTTGCTCATCTCCCCAATTTCTCTGGGGTTTCAGCTTGGGCTTAGATGAAGTATAAGGGGTAGTTTATCTCCTAGGGTCTTACAAACATACTGAAAGAGAAAAAAACATTCTACAATGGATAGTGAAGTCAGCACATGTTAACTGGGACAAACTTTATTAATTTAGGTAAAATTTGATATAGCCCCTCTTTTAGCCAAAGACTAGTGGGAGCTTGACCTTGGAAAGCATGATGTTTTTTGCCATAAGATTCTTACCTGTTTCTCACTTCCAGACATGGGTTCCTTTCCACTGAGCAGATCTCTTAGACAATCAGAAAACTATTGTTACCCACCAAGGATGTGTGCCAATATTGCACTTATGTATACACTTGTCAGGATATTTGCTTTTAAGTAGTTTAGACCCCTGGTTGCTCAAACCATGTTAGCCACTTTCCCCCGGTACCTTATGTAGTGCTTTCCACTGTTAGACAGGCTGTCTGGGGACTAGCTCCCTTCCAGATTTTAGCTAAGTTACTCCTTGTTCATCTGTTTTGTTTTATTTTATTTTTGCATTGTGTCCATCTCTTTTCTAAAGTATGACCTCAGTTTGAGGTCTGATATTCTTGATGCCTACTGGAATTCATTCTTCTATTTGATCATGCTTTCATTAAGCTTAATCACCTTCAATACATTTATTTCTCTTTTGATATCTTTCTAGTTTTCTTCAATTAGGTTAAGCCTAGTGACAAAAGCTATGTGCTTTAGGAAATGATTCTGCTCAGTTTTGTTTGTGCAATATTATTTTTTGAGGTAGGATCACACTTTAGTCAAGGCTGACCTGTAATTCACTAAGTAGTCTCAGGGTGGTCCCAAACTCATGGTGACCCTCCTACCTGCACCTCCTGAGTGCTGAGATTAAAGGCACGCATCACCATGCCTGGCTCCCATTGTTGGTGTTTTGTTTATTTGCTTGAAGTTTGGAAATTCTCTTGATCAGTATAACACAGGTTGTTGTGTTTTCATTTTTGGATTCAATTTCTGTTGTTTTCTCTGTTTTCATTGGAGGCTTCCATTGTGGCATCCTTGGTGGAGATCTCTCACTGTTCTTACTTTCATTGTTGTTGTTATCATAGGGTAAAGGCTTATTTTATTGCAGAGGAAGCAAGTATTTGTCCTTGTTTGATCTTCAGTGAGTGTTATGTTTTAAATTTGATCCAAGATTCAAGGATGGTATTACAACCACAGTTTTACAGATTGTGGAGACTTCAAGTACATCAAAGATACTTGGGGAACTTGGAGGTAGGAACTGGTGCTCAGGTCTACTCACTCCACTTGCAGCCCTTTTCAGTATAGGGAACAAACAGGGAATGAGGAGCCAGGAAGCTGGGGAGCCAGCAGCAAGAGAGCAGTTCCCACAGCTGCCCATGCACCCTATGGCTCAGAAGAACAGATATTTGGGGCTGGTCAGTCAGGAAGCTGAACAAAAGACATGCTTGTGCGGCACACAAACAGGGTCCACAAACCAGCAGAAGGAGTACCAGGATCAGAGAACTGGGAGGTGGGGAACCAAGTGGGAGTTCTGGCCTACTCACTTGGAATGCTCACCCCCCAGAGCAGGAGATCCAGGAGTTGGGGACACAGGGCCAGTTCAGTTGGGAAAGTGGAGCAAAAGGCCTTCTTCAGCAGATTTCAAGCAGGGTCTGGGAGGCCCCAAGCCAGGGGAAGGGGAACTGGCACCAGGGAGCTGGGAGGGGGGGAAGGAACCAGGAGCACTAGTCTACTCACTCTGCATGTGCACCCTCCTGAGCATGGGATCTGGGGAGTTTGGGACCCCGTGGCCATTTAGTCCGTAGAAGTTATTTTTACTAATTGTAATTTTATACTTACTAAGCTACTTCTTCCTGGCCTCGCCCCATCCTTAGCCTCTGGTAAATACTATTCGATTCTCACTTCTTGGAGGACAACATTTTATTTTTAACTTCTAAAAATGAGTGGAATCATGTGGTATTTGTCTTTCTGTGCCAGGTTTATTGCCTTTACCAAACATCCTTCAGGCTCATCCATGCTCCTGTATTACTTGTGTGAGAAAATAAATTAAATGATTCAAATGTGTATTAAAATAGATGTTAATTTTTTAAGTAGTCACTAACAGGGAAGTAATGGATCGTGAATATTTCTATTTCTGGGCTGGACTTAATAGGCATATGAACTTGATCAAATTATATTTTCATGCCTCAGTTTTGTCATTTGTATACTAAATGTAATAGTTGTATCTCCTTCCATAGGATTGATGGAGAATGAGGAAGGAAGGAATGAAGATGGTATAGGCTATTGAGAATATTAGCACATAGTATACAATGAAAGTTATTATTATTAAGGTTATGATCTTGTGCATTTGCATGGAAAACATGTTGAAGATAAATAAAGAAGACAAGCTGCAGGTGAATGTACACAATGGTAACCCACAAAGATAAAAATAAAAGAATATATTCATTGTATTGAGAATTCCTGCTGTTTATAATGGGATTTCATATTTCACCTGCATGCTTGTAAACTATTTGAATTTCTTCAAAGTAAACATTTTAAACTCTTTTATTTTTTTTGAACTTTACTATATGAACATATAGCATATTGGTCATATTCCCATCCTGTTATAGTTATGTTTCTTCTCACCTACTCCCATTCTTTTTATTTTTGTGTTTTATCTACTTACTTGCAAACACAGAGAGAGATAGAGAGAAGACAGACAGACAGAGAGAATAGGCATGCCAGGGACTCCAGCCACTGCAAATGAACTCCAGGTGCATATGCCACTTTGTGCATGTGGTTTTACATGGGTACTGGAGAATTGAACCCAGGTTGTTAAGCTTTGCAGGCAAGTGCCTTAATTTCTGAGCCATCTCTTCAACCCTAATACAATTTGTATTAAATGTATTCAGCTGCATATACTAAACTCTCATTATTTTGTGGGCCCACCTCAGTAGGGCTATTGTTATTCAATGTGTAGTCATGAATGTACCATTCAGTCTCATTCAGTGCATCAGGATACTCCTTCTCACCTGGTAGCTCTTAAAATGTTCTGTTCTGTTTTCCACAATGTTGGAGGGCATGATATAAATCTTCTTTTCTGTTGAGCTCTGTGAAGCCTCTGGTTCTCTACTTTGATGAGTTTTGAGTCTCTTAAGAATGTTTGTCTTTATGGAGCTTTTGTTTAGCAGTGATGGGTATCAAACCCAGGATATTGTGTATGCTAGGCAAGTGCTGTACTGTTAAACTATATCCCCAGCCACTTCACACTAAAATTTAAGGATCTTTATAGCATGTAGTTAATAATCACATGGACTCCCTCATGTTTCTTGGCTTTAATGCAGAGTTTCCATGGAACTTCATATAGTCACATGATCTGGCAGAACTGGGCTAGAGGAGTGTTGAGACTAGAGCAATATCTCTTGAACTAAATGTTGTAAAGGACCAAGTTTTAAAAAATATGTATTACTGTGCTGTAGAGATAGCTTAGTGGTTAAGTGCTTGCCTGTGAAGCCTAAGGACTCTAGTTCAAGGTTTGATTCCCCAGGACCCATATAAGCCAAATGCACAAGGTAGTGCATCCATCTGGAGTTCATTTGCAGGGACTGGAGGCCCTGGGACACCCATTCTCTCTCTCTCCCTCTCCCTCTTTCTCTCTCTGTCTGTCACTCCAAATAAATAAATAAAAATAAATTTAAAAAAATAAAAAAATCAGCATTACTTTAAAAATATATTTTATTTACTTATTTACAAAAGGAGGGAGGAAGGAGGAAGGGAGAGAGAGAGAGAGAGAGAGAGAGAGAGAGAGAGAGAGAGAGAGAGAGAGAGGAGAGAGAGAATGGGTGCACTAGGGCCTATAGCCACTGCAAATGAAATCCATATGCATACACTACTTTGTGCATCTGGTTTTATGTGGGCACTGGGGAATCAAACTCAGGTCATTAGGCTGTGCCTTAACCACTGAGCAACTTCTACAACCCTGCTTTTAAGGACGATTTTAGACTTACAGCAACTTTGAGCAACTTAGAGTTTGGAAGATACAGATTTCTTCATATACCAACAACCCCACACATGCACTAGCCTCCCCACACTACCTACATCCCACAGCAGAGTGGCTCATTCATTACAAACAAGGACCATCGCTGTCACATCATCAAAATCCAAAGGCCACCCTTCATGTTCACTTGCTGGTGTGGTAAGTTCTGTGGGTGTTGCCATATTATACTGACCAATATCCAAGATTATAGTACCACACAGTTGGTTCATTCCCTCAAAGTTCTACTGCATACATATACTTACACCTCCCTCCTTGCTAAGCCTTTGCAAACACTGATTTTTTCCCCCTTTATTCTCTATCTGTTTTCCAGAATGCCATTTAGGTGAAGCCATGGGATGCATTAGCATCTTGGCTTATTGTCTTCTTACACTTGATAATTTGCATACAAATTTCCTCCATATCTTTTCATAGCCTATTAACTCATTTCACTTTAGCACTGAATAATGTCCAATTGTTTGGATCATATGTTTACTTGTTTGCTCATTTACTGAAGAACATCTTTGTTTCTTGAAGGTTTTAGTAATCATGAATAAAAATGTTATCAATACTGTATGCCATTTTTTTGTGTATGTAAATTTTAAGTTCAGTTCTCCTACTCCAAGTTTCTAACCTATTATAGATCAATATTTTTTTAAAAAGCAAAATAAAATGAATTATTAGCATAATGAAATAAAACAATAAACACAAAGTACAAACTTTTACTTGTATTTCTAGACCTATAGTTACTCTATCAAATTGATGCAAAAGTATATAAATGCTTAGCCTAAATTTTTGTACTTCATCTTGAGCCATAAATAGCTGTGGTCTGGCTCCTGCTCACAAAACACACTTTTAGTAGCATTTGTACAGGGAACTTAGACTATCTAAATGTATAGGGGTTAGAGTACCCCCCTGCCCTTTCTTCATAATTCTCTGACATCTCTCACCTGATCCCCATCTTTAGATTCTAAATGATATACCCAACTATTAAGCTGATATTCTACTTAGTTTGTTAGCAAATATTTTAAACTTGATGTCATTTAATAGACTCTCAGTTATTCACTCCTACCCCAGTAGTCATCCACTCCTCAGTAAATCAAACCATCATTTTACAAATTGTTCAAAGTAAAAATATAGAATTCATCTGTGACTTATGTTTTACTTCTTCCCTTCCAAAATCTATAAAGTCCTACAAATTCTAAATGGAAAACATGTTCGGATCTAATTATGACTATCTCTTCATCTTCACTATGACTGCTTTCATTTAAAGCAAAACCCAATGAGACAGGAGAAGCAAAGACAGGCATTAAATTAGAAAGCAGAGGTCTCAAGGGAAAAAAAAAAAACAGAGAAAGTGTAGCGTCACAAGAAACAAAAGAGAAGAAGGCATCAGTTAGGATATAATAACCAATATGAATCTCTAGGAAGGTAAGGAAAGAAAAAAGGCTACAAGAAGAAATTTGTAATAACTAAGAAGAAAAGACAGAATTAAAAAGTATATATAAGTTGAATGCACACACAGAGAATATATAGAGGAAGAAATGGGGAAGCTGAGACTCAGTTTTGGTCTCAGGAAGTCAGTGCTGAAGTTACCTACTAGAGAGAAGAAATGAGTGAAGAGGCAAAGGTTTGAATTATTATGAGAAAGACAGGTACTAAAACAACATGAAACACAAAGAACTTTGCTTATAGTCTTGAGTATTTAATCACCTCAGCCTAGAAATGCATCTAGTAATATTTGTGATATTTGATGGAGAGTTAGCTCAAACTCTAATATTTAAACATAGGTGATGGTCTTCAAATTTCTTTTAGGGCCTATCCAACTATTTAGCAAGAAGCTCAGTTTCAATGAAATCTATCAAAAAGGAAAGATTCACTTAAGACATTACAGATTTTTTTCTAATAGTTGTACATTTCATTTATGAAAAAAATTCTTATTGAATTTCATTTAGTAAGAGGAGTACCCATGGTCAAAGAGTTTACTTTAGCTTGACAACCTAGCAATAAGAGATGGAACAAAAGTGTGAGTTGTAATTAAGTAATTCTAGGCAGTTGTGAAGCCTTTTTTTTCCTTTGCCACTTGAAGGGTTAAAGTGTGATAGAGATACCAATTTCTGTAGTAGACAGCCTCAGGTTCACCGAGATGAACTTCCAAACCAAGCACAGTTATGGAGGAAGGGATATTTATTAAAGTTTACAGATCATGGATCTGTGCTTGGTTTGGAAGTTCATGTTGGTGAGCCTGAGGCTGTCTACTACAGAAATTGGTATCAGGAGTGGGGTGAGATGAAACTGACCATGTGAGTTTTGGTCTTTTGGAAATTTTGTTTTTGAAGAACAGCCATGGACTTGGTACTTACACCTGGAGACACCTTCTGGAGTGATAAGCTAAGTATTATGGACTAATCTGATGAGTTTGAGAATGCTGAGTGTAGACAATATTAACCTTTGAGGCTTGGCTTATGAACTTTCTAAGGGGAAGAAAAGACTGCAGAAGACTTTATTGGAACTGAGCTACTGGCATAAGGGCTGGCATATTCTGCTGCCCAGATACAGAAAGTTTGATCAAAGTTAAAATTGTAATAGACTGATGTGCTTGGGTAAAGATACTAGACTAAAAGGTTTAAGATTTTAAGTTGGAAAATGTCAAGGAAGTTAAAATTAAATGCACTGAGACTGGTTTTAGGTTAATGAAGTTGCCATTGTCAACACATCAGCAATCTTAAAAAAGCTGGCCCAACTGTTTTATATTAAAACCATGCAGCGGTTGCCTGAGGAAAGACTATGCTAGAAATATAAACTCTTTTGGAAAGAGTTCACTGGAGAAGGAACCTACTTTAAATTTTTTTTTTTCATTTATTTTTATTTATTCATTTGAGAACAACAGAGAGAGAGAGAGAGAGAGAGAGAGAGAGAGAGAGAGAGAGAGAGAGGCAGATAGAGAGAGAGAGAATGGGTACACCAGGGTCTTCAGCCACTGCAAACAAACTCCAGATGTGTGGGCCCCCTTGTGCATCTGGCTAATGTGGGTCCTGTGGAATCAAGCCTTGAACCGGTATCCCTAGGCCACATAGGTATGTGCTTAACTGCTAAGCCATTTCTCCATCCCAGGAACCTACTTTTAAAGGTTATGATTTATTTTGTCCCTGAGTTAAGAGTACGACTGTCTCCTACACACCTGGTATTAATTTTGGAAACAAGAAATGCGTGGAATGGTCATGAAATGCACATGGTTCCAGATGCTGCTGCTGAGATGTGGCACATGGGCAGGATGAGATGACCCTGATAAATAGGCTTAGCAAGTCTTTGAAAGATGCACCATGGTTTGCATGGAGACCTGAAGACATTTTGGATATACCAGGACTATGCAAGGGCTACTATGAAGGCTGTTGGATAGGGATGATGGTTTTCCCTGGCTACTTAGTCCAGCTGGGGGAACAAAATTGAGAAAATCCAGTTTAAGTCACTGGACTTAAACTGCATGCATTTGATATTTGCTTGATGGTTGTTGAGTTTGTGCTATTTTAGTCTATATCTGCTATGTCTTATCCCAATTTAAAATGTTTCCTGTGTGCCTTTATATGTTGAAAGTGTATAACTTGCTTGATTTTATAGGACTCACAACTAACACAATTTCAAATCTCAGAGAATTAAGATTTTGAAACTGTCTTAAGTAGGTAAAGACTATGGGGAGCTTTGAAAGTGGACTGAGTATAATTTACAATGTATGATGTTTTACAATCTATTGGGGCCAGGGGCAGAATATCATAATTTAAATAGAAGGTCCCCAATGTACTCAGAGTTTTATTAATTTGTAATTTGGATCTGCAGCCACCAAGCTGGAGGAGATGGATCTTAGGGTCCAGCCCTCAGGTGTGATAGTGGACTTGAGATTCCAATCTAAAGATACACAAAGTGTCTGACTTCCTCCTGGAGTTCTTGAAGTGTGCTGTGTGGCTTCTTGTTATGGCCTCTCTTTCTCTCTCTCTTTCTCTCTAGACCTATGAAAGCACGCCAGCTTCTTCTACCATTGAGAAACTTCCCCTGGATTTGTAAGCTTCAGTATCTATCCCTTCCTCCGTAACTGGGCCTGGTTAGGAAGTTCATCTCAGCAAACCTGAAGCTGTCTACTACAGTGATTATAGGCATTTGTGAGGCACTTTTTTTTTCCTTTTCCACTTGAAGGTTAAAGTGTGGTAGAGATATAGACAAGGATGCTGCAAGGAAAATTCATAGTGGTTTGACAAAATATTCTGGGATTAAGCAAGATTAACTAGGATAATATACAAGAACAGTACTTTGTAAACCTCAAAGCATTACATAAATATTTATCATAAGAAAATATGGAAGAGAAAATCATCTTTGGTCATTTATTATTTTCATGACTCCACAGCACCCAGAAATAATATTCTTCAGGTAGTAAAAGTGATATATTTTGATGTAGAGACCACACATACATAGTGAATAGAAATTGACATGGTTGTTACTGATTTTATTGCTGTGTAAATACTAGGAAAATGTTTGCCATCCTGGTAAGCCAGCTAGTCCATCAAATAAGCATCATGAGGACACTAAATTTGGTGCTGAAAAGAAATGTGGTACAGTAGAAACAGGCACTGGGTTTATGTTTAATAATTTGCAATTTTAGAAGAGAAAGTACAAAGCATATATACCAACAAACAGTGAACTACATTCAAATGCCTTTGATGTTATATATTTTCAGGGTAGGAGCTTAAGGTATTAGGTGTGGCTCTTAAGACTCTCAGAGTATCTACAAAGGTGTTCCTAGGGGTTGAGTTTCCCTGCTATGGGAGTAATCAAGCAGGCTGAGTGAAATAAAGTACAGGTAGATTCTAAAATTTAACTAAACACTGTACACATTCAATCAAAAACAGCCCCAAGTATGTATGCAAGAGTAGTTATTATAACGACCAGTTCCTCTATCAACAAAGAGGTTAAGATTTCTGGTCTGTTGAGGGATCCAAGTCAGCTTGCGACCAAGTGAGACCCTTCCCTGGTGCAATCCCAGTTACCTTGGATGATTTTGGTCTCAGTCAAGTTGCTGCCTGGGTCGTCGGGCTGCTGTTCTGATTTCTGGAGCTGGGCACTAGCTTTTCCTGTGTGGCAAACCGAGCCTGGCAAGCACCCCTGCTGCTGGAACTGCTGCTGCTAAAGCTGTCACTGCTGGGTCTATAGCCGCTGCTGCTGAAGCTGCTGCTGCTGCTGGACTCACTGCTGCTGCTGCCTCTGCTGCTGCTGTAGCTGCCACTGCTGGAGCCACCACTGCTGCTGAAGCTGCTGCTGCTGGACTCACTGCTGCTGCTGCCTCTGCTGCTGCTGTAGCTACCACTGCTGGAGCCACCACTGCTGCTGAAGCTGCTGCTGCTGTGTCCACTGCCACTGCTGCCACTGAAGCTGCTGCTGTGGGATCTGCTGCTGCTGCTGCTCCTGGGTCTGCTGCTGCTGGGTCTGCCGCTGCTGCTGCTGCGACTGGAGATGCTACTGCTGGGGTCGCTGTTACTGGTGCCAGAGCCACTGATGTTGCTGTTGAACTCTGCTCCTGCTTGGGTCCCGCTGTCGGCTCAAGTTGGTGTGGCTGGGTCCCAGGACGCTGCTCTGTTTGCCGGAGCTGGGCTCAGGTGGTGGGGGAGGGGAGGGAGCAGGAGCTGCTCTGGTTCTCTCGCTGTTCCACGTGTTCTTCTACCTCGTGGTCTGCTCCTCCATTGCTCACTGCCGCTCTCCCTTCACGTGTCCTGAGTTGTGGAGAGCACGGTGTGAGGAGAAGCTCCCACACCTGGCTTTTCCTGCGGCTGGAGCCGAGCCTAGTGGCTTTCTGTTGCATTGCCACTGCCGCGGTTGGCCGAGCTGCCAGGGCTGCTTTTGCTGGTCTGTGCGGGCTCTGGATGCTCTGGATCTCTTCTACTTCTCCGCTGCCGCTTCAATTTCCTATACACCTCACTTTTTAGTAAAAGTGTGTATTTTGCTGAGTTTTTTTGGTCTTTTTTCCCCCCTAGGCTGCCTTGGCGTGGTACCTACGCCGCCATCTTAACCAGAAGTCCCTCAAATGTCTTTTTTGGCAAAAATTATCATTCAGTATCTTACTAGTACTCAAGCCTCTCTTTCTCCCCTTCATCATACTGGCTGAGCATTCTTTACTCATTTATCTTTCCCTTCTTTATGTCACATTACCTCATTCTTTCTTGTCCATAAAGGTTATAATGTCTGCCTTGATAGTACTATCACTCAGTCCTAATGGCTTCCTCCTGAATACTTGTCTTCACATGCACAGTGATTTCAGAAGGAATTAGCTCGTTAGGTTTTGCAGGTATTGTGGTTTGAATGTAAAATTTCCCCCATGGGTTCATGTGTTTAAACAGTTGGTCCCTCATCAATGGCATTCCTTGGGAACATTGTGGAGCCTTTAAGAGGTACAGCTTTGCTGGAGGAAGCGGGAAAGTGGGCATAAGCCTAGTCCTGTGTGCTGTGTGTACTCCACTTCCTATTTACCAATGTGATGACTGGATTGCTATTCCTGCCATGCCATCCCTGCTGTGATAAACTCATACCCTCTAAAATACAAGTTAAAATATTTTTTTTTCCTTCTGGTCAGGAACTTCTGGTCAGGCATTTGTCCACAGCAATGAGACTGAGAAGTGGATCTTTGCTGTGATAAACCTGACCATGTGGTTCTTAGACGTTTGGAACTGGTATGTCAGAGGAATGCAGAAGGGTTTGTGTTTGGGCTCGAGAAGGCCTAGAATGCTGTAAGCAGAACTTAATGGGCCAGTCTGGTGGAAATTTGAAAGACTAAAAGGCTAAGAGAAATGTGGACTGTAGAAGGCAAGCCTATATTTTGTTTGCTCTCTGAATTCTTCTGTCAATGTGAAGATGTGATATGGGGAGCTGGCACTTGCCCTCTGTCGCAATAGACTCGACATTCTGAAACAAGTGAAAATAAACCCCTAAATTACTTCTGGTCAGGTATTTGTTAAAAACAACGAGTAAGTAATTGATATTGGAAATTTGTATATGAGGCAATGAAATGCCATCTAGATGAGAAGAGTGGAGTTGGTTATGTATTGTTTGTTTTGTCTTTTTTTTTTTTTTAACGTTGTTATTATTACTAACTAGTTTGTTTAAAGGATAAACAAGATTGATAAACCCTTAGCAAATCTGACCTAAAGGCATGACTTTGAAACTATGGCAATTTTTAAAATAAATTTTGTCTCATTTAATATTTTGCATAATAAAAGTAAGCAACAGGTTGTTGATCTTGGGGATAAATTTTAGATGCTGGTATTAGCTGTTTTTGATCAGTTTGATTCAGTTGTGTGTGTGCGTTTGCTTTTTGATAAGCTCATATTGTGTAATTACTGAATTGGGCTTTCCCTTTTCTTTCTGCTAAAAAGTGTGACAAATGAAGTTTAAATCTTGTTAAAATTACAGAATTTTCTTTCTCTAAAGGTTCTTAATTCCAAAATAAGCCAATTTTTTTGCTCACTTATTTTGGGTTTTCTATATAATTATCATGCCAAGTAACTTTTGTTTTCAAGTGAACAGGGAAAATTCACTTAATCCTATTATAGCTATAACAAACTGGGGTGTTTTCAGCATTTTTGAGGGTGGTGAAGCAAGTCTGTGTTCTTGTACATTGAAAGCTAAGGGACTTACCAATTGAAGTAGGTTTGATTGATCTGCTTAAGACAAAAACCATATTTTTCTGACAAAGTGTTAATAAACTTTCTCAGGCAGTTGTAGGTTTCTTTCAAAATCTTACCATTTGTTTTTGATGTAATGAAATTTGTAGAGAACTGTTATAAGGTTTTAATTGAATTTCACAGAAGAAGCTCTGATGTGACCCAAAATAGAAGAGCAAGAAAGCCCAGCCCCCACACCCCCACACCATGAAGCAATGCTCTGCATAATCATTGATTAAATACCCAAAGTAGAAAAGAGAGGACCAGCTCTCAAATAATTAGTGCCAGTTAATGAAGACTTCAGATATGGTAAGTGGATGTTGATAACTTTTGTAGGACATAAGAAGATGATGAAAAAGACTGGCAGCTCTGAAAAAGAAGTGTTTATTAAAACACCTTTTAAATAGTTGTAGGATCTGATGAAAAGCCACCTTTAAAGGAACTTGTTAAAAGAAAACCCACATGAAATCAGTAATTTCACCACCTGCAACTTTCACAGAACTTTCTTAGCTTTAGTGAAAGCATTTACATATTTTGTAGAGATCTTAATATATGCTAACTAGATTCTGTGTGCACCCTGTATTGGTGGATTATGTTAAAGGAGGTTTGGGGTCATGCTAAATGAAGAGCTGTCATACTTAAGTAAAAACTGACATATTTAAAGTTTTTTTGTTTATTTTTATTTATTTATTTGACAATGACAGAGAGAGGAAGAGACAGACAGATAGAGAGAGAGAGAAAGAGAGAGAGAATGGGCCCGCCAGGGCTTCTAGCTACTGCAAATGAACTCTAGATTAGTGCACCCCCTTGTACATCTGGCTAACATGGATCCTGGAGAATTGAGCCTTGAGGCTTTACAGGCAAGTGCTTAACCGCTAAGCCATCTCTCCAGCCCAAAACTGACACATTTAAAATGATTTAGCTCAGGTGGCGAAGTATTTGCTTCACAATCATGTGGATCTGAGTTTGACCCCCAATACCCATGTAAAAATGCCAGGGATGTTGGCTCATGCTTGTAATTCCAGCACTGGGGAGGCAAAGACAAGAGGCTGTTTTTAGTAAAGTATAACAGCTTTTTATTATTAACATTCATGCTTTTCAAAGAGAAATTTCAGTTTAACACTTTAAAATATTAGAAAATGGAGCCAGGTGTGGCGGGTCATGCCTATAATCCCAGCACTTGGAATGCTGAGGGGAAAGGATCAGTGTGAATTCATGTCAGCCTGAGCTAGAGTGAGATTTTGGCTCAAATTAATTAGAGAATGCCAAAAAGTTATATTTCTTTTTTTTCCATTTTTTAAACTTTATATTGACACCCTTGGTATATATAGACAATATACCATGACCATAATTCCTTCTCAGGTACCAGCTCTTTTTCCTCTGCTAGCCACACCCGCACCCCCCACCCTGCCACTCAGTGAATCGATTTTCTACAATCTGTCCCTCAGAAAGTCCTATCTTTTATGTGAGGTAAATGCTGGTGGAAGATAGGGAGGACATAATTAGTAGCATGTTATTGAGCACTAGCATTTACCAGGGGCTGATATGGCAAAGAAAAAAGGGACATGAGTATAGTGTTTTTGATGATCCCACTTAAGAAATGACAATACCAACAAACTAGACTCTCTGTCATTTTTTTAAAAACTAGTTCCTGACTTTAATGTAAAAATCTGAATTCTGGTGATTGAACCAATAGGATATATACACACTGTCATCTTGACCCTGGACTGGAAAGAAAGGGCAGGAAAGAGGAAGCCATTGGGGGTCCTTGTTGGAATGTGGAAGAGTACAGCTCTTAGATAAGTAGGGGATCACCAAACAGGGAAGAGGCTTACCTTTATCTATCTCTGATTTTATAAAAGTATTTTCCCACAGTATCACAGTCTCAGCATAAAATATAAGCATGCCCGAGGGGGTGGAGAAAGGCCAGAAGAACATTTAGGAACTGCAGCCTATCACTTCAAGATCAGATGGAGAAAATACAGTGAGTGGCATTATACTTGTTTAACAGCAGGCATTACTTGGCTAGCAAGGACAATCATTTACAGTGCCTTCATTGTTCAAAGCCTTGCAATTTATTTCCTTCTTTTAAAGTATGGCAAATATAATCTGTTGGAAATAGTAAATGAATACTTCCACTTTAAAAGGATGATGTAATGTGCATATCAAATATTGTGCAAGGGTGGATGATCACTTTTGAACAAAATTAGTGTTTCTCTTTCTCATCCAGAGTCATTTTTAGTTCTTCTCATACTTCCACACACATTTTCTGACCTTATTAGTGAATGTAGGTTTCAGAGGCATTCTGTAATTTGTGGAGCTGGCATAAATACTAGGGATTTCCATATCTAGAAGCTGTTGAAGAGGTTCAATCAGGACTCTGGCAAAATCGCCATGGCTCAGAAGTGTTTTCATAAAGATTTTATCCCCATCAAATACCTTTAATGAAAATCTTTCTCAAATCATCCACATATCATCAATGGGTATTTATTTAGTACCCATTTGCAAATGAGTCTTGGCTGGATAGTTTTCAAACAGGTTGAACATCTGTGGCTCTTGCTACTGGAAATTTACAGTAAATAAGGGCCTAGGACAAAAGGAAAAACAATAACCCTCATATGATTTTTTATATAAAGACAAATGATACTTTAATTGGCAGCTTTATCATTGGAGCTGAAATGCTGTGGCCTTTTAATTTTAAATGGCATCTGCAGACTCATGTGCTGCAGGCACACTGAGAGACAATTTTGCTTTCTTGGATAAGTGCTTGGGACTTCTTTGCCTGGCTCTCGTTTAAGGATGCATGGCAAGCAGGACAGGAAAATCAAAAGAGACCATGAACACTGCACATTCCTTAACCTTATAGGGAGCTCTTTCTGTCAGGCAAGGTGTAATGGGCATTTCCAAGATAAACTTTTGAAAATAAAGATTTTAGTCATAGGGATGAGGAGTTAATTAGAGCAGGCCCTGAATTATCTGTCTTGCCTCAGAAGACATGTGGACCTACACTGGCTGGTACTCATTACCTCTTCACATCACCACTTAGGTGCGAAAAGGTGGATTTGGTATCAGCTAAGCATGACAGAGTCCAAGTATCATAGGTCGTGAAATTCATGAATTCAGGCATTTTCTTTAAACACATAAATCTAAGGTAGGCTGTTTTGGTAAAATTTACAAAAGACATATATGACCATGTGAAATGCACTATGAAGAGGGACAGCTGCCCCCTCCTCCCTTGAGTGGACAGTGCGTATGGGTCCCTATTATTTCCCAGAACTTCTTTTCACAGGATATTTTTTAGAGGAGAAAGGCTGGTTGTTAGGGTTGTTTGGGTGGCCCTCTACTTTGACAGTTTTGTGCAGTGTAACCTTTTTTACTGTGCTCTTCTTCCATGATACATCTGCCCAGTTATGCAGAGGCATACAACGGTACATAGGGGCTTCTTTCTAAAAGTTCACCTCTATGATAGTTCCTTATTGCACATGCACTCAAAACCAGTCCAGGTTAGGTGAGTTCCTGTTCTGCTCATCCCAGATCTATCTAAGACACATTTTACTAGAAGCTGGTCACAAATAATGGTTGCTAAGTGAAGGAGAAGCTCGCTCATTGTTAGCAGCTCAGTGCAGGTAGGTACCTAGGTTGCTGACAGGGTGTTCATGTGTTTTGTGATGAAAGGGGAGTGTTTACTAAATTACTCCCTATGCTTGTCTGCTTCTAAAACATTGTAGAGCCCCTCACGGGCTTTGGTCAGGACAGAAGCAAATGGAAGAAACTGAAATTCATGCTTGGGTGTCTTTTTGTAAAGAAGTGTCTTCCAGTGCATTTCAAAAGGGGAATGTTTGAAGAAAGTTTCTCTAGTTTCCAACACTTTACTATCTGAGTTACGGTGGTTATTCTGCCACTTACATAAGGTCTGCTATGTTATTTTTTCTCTGCAATATTGCCAGACATGGTTGAAGGATGGGATGGAGACTGAAAATGAACTCACCATTTTGAATATTTTAGGTCAAGCCTATTATTGTCTTTGTGTCATCTGAATATCCTTCAGGAGAACATAAAAAATAATTAGCTGAGGAATAAAAACAACAACAAAAAAATATCTATTTATTTTAGCCTTGGAAGAATTTAATAAAAGAATGGGCACATGCTGTATGAATGGGTACATGTTTGAATGTAAACTCTCTCTCATAGGCTCATGTGATTAAACATGTGGTCTCCAGCCTGTGATGCTGAATTGGAAGGCCATGAAAGCTTTCAGACTGGGTCACTGGTGGCAGGCCTGAAGGTTTTACTGCCCAGTCCTTCTTTCTGTATACTCTCTGCTTCCTATACCACCAATACGTGAGGCAATGAACACCACCCTCTTGTTAACTTCAGAACATCCTGCTGCCATGTCTCCCTCTCCGTGATGGAATGCATATCCTCATACTATGAGCCTAAACAAATCATTCCTTTCTGAGCTTTTTGTCACAGCAATGATATATTAATGACAGGTATGAACCACATATGAACAGAAGGAAGAGGATGGGAAGGGGGAGAAAGGGGATGATATTGGGAGTGAATATGGTTAAAGTACATGATAGGCTTGAAAGAAACTTTATGATACCCATCACTGTATAATAAATATACACCAATAAAGTCCTTTAATTAAAAAATTAAAAATGAGAAAAATGATTCTGAATATTTGGATATGAAAGTATTGGAAAATGTTATTAATGGATGCTTAAGAAATGTTATTAATGGGTGCTTAAAAGCTTTCAAAGAAAATCCAGGGCTAAACACTGTCTATGTCATAATTCTTCAATAAATGTCATCCAATACACCATAGTTTGCATTCAGGTTTGCCATTTTGGGCTGACTCCTGTAAAAGAAAGCTGAATTTTACTGAATTTTCACTGGTAAGCTAAATCCTTACTTTGTCATCACAAGTTATGTGTCTTGAAGGACGAGTTACTTTTTAATTTATTTTCTAAAAATAACCCTCTGAAATAATAATAGTGGAGTAGAAATAAAATGATTAAAAAATAACTGCAACTTTGAAATATTAAAAAATAACTGCAAATAGGTCACAGCTAGGCTACCTATAACATACTGGGCTATGAGTTAATTATACCTTTTTCCAAATCTTCAGTTTTTTATTTTTATAACTTTGAAATAGGATGGCCTACTTTAGAACTCAAAGATGGGTTTTACTTGTATATAGGCTTCCTGACATAGAACACCATGATCGTCATGGTGGGCAAAGATGATGGCCTATGATGTGTGTAGGACCCCCATGCTCTCACCAGATGCTGCTTACGGGGGATGGATCCCCACTTCTGTGGGTTCTGGATGCTGAGGACTCACAGTGCATGCTTTCCTGGAGATGGCTCTTTTCAGACAGTGATGACCAGCCTGCAGATGCTGATCAGTACCCGCCGTGGAGTGGTGGTGTCAGCTCTCTAGCCTCTGCTTGGCACCACTGTGAGATCATATTCATGCTGCTGCACTCCCTGATCGGTGAGGGCCATGATTCTGAAACTTACATGCTGTCCTACTCTCCTCCTCTCTACTGCCCACTTCCTTTAGCCTCTTATTACCCTCTTGTAGTTCATTTGCCAAAGAATCCCCAGTGTTTTCCTTCCAGGGAATTTAACTTAAGCTAAAAAGCCAGACTATGTCTAGTGTTCTCTATTTTCCTTTGAGGTTTTGATAGATTGGAATAACAAAAAGTTGGTGGAATGATAGAAGGAAGGGTTACAGTATGATATTTCAGCATTTATAATGCCTGGCTAGAAATCAATGAGGTGAACTTTTAAAATTAAGTACAAATAATTTCAGAAGTACTTGGCATCAAATGAGTATAGTGTCCTTCTGCTAAGAAATGAATTTTGGCAATCACTTTGAAACCAACCAATGCATTCTGGCATGGTTTGACATTTGCCCCCTGGTCAGGGTCAGGCATTCTGCGATGCCAGATAGTCAATTTCAAGCATTGCTGGAGCCACAGAATGAGCCATTCCTATGACAACGGAAGAGGCAGGTGATGCAGGATGCTCGGGCTTCTCCTGGCACCTGCAGTGAGGACAAAGCCAGATGCCAAGCTGTTTTCCCGTCTGCTGTTGACTACACTCTGAATTAGCTAAAGAGGACTCAACACCTGTTGACTGAAAAACAGTTTCAGCTACAAAATAAACAAATAGCATTTTATGAGAACCATAAAGTTAATAACAAAAATCACTGTTATCAATATTGTGTGTCTGGTGTTCAAAGGATCCTTGTTGGAATCTGTAAACAACTGAATTACTCTGGGAAGTGGTGATTCACATGCTAAGAGGTCATTTTAGAGGCAAGCTTTGGAAAACCTTGCCTTGAGGTAGCAGATGTTTTGAAAAGATAGTTAGATTAACCTTTCTCCCCCACCCTACTTCCAATTTGAAAATGAAGTGGCTTGATGAAGTAAGTGTGTTGGAATGCTGAGCACCAGGAGGGGTGCAGGGAATGAAAAGGGGCAGGATAACAGAGGACTTCATGGTGTTTCAGTTCTTATTCTAAGGAGGGAAGGAGGGAGGAAGGGAGGAGGGAGAAATAGAGAAAAGCAAGAAAGCTATTACATTTGCATTTTAGTGAACAAGTTTCAAATAAACATCTCATTGAAATTTCTGAACTCTAGCTAGAAGATATGAAGTTCTTTGCTCATTTTCATATGAGAAGAGTGAGATGTAGATGTAGTCACTTATCAGAAGTCACAGAATTATTGAGTGATTCAATAAAGACTGCCTTGTGGTTTGATTCTGAGTCCTGGCACACTGCTTTCCTGAATGGTCACAGTAAGAGTTTAACAAAGGATAGTTCAAATCCAAGACATCAGAGCTAGCACATATGCACAGGGAAATGATGCATTTAAAGCACATGATAATAAATGCAGGACAAGGGAGAGATGAGTGAGCATGGGTGACACTGATGTTACAAACCATGTCTCATTCACATACAGAACCTTGCTCTCTGCACATCAGAAGGAAAGCCACGGCTATTTGCCCTGGCAGCTGTCTGACTCAGACCACAGAAAGCACACTATATGTTCCTGAATCATAGTGATAAGTCTACATCATTTAAACATAAATGAAAGGGGATAGAGGGATGGCTTTGTGAATACAGCACTTGTCTGCAAAGCCTAAGGAATCATGTTCAAATCTTGAGGTCCCATGTAGACAGATGCACAGTGACACAAACACACAATGTCGCATATTCACACAAGGGGGCACATGCGTGTGGAATTCACTGGCAGTGACTGAAGGCCCTGGCACAACCATATTCTCTCTTACTCTCTCTTTCTCTCTTGCTCTCAAAAATAATAAATAATAAAAAGAAAAATAAAAGGATGGTACTCTACTTCTATAAATTTTTTTCCGATAAAACTCCCTATATATATAAAGGGGGTTTTTATTTACAAATGAGTGGGTTTTCTGGTATCTTGCTTTGTCCTTCTAAGTTTAACACCATGTAAGACATTGTTTTGTGGTGGTGCAGTGGAAACAGGTGGTTCGGTGGGAAGAATCTCAGAACAGGTTATTAAGGCAGCCCTATTAGATAAGACACCTGGTGCGTTGATGTAAAACACCTGAGTTGGATGGTAAGTGAGTAGGAGGAAATCCTAGAGGTTTTCTTTATAAAGAAAAATCCTTAGCATGTTCAACTGGTTATCCTTCTCATACTATGAAGATTTAGGTCAATGCAGTCAAGTAGGAGCATGAGCTCATCCCTGTAGTTCCAGGGTGTACTTTGTAGTTGTACTATTTCTAGAGGGACTTTCCTTTGCCTGCTTCATAGAGCAGTATTTGATGAAGGCATATTGAAGACCATTTATATTTGTTACCCTGACATAATGCATAGTGTAACATAAAACACCACTCAAATTTAAATTGGTAGACTATTGCTTATAATCAAGCCTCATAGTATAAAATGTCAAAGGACATATACAGAATTTATCTAATTTTAAGTTGTAGAAGCAACATTAAAGAAAATATTAAGGGCTGGAGAGATGACTTAGCGGTTAAGTGCTTGCCTGTGAAGCCTAAGGACCCCAGTTCAAGGCTTGATTCTCCAGGACCCATGTGTTAGCCAGATGCACAAGGGGGCACATACATCTGGAGTTTGTTTGCAGTGGCTGGAAGCCCTGGTGTGCCCATTCTCTTTCTCTCACTATGTGCCTCTTTCTCTCTCTGTTACTCTCAAATAAATAAATAAAAATGAAAAAAATTAAAAAAGAAAATATTTAAAGTTATATTTGAATAGTGGCTTTATAGGTAGTTTATACTTATTTTCTTATATTTTTCCATTATAACATATGCTTGGCATATAATATTTTTATTGTGAAAACAGCAACCTTACCAAAAGCAATCTACACATTTGATGCAAGAAGAATATATATTAAAGAAGTCAGAAGTGTTGTCAATCTTAAATGTTTTATCTCAGCACTGGGGCAATGGTTAATTTTTGTTTATTTTTTATTTTTATTTATTTGTTTGAGAGACAGTGGGGGAGACAGAGAGAGTGAGAGGGAATGAATGGGCACTCCATGGCCTCCAGACACTGCAAATGAATTCTAGGCACATGTGCCACCTTGTGTGTCTGGCTTACATGGGTCCTGGGGAATTGCACTTGGGTCCTTTGGCTTTGCAGGCAAGTGCCTTAACCATCCAGCCATCCCTTCAGCCCCCTTTTATGTTTTTTTTTCCACTTTATTCTTATTTATTTATTTATTTATTTGGTTTTATTGAGGAAGGGGTCTTACTCTAGCTCAGGCTGACATGGAATTCACTATGTAATCTCAGGGTGGTCTCAAACTCACAGCAATCCTCCTACTTCTGCCTCTTGAGTGCTGGGATTAAAAGAGTTTGCCACTATGCCCAGCTTTATTTATTTATATATAATAGGTTATACTCTTTTATTCCCTGCCCCCTACTCCCATTACCCTGGGAGCCTCCTCAGTGGGGTTATGGTATTCATTGTGGGGTCATGAAGGCCTCAGTCAGTCCCTTTGGGGTAGCATGGAGTCCATGCCTCAGAAAATTCCTGCCTACTCTGTAGCTCTTACAATCTTTCCACCCCCTCTTCCACAATGTTCCCTGAGTCATGGCAGGCCTTTTGGCAAACTGATTTAGTGTTGAGCCTCTGTAGCCTCTGGATTTCTGCTTTTATGGGTTTTGATTGATTGCTGTGTCTGTCACCATTGCCCTGGAGCTTGTTGTCAGGCTAGTAGTAAAAGCAGTATTCATATTGTCACTTCCCCCTGTGAAATTTCTTCTGGGCCCTGGCACATATGGTAGAGATGCCACAACTGGTGGTGGGTAGTCAGCTATCTTCTGATCTTATTGATGGTGCATATTTTTTTTTCAAATTTTTATTTATTTATTTTATTTGAGACACAGAGAGAAAGGGAGTGAGGGAGAGAGAGAGAGAGAGAGAGAGAGAGAGGGAGAGAGAGAGAGAGAGGAAGAGAAAGATCACATCAGGGCCTCTAGCCACTGCAAACAAACTCAACACATGTGCCATTTTATGCATCTGGATTATGTGGGATCCGGAGAATCAAACCTGGATCCTTAGACTTCACAGACAATTACTTAAACTGTTAAGCCATCTCTCCAGCTCTTTTTTTACTTTTATACTTGCATAACATGCATAAGCATGATCCTTATCTGTACTGTATGATGGAATATTGTTGGCTCAGGTTTGATTCCCTGGTACACACATAAAGCCAAGGGATGCAAAAGTCTGGAGTTCATTTTCAGTTGCAAGAGGCACTGGGACACCCATTTTTTTTTCTCTCTTTGCTTACAAATAAATAACCAAATTATTTTTTGAAATGCTAGAAAGAAAGCAATAACTACATATTTCAAATATTTTCCCAAATTACTGCAAATTATGTTATGTGCATATGCATATTATGTAGGTATTAATGCGGACATAATTTTAATTATTATGATATAGACTAAAGCCAGATTTAACAGTACATACTATATTTATAGTACTCAGGAGGCTGTCAGGAAGATTGAAAGTTTGAGACCAGCACATACTACAGAGAACTTATCTCAATGAACAAATGAGTAAATGAATGAAATATGACTACGTTTACCAAAACTAGATTACCCTGAAAAATAGTGAATTATTATATTCTTATGTATGATCTAAATAATAAAACTAGTCAAGTAACTGTATAAATTGTATTTGAATTTCTAAATGTGTAGTCCACTAATAATAATTCTATTTAGAATGTGTAGGGAGCCAATGCAGACGCCATTACAAGATGATGCTGGCTTCCCGCCAGTCTTGAGGTAAATACTTCCTCATTTAGGCAGCAACCTCCCTTGAGGTTGTGCATGCGCTTGATGCACCTTGTCCTGAGCCTATCCCGTGGCTCCTGTGGGTGGGTGAGCCTATGGCAGCCAATCAGCAGGCGTCCCATAGTATTCTGCCCTATAAAAGCAGCTACACTCCTGCGCCCCTCGCCCCTCGCCATCAACTTTCCTGTTAACCAAGAGGCTCTCCAATAAAGTGTGATCGAGAAGGATCTTCGTCTGGTGGTCGTTCTTTCCCTGCAGGACAGGGGCTCGCCCCAAAGTGGTGCCGAAATCCTGGGACGCCAGGTGTTTTGTGGTCACCGGGTGAGGGGCCGAAGAGGATCCAGAACTTGACACACGGAGAGGAAGACGTCGGAGAGGAAGACGTCGGTAAGTCATCCCCAGTCATAATGTTTTTTTACTTAGATCCCTACCTGGTCCTTGTTATTTTCATTCCTGTGTGGTTTATTGTCCTTGTCGTTTGCTGTGAGCGCAACATGGGCAACTCAGAGGACAGAATTGGTAAGGGTACACTGCCGTTTTGGCGGCTGATTCACTCTTGCTTAAGTAAAGAAAACCACATGGAACTTATTAGAAGGGGACGGGAAGTTCTCGCAAGGTATCAGGATAGCCTTTCTGAGTCAGATTCAAATGGGGAGTCAAAAACTAGGCCTAGAAAAAGAAAAAAAATAAAAAAGAAGGGATTAAACAAAGATAAAAGTTTAAAAGATGAGCTCAGAGAAACAGGTGAAATCTATAATTGCCCCCCCCCCCAGGGGGAAAAAGGAGCCTTTGACAGGCTCTATCCTCCCATTGAGGAGCTTACACATGCAAATGTACTTGACACAGATAAGGAGGCTAGCTCCGATTCTGCAGAGGAGGAAGAAGAAGAATTATTTCAAGGGGAAGAGGAAAGACTAAAGGAGGCCACCGCCTGTTATAAAAGGGAGCAGACAAAGGGGCCTAAAGGCCAAGGGTGTAGTCTTTTACAGTCGATAGAGCCTTCTGCACCCCCACCCTATAACTCCCCTGGAGACACATGCCGCTTCATTAAAACCTCCCCTGGGGACACATACCGCTTCATTAAAACAAAAACCTGGTCGCGGCTGGCCTCCGCTATTCCCGTTTTTGAGGACCCAGTAACTCAACAAAGGAGACATGAACCAGTTCCCTATAAACAACTAAAGGATTTGGTTCAGGCTGTCAGGGTTTTGGACCAGGTGCAGATTATTCCATTGCGTTGTTGCGCAGGATTATTACAGCAGGGCTCGGAGCCTATAATAAGAATGTTTAGACCCGATTCCCCTCAAATTGTTGAATGCCTAATTGTTTTGGAGGCCTTTCAGACATTCTCTATTTCTTTTAACTTGTTCACGGATTCCTTATATGTGGCTAATGCGGTTGCTGGCCTAGAGACTGCTGCTTCTGTTTGCTCTGCTAGTCTGGTGTCTAATATTCTTTTACAACTTCAGTCTTTAATTTTGCAGCGAACTTGCCCTTTCTATGTCTTAGATAATAAATAAAAAGGACCGGATCTTGGTAATAAGATCCAGGGGAGCTGTTTGTGTTTTTCCACAGGAACAGGATTCTCCTCATTGGGTTCCAGCCTGGCTGGTGAGGACAGTCAAGCGATCTCCGGAGGGTCCAGAAGACAGTAAGGTCCATCAGGGCGGAGATGATAAAGGTCTTATGGACAATCTTCCTCCTGTGCCTGGAATCCATTAGAGGAGAGCCACGTTGGGGTATTCTGTCAACCTTTCCCAAACCTATGCCGGTGGTCCATTCTGCCACGCGGTCTTCCCTCGCTTCTTTACAACTCCATTTTCAAAGTGGATTTTATGTGGAACAAATGGCAGCTGCACAGACTTTACACCCTTTGTACTGTTACAAGGAGGACTTGTAGCTTGCAATAATGTGCCCGGGACCCTCCATACGGAGAATCAAGTGGAAGAGGGTGTTAATGACATTGGACATGGCTGTGGGAGGAATACTTCCTTTGCCCCTGCGCCGGCGTGTGTTCATCCACTGTTTCTGTTCGTTCTTAGTAACTTCTTTTTCAGTAATTGTACCAATGCTTCCTGTTACTTGTCTCAATGCTGGAATGCCAAGGTATTCAAGAATGCTATAGTCCTTAGGGTGCCCCGGTGGGTCCCCGTGCCTGTAGAGGCCCCCAGCACGCTATCGCTATTCAGACAAAAAAAAAGAGATTTTGGTATCACGGCAGCGGTGATAGCGGCTGTGGCCGCAATAGCAGCTGCTGCCACAGCAGCCGGTGTGGCCATAGCCACTTCGGTACAGACTGCTGAAACTTTGAATAGTTTGGCCTCCTCCACTACCGTGGCCCTGGAGACTCAGACAGCCCTAAATTCCCATCTAAAGAGTGTTCTCTTATTTTAAGGAATGGGTAGGAGTGGGAATGTTCCTAGTGTGCTGCCTGGGAGGATGAGTACTTTGCCTCTGGTTGATTTGCCGCCTGCGAACCCAAACCAAGAGGGACAAGGTGGTCATTTCTCAAGCGCTTGCTGCCTTGGAAAGTGGTTCCTCCCCCCAAATTTGGCTGTCAGCTTTAAAAGGCATATAGCTCCCCTGGCCCTTGCACCCTCAGGGTCTCAGAGTACCCATTGCATGAGGATGGGCAGGGATCTGGTAGCTTTCACTTGACTGCCGCCTTTGCACTCTCAGGGGATCTGTCCCATTGCACTGAAGAAGGGGAGGTTGAACTTCTTCCCTTGATCGGTCAACACATCATGAGGTGCGGACCTGATCGGGAAGGTGGCTATTTTTCTGAGCTATACCATAAGTTAATAAAAAAGGGGGAACTGTAGGGAGCCAATGCAGATGCCATTACAAGAATGTTTTTGTTTTTTTTAGCTTATTTCTCATGATTTACAAATAATAGCTTGAAGTATCTTTTGTGAAACCATACTTAATCTAAATATAATACAGGAAATTGTTAGTAGAAGATAAATAAGTAGAATACCCCCATGAACTTCAGAAGATTTTTTGCATGTAATATACTTCTCAATATGCTGTAAACAATCTTTTAACTAATTCAAAAATTAAAATATTCTCACATCCACTCTAATTCTACTGAATTTCATATGTTGGGCCATTTCAAAAGCCCACAGAACCTTCTCTAAAATGGATCATATATTATGGCATAAAGCATGCCTCCATAAATTCATTTTGGAACACAATGCATTAAAGCTAGAAATTAACAACAAGAGAAACGGCAAAAAATAAACCAGCTCTTGCAGACTGAACACTAACAATAAATGGGTCGTGGAAGAAATCAAAAAGGAAACTGTAAAATATATAGAACTGAATGATAGCAAAACATAACATACCAAAACTTATGGGACAAAATGAAGGCAGTCCTAAGTAGAAAATTCATATACAAAACATCTTCATAACAGACAGAGAGAATTCAAATGAATAACCTAACTTTCCACCTAAATATGATGAAAAATAATAATAATTTAAACCCAAGCATTTAAGATGGAAAGAAATAATTAAGACCAGAGCTCAAATTAATGCATTGGAAACTAAAAAGACAACTAAGAAAGTTGATGAAACTAAGAGTTGGTTCTTTGAAACAATAAACAAGATTGATAAACTCCTAGCCAATTTGATCAAATGAAAAAAGAGAAGTCTCAAATTGACAAAATTAGAAATGAAAAGAAAGTGGTCACAACAGACAGTAATGAAACTGAAGGAATCATCAGAACATATTTCTAAAACTTTTATTCCACAACATTGGATACCCTAGAAGAAATGGATGGATTCCTAGATATATACCACCTTCCAAAATGAAATCCAGTGCAGACAAATCTCCTAAACAAGCCTACTACATTTATTGATATGGAAAATGTAACCAAAAACCTCCCCCAAAGAAAAAGTCCAGGACTTGATGGATTCTCAAGTGAATTCTATCAAACCTTCATTGAAGCACTGAAATCTTTTTTTCTCAAGCTGTTTCAGAGAACATGGAATACTCCCCAGCTCCTTCTATGAAGATAGTACCACCCTAACACCCAAACCAGACAGAGATACAATAAGAAAACCATAGATCTATATCCTTTATGAACTGGGATGCAAAAATCCTGAACAAAGTCTTCACAAACAGAATTCAACAACACATGTAAAGTATCATCCATCTCAATCAAGCAGGCTTCATCCCAGGGAGGCAGGGATGGTCCAACATATGAAATCAATTAACAGAATACACCACATAAACAATCTTAAACACAAGAATCATATGATCATTTCAATTGATGTAGAGAAGAACACTTCAATGATCAAAATACTAGGCATAGAGGGATATATCTCGACAGAATAAAGGCCATATTTAAAGCACCTAAAGACAGAATCATACTTAATGGAGAAAGACTCAAGGAGTTCCCTTTAAGATCAGGAACAAGACAGGGGTGCTCACTCTCATCACTGTTCTTCAAGGTAGTATTAGAAGCCTAGCCCAAGTAATAAGGCAGGAGAATTATATAAAAGAGATACAAATTGGAAAGGAAGAATTCAAATTAGCCCTAATTGCAGGTGACATGTTCTGACCCCAAATATATGATACATGAGTGACCCGAAAGACTCTATCATAACACTTCTAAAGATAATAAAATTCCTTTACCAAAGTCGTAGGATACAACATCAACACACAAAATCAGTAGTCTTCCTATAGGTAAAAGACAAATATACAGAACAAGAAGTTAGCAAGGCTGTCCCACTTTGAACACTAACCAAGGATATAAAAGACCTATATAATGAAAACATAAAAACACTCAAGAGAGAAATCAAAGAGGACATGGCAAGATGGAAGGACCATACATGTGCTTGGATGTGTATAATTAACATGGTGAAAATGGCAATCCTACCAAATGCAATATACAGATTCAATGCAATACCATTAAAAACCACAGCATCATTCTTCACAGATAGAAAAAATAATCTCAAACAAAAAAATTCAAAATTCATATGCAATGGCAGAAGGCCTCAGATATCCAAAAATATCCTCAGCAAAACACCTCTCGCTTTTGTGGGATGTGGAGAGTCAAACATGGGTCCTTAGGCTTTGCAGGCAAGTGTCTTAGCTGCTAAGCCATTTGACTGCAGTAGATGAGGCCCGGGAGTGCCAGTTCTCTCTGTTTTTTCTCTCTTTAAAATAATAATAATAATAATAAAAACAGATATACTTCTGAAGAAATCATCCTTCCCCAATCTAAAGTTATATCTACAAAACCATAGTAACAAATACAGCATGATACTTAGTGTAAAAACAGACATATAGACCAATGGACACAGCCCTTAGTTCAAGAAACTAAAGTTACTTGACTTTTGACCAAGTTGCTAACAATGTACACTGAAGAAAATATAGCATCTTCAACAAATGTTGATGTATAAATTGGATAACCACATGTAGAAAAATGAGACTAGACCCACTCTTCTCACAAAGCACAAAAATCAACTCCAAATGGATTAAAACCTTCAATATGAGATCTGAAATTCTCAAACTACTTGATGAAAAAAATAGGGGTAACTCTTCACCATACAGGAATGTAGAAAGACTTCCTAATCAATATACCAGTAACCCCAGAAATCCCATGGAAACAGCGGGATCTAATGAAGCTGAAAAACTTTTGTACAAACATATCATAAATAGACCTAACATAATACCCACAGAATGGGAGGAAATCTTTGCCAGCTATACCACTGACAGAGGTCTAATATCTATAATCTACAGAGAACTCAAAAAACTTAGCAATAAAAAAATAGAATAATCCACTCAAAAATTCTGGCAAAGAAATAGGTAATTCTCCCAAAGGAAGAAATACAACTGGCTAATACTCACCTAAGAAAATGTTCAACATCCTAAACTATGAGAGAAATGCAAATTAAAACAACTATGAGATTTCATCTTACTCCAGTCAGGATGTCAATCATTTAAAAAAATCAAACAATAACTGTTGGCAAGTATATGGGAAAAGAGGAACCCTTATTCACTGGTGCTGGATATGCCAAATTGTGCAACCACTATGAAAATTGATATGGACACTCCTGAAAAAGATGAAAATAGAGCTACCAACATACTCTGCTCCACTCTTCACTGCAGAGATATCTGCAACCATGTTTATTGCTGAGAACTGGAATCAACCCAGATGCTCATTGTTTGATGAATGGATAATGAAGACGTGACACATATACACAGTGGAATTCTGCTTAGTAAGTAAGGAAAAATGATGTAATGAAAATTGTAGAAAAATGGGCATACTTGGAACAGATCATGCTAAGCAAACTCCAACAAGCACCGAAAGACAAATGCTGCATATTCTCTCTCATCTGTGGTTCCTATACTGGAACAGTTTGAGTCGCTGGCATAGTTGACAGACAACTCAAGGAACATACAATAGAGATGGGAGTGTTTGGAGGAAGGGCACTGAGAGGGAGGGGTAATATACATAAAACCAAATCCAATATGGATTGGTGCTATAGAAACTTTCCTAATTATAGCAGACTAAAAGATATAACTCTCAATAGAAATACTGGAAGGGAGGGGGATAGTCTGGTAAAAAGGTCCCTGGCAGCCGGGAGTGGCAGTGCATGCCTTTAATCCCAGCACTCAGAAGGCAGAGGAGGAGGATCTCCCAGAGTTCAGGCCACCCTGAGACTACAGAGTGAATTCTAGGTCAGCCTGAGCTAGAGTGAGACCCTACCTCAGAAAAAAATAAATAAATAAAAAAGTCCCTGGAGGAGGTGAGATGAAGCCTAATCCTAAAACATTTGGCCCTGGCTTGTATTAAGTACCAGAAATCATTTACAACCCACACTGAGTTGTTGATTGGAGATACCTGTGAGGTCCCCAAAACAAGACAGGCTTGTGTCAAAGCACTTGATTACACACCTGTGGTAAAAGGTAAGCCCCAATTGCTGAAGAGACCAGATCTGATAGAATCTGCGAGAAAGTCAGTTCCCAGATGGTTAGCCCACATAATACTGAAAAGCGCCACCTGAGCTGCTGGGAGAAAATGGCCGACAATATTGTGAGCAAGCAGGAGACAGTGCTATATGCAAGTAACCAGCCTTACAAGATGTATACACCATTGAAATCGTGGCATATAGCCTCAGTGGATAATCAATGGTTCTCTGATTGCCTATGAGGTCCTCTTAGTGGAGTAGAACCCATTGCTAGAACTAGAAACCAAGTCACAGTCCTATGGAGACCAAGATTACGAACTCTAACAGAAGCTCCCACTAGCTTTTGTCAAACAGTGAGGGTACACTTATTAAAATTCTCTCTAAATGAATAATTCTTATCCATTTTACTGTATTGTGATCTTACTCTCTGTTGGAGAATCTGTTTTTGTTTCTCAGAAAGCAGTGAGAACCAAGGACATCCCTAATCTACAAATAAGATAAGAAAAGATAGCTGACTCCATGGCAGGAAGTGAAACACTCCTCTCACTAGCAGCCAGGGCCCAGGTGAAACCACAGAGAAATTGATGGGGTGAGCAAGAGTGCTACTTTCACAGTGAGCCTGACAACCTGCAATGGGGTGATGGAGACAGACATTGAGGATACTCAAAATGCAGCAAAGCAGAAATCCCAATGCTGCTGAGAGCTCAACACTAAAGCAGAGGTAAATCATACCCACTAAGGCTCAGAAGACTTTGTGGAAGAGGGGGCAGAAAGAATGTAAGGGTCACAGGGTGGGAAGGAATATCCAGAGACATTGCCACCTCCCCCAATGACTGACTACTGCTCTCACAACTCATAACCCACAACTGCATGGTAAATACCAGCAATCCCATTGAGTATGGAGCAGGGAGGAGGGAAATCATGGTACCAACATATGATGTGTCCACAGAAAGTTTCTACTTGACAAAAATAAATAAATAAATAAATAAAATGAATGAAACCCTTTAAGGTTGAAAGGAATAAAAATGCAGAACAGATCTAAGATAATATCCAAGTTATAGCACATAGCTTTAAAAAATTGTTTATTTGTATTTATTTGTTTGAGAGTGACAGACAGAGAGAGAAAGAGGCAGAAAGAGACAGAGAGAATGGGCGCATCAGGGCTTCCAGCCACTGCATACGAACTCCAGATTCATGAGCCCCCTTGTGCATTTGGCTAATGTGGGTCTTGGGGAATCGAGCCTCAAACTGGAGTCCTTAGGCTTCACAGGCAAGCACTTAACCACTAAGCCATCTCTCCAGCCCCAGTACATAGATATTATGTCACTAATTTAACAAGAATTAATCAATAAAAGTTATTGCGTTGTTGTTGTTTATACTGCATTGATAAGAAGTTAATATCCACTTAAAAATAGTTATGTAAGTTTGTGGAGCAGGTGAGCATGCAGATCTCTAGGCCAGGATTGGTTTGATGTACCTCCTGTCTCATGAGGCCTGTACTGGCTGTAATAACACAGGATGTACTCTTACTCTACAGCCTTTCAACAGGACCTTACAGTCAGCAGAAGTGCCCTACTGACAAGCCAAAGATTCAGGATTGATATGACCAATAGCCCCCAAAGTTCTCTGTTATTATTCATGTCTTTGCAGAACCCTTTCCAGTATCAAACTCTTCTTTCTTGATGGGAAACACATTCATGCATTTTAGTTGTATCTGACTCTCCCCAGGCCACAGAAGTGTGAAATTGACCAATTCCTATCATAGAAAACCCTGCCCCCACCCACCCTAGTGATTTATGCAAAAAGTAGTCACAGCTTGCCCTGTACCTGAGTTCACTCAGGGCCACATCCAGCTGAAGCTGGCTGTCACTGATGTCATTATAACCAAGGTAGGATTTTAATTTTTTAAAAAATTTTATTTATTTGAGAGCGACAGACAGAGAAAGAGACAGAGAGAGAGAGAGAGAGGGAGAGAGAGAGAGAGAATGGGTGTGCCAGGGCTTCCAGCCACTGCAGATGAATTCCACATGTGTGCACCCCCTTGTGCATCTGGCTAACGTGGGTCCTGGGGAATTGAGCCTCGAATCAGGGTCCTTAGGCTTCACGGGCAAGCGCTTAACCACTAAGCCATCCCTGCAGCCCCAAGGTAGGATTTTAAAGAATTGAAATATTTTTCTTTGATCCATCATTTACCTCCCATTTACAATAAAGTATAGTGTGTTTATTTACAATTTGAAATATTAGTAGAATTGTTTATTGTTAGAATGTAAGAAAATACTTCCTGCCTCATCCCAGGAATGAAAGAAATAATAGGTTTCTCCTAAAAAGAGCTAAAAAATAAAATGGTTCTAGTGTTTATCCCTAGTAATTATTTTTCTTGATGTGAGAACTGAACGGAAAGAAAGTACCTATTCCTTATGAGACATAATTTCTTCTCACTGGTGTCATGGGCCTAAGCTAAAATTGAACTTTCTATAATATTAAAAAGCCATTTTTTCCCTCTGAAAAATCATTCAGTATCACTAAGGTCTACCTAAGGAATCACAATTCCAATAGCCAGTATGTTCCACACTGTGAACTCTGTAGATTACTCCACTTCTAGGAATGCTTGAGACAGTGAAGACATATAAATATTAGTGCCCCATGCTGCTGTAAAAGACAATGCCTACTTCTGGCATTTTGGGTATAACAAGGTATCAGATGCTCATATGACATCTGTGAACATTCAACATAGAAGTGTACTTTCCCCTATACAGAACTAAAGCCAAAACAAGCAATTAAAAAAAAAAAAAAGCCTGTCAAATAAATACAGTTGATGAAGAAACCATTTATGGCCCAACAACTTGTCCTTTTGGGTAGAATGTGTGAGTTCAGGGGAATTGTTCACTTTTCCTGCAGCAATTTCTATGTGCTGGTTATTGTATACATGGGCCAAGCAGGTTCCACATATGCAGGGTTTTGGAGTTTGAAGATACTAATGTATTATATATCCCAGTTCCAGACAGATGCTATCTCCAGAAAGGTTGCTTGTGGAGAGGTGATGACTAGGAAGCTAATATATGCTGCTCTGATTCCATTTACTTTCTTTCTTTTTTTTTTTCTTTCTTTCTTTCTTTCTTTCTTTCTTTCTTTCTTTCTTTTCTTTCTTTTCTTTCTTTCTTTCTTTCTTTCTTTCTTTCTTTCTTTCTTTCTTTCTTTTTTTTTTTTTTTGTTTAAGGTAGGGGCTTGCTTTAGCCCAGGCTGACCTGGAATTCACTATGTAGTCTCAGGGTGGCCTTGAACTCATGGTGATCCTCCTACTTCTGACTCATGAGTGCTGGGATTAAAGGCATGTGCCACCACGGCCAGCTCCATTTACTTCTTGCAGTGTGTTCTTGTGTCCTTTACTTGCAGTAAAGTCACTTGTTTTCTTGTCTTTTATTCATTCACTCCACTATTAGCTTTGTGGCAAAAGCCGGGATGGTGAGTGATACAGTAAGAACATACTTGGCAGGAGGCATGTTAGAAATGCCTGAAGTAATCCCAGGAATTGTACACTTTAGTGCTATAGATGATAGAAACTGCTTTGGGAAAGGCATATAGAGATATAATTAAGGATGCCCTCTGCAGTGACTTTGTTGGCATAATACAAAAGAGGAGAGTTTATTCCAAAATTAGTAAAGAAGGCTTTATGGAAAAAAGTCACCATTCAGACCTCAGGGATGGGACATAAAACAATTTAGGACACTCTGTAGAGATGATGGATGAAAAGTAAGGAATTACCAGGTGGTCTGAGTAAGATTTTCTTTAGATTCATCCATTCCAAGAGGCACATTTTTCATGCTTTAATATTTCTGAAAAATGGGATGCAACTTATAGACAAGGCTGTGTCATCATTAATTGACAGTGATTTTTCATTCTTAGGAGAACATAAAAAATGACATATTTTATAGCCAGTGACACCTTAGAAAAGTTGTAACTACCTAGGGAACTGAATTCAGAGTACTATAAAGTGAATATTAACTAAACCTACTAAAGTCATATATTACGTGAAATGTTTCATTTGCTGTTTATAGTACATATATGCACACTTCAATTATCTCAAAATAATCATTTATAATGTTTGAAATACAGATCCATTTGATACTGATACTCAAGGATCATGTTTGTTTCAGTCACCATTGAGTTTTCAGCACTGATTTACCTAAGGAACTTTACAATGCCAGAGCACTCTGTTTAAGTTACCTTTGTTACTATGCCACAGATATTAAGTCTATGCTAATGCTGTTGTCTTTGTATAAAGAATGCTGTTTTTGTCACTTTCTATAGCTATTTTAATGACCATCATGTAAAACTTTTTGGCTGAGACAAAAGTTTATGTTTATTTTACAAAATAGTTTACCTTAAAATAAATTATAACAATATTTTTTACTTATTTAATTTGTGAATGTGTATCTGTTTTATGTGTGCATCTTTGTATGTGGGTGTGTATGTGTGTGTATGTATTTATATGGGCCAGAGGCTGGCATCAGGTGTCTTTCTAAGTTACTCTCCATCTTATTTTTTTTTTTTTCCTTTTAGGTAGACTGATTAAACACAGAGCTCACCAATTTGACTAGGGTAGTGAGCCACGAAGCCAGCAAGCCCCAGGATCCTCCTGTCTCTGTCTCTCTAGTGATGGGATACATGCATGCACTGCCATATTTGCCTTTTCCATGGATAGGAAACTGAATTCAGATCATCTGCTAGCAAGACAAGCATGTTGCCAACTATAAGCTATATCTCCAATCCAAATAGGACAATTAAGGTAAAACAAAAGGTCATAAAGGCTCATCATGAATTTTATTTTTGAAAAATGCTAAGGAACAATTTTATTAAAATAGAGGTATTCAAATTTGAATAAATTAAATGAAGCACTAGTGCAATGATTTAGAAATGTATTTTCATAATTACTTTCAGTTAAAGACATTTGGCACATGATACATAGTTGAAGTCTATGCATTCTTTGTATTTTATTAATAAAAATTCATCAATTTTAGGATGAGCTATTTTTAAACTTATTCAAAATAATTTTATTTATCTTCTTAATAGTAATTTTATAAAATAGCATTGAGTTAATGTAACATGATTTACATATACACATGTTTTATACAGTGTAGCAACACACATGTTTTCTCCAGTGTCAGTCATTAAGCTATTATGGCCCCATGAGAAACTGACATTTACAGTTTTCCCATTTTTATCACCACATTGTTAGATCTTGATCTCTGCAGCATGTTCATTTTAATGAAAAAGAAAGATAATAAAATATGAGAACTTACTATTTGCCTTAGAAACTATAAATATTAATCTAAGAATATAAAGTTAGGCTCCTCAAGAAGAATGTTCTAATAAGGAAAAGGTTATGATATTATGAGAAAGTTATAAGAAGGGTACTCAGATGAGTGAGAAGGCAGTTCTGGATATTCTGGAGTCCTTGGAATATTTTCCTGTGTTACACTCTGAAACATCTTCCAGTATCTTAGGGTTCCATGATTCTGACCATCTTTATTCCTGTTCCACTTGGTCATCTCATGGCTGTCCATCATTCCTTTATCTGCCACAGTTCATTTTCCATTGAGGTTAGAGACTCTCTTCTAACTAGCCACCCGTGTTTCCTGGGTGCCCATCTCCTCACATGACAAGCACCCAGGATTGTTAGTAACTGAAGTTTGAGTCTGGAAAAGTAGACACTGACTCTATGAATTTATTTTTTGTGTGTGGTGTTCATACAAGTGTATATGGATATTTGTGTGTATTTGTGCATATGTGTGGGATGCATATGCATATGTGTGTGTATTTGCATGTGGGGGCCGCAGGACAACATTGAAGGTCATCCTCAAAATGCTATCTATTCTTTTTGAGAAAAATTCTTCCATTAACCTAGAGCTTATTGATTAGGGTAGACGAGCTGGGCCAGGGATCCACCTGTCTTTGCCTCCTCAGCACTGAGATTATAGGTGTATGCCACTACACCTAGCATTTTAAATGAGTACTGGGGATGCAACTCAGCTACTCATCCTTATGAGTCAAGTACTTTACTGACTGAGCTATCTCTTCAATTCTGTTTTTATGACTTTTTTTTTGTTGTTGTTGTTATCTGAGGTAGGGTCTCACTCTGCCCCAGGCTGACCTGGAATTCACTATGTAGTCTCAGGGTAGCCTCAAACTCATAACAATTCTCCTACCTCTGCCTCCCCACCTGAGTACTGGAGTTAAAAGCATGTGCACCATACACAGCATGATTTAAAAAAAAAATGTTTATTTATTTGTAATCAGAGAGAGAGAGAGAGAGAGAAGAAATACAGAGAGAATGGCTATGCCAGGGCTTCCAGCCACTGCAAACAAACTCAAGATGCATGCATCACTTTGTGCATCTGGCTTCATGTGGTTACTTGGGAATCGAACATGGGTCATTAGCTTTTGCAGGCCAATCCCTTAACTGCTGAGCCATATATCCATTCCATATGATTTTTTTTTTTTTTAGTGTTAAAGTATTATTTTATTTTATTATTTTTTTTTAGTTTAATTTATTAGTTTTCTTTTCAGCAAATACAGGCAGTTTGGTACCATTGTTTAGGCTCATCTATGATCTACCCCCTCCCATTGGACCCTCCTTGTTGATGTAAATGGGTCGTGCATTGTGGAGTTAGCCCACAGTTATTGGTATGATAAATGTCTCTGCAAATCATGAACCAACATGTGACTCTGACATTCTTTCCACCCCCTCTTCCGCAAAATTTCCCTGAGCCATGTTGGGTTCATTTTTGGTCTGCTTCAGAGCTGAGGTGTTGGGGGCCTCTGAGGCTCTGGCTCTCTGATTTGGGAGGAGTTGATTTTTCTCTGCGTTGATTTCCTTCCCCTTTCTGCTGGTATCCGGTTCACAGGAAAACATCACCCTTGCTTGTTTCACCAATTGTCCTTAGTTTCAGTTGGGCCCCTTTTGAGGTATGTTGGGGCAGCTCTCTCCTTAGGATCTGCATCTATCTGAAAAAGAGAAGCAGATTCTCCAATGGAGAATAAGTTAGCACCAGGAAAATTGAGATAACACTTACTTTTTTGATAGACAGTTTGATAGGTGTAGGCCCTCTTGTACCCCATGATTGATGGTAGCTTGATATTGGAGAATGGGCTTGTGTTTGGGTATGGTTCTGACTTGTTTCCCAGCTCCAACTATGGGTCTAGTACCACTGAGTAGATCAGTTAGCCAAATCAAGAGCAGTTGGTTCCTCTCCATGGCTGTGTGCCACTATTGCACTTGTGTGGGCATCATATCAGGTTATTTGTTCCTAATTAGGTTAGACAATGAGTTGCTTGGACAGATATTGGTCATTTCCCCAGTCGCCCATGTAGCACCTTCTGGCACTAGACATGCTGACTGTCTGGGGACTGACTCTCTCCTGGCTTCCAGCCATGCCATTCCATTTTACGTGTCAGCTGCGTATGGAGTCTTCAGCAATAGGGTCTTACCACTGGCCTTTGGTGGGTCATCACTACTCTGACAGAAGTCTGTGATTGTTTTGGGAAACCTTGTAGGTTTCTCTGATCAAAAGCTCATTGTGGATGGGAGCCCCAAGCCTATATTGTTTGGGCCTTTGTCGAATATCAAGTAGCTATAGTTGCTTGACCCAAAATCTCTGTCCTCAAGTCTATTCCATTATTCTATACTTCTGTTTTTATGCCAGTACCATGCTGTTTTTATTGCTATGGCTTTGTAGTATAGCTTTAGATCAGGTATGGTGATGCCACAGAGGTATTTCTTTTGCTGAGGATATGTTTGGATATGCGAGGCCTTCTGCCTTTCCATATGAAATTTGAGATCATTTTTTCTATCTCTGTGAAGAACACTGTAGGGATTTTAATTGGAATTGCTTTAAATCTATATATTGCCTTTGGTAGGATTGTCATCTTCGCAATGTTAATTCTGCCTATCCAGGAGCATGGGAGGTCTTTCCATCTTCTCAAGTCCTCCTCAATTTCTTTTTTGAGAGTTTTTATATTTTCGTTGTACCTTATGATTTTTTTTAATTAAGTTCAAATAGTGTTGATTAACTAATGTTCATTTGGTTGATGCATTTATTGCTACCATTGCTATACAAATGTTTTATTGATAAAAGTTGGTTTCTTCAAATAGAAGTAATGTGGTTTAGAAATTTTAATTTTATATTTCAACATATAAGTAAATACCACCATTATTCCATTTCTGTGAAGATGTGTGTGATAGCTTGAGACCCATCATGGTTTTGCAAGTGAGAAAATCTCCCAAGTGTTAGCACACTTTTTCAACAGTCACAGAAGCCAAATTGTCAATATGACATTGAACACCTGCTGATCAAGCTGAAATCCCAGAGATGAATTAGGGACTATTGTTTTTCCCATACCAAATAAGATTTACTTTCTAAAATTGAATTGAGGTCTGAGAAAAGTACTGAATCATAAATTCCAAGATGAAAACAACAGTATGATAAAGCTGTTTTCATTTTACTTCTACCTTTTCACATCTTAAAGCATATTGAGAATTTCATTACAGTCTCAGCAAACTGGAACCCACTATAATGACATATATTTCATAATAAGCTAAAGTGTTCAGCATAATAAAATAAAATGTGTGTATTAAAGTATTTCTCAATGATATTACTATTTCATTGACATTGTCTTTCTTACAGTGACAACAAAAACTCTGAACATTTCCCAGTGTTTTTAAAATTATTTATTTATTTATTTAAGATACAGTGAGAAAAAGAGAAAGAGAGAAAGATAGAGAGGGAGAGAGAATGAGCACACCAAGACCTCTAACCACTGCAAATGAATTCCAGATGTATGTGTCCCCTTGTGCATCTGGCTTATGTGGGTACTAGGAAATAGAACCTGGGTCCTTAGGCTTCACAAGCAGGTGCCTTAACCACTAAGCAATTTCTCTAGCCACCATTTTTAGTGTTTGTTGTTGTTAATGAATAATCTTATTATATTGCTAACAGGGCAATTAACTTGTGCTAGTAAAATTAATTTTAAACTTTTAACAATTTCATTCATGTATATAGTACATTTTGATCATATTCACCCCTCACGGCCCTCTCTACCCCCTACTATACCTGCTTGAACTCCATCTTTTCCCAAACCCTCATCCTTCAACATTCATGTTGTATGTATATACATGTGTGTGACTGAGTTTGTTTAAGGCTGATTGCATGAACATGTGTGCCAACTATCTGGAGGAGGAGCATAATTCACCAGTGTCTAGACCACTGAGAAACATGACTCTTGCTTCGCCAGCAAGTATAAGCTTGCAGTTGCTGCTCAAGGACGGATGAAGTCACCATAATTTCTTCCCTACCCATGATAGGATGCTAATGTGCTCAATCTTGTGTAGGAAAGCACAGCTTCTGTGAGGCAATAATGCAGTGGCCATGTTATGCCTAGAAGACACTGTTCCCTATATCTTCCCGTCCTACTGCTGTTACATTCTTTCTACCCCCTTGTCAGGTTTGTTCCCCAAATCTGTGAGGGGCAGATATATATGTCCCATTTAAGGCTGAGCACCTACCCATCACTTATTCTCAACACTTTGACCAGTTATTTATCTGGTCATTTAAGCAGAATATTCTTTCCTTAGATGAACAGACCTATGCACATGTTATCCAGGCACTTGTGGTGAGAAGACAGTCAGAAGCAATAATTTACTTGACAGGTTCCTTTTTATTTCCAGTTTTCTTTGGTTCTCACTGACATTCTGGAAATATTGTAGACTAGTCATTAAGCAAGCAGACTGTAGAGAAAGCTTATTTTTGCACCATTCTTTCCATTTGAATTATCTGTACCCCACCCTTGTCACTCTTAGAGTTGGGAATAATAATTAACAATAATATAAATAATAATATCATTTTCTTAGGAAATTTAAGATGCTGAAAGGCACCAATGCATATAAAACCTCCTCATCAGACTAACACATTAGGCACCCAACTAGTCACCCACAGAACAAAGCATCAGTAAATCTTAGCTATTCAATACTGTCATCATCATCATCCTCAGCATTACATGAATTTTTCCACTGATTTTTTTCTATAAGATTTTAAAAAATAAAATTAAGCTGGGCACACACCTATATATAATCCCAGCACTCAGGAGGCAGAAGTAGAAGGATCACGGAAAGTTCGAGGCCACCCTGAGATTACATAGTGAATTCCAGGTTAGCCTCAGCTAGAGTGAGACCTTACCTCAGAAATCCAAAATGAATAAATAAGTAAATAAGTAAATAAATAAATAAATAAATTAAACTAATTCTTCAAAATCAAGTTATACTGTGGGTACTACTTTCATTAAAATTAATATCCTTATGTAATTTATTATGACTCATTCATTTATTTTGGAGATCAGTCTAGGCTAGATGAGATATATTTAGTTTAATATTAATGAATGGAAGTGATTTACTTTTCCAAGTGCTCAATGTGACCAGATAAAAACAAAACAAAACCCTGAACAATTAACCTAGTTTCATGTAATTTGTAGGATTTTTTTTTGAATTTCTTAATGTTAGTATTTTTTTTTGAACTCACCAAAATGTCCTCATTCTTGTATCTTTTCATTCATTTCATTGTTCTTTAGTTCTCAGATGGAGATTAATTCTCAGGTGAACAGCTTATTCTATGGTAATACCTTTCAGGTGTCAAAAAGAAAGGCAGAAAATGAACGTTGACTCCAATTTTACCTATATTCTTATTTAACAACTGCTTGAGGCAGATAACATCTTCATTTTATAAGAAAGTGTGGGAGGTGCTAAGGTCATACAAATAATAAATGGTAGTGCTAGGTTGGAATTGAGGTCATCTGACTCCAAGGGAATGCTCATTTTTCCAAGTCACAGCACACAGTTCCCAGGTATGGAGAAAGATGTATCTGAGAGAACTCTAGAGGAATTTCTTCAGTCAGAAATAAATTGTTAAAACTTACTTTCCTGGGTATTGTCTGTGTAGAAATAGCCAATCAATCATTTTACACGAATTTACATCTTGTTGCATATATGAAAGCATGCATACTTGCATGTTGGGAAGAGGGAAAAGCATTGCTGTGAACACATTTTTGTGACGGCAAATTCTTGGATTTCACTTCTTTTGTTCCTGCCCTTGGCAAAAGTGAATCTGTCATCCTATGGTCTGAACATGGCTCTGAAAATGTCACTATCCAGAGTTTTCCCCTCAGGCAGAGGCAGTCTGATCTACACAGGTAAATGAAGTGGAAGATTAAGTAATTATCTTCAGAATTTGATTAATGTGAAAATCAACAGGAAAAATTTTCACATCTCGTGCTATTTTTCCCTCAATTGTGAATGTTTAAGCCTTAATTAAGTAAATATTCTCTTAGCTGTCTGTGGGATTTTGACACCAGCATTAAAAAGGCTGAGGTAAAACAATTCTATGGCTGTTTTTCAAAGCTCCTTCAACAGAAGACCTAGGCATGGCTAGTCAAGCACAGGCACCTTCAGCCTGGGTGAGAACAGGACAGAAAACACAGCTATTGACTTCAGGGTCACACCATCTCGTCTTAGGGATCTCGGGACCACTTTCCATCACAGACCCCAAATTTTACTTTTCTTTGAGGCTCTCGAAGGATTCGCGAGCTTTCCACTGAATAACTTACCCATCTGTTAGGCACTGTATAGCTGCTCCGTGGGACTGGTTCAGCTGTCTGTCTACAACTGTTATGCTTCTGAAGTGGTTTGCTGCTATCTTTACTCCACAAACATTTTTAAAAAATATTTATTTGTTTATTTGACAGAGAAAGAGAAAGAGGAGAGAGAGAGAGAGAGAGAGACAGACAGACAGACAGAGGGAATGAGTGTGCCAGGGCTTCCAGCCACTGCAAATGAACTCCAGAAGTGTGCTCCCCCTTGTTCATCTGGCTAACGTGAGTACTGGGGAATTGAACCTGGCTCCTTTGGCTTTGCAGGCAAAAGCCTTAACTGCTAAGCCGTCCCTCCAGCCCTACTCCACAAACTTTTACATTCATCCCAGCTGCACTCCACTGGGTGGCTCCTTCATGATCAATGTCCCAGCTTTTACTTCTTTGGAAGCCTCCATTCCCTGACATTTTCTCCAGTTAGTGATTAGCTTTATTTAGGAGGTGGCAAGGTGAGAACCACAGGCAGTTTCTCAGAAGTAATTTAAGTTTCGTGGTCTTGTATTCTTGCCAGGAGATGGAACTGTAGTATATAACCCAGAATACCAGTCTGGCTGGTGGAGGCAAAGGTGCAGTATTTGATGAAATTAAGAGGAAAGTGTGGCATATGAATGTGTACCCACCAGTAACACCTAGTTATCTTCATTTTTTTATATTCTAGAGGTAGGGGTGGATCCAGTATCTACAAGGGTGTTTTTAGTTTTAAGGGTATAGTCAATTTTGTTGTATATCTATATTTATATCTGTGATCTATATACAACTATACATTTAAAAATAAATGTTTCATATATTTTAAGTAAATGTAATTTTTTATAATTAACTATAAAATTTAAATGTAGAAAGTACATAATTTCTAGTATATTATAAATACCAAAAAATAAAAAAAAATTCCATTGCCTTTAAGTATATTCAAAAAATATTCAAAAGTAATTTGGTAAACATCATTTAATAAAATGCATTTATAAATGTGTTTTTATCTATATATAAGTGCATGTATAAACATATACAAAATATATGACATAATGTAAAACTTAGAAATCTTACATTGTTCTTTCTCCTTAAACTTGCATTTCCATTCAATATTCTGCAAAGAAGTTTATTCTGATGTATTTTTGTGCTTGAAAGAATTTTATTGATTACCCTAACATACTTCTCTATTAGTAAAATTTATTTAGAAATTGAATTTGTACATAACCACAGGCTTCAAATATTAACCATGTTGCTTGTCATGGGTAATCATTATAATAGTGACATTGATTAAAATATATAAACTAAGCATTCCACATATAATTATTGGATTGTTTTAAATATTTTTATTTATTTATTTGAGAGGGAGGGAGAGAGAGAGAGAATATAAGAATGAGCATGCCAGGCGTCCAGCCATTGCAAATGAACTCCAGATGCTTCAAAGGAATCCAGATGCATGCACCACCTTGTACATATGGCTTACATGGGTCCTGAGAATCAAACCTTTGTCTTTTGGCTTTGCAGGCAAGCTCCTTAACCACTAAGCCAGTTCTCTAGCTCCAATTATTGAATTTAAAATGCCAAACTATATGGATGGGTGAGAGGATTGGTTTGGCATCTTGAATACAGGAATAGTAAAATTGTCCCTTTGCTGTGGTAGATTTGCCCTTTGGAAGGCAGTGGCTGGGAGTGCTGTTCCTTTTGTGTTACATGAGAGGTAAGGGCAGGAAGGAGAACTTCCAAAAACTCACAGGGAGATTAAGTTTCATTCAGGATACATATAGTAGTTGAGGAGTGGAAAAACCATACACTTTTAAAAATCCCTATGTTTCAGAGTAATGTTCTTTAGTTTGAAGAATCCTATTGCAAACTTAGATTACTCCTTTCTATATATTATAATTGTAGTAGACAGCTTCAGGTTGCTGGGATGAGCTTCCAATCAGGCACAGTTTATAGAGAAAGGTATTTACTGATGCTTAGAGATAGAGGGGAAGTTCCATCATGGCAGAAGAAACTTGGCCTGCTTTCACAGGCCCACACCAGGAGTAAAAACCACCACCAACACCTTAAACAAGTGCACCTCAGGAATCTCAGGCCAAGTTCAGGCACTTTGCATACCTTTGGACTGGAATTTCAAATCTAACCTCATACCTCAGGGCTGATGCCTAGGATCTGCCCACAGTGACACCTCCTTCAGCCAGGTGGCAGCAGATCTGAATTACATGCTTTTAATAAACTCCTGAATATATTGGAAGATATCCATTCAAACCACCACTGTAATCAATCAATAATCTTGACTTGGGTATAATTGCATCACTATGGTGTGAGCAATGTTCTTCTCCTGACTTTATCAGGGTCCAGAGATCTTCTACCCTGACCCACCTTTGGAGTAATGCCCATTACTCACACATTCCTCAGAGGTCTTACAATAATTTTTTTCTTCCCTGGGAGCCTTTGACATTAAAGCTATGATCACATAATCTCTAAGTATAAAAAAAGTTTTTTCTATGAAGCATTTTGAAAAATTTAATAATACCAATTGGATGCAATTTGGCCCTCAAAGTATATGGCATCATATGAAAAATAAGGATATATTCAGAAGTTACTAAACACAGATGGGAAACTAAGGTGATATAGATGAGTGAACAACAAAAAGATGGCCCAGGGTGTCAAAGGACAAGGTGGAACCAGAGACTGGACAGTTGTTCAATCTTCCTGGAACACAGAGAAAGCTTACTAAAGGATTTCCCAAAGGGCATCTGAGGAACAAATGTTAATAAGTTTCTTTGAAAGGTATAGCAATTTTATTATTTTTGTTGGAGTGTACTAGTTCTGAAGACAAGTAAAGAAAATACTTAATGCTAGATTAGAAGAGAAGATGCAAGTTGATTTAGAGGATATAAATTCCCCTGGTGATAGTCCCTTAGCATGATATTCTCCCCAATTCATTTTCTTTCTTTATTAAAAGACAGCTAACCAGATAAGAGTTTGAAAAGACTGTTTTAGGACATAATTGGAGTTAAGGATAATTCTGGCATCAAATTGCCAAGGCTATAATTTCTGGAATTAATTTGATAGACATAAAAGTTCATGATGGCTTTGGCAGGATTGCACCTGAAATATCTGGTTGACCTTGAAGCCCCTTTGAGATCTGGACTGGCAAGAAGAATGAGGACAAAGACTCAGAGGAGAGAAAGTTATGGAGGACAACATTGAGTTACAGGCTACTAGGGTCTCTGGAATAGTTGGATATAAGTGTAAGAAGAGATAGGTGAGGGTTAGAAAGATAGTTCTGTGGTTAAGGTGCTTGCTCATAAGGCCTAATGACCCTATTTTTTTTTTTTAATTTAATTTATTAGTTTTCTTTTCAGTGAATACAGGCAGTTTGGTACCATTATTTAGGCTCATCTGTGATCTACCCCCTCCCATTAGACCCTCCTTGTTAATGAAAATGGGTCGTGCATTGTGGAGTTAGCCCCCAGTTATTAGTATGATAAATGTCTCTGCAAATCATGACCCAACATGTGACTCTGACATTCTTTCCGCCCCCTCTTCCGCAAGATTTCCCTGAGCCATGTTGGGTTCATTTTTGGTCTGCTTCAGTGCTGAGGTGTTGGGGGCCTCTGAGGCTTTGGCTCTCTGATTTGGTAGGAGTTGATTTTTCTCTGCGTTGATCTCCTTCCCCTTTGTGCTGGTATCCGGTTCACAGGAAAACATCACCCTTGCTTATTTTGCCAGTTGTCCTTAGTTTCAGTTGGGCCCCTTTTGAGGTATGTTGGGGCACCTCTCTTCTTAGGATCTGCATCTATCTGGAAAAGAGAAGCAGATTCTCCAACAGAGAGTAAGTTAGCACCCGGAAAATTGAGATAACACTTACTTTTTTGATAGACAGTTTGATAGGTGTAGGCCCTCTTATACCCCGTGATTGATGGTAGCTTGATATTGGAGAATGGGCTTGTGTTTGGGTATGGTTCTGACTTGTTTCCCAGCTCCAGCTAAGGGTCTAGTACCACTGAGTGGATCAGTTAGCCAAATCAAGAGCAATTGATTCCTCACCATGGCTGTGTACCACTATTGCACTTGTGTGGGCATCACATCCGGTTATTTGTTGCTAATTAGGTTAAACAATGTGTTGCTTGGACAGATCTTGGTCATTTCCCCCAGTCGCCTATGTAGCGCCTTCTGGCACTAGACACGCTGACTGTCTGGGGACTGACTCTCTCCTGGCTTCCAGCCATGTCATTCCATTTTACGTGTCAGCTGTGTATGGAGTCTTCAGCAATAGGGTCTTATCACTGGCCTTTGGTGGGTCATCAAGTACTCTGGCAGAAGTCTGCTAATGACCCTATTTTGATCCTATAGTACCATGTAAAGCTAGATACACAAAGTGGTGCATGTGTCTAGAGTTCATTTGCAGTGGCAGGAGGCCCTGGTATGCCCATTCTCTCTCTGATGGATGTGGTGTTGAATGCCTTTAATCCCAACACTCTGGAGGCTGAAGTAGGAGAATAGCTGTGACTTCTATGCCAGCCTGAGACTACATAGTGAATTTCAGGTTGGTAGAGATACAGAAAGACTCTGTCTTGCAAAACCAGTTCAGTTAGATAAGCTATCTAGAAAGCCATGTGGATAATGTCTTCACCTGCCATTGCTGGGATTACTGGCACACACCATCACATCTGGCATTTTATGTGGGTGCTTGGGATATGAGCACAGGTCCATGGGCTTATATAGCAAACACTGTGCCTATGGATCCATCTCCCAAGCCATGACTGAATAAACTCTTGAATGAAATCAAAGAACATAAATAGTTTAACAAAATAGAAGTTAATACAAAATATACAAGCAGAAATCAATAGAGATAGACATACCGAAAAATTAAAATAAAATAAAATAGCTATAGCTGCCTGCTTTTTTTTTTCTTTTTTGACAAAGATGCCAGAATTGTACATTGGAGAAATGACAGCACCTTCAACAAATGGTGTTAGGAATATTAGAGAGCTTTATGTAAAAGAATGAATCTAAGTCCTCATATCTTACCTTGTACAAATATGTCTAAATGAATCAAAAACATTAATTTAAGACCTGAAACACTGAAGTAGTTCAGTGAAAAAATAAGGAATTTTAAGATATCAGCGTAGACACGGATTCTATGATTTGATTGGGCACGTTCAGGGTGGTATGGCCCTAGACAAGGCTCTGGACTTTCTGAATCGATTCAAGAGATAAGATACATAGTTGACAAGTGGGATTTTTTTTGAGCTTAAAAAGATTCTGTAAACAAAGAAGACAATGAATGAATGAATAAATAGCCTACAGAATAGGATCAAATATTTACTACCTGTACATCTGACAGAGGATTAATATCTATAATACACAAAGAACTTATCAAACTAAGCAAGAAATCAAATGACTCAATCAGTAAATGAGTTCTTAAAATGAACAAAAAGTTTTTCAGTGATGAAAAACAATGGGTAATAAACATTAAAAGATATTTAGCCTCACTAACCATCAAAAAGTTAAAACTACATTGAGATTTCATCAAACCTGGGTCAGAATGACAGTTATCAAGAAAACAATAACAAATGCTGGTGAGGGTATAGACCAAAGGGACACCTTATACACTACTGACCAGTGGTGGATTGTAAATAGTTCAGAATGTAAAGGAATTCAGTATGTAGGTTTCTGAAAAATGCTACAAGAGGTTTACCACATGATCATGCTAACTTCTCCTAGGTATTTAGTGAAAGAACTCCATGTCAGGGTATGACAGAGCTTTGCAAGTCTACATTCATGGCAGCACTATTCAGTATAGCTAAGTCATGGACTTGGCCTAGGTGTCTGTCAACAGGAGAATGGGTAAAAAATTGTGGTATACTGTGGGGTTTTTTTCAGCTATATAAAAGAGTGATGCTATATTATTTGCAGGGAAAATGGATGCAACTCAATAATCATATTGAGGGCTGGAGAGATGGCTTAGTGGTTAAGCGCTTGCCTGTGAAGCCTAAGGACCCTGGTTTGAGGCTCGATTCTCCAGGACCCACGTTAGCCAGATGCACAGGGGGTGCACGTGTCTGGAGTTCGTTTGCAGTGGCTGGAGGCCCTGGAGCTCCCATTCTCTTTTTCTCCCCTCCTCCTCCTCTCTGTCACTCTCAAATAAATGAAAATAAAAAACAAAATCATATTGAGTGAATTAAATTAGTCTTAGAAAGAAAAATATTATATTTTCTCTAACTTGTGGACCCAAGATTTTCTATAGATACATTAAATCATATATATATATATATATATATATATATATATATATATATATATATAATGTAAAAGCATGTATATATATATATATATATAATGTAAAAGCATGTATATATATATATATATATATATATATAAAATGTAAAAGCATATATATGTATGTATATGTGTGTGTGTGTGTGTGTGTGTGTGTGTGTGTGTGTGTAAAGGCATCTGAGATGCAGCTTCAGGTTAAGAGACAAAGGGGAAAAGTTAAAGGGTGAGCACTACCTTCCAAAAAGTGTCAATGTGTTCACAAATGTTTACCTGAAGCAACCCCGAAGAAAAGCAAAGAGCATCATTTCTTGAGGAAGAACTTCTATAGGAACTACCATATATATATATATATATATATATATATATATATATATATATATACACACACACATATGTGTATATATGTATATATATATGTATGTATGTATGTATCATGCTTATAAAAGGGCAGTTGGTTTCCCCCATAATAGACGTGCCACTAATGTTTTGTAATAATATTATATATTCTTTGTGTCATGAGACCAAAATACTAGAGACAACTACCACAGTACAAGTTTCCCCATTGTTGGTAGATTTCCACAGAATTAAATGATTTTTTTAATGACTTTGGTGATTGCAGTGTGTATGTGTCTATGTGTGTGTGTGTGTGTCTGAGAGAGAGAGAGAGAGCTAAAAAGATAGAGAAGGAGGGGAGAAGTGAGGACAAGAAGAGGGAAGGAGGAAAAGTGGGAAGGAAAGAGAGATGGAAGGAAAAAGAGGGAGAGAAAGAGAGAGGAAAGAAGGAGGAGATGGAAGGAAGGAAGGAAGGAAGGAAGGAAGGAGGGAGGGAGGGAGGGAGGGAGGGAGGGAGAGAGAGAGAGAGAGAGAGAGAGAGAGAGAGAGAGAGAGACTGACTTTAGAATACACTTTTCTTTTTTATATTTTTGATTTCTCATTTAGCCAAGGCTGACCTGAAACATACTATGTAGCTGAGACAGGCCTTGAAGTCATGGTCTACCTGCCTCCACTTTCCAGACTCTTGGATTACACACATACATCCAGTTTTAAGGTTCTAATTTCTAATGTAACAGACCCTTTGCTTTAACATGTTATTAATATTTCTCTGAGTTGTTATTTTTTAAAGACATTTAACAAATCAGTAGTAAGTAGTAAAAATGAAAAAAACTATTAATTCAAATATTTATGATGACACACCAGGGACCATATGTGGCTAAATTGGCTTCATATGACTTTTGCAGGTTGGACAGGACATTGCTCTGTCTCAGACAAATGCCTATCTGGCTCTCACATGGCAACAAATATGGTCTTGCAGATCTAGGGTTTATTTTAGCAACTTGTGGTTGCATAAACTCTACCATTTAGCTATACTCCCACCACTATATTTTATTCTTTCACAATAAGACCCCAATTTTATTTAAAAATCAATTTTTTATAAATATTGACAATTCTTACAATTAAATGAACAAAGGTAACATTTTGAGGCAAGTAGGATATATCTATAGGCCTGTTATAGCTGGTGGCTTATTTTAGTCTTTCATGAAGAAGGTATTGGAGGGCTAGAGAGATGGCTTAGCTGTTCAGGTACTTTCCTATAAAGCCCAAGAATTCATGTTCCACTCTCCAGGTCCCATGAAGACTCATGTTTCACTCTCCAGGTTCCACGTAAGCCAGACACACCGAGAGGTGAGCACACAAGGTAGCATATGCTGGAGTTCGAGTGCAGTGGCTGGAGTTCCTGGTACACCAACTCTCTCACCCTCTCTCTCTTTCTCTCTCTCTTCCTTTCACATAAAAAGGTGGTCTGTTGGGCTTGCCTCAACAAAAAATAAAATAAAATAAAAGAAGGTACTGTACTGATGTGTTAGCTCAGTTCCTATAGAAGTTCTTCCTCTAGAAATGATGCTCTTTGCTTTTCTTCGGGGTTGCTCTTCAGGTAAACATTTGTGAACACATTGACACTTTTTGGAAGGTAGTGCTCACCCTTTAACTTTTCCCTTTGTCTCTTAACCTGGAGCTGCATCTCAGATGCCTTTGTGGGACTTACCTTTGGACTCAATGACTTATGTTCTCCTTACCACTTTTTTTTTTTGTTTTGTTTTGTTTTTTGTTTTTCGAGGTAGGGTCTCACTCTGGTCCAGGCTGACCTGGAATTAACTATGTAGCCTCAGGGTGGCCTTGAATTCTTGGCAATCCTCCTACCTCTGCCTCCCAAGTGCTGGGATTAAAGGCATGCGCCACCACGCCCAGCCTCCTTACCACTTTTAAAACAAGCAATTGAGATGATGCACTAACCTTGTTATTGAGATAAAACAGGTAAATACTTTTTGTTTTTTCAACTTGAGTGGGGGAAAATATTTTGGTTTAGTCGAGTATTATTGATAGGTAGTTGCAATAAAAATGAAAGCATGGGCAGAAAAACAGTTTACACTACTCATTTATATATTTCACAAGGAAATGGTTGACTATTTTTGGTCATATAATGGTACACATTTCATAATGAGTAAGACAAAATTAATTTTTTAAATGCTGGTTGATTGTTTTCAGGAAAAAAAAAAATCCCCTAGGTATTTTTGGAATCCTGCCCTAGATTTTTATGTGAAAGCTTACTCCATCTTGAATGCACCTACCATATTAAATATCATTAAATTGCATACATAAATTAATTAAGCAGTTGGAAAATTGAATCACACAATGGATCACTGCCTTTAAACTACAGAATTTTACCTTCGGCTAAATTAAAAAGTCAGTGCTTGGTGTTTTGATATCTCTCTAGTACAACTCTTACTAGATATCAGCCTGCCTAAAATTTGGAAAGGCCATTGTTGCAAAATATTGTTTAGATGAATGTCAATATAGAAGTTATTTTGTGAAAACAATGTTTTTAGAACTAGCATTTATAAATAATGTGTAAAGTTTATGGGTGATCATTAGCCTTAGGGGCTTTCTATGTTATAGTTTTCTTGTACTTTTGTCCCTTTAAAAGCCTCTGTAAAGAATGATTGTAATCAGTACTGTGATGAACCTGAAAATGTAAAAGATGAAGACAAGGAAACAAAAAAGTATGAAGTGTTACTATCTGGTTGATCAGTCCATTAACACAATCTGATTATGGCCATTACAGGATGGCTAGCAGAGACAGGAGGAAAAGGACAGGACATGCCTAGTTTTAGGAGTGACTCAATAATTTCTCCTTCAGTGATTCTGTCACCCGTGCCAGTCAGCCAAAAGTTCTACAGGTTGAGTATCAACATAAGAAATGAAGGATAGCTACAGTGCAACCAAAGTGCTCTGGTGGCTGCCAATGCTCCTTCTGTCTATGAAGGTGCATGGCTTCACCTTCAAAGTGCAGAAAGGGGAATTCACATCATTACAATTTTATAGAAGTAATAAAACAAAAATAATTGAAGACATTGTTCTTAACTTGCTTTCCTAAATTACTAGAATCTGAAAAGACTTCTTCAATTATTCTGTCTCTCTATAGAAATTCCAACAGTGATTAAATTCCACAAAACATTAAAATATAAATTTTTGAAACTTAAAAGTACAGTACTCAAACTTTTTTCCTAATTAGACCACTGAGAATTTAATGTAAGCCAAAGTCAAGCCTGGAGTGGTAATAGAAGATGGTAATAGAAGAGAATGGATAACACAGCATGCCAGAGCCCAGCTGTAGCACAGTATAAAGCCCTTTTGTAAGAGCTGCTTTATGCCTCATAATCAGCACATGGCATGTGTCAATTATAATTTGTTATAGTATTCTAAACAAAAGTTAAGAGGGGGAAGGTAGAACTTCCATATATTCTACATATGAAAACTTCTGTGGTTTCCTGAGAGGACCTCATCTCACCTATCTTTTAATGCATGGGCTGGGGAAAAATAAAAGCAGCAATCACAATCAGTCCCTTTGATAAACGTAAATATACATTAGCAGAAAGAATGTAAGAGCCAGAGGATGGAGAGGAGTGTTATGGAATGCTGCCATCCTGGCATGACATGGCCACTGCAAACATGACCTTATAGTGACAGTCATAACCAGGATAAGTTTCATACAATATTTGGCCCATCAACATTCCATCATGGATGATAGAGGAGGGTATGATGCCCTCATTGGAGAAGTGTAAGACATTTTCTGCCATAATACAACCACTGGAGGACCCACATACTCTTCTCAATATTTTCCCCACCTATATCCATTCAGGCAACCTAAATTAAATCGATGTGTGACAAAAGCACATAAGAAAAATATAGATATTAAATGTGGTGGTTTGATTCAGGTGTCCCCCATAAACTTAGGTGTTCTGAATGATAGGTTCCCAGGTGATGGAGATTTGAGAATTAATGCCTCCTGGAGAGAGTGTATTGTTGGGGGTGGGCTTATAGGTGTTTTAGCCAGTTTCCCCATGCCAATGCTTGGCATACTCTTCTGCTGCTATAGTCCACCTTATGTTGGCCAGGGGGTGTTGTCCACCCTCTGCTCATGTGGTCATTTTTCCCTGACATCATGGAGCTTCCCCTCGAGTCTGTAAGCCAAAATAAACCTCTTTTATTCCCCACAAGCTGCTCTTGGTTGGGTGACTTCTACCAGCAATGTGAACCTGACTGCAATATTAAAATTATGAAAGGATTAGTTGTGAAGAATGAGTTCAGCAAAAAGAGATGGGGAAAGAGATCAAGAGAAGGTAATGGGAGGGGATTGTGATTGAAATACATTATATACCTACAAAAATGTACATATACTTCAGAATACTAACATTGGTTTTCTTGTTTTCCAATTAAAGTAATCAGTTTGAACACATTTTGAAGAATGTGAATCAACTTGAGAAACTGCTACTCAGCTCAACAGTGAATCAGATCAATTGGAGCTTTGTTCCCCAGTACAACTGCTGGCAGTGTTTGATGTTCATAAACACATAAAACAAGGTGTTTGTCCCAGAAGAAGTCATTGTGATAGGAGTAACTTTCAAAATACATATTTGAAAATATATTATTTATTTATTTACTTATTAGGGACAGAAAGAGAGAGAGAGAGAGAAGCAGACAGAGAGAGTGAGAATAGGGATACCAGGGCCTCCAGCCACTGCAAACAAACTCCAAAAATATGCACCACCTTGATATTCTGGCTTACATAGGTATTAGGGAATTGAACCTGAGTCCTTAGACTTTACAGGCAAGTGCCTTAACTGCTAGGCCATCTCTCCAGGAGCCCAAGAATAAGTTTTTAAATACCTATGTATTTCTGTATAATGCATAACTCTATGTCTATATTCATGGATTTCAGATGCTAATAATTATCCATAATTTCCTCTTTGGTATGCTTCTTCTAAAGACCTTGTTTAACTCCACTTCTCACAACTAGTAGTGAATTATGACTCTGCTATGTCTCTAGAAAGTGAGACAAAAATGAAAATGTGAAGGATCCTGCAGTTTAAAATATATTTTCAAAACTTAGCTTCTATAAACTCTGTGTACTTATAACTCCAATGTTTATAAAAGTTCTACATGAATCAGAAGGCCAATAAATATGCAGTGAGAGTAGAATTGTCTTATGCTTATTATCATTAAAGCCCATGGTAGACAATGGATAAAAGAAGGAATGGGTTGTTTTGAGAAAAACTATTTGATTCATAAATTTTCTCAAATTTATTTCAATATAAGGAGGGCTATAATGTTAATTTTAGTTTAGTAAAGGTTATCCAACAAGGAGAGAGACACTTTTGCATAATTGAGAAAATGTAGGCTAAGGAACAGAAATGACTTTTCAAAACTATGAGGCAATAAATATAATTATTTATTAAAAGTAAATAATAAAAACCAAGTTAAAATCTATGTAACAACTGAAACATGAGATTAATGATTTTTTTTTTTTTTAGAAAGTCTATACAGGGTAGAGTTACAGGTAAAAAGGGCAGGAAGGAGGTGTCTAGTGGGCATTGGTTTCTTTTATTCTTGGGTCATTAGCAAATAATCCCTAAGGATTCTAAGAGCATTGAGATGGTATGGGCTTTTCTTGTAAAGTGAATAATTTATTAGTATTTGATCATAGGAATTCATCCATACATCCAGCATTTGTGAATTTATCTAATTATAATTCATCTGGCCAGAATTTATCATGCTTTTTATGTTATAGACACTATAACATAGTTTTAGATACAAAGGAATTAGAGTGATTAGGAAGAGTCCATGAACTCAAAGGACCTACTATGTTATTAGTGATTATTCCAGGGAAGATCAATCATTCATATGTATATATATATATATATATAAACATATATTGGTTATTATCATGAATTGTTTCTTTATTATCACACAAATCGACCTTTTATTAATTGACTAAGATAAAATATTATTTAAAAGCCAATTTATTACAAATGTCTTATTGATAGATAAAAATATTCCCTCTCTTCCTCCCTCCTTTTTTTTCTTTTTAAGTAGAATCTTTGTATGGACACATCATGTGTTGGTACCATCATTTCCTTGTTCTGGCCCCTATTCCACTGAGGGCCCTTCTCAGTGGGATTCCTGGTGTTTACTATGGGGTTGTGGGTTATGAGTTGTGGGAGCAGTAGTTGGTCATTACACGGGAGGGGCAATGCCTCTGGATAGTCCCTCCCACCCTGTGGCTCTTATAAATTTTCTGTCCCCTCTTCTGCACAATTCCCTGAGCCATAGTGGGTGTGTTTTAAGTCTACTTTACTGTTGAGCTCTAAAAAATTTTTGGATTTTTGCTTTGGTATGTATTGCATATCCTCAGTGTTTATTGCCATCACCCTGGCACAGGTTATCAGGGTCCCTGTGGAAGCAACACTCTTGTTCATCTTGCTCGTTTCTCTGTGGTTTCACCGGGGCCCTAGCTGATGTGCAATGGGTGATTCATCTACTGTTAGTGAGTCAACTATCTTTCCTTTTCTTATTGGTAAAATTTAGGTGTCCTTGGATCTTGATGCCTTCTGAAAAAGAAAAGCAGATTCTTGCCTGATTTCACCACTGGAGCTCTAGCATGGTTACAAGTCTGCTATCTTGACCCTCTCTTCTGCCTTTACTTCCTCCCTTCTTTCCAGACTCTTTCTATATATTGAAGGTTGACCTGGAACTCATTATGTATCCCAGGATGGTTTCAAACTTGCAAATCTTTTGCCTCAGCCTCCTAAATGCCTTGATTATAGGCATTTACTATCTGTTTAGTTGCTTTGCAAATTAAATATACAGATCAGCAATTGTTAATGAGCTGACATCTATAATGATACCTGTTCTACCAGTGACTTTCAAGTAATTTAGGTTTCTTTAAATTACTTATTAAAATACATTGCATGTTAGCAGACAAAAGGATAACAACATAGTTGTTTGATGGTTTGTTCTGCCCATCAGTTAAATGTTCTCCAAAGTTTAAGCAATTGTGTGGATGAGTTATCTCAGTATTTCATCTAGAGTTTCTTAAATTTTATAGTACTCATAAAAATATACATTGGCACATTATGTAGTATGTATGATGCTTTATGATATCTACTTCCTTCCCCTTCTACCCTAGGGTGTAACTATAAATAGCCATAACATTTAACCCGGTTATTGAGCAAGCAAGAGGAAAACTTAGATCCAAATGGGAGTCATTGCTACACATTTCATAATCCTGTATGCAATCCATGTTTTAAAATGTCTCTTTTATTATTATAAATGTATTCCTTTCTGACTAATTGTGACATCCTCAAGAACAATTATTACCAGTTGAGTTCATGGCACTTTAAAATAAGTAACTTCTATGGTTTTAAATGAGTGAAACAGTAATTATATTATAGATGGGATATAAAATTTTTTCTTTGAAAATTCAGCTCAGTCATTCTCAATAGTCTTGTGGGACTTATTGTGACTTTTACTAATGCTTGATGGTAAAAGATAATCTTATCGCATAACTTTAGGAAAATGGATACAAGTTATTTTTGTATTCTAGAGACATTATTATAAGAAAACTTAAAAATAATTTTTGAATAAAAGCCCTTAAATCTTAACATTCAAACACTAGAACTCTGCCCATGCCTATATCATTCTATCACTTTGGAAACATTTAAGATGCACTAGAAACTATGACTTATACAATCTTTGTACCATATGCTGGTAAAACCATGAAAATACAAATAGCTGCAGTGAGTATAAAATGAGAAAACATACAAAATGCACACTTATTTCAATAAATGTTGATGAAAATGAATGGTTACATGATAAGAAAGGTAAGTTTTTAACTGTGCAGTGTGAGTTTAATTAATAGTGGTAGATCAAGGGTCTGAATCAGTGATAATTACAGTGACAGGCAAGGCTTGCCTCCAACACTTCATTAAACTTCTATTTTTATGGGATTTCTTCATTTCCACTGGAATGAACAAGTCAGTATGCATGACTTATTCTGCAATGAACTTTGATGAATTTTTCTAAGTACATTAAAAATGAGTTGTGTCCTTCTCTTATTCCAAAACCCCCCTATACTTACACTGATAAACCCTCTGATGCACGTGTAAGAAGGCTGGATAATGGGCATGAAGGACAATCATCTATATGTATATAGAAAGTATATTTTTGCTTGTCAGTAATAACTCTGAACTGCCTACAGCATTCATCATGCCTCTTAAAAGTCAGGTATTGTATTGAATTCAAAAATTCTCTTATGCTGAGCAGGGAAAGGGAAAAAAAAATCAAACACTTTCTGAATTGGGCCCAAATATCCAAGGTTAATTTTCTGAGAAAGCTGCAGTGGCTAGATAAGGCCATCCCCTGCAAATTAGTTTTGCCTGCCTGGATTACAGCTAAATTTATGCAGCTTGCCTTATCCGTTCGGAAGCGCCTCTGAAGTGTCGTAATTAACTGGCACACATAAAGTGAGCACATTTTCTGCTTGGTGGCGGCCATTCCTCATTTCATCTCAGTTCTAACCCAAATGGAAAGGTAGTTTCTTATTTTTACTATTATAAACACACATGAATGCACTTGTGTGGATGTGTGTGTGTGCATGTGTGTACATACACACACACAAACACACATACAAACACCCTTCAATATTTTACCAGAGATCTTTGAAAATAATCATAAAACAGCTTCTGACATAGTCAGGAAATTTAAAAGGGCAAATAATACTGCTGAGAGTGCAGAGAGAATTTTTTGCATAAAATTGAAATAAGGAGAACAGGTATCTTTTATGAAGTAGCTGAACATTTTTTTTCTTAATAGGAAACTTAGGTAGTAGTACATTTTTCTGTGTATCTTTTGGTCTGAAGGGAAGCTCATAAATCATTAGGGAATGATGAAAGCATTATGATACATCTCTTTGCTCTGTATTTTCTGTTTGTTTCTATATTTTATATATCCTCTTTTTTCATTTTATATAATTTAATGAGTTTTTGTTGTTCTCTTATGTTTTTAATGTCAATATTCTATTAAAATTTGCCTCTCCAAAATAAATTCTAATGGAAACTATCACTAGATAATTTTCTCAGAGATATGAGTGTACCTTCCTTTTTATTTATATATAAGTATATGTTCATATACATGAACATATTTATAATTACTTGGTTTAGACAACTTTCTTTTCTGAACACAAGGTTGAAACAGAGTTTAAAGGACCTCAGTGTAAATCTTTCTCAAAATTAACTTTGACATCATATTTGACTTTAGTCAGACCCCAGGATTCATACTTAATATATTATAGTGCTTATTCCATAACATTCTTCATTAAGAAGTATTTTACTTGAGAAGGTAGAGCACTGGACTTGCAGAAGGTAATCAGTAACTGTACACTGCCAAGGCTTATGGATTTCAACACTGAGAATGATACTAGATCAGTCATAATCCTTGTGGAGTCAGGAGACACTTTCTGTCTTCTACCCTACACTACCTAGAATTTCTTGGGTTTTACATTCTCCTATAGTTATGAAGAAGATTAAATGATTTAATGTATTTTGAATGTCTAGCACTGTAGTGTGCTCATAACAAATGGTCACTGTTCTTGTTTAATTCTCAGCAGGGTGCTGCTATTGTGTTAATTAGATGAGTCCTCACTCACTGATGCAAGGAACAGTTGCTTCTTTGATGATTTCTTCTTTTCAGCAGGTGAACTGTATGAGAATTTGATTTCTTTTGTTTCTCAAAACTTCCTTTTTCAAAATTCCAAAGTGGAAGTTATACTTTATGCCATTTGTAGTGACTATTTTCTTTATATTTTCCTTTTCAAATCCAAGGATCATTTTCTTCTTTCTTTCCTGATGTTTGCTTTAGTTACTTAAAGAACATTACCTATTTCTACTTTCATTCTTAGAACATCTTATGGAAATGCTTGATCCTTTTACCTAACCTCCCATGAGAAACAAATACCAACTTGTTGTGCACAGGAGACATACCTAAGCATTCCCAAAGAATATTGTCTAATTTTGGAAGGCATTTGATATAGATTAGAACATATTTCCTCCCTTGATTATTTCTTCTAATGGGAAATTGTCATTTTGACATTGTGTATGTATGACATAGATTCACTTTTCCAACTCAATTACACACTTAAGAGACAACCTTGCAAAATTTGCCACTGAGATTTACAGATTTTAGTCTATTCCACTTACCTTTCAGATGCTGTGTAATTTATTTTGACCACAGTCTTCAAAATTTCTCAGAAAAAATTACACCTTTAGTCTTCCTGGGGTGATGAAGTGTTCAGGAGTTTGGGCATTGGCCTTCTCCTTTGGTGACATTATAAATGAGTTAGGCATTTCCCAAGAGAAGTATTTGTTTAGGACAACTGAATTTTGACCCTTGTTCTGATTCAAACCATTACTTGGCTAAGCAATTGGAAAGTGGTAGAAAACAAATGTGGTCATTTGAGAAGCCCTGTTTCCTAGAACCAAGGCCAAGCAAGAAAGCAAGACCAGCCCCCCTTTTGCCAGGGAGTGCCAGGACTCCTTTACTTATGACCATGGGTTGCATCTAGTACTTTCTTAACACTCCACACCTCCATGCCTCCTATAATGTAGACTACAAAACATGGTGTGGAACCTTCCCCCTCCCTCAAAATAAAAGCTAGAGATTCTCTTTGTTCTTCAGAAAATTTAAGCCATTCTCTCTCTGGCTTTGGTGATCTCATCATACTCTTCAATGGCATAACTCCACCTGTTGGGAATCAAAACCTCTCTTTCTCTGACTTCAGGATCCCATCATGCTGCCTTTGTCATGATGCTAGTATGTCTCATAATAAAGGTCCAGTTCTAAAGGATAATTTGTCTTTGAGTCTTTCTTGGTCCAGGCTGTTCTCCCTTTCTAATATCTATCAGAATGTAACTGTAATAGAATTATTTCTAAGACTAAGACTAAATCAGTTGTTTACTTTGAAGTCATCTAAAATGCCAATCCTGAGCTGGAGAGATGGCTTATCAGTTAAGAAATTTGCCTGAGAAACATACTGATACCCAGACCCATGTAATCCAAATTCAAAAGGTGGCACATGCATCTGGAGTTTGCAGTAGTGCTTAGAGACCCTGTAGTGCCCATTTTATCTCTCTTTGTCTTTCTCTCTCTCAAAATAAATAGATAAATAAAAAATAAAAATGACACTCTCATCAAGGGCTTAGAGGTAGGCTTCAAGTTAGTTGAAACAGACCTCGTTGTTGAAGTACATGGCCTAAAATGATATCTTATTCAAAGACAGAGTCTAGAGGCATCCATGGTTGTGAGATCATGACCTCTGATGTTTGTTAATCTAGTTAGGCCAACTTCTCTTGGAGATACCCATTGTAATTCTGAACACTAAGGCATGGGTTAACCTTAATTTGGAGTGCAGGAGCCTTATTTCAGCCCTTTTCTCTAGGATGGTCTAGGATTGGATTGACTACAGCTTTATCACCACATCATGCAGTAACTAGAAGAGGTGGCAGACCAAAGAAACGATGCTAGCCAAGTCTAGGTTAGGGAATTAGGGTAGATATTTGATTTATTTATGGAGCATAGGTGAAGGGTTACTTATGGAGTATGGATACCTTAAAGGCAGCTGTCCCGCCAGGAAGATCACCCTAGTGGTGACAACTCGGGAAAGCTGCCAGAGCTGTCTGCACTATATATATATATAATAGGCAGCTGGGCTGGCTTAGAGAGTCTCCCTTCCTCAGCAATTTTTACTGCCTATATAACCTTGGGAAGTGACCTTGAGAATCGTCTGTAACTTTGTGACCTTCCTGAGACTTGTAAGTTTCCTTTACTTCTGGAGACTTACAGCCTTTCTTTCCCTTCAAGGATGAAATGTTTCAATTCAGGGGAACACACTAGGTAACAGTGGCACAAGCAGAATTTGCTCTTTTTATTCTACTAGTGAAGAAGAATTGACTGGGTTTTAGATTTAAATGTCAAATTTTTGTGTTTTTTTTTTAACTTATTTAATTTGTGCTTTTTTATTATACAATGATGTGTGTTCATTATTTAAATTTAAAAATAAAAGAATTAAAAATTTATAATTTTGCACTATAAAAATACAGTTGACATTCTTTCCATATGTACTTACCAATTTAAATATTTATTATGTGATTGAACATGTAAGTTATGCTATCACTTAATTTGCTATTTGGGCCTATCACAGATATTTATAGTCTATGTATAAGAGCATCACACAGAGAGCCTTAGACCAGCTCTTACAACGTTTATGCATTTTCATCTCAAATATCTAAAGATATTGAAAGGGGGCTTTTAAATGCAGCAACCATGCACAGTCTTACTTTTATTTGAGTATATTATCATATTAGAATGACTACCCATGGTGATCTATCACAAGATTTATGTGTAGTATCTCTAATCAGTGATCACTAAGACATTTTAAGTAATGCACAATTTTCCCACCCATGTAAGAAGAAGCTGATCTTAGTTTTCTTCTTGTAAAGTTTTATTAACTCCTATAGAGAGGCATGAGAGGAGAAATAACTTTCTTTCAAAAGATCTGGTGATGTATCTATTAGGCTATATGACCTTCTAGCTTGAATATGCTTATGATCTGAGCTAAGCAGAAAAATATGTTTAAATCAAATAGCTCTCATCTTACTTTAAAACTTTCTCCATGTTTGCTTCAAAGAAATGACATTGCTTTTTTACACTTTAAAATATAGATTATACTAATTATTAGTATTATGGTGATAGCTTTCATTTGAGGTGAATCCTCAATCTTAGAAGTTACCTATATTTTAAAGTAAGTTATCTACTTCTATTTCTTGCTTTACAAAATGTTTGATCCTTGGGCTGTAGAGATGGCTGAGCGGTTAAGTGCTTGCCTGTGAAGCCTAAGGACTCTGGTTCGAGGCTCGATTCCCCAGGACCCACGTTAGCCAGCTGCACAAGGGGGCACACGCGTCTGGAGTTCGTTTTCAGTGGCTGGAGGCCCTGGTGTGCCCATTCTCTCTCTCTTTCTCTCTCTCTAATTGTCTCTTTCTCTGTCTGTCACTCTCAAATAAATAAATAAAAATGAACACAAAAATTATAAAAAAAAAAAAAAAGTTTGGTTCTGGCCTGGAGCTTATAAAACATGTATGAAGCTCTGGGTTCCATCTCTAGTATTATAAAAACCACTTAACAGAGTGGTGACTGCAGTACAGAGATGTTTCAATGCTTAAGTTCTTTTAGATTTATTTATTTATTTTTGTACTAAGTGAATACTCAATGCTCAAGTTCTTGCCATGTAAGATGAGTTCCTGAGTTTGCTTTCCTGATTCCATGTAAAGGCTGGAACTCCTTGTGTTGGGTGGGCTTCTATAATTTCAGCATGCTGACACCAATGGAGAAAAGGGAAGCAGAAGCTGGAGAATATCCCAGAAGCCTGCAGGCCAGCTCACCTGCAAGCACATCAGCGAGTAAGGAGAAACCCTGCCTCTGCCTCAGAATGAGGTGAAAGGTGAGAACTGATACCCAAAGTTGTCCTCTGACCTGTACATCCATGTCATAATACATGCATGCATACACACACAACATGCACACACACACACACCCCACATGTATGCAAACAAACTGAAATATAAGTGAGTAAAGGAAGGAAGGAAGTAAAGGAAGTAGGGAAGGAGGGAGAGAAGGAAGAAAGGAAGGAGGGAAGGAAAGAAGGAAGGAAGGAGGAAAACCAACCAATCACCTGTTTGTTCATTTATGTTAGTTCTTTCAGTGCAGAATAAATATAAAATATAAAAATTGTAGGGTGCTTACCGAAGGCATATCAATTTTCATATGACTTGAAACTGGAAAGTAAAAACCTATATTGTGAAAACCTGAATAAAGAAAACTAATGTCAATTATTCATAGAAATAACTCAAATTTTTATTTTTTATTTTATTTTATTATTTTATTTGGTGATGGTGGTAGTGGGGATCTAAACCAAGGCCTTGTATTCTACCACTGAGCTATACCTCCAGCTCTAATAAGAACATTAATGACAAAAATCTTTGGTCATTTGTGATGGACTTAAGTGTTGGCTTCAAATTTTGTTGCTTCTTTTGAGTATGACAGCCCAGTTAAGAACATGAAGAAGAGAGCAACTACTTGTAGAAAGTTCAAAATTGGTTCAACACACAATTTTGTGTGTTCTAAAATGATATGCAAATAACAACATTTTAGAGGCTTTGAGAATGAATGAATGATGCATTTTGTTCCTCACACAATGTCATGCCTGGAACATTCTTTCTTCTTCCTTCTCACCACTGGAAATGGGAAGTTCAGGCATGTTTAGTTCTTTTCATCTGCAGGAGCATTTTATCCTTGCTCTATAGTGAGAAATAATTTTCACCCTGTCTTCAGGATGAAGGCATTTTCTTCTGAAGGTAATATAATTTGAAGCTGAATGAGCTAGAAGTGTCTGGTTCAGAAGCTACCTGTTGGTGCAAGCAATGCCTGGTACAAGGCTTCTTGCTGGGTGACTTTCAGTAGCTGCTCCCAGTATCAGCTCAGAACCACTGTTCTTTCAGTAGCAACCCCAGTAGAAACTGGTCGGGGTCACCAGGGGTCACAGAGCTGTCAGACATGCAGCTTCCAGGGCTTGCTTTCAGGAACGTCTTTGATGGAGACCTGCTGGCCTCTCATCTGTGAGGCAGTCTGAAGAATGGGATTGGTATACCTTGCCTGTCCTCAGCCCTATGTGTCCACCCAGTGAGATGATTCAGACTTTTCTTTCCCCAGAGTCTGGATGCTGCTTCAATCTTTGGGAGAATCCCTGTCTAGTGAAGGGACAGTGAATAAATGTAGAGCCACATTTTGATGGTTTAAAATTATTTAAATTTGAATTTGGCTCTTGAGTCTGGGATAATGTTCTCTTTGTAACTTATCACTCAACCACCCCCGTTTCCCCATACTTACACATGGATGACACCTTTCTCTAGTTTCTGGACCGTAGGTGTTGACCTTCTTCCCATCTTTGGTTTCTTTGTTGGTACAGAGAGCAGTGCCCTCATCCTTCCTTGCTCTTTGGTTCTTTCAGAGGGAAGACTTCTATCTGTGACCCTCAGCACATAGAGAAGTCAGCTCAGTGTTTAGATTCAGGTCTGCCTTCTCCATCCAGAGTCCTGCTTCAGAACAGCTACTCCCATGGCAGAGAAAGGCATCTTGCCATGACTTCTGGGCAGTGTTTTGCTGACTGTTTTGGGGCCTTCATGTCATTACCACCCACCAGCTTGCTTCATGTGCTCCTACCCATCAGAGCTCTCAGATGGGTTTCCTGCAAACAAAGCATATTGTCTTAAAAATAAATTCTGTGTCCGAGTTTCAAAATAGAAAATACCTATAAGCTGGAAGCTTTGTTTTAATTAATTATCAACATAACTTAGTCTCTGCTTCTACCCTCTGAACTCTCAACAATGAGAACCTGCTTGTGAACCCTGGGTCTGGGAGGCATCCTGTTCATGTAGAATTACCAGGAGGATAAAATCATTCACAGGAGAGATGACCATCTTCACTTAGGTACATTTCAACAATCCTTACTGTGTAGAAAAACTGAATACTAGAGAGTTTCTACATGCTGATGGAAGTTTGAATTTGAAAAAAAAAACCTTTCCTTTTTTTTTCTTGTGTGTCTCTCTACAGAGAAATGCTGGGTCAAAATGCAAATCAAATTCCTTGAGAAAAGTTCCCCAAGGTAAATATGCAAATGTATCCTAATTATGGTCATGTATTACATATGAATATGCCCTTCCTTGAAACAGAGTTGGTTTTTGTTATTAGATATTTCCATATATTAAATATTTATCATTGCTATAATAAGGTAACATGCTACCACATTACTGACCCTTTCTTTTACAAGATTTTTCCCCCTTCCTTTTGGTAACCTTGTAAAGCCAGAATAACCTGATCATTGTAGCTACATATGGTTAAAAAACAGTTTTGACAACATGATACTGTTAGTACTGAAAATATTCACTGGGGTGATATTAGAAATATTAACAAATGAATAACATTAAAGGTAATTAGCTAAAACTTTTATCTCTAAAAATTTAAAAGCGAGGGCCAGGTGTGGTGGCACTGGCCTTTAATATCAGCACTTGGGACATCGAGGTAGGAGGATTACAGTGAGTTTGAGGGTACCCTGAGACTACATAGTGAATTCCAGGTCATCCTGGGATAGAGCAGGACCCTACCTCAAAAAAAAAAAAAAAAATTTAAAGATGTGACAACAGTTTTGGAAGTGGCAGAACTATAGTTTCACATATTTTGGAGTATTTTGAGAAGGTCAGATAAAGCAAAACTCCATGCCAGAAAGTGGCACTCTAGTGGAAATTATGAAAATATGTAAACCTTGTTAATAGCCAGTGGAAAGAGTATTGTTAAAAATAGGAAAAAGGTTTGATTTTAAGTGGTTTCCTACTCCACTATATCTGTGCATTGTAGTTAAATTTGAAATGTCCCCATATGCTCATGTATTTACTTTTGTCACAAGTCACTGTAAGACAAAATGTGTAAAAGTGCTTAGTTTAAAAGTTTATAGTAAAGAACCTGCACATGCATACATTATCTATTCATTCATTCCTTCATTCATTCAGTCAGTTACTTGCTAAGCTGTATTCTAGGCAGATGGAGAGCACAGTGGAGTATGGCACCTAACTGACAGTGCCCCTGGCATAAAAGAGCTCGTATTTAGCTCAAAGCAAGTATGTTACAGCTGGTCTTGTTTTGGATTGGCATCTAGTGGAGTTTATTTCATAGATTAGTGTCATCTAAGCTTGAGGAAAACTTTGAAAGCTGAAGCTACTTGTATTTACCCTTTAGATTAGTTTGCATATGTGGATAACTAGTATGAGGATTTGATTTGGAAATATTCATAAATTAAGGTGGTGGAACGACTAAGGATATATAACTAGAACTGTTCATTTCTTTGTTTCAAGGCATAAACTATATTCTTAAGAAATTACATACTTTAAAAGTATGTTATCTTAAAAAGCAGACTTGAGGGCTGGAGAGATGGCTTAGTGGTTAAGTGCTTGCTTGTGAATCCTAAGGACCCCGGTTCAAGGCTCAATTCCCCAGGACCCACGTTAGCCAGATGCACAAGGGGATGCACGCATCTGGAGTTCGTTTGCAGTGGCTGGAAGCCCTGGCACACCCATTCTCTCTCTCTCTCCTCCTCCTCCTCTCTGTCTGTCAGTCTAAAATAAATAAAAATAAACAAAATAATTTAAAAATTAAAGCAGACGATGTGACAGTTCAGTTCCCTCTAAATTCAATATTTGGTTAAAAATGTCTTTCAGGAAATCACCTTTGTTTTAACTGAGAAATGTCTGTGATGTTACAGTGGGAGATTGTATCAGTGACAGGTGTATTAGTAGTGATAGTCTCACATATGCTTTTTCTATTCCCTTTTTGAGCTAAGGAAGAATTTTGTGACTATTTTGATAAATAAAATATGGTTGAAATGTGGTGTTGTAGTTACCTCCTCGTTGATGGGATAAAACACATAATCAAAAGCAGCTGATGGGAGGAAAGTTTTTTATTTTGGCTTACAGTCTCACTGGGAATCTTCATGTTGGCATTCAATGTATGGCAAGAGAAAAGGCTGTACATCTGTACATCACCTTTGTCAGTGTAAAACAGCAGCAGCAAGTTCTGGCAATGGGGAGCTGGCTATAATACTCTATGCCTGACCCAAGAAACATACCTCCTCCAGCAAGGCTCCCTCCCCAAATGCCATCAGTTGGGGACCAAGCATTCAGAACACATAAGTTTATAGGAGACATATGATTCAAACCGCTACATGAGGATATATGTTTCCAGTGCCACAAGTGATTCGAGAAGATAAATTCTGTTTGTCTGTTTTTCTCTTGGGGATATAGCTAGGGAGAAGTCTAGCTAATCTAATCTGCATGCTTAAGAACCCATGTGGAGAGAGCACTGAGTAACTCAGCTCTGTAATTCCAGTTGTTTGAATTATTGAATGCAGAGCCTTTGGGTGACCACAGTGTCCTGACCACAAGGGTCACCAGAAGGTCCTTAGCTGAATACAGAAGAGTTCTTCTGTTGAGCACTACCTAATTTCATGCCTCATATGTAAAAACATGTTGATGCTATAGAGTGATTTGTTTGTATCCATAGACAACCAAAACATATAACAATTCAATTGGCCATTTCCTTATAAATTTAGGATGAAACACTTGATATGAAATATACAACTGCTATTTATCAATATGGTTTTTCATTACCCTTGCATAACCTTGATGATATTTTGAGAGATCTGTTCAACACAACCTTTTAGCATTACATATACTAGGTCATTAGTCACAGCATTTCCTCTACGGGGTTAGTGTGTGTGGTTCTTGGTATCCATCGTATCCAATTTCATGTCAATTGCACCTCTTATCTTGGATTGTGATAGATGTGACTATGGAGACTTCTTGATGGATTGTTTCATTAGTGAGGATGATTTTGACTGCATGAAAACAAGCAATGCAACTGAAAGTAGTCTAAGCATAAGACATGAATTATCATATGTGATAGGATGACTAGAGGTTGCCCTTACACTTGGGTCTATCCAGTTTTGCAAATTTTCTAAATCTTAGGCTTGCCTCTTCAGGGTCACAAAAATGATCTTGAGATTATAACTGCCATGTTCAGATAGGAGTATTCCCAGTATGAGATGTGTGGCTGTTGTTACATACATTTCTCTAGTTCTTTCAAAGGTCTATGTGGTAGGCTTCATTTCATCTTAAAAGTAATGAACAATCAGTCAACATCACTACAGATCTACACAATTCTATGAAGTATTATTTTATATCAACACAATGGCATCCTAAAGATAGGAAGTGTGTGAAGGGGAGATCAGATTGTGTTCAATCATTTTATTTTAAAAAAATATTTGTTTGCAAGCATACAAGGAAAGATAGAGTAGGAGAGAAGAGAGAGAATGAGAATGAACAGGCATGCCAGGGCTCTTACCACTGCAAAGAAACTCCAGGTGTATATGCCACTTTGTACATTTGGCTTTATGTGGTTTCTGGGAAATTGAACCCAGGACAGGTAAGGATGGAAGACTTTGAAAACAAGTGCCTTTAACTACTGAGCTAGTTCTCCAGTCCTACATTTAGTCATTGTTAAGGCTATATTAGGACAATATTTTCATATCATGCCAGAAATGAAAAATAATAATTTAATTAGCATATAGAAACTGGAATCAGATTCTACCAACTTTGAGTTATGGAGATCAACTATGCTCTGAGTTATAAAATTTATCTTGTAGACTATGAAGAACACACAGACCACTCTACCAAGGTATATGCAAACAACTGAGCTAATGAAAGAGCTGAAATATATGTTAAACAATTAAAACCCAAAGAGAAGTTCCTCAAAATTATATGTTGTGATGTAATTATTAATTAAGTACTTTTAAACTCCAGGAATATTTAGAATTTAGTGATAAAAGTTATAACAAAATCAAGCCATGGTGTTAACATGTATATTTGATGTTTTATATAATTGTAATTTTAAAAGAATTGCATCCAGTACAACGATAAGTAAGATTTGTTCTTCACCCTTGAAATACAACATTAAAATCTTGTGTTTCATATCATAAATCAGCTTTGTTCTTCTCATTTAAATGTGAAATAAATACTTAAGTATAAAGTAAAATATTTAAAATCTCATTTAAATGTACAGCATAAAATTATTTTGTCATGTTTTATTTTAAAATTGTACTGGATTTCTATACAATTTGAGGTGGTTTAAGAATACAACTGGTGTCACACATTAATTAAATGAATGTTAAAACCAATTACAAAACTTGCTAAGTTATTAAAAGAATTATAGTAAGCTGTGTGTTGAACATATAAGTAGAACTACTTGAATTGCTTTATATCTATATGTGACCTTAATAAACTAAATTTTAATCTTCTAAATTCAAAATAAGTATGTATATTTTTTCTGAACATAAAAATACTGCTACCTTCTCTAATAAATTTATATTTAACAAGCAGGTTGATATTTACACATTTATTTTTAAATCACTGTAAGTGTAATGTGTCCTCAATGATTAATTTATTGTTTATCACTTCCTAGTAGGAACGTGGGAAGGGCCTCTTCTCATTTCTTGGTGTCTTAACTCATACTAACTAACACAAGCTGTGGAAAGATCTCACCTATTGACATTTTTCTAGTACTATGGATTCACACTAGAGCTTCATGTTTGGTAAGAAAACACTCTACTATCAAGCAATATCCAGCTTTCTTTTTACTGTTTATTTTGAGAACATTTCTTATTAAGTTAATATATCACTTTCTTATTGCTGGGACAAAAATGTACAACCAGGAGCAGCTTATGGAAGGAAAGGGACTTAATTTGGCTTACAGTTCTGGAGGGTAGTATCTGTCCATTTGTTAGGAAGACGTGGTAGACAGAGCCAGAAGCCTTAGTCATTCTGGTAGGAAGGAAGCAGAGAAAGAACAGTAAGGCTGGAAAATGAAACCTGAAGGCCCACACCCAAAGACCCACTTGCCCCAACAAGGAACCACCTCCTAAGGGTTCTATAACACTCCATGAAAGTACCACCAGCTGAGTATTAAGTATTCAAACATAGAATCTATGGAGGTAAATTTGCATTCAAACCACTATATTCTACCATATAAGCTTCATAAGCATTTCATGATGCGAAATGCATTTACTTCAACTTTAAAAGTTTCTATAGCTTTCATCTACTCCAACATTGTCCAAAAGTCCAAAGTCTCATCTGAGTCTCAGGGTAGTCTCTTAACTGTGAGCTCTGTAGAACCAAAGTTCATGTTACATATTTCCAAAATATAATGGCACAAAATATACATTTCTATTTTAAAATGGAGGAATAGGTGCATAACAAGGAAAAACTGGATTAATGCAAGACAGAAACCCAACAGTCCAAACATTAAATCCTACAGTTACATGTCTGGTATCTGGGCTTTGTGAGGGACTCATGGGTGTTCCAAAAGTCTAAGGTAGCCCCAGCCCTCCAGGTGTGCTGCGTGTAACCACTATCATGGACAACATCTGTCTGAACCCACTGTTTTCCTGGGCAGATTCCCTATTTATGCTATAACTTTTTAAATGGTTAAAAATTTATTTTTGACTTTTTTTATTTGTCTGTAAGAACACAAGGTCTCGATGACATCATTTGATAAGGGTTGACAGTTAATTTTCTATTGAAATAATGTTCATCATAAATAAATAAAAAAATAATGTTCAGAATAGAGCCTTTTCCATATTTAATTATTTCCAATGGGCAACTAAACCAGATATTCCATTCTAGGAAAAGAAATGCTTGGGTAGTTTGTAGAATCACTTGCATATGACAAATGGGAAATTCACTGAAAAGAAACAGAATGATAAGTGTTGAACAGATTTAATTAATAATGTAATTTAGATGAAAATAATTTCATTTCCTTCGGATTAGCCAACCATCAATCTAATAATTTCTTCTTGAGTATCTACATATGCAAAACACAAACAGATCATACTAGTTTTTATGAACTAGGTATACCACAGAATCCATGAATTTGAACAGGTAATTAACTATTAAAGTGTAAATCTGATAATTGTCACATAAGCTCTCTGGGCAAATAGCATACAGGAATTGGGAGGAAGAAAAATACAATCAGACATGATAAAGGTTGATTTACTCTTCTGTTTTAAATTTCTTGGTAACTGCCTGGTAGACAGCAGGAAATGGCATTAACTAGTTAATTGTTAGCTCAAAAATTCTATATATCAGAAAGCTCCAAATGTAGCAATATAGCTCTAAATGTTGGGTCCAATCAGAAGTGGCTTATAGAAGGAAAGGGTTTATTTTGAATTTCAGTTTCAAAGGAAAGTTTCATCATGGTGGAGCAGGGATGACAAGAGCAGAAAGCTGAGGCATGCCTTCTGGTCACATATAAATTGGAAGGAATCAGTAAGAGTGAGCTAGCTAGTACTGGCAAGTGTGACTGGTTTATAAAATCCCAAGGCCCTAGCCCCATGATATACTTCCTCCAGTAAGGCTCCGCTCCTAAGGGCTCTAGAGACTGGGGTCAAATGTGAAATTTAATCACAAACATTGAGGCTATGGGAGACATTTAAATCACACTTAAATCACCACACCAGAGTTAAGTAATTTCAACAATACAAACTCAATTATCACTTATACATATAGTGCTTGGTGCCTAGCAAATGGTGTTTTTATCTTTAGAATGAATGTGTGAATAAAGAAATGAACACAGAGAACACTGTATTTGAATGGATTTGGAAAGCTTCTGGAAGTAGGAGTTTTTCTAAAAAGTTTTCTAAAAAGCTAGTCAATTTAGAGAATTGTGTGAGCATAGATATTAGCCCTGAAGCAAACACAGCATTGTCATGTGCATGAAGTATAAAAACAGGTGAGAAGCTGAGAATCTGCCCTGGAGGCAAATGGACCCACTGGAAAACTTAGAGTAAGAATTGTTGATAAAATTCTATTTAAGGAATGTTGTCCTTGTGGTAGTGTAAGAAATATTGATTCAAGGGATAAGGCTAGATATGGAGATAAGTAAGTAGTCGAAAACTAAAAAAAAAAAATCATGGCACATAAATTAAGACTGTTGCTAAGGAGATGCAAAGGTACATGATGTTACCCTTTGGTCACTGTAGTGAGACCATGGGAAACAGCATGTGAGCACATGGAGTAGCCCATGAGCACATACACACATGCAAACCCTTCCTTACCACACGCATACACCACACATGCAGAACACCCATACATCACACATACAATCTACGAGAGAGATAGAGAGAGACATTGGTTGAGATGTAGCAGGAATATTCCACAGAGACTCCTAAGAATCCACACCTTGCAATATTATAATATTTACTCCCATGCACTGAGGATGGGGCTGGGTTGTTGAACTATGTTCAATATGTTAAACTTAACAGAAAGGAATGGGCTGATGCTTTTGAGATTAGTTGTAAATGTATCATAAAGTTTCTTCTTGTGGGTTTTCTTTGAGGATAAGCTTGCTACTATGGAAAATCTGTGATATATATATAAATAATCTCAAAAGGAGTGATTTTGAGATCATTCTTCTCTTAGATCTGAAGGTTCCAATGAAGTCATAGTTTTAGCCTACAAAGCATCATTCTTTTTCTATTTTTTTTGTTTTTATTTTTATTTATTTATTTGAATGAGAGAGAGAGAGAGAGAGAGGCAGGCAGGCAGAGAGCGAGAGAGAGAATGGGCACGCCAGGGCTTCCAGCCAAGGCAAACAAACTCCAGACACGTGAACCCCCTTGAGCATCTGGCTAATGTGGGTCCTGGGGAATCCAGCCTCAAACCAGGGTCCTTAGGCTTCACAGAGAAACACTTAACCACTAAGCCATCTCTCCAGCCCAAAAAGCATCATTCTTAATAGTGTCATGAGAGATGTTGAGCCAGAAGTTCCCAGCTAAGCCACACAGAAATTCTTTCTTTTTCTTTTATTTTAGAGAGAGACAGAGAGCAAGAAAGAGAGAGCAAGAGAGTGAGAGAGAGAATTGGCATGATAGGACCTCAGCCACTGTAATCCAAGTCCAGACATTTTCACCACCTAGTGGGCATGTGAAACCTTGCTCTTGCCTCACCTTTTCATCTGGCTTACATGGGATCTGGTGAGTAGAAAATGGGTCCTTAGGCTTCACAGTTAAGCTCCTTCAATGCTTAGCTATCTCTTCAGCTCGTTTCTTTCTTGACACAAAGAAATTGTGAGGCAATATATCGGTATCACTTTACATTGTAATTTTAGAATATCTGATTGTAAGGAATTCATTAAACTGTATAACAGTGTATTCAAATTATATTCTTCATACAATTGAGTATATTTCTGTAAGGGAAATTTTAACTCCTGATGAACACACACACACACGCACGCACACTCTGAACCTGAACCTCAGGAACACAGTTTGCAGTGTAGTCTAAGTGTAATAGATTTGCAGGAGAATTCTATGGCAATGAATACATGGGAGATGTCCAATCAATATACTTTCACTGAAAATTCATTGAAAGTTCAACTATTTCCTCTATGATAAGTCCACATAATTCACAGAACTTAGGCTTCTATTTTCATTGAACTGTATTAGGGATATGAACTGTATTAGGGATATGAAATAAAAAGGAAACTAAAAGGGTTATGGGTTTTTTGCTCACCAAGTTTCATGAGAAATAATGTGTGTTTTACAAAATTACATAATTTTATACTATAAGAGAGCAATTGCTTATTCTGTGGGCATTTTCTCACTGATCTAATAGATCTAAAAACCCCTTTGAATGATTTCTAATAAGGATTAAACATCAGTATATGAATCTTCAATAAAAATGTATAAACTTGAATTATGAATGTCCATCCAATGGCTCCAGACACAGTGACTCTGTTGTAACAATTTAAACAATGCCTTTTAATGCCAGTTCATTAATATTCTCAACTGCTTTTCTAATTCATAATAACGTTTTCTTGAGGCAAGCTCAACAGACTGGCCTTTTGTTAATAAGACAGAGAGAGAGAGAGAGAGAGAGAGAGGAGGAGAACTGGTATGCCAGGGCCTCAAGCCAGTGTAATCAAACTCCACATGTTTGCACCACCTTTTGTGCATGTGTCTTGTATCAGTGTATATCTGGCTTATGTTAGACCAGGAGAGTAGAACAAGAGTCCTTAGGCTTTGCAGGCAAGCACCTTAACCACTAATCCATCTCTTCAGCCCTGTCACAACATTTTAATAATTTCTCCATGGGACTACATAAATTACAGTGCTAATCTTAAACTCATAACTCAATGGTTTTTATTTTGTATTTCCCATGTAAACTCCATGCCTTTCATTCATACTTTCTTCCTTCAGACATCTATGAACTCTGTTGAAGACTTGATTAACATAACATTGAAAGAATCACAGTTTTTACTTCATGCTGACATATTCAAGTAACAAACACTATTGGATGCTTTTATGTAGTAAGCTTTTTTTTCATTGTTTATTAATGTACAGCCATCTTTTAAAATCTTTTCTTTTTTAGTATTTATTTATTTGAGAGAAAGTGAGCAAGAAAGGCTGAGATAGAGAGTGAGTATGAGCATGCCAGGGACTCTTGACCCGTCAAATAAAATTGAAATCCAAACACACATGCCACTTTGTGCATCTGGATTTACATGGGTACTGGAGAATAGAACCTGGGCCATCAGGTTTAGCAATCAAGTGCCTTTAACCACTGAACTACCTCTCTAGCACAACAGTCATCTTTTAAAGCCAGTGTGATTTGTTAAAATTTCATAACAAGAGATTAATAATATATAAGGTAAAATCAAGTGATGATAAAAACAAACTCTAGTTGGTCTTGTTAAACTACAAAAGAAAACTGTGCCAATGTAGAAGTGATGTGTGATGTCCTGGGTATCAATAGTATAAATCTAATGAAGCAGAAATTGACACCAGCTTCTTATACTTAAACCACACCTGCTACATTCTTGCTGGTTGGCTGATGTACGATGGCCGGGAATCATGGGTTACCTTTCATTTTGAGGCTACTTCAGAATTTGCAATGAGGATCACATCATGGAACTATATGCAAATTCACAGCTGCCAACTGGTAAATGTATTGGAACTACTCAATCATTCAGAATCTTGCTTTTTATTTATGCTGCTGTTTAAGTTTTAACTTTTCAAATCTTTTGAAAGCTTTTATTGTTTGTTTGTTAGTAATACAAATTATTACTTTTAAGAATATTTAACAAATAATGACTTAAGCAAATGATGTCTTCATTTTCTTTTTAAAATATTTACTTATTTATTTGATAGAGAAAGAGGGAGAAAAGGAGAGAGAGAGGAGAATGGGCATGACAGGGTCTCCAGCCACTGCAAACTAACTCCAGACATGTGTGCCCCCTTGTGTATCTGGCGAATGTGGGTCCTGTGGAATTGAACCTGGGTCCTTTGACTTTTCAGGAAAATGCCTTAGCTGGTAAGCCATATGTCCAGCCCAACTTCATTTTCTGTATTAGCCATTTCCTCCTGAGTTGTGAAATAGAAGCACCTAACATCCCCAAACCACTTGTAGATAGGTATTATGATTCTTAATGTATTATTATTCAGAGTTATTTGGAAAGTAGTCAAGAGGTAAACATTCAACAGGCGGAAACATATAGTCATTAGAAGGTTAAAATATTCTAAATGTTGAAATATAAAAGAGAAAAAATAGGCTAGAAAGACAGTGGACAGTTAGAACCACTATCCATATGTGTTCTTTGTACAAATTAGAAGAGAGCCCTATGGATGATTAATAGCATGGTCTTATATGGCTTGAAAAGCAGATGGTGCTTTTGTATACATTTTTAACAAAAGCATATATTCTCTGGGCTGATTAGTCCTGTGCCAGGGTACATGGCTTGGCAATGTGAGTGTAGACTGAATTATAGTTTCTTCTCCTTCCTTGGATAAGGGCCCTAGGCAGGCTATACTCAGCTCAGCTACTCATAGTCACCTGCTGAAGGGAGAGGAGACTAGTTTTAGAAAGATAGAAGAGTGACTAGGAGGGCAATTGACTGAAAGCTGGCATCTTGTACTCATCCTTAACACCATAACAATCAAAGTTCTTTGGCTGCAAGAAACAGAGACTGGCTTTGACTTATGGTTTTGACTAATATTATTGGGAGAACATAAGAAGGTATTTCACAGTGTTAAGGAAAAATCAAAACGATCAACCTTTAAAAAGACTTGAGGTTTGCAGGTTTTGCCCACAGGTTGTGGTGGGGGAAGGAAAGGTGGATATGCTGTGACTTCAAGCAGTGACACTCAAATCTCAGTGACTACATAATCACTGGGACAGCTTTAAACGTCCTGAGATGCTCAGGCCACTTACCACACTGGGTTTTTGAGTAGATATGCAGCCCCATAGGTTTTACATCACTACAAATGGATCATTTCACATAACCTTTGGAAGCTGAAACCTAGGTGATTACAGTTTTCATATCATTATTCTCCTAATACAAATTTTGAGCATGAGTTAAAGAAGAGTCTATTCGTTTATATTTGACTTTACTACTCAGCATCTTTTAACCAGAAGAGAGAGAGAGAGAGTTCCCCTGAGAAACCATATGCCACTGTGTTTATAGCCCTATAGCAAAATCAAAAGGCTAAGAAGCCTGATTATAAGAGCCTATGTCTCCTGTTACCACCATTGTAATTAAGCAATATACTAATAAATAACTTATGACACATTCAGGTTTTCTACCTCTGATTGTGGTGGAAGCAGAATGATCACTATTTCAAGGTAAAGAACAATATCAGGTTTTAGGAGTGATGCATGGTTGCTGGTGAGATGGCTCAGTGGAAAGGTACTTCACTCAGGCACAAGAACCTCAGATCAGATCTCTAGCACCCACAAAAAGCCAATGCTGTGTGATGGCATCTGTAATTCCAGTGTACCTAGGCACCTAGGATGAGTTGGGGGATGGAGAAACACATGATCAATCTAGTCTGGCAAATTAGGTACTGTGAAGGAGAGATTCTACTTCTAACAAGGTGCAAGGCCAGGACTGACATACATAGTTGTCTTCTGACCTCTATATGCACAAATACACGCCCACACTCATACATGAATACACACACATATACATGCACACTCAAGAAATGGCTGGGATGTAAGCTCCTCAATCTCAATGTTACCCTGACACCCTATCATGTCTTTTATAGAAATACCTCTAAGATTGTTGGAATTGTATGCTTGCAACTGAGATAACACAAGAACAGGCAATGCGACAGCTTGGGTTTAATTCAAAAGAAAAACACCAGGGCTGGAGAGATGGCTTAGCAGTTAAGGCCTGCAAAGCCTATGGACCTATGTTGGACTCACCAGATTCAACGTAAGCCAGATGTACAAAGGTGAGGCAAATGCAATGTCACACATGCCCACTAGGTGGCACAAAGTGTCTGGAGTTCTATTTCAATGGCTGAGGCCCTGATGTGCCAATTCTTTCTCTCTTTTAAAAAAAAAGTAATTAAGAAAAGAAAAACCTCACAAATAAGTTAAAGTGTTTTTGATTTATTTATAGTTAGCAGAGAAAGATGTGTGTGTGTGTGGGGGTGGTGTATGTGGAGAGACAGAGAGAGAGAGAAAGAGAGAGAGAGGGAGAGAATGGGCATGCCATGGCCTCCAGCCTCTGAAGATGAACTCCAGCTCATGCTGCACTTTGTGCAACTGGCTTTACTAGGTACTAGGGAATCAAACTCAGGTTGTTAGGCTTTGGAAGCAAGCACCTTAACTACTGATCCATCTCTTCAGCCCCACAGATAATTTTTATATTATTGTATAATAATATTATATTATTTCTCTACAAATTAGTCCTTCATAATAGAATTCTGTTAAATGTCAAATTTCACTGAGGAGAGTATAAAAAGTGTGTACTTTTGTTGTTTGTCTTTATGGTTCCACTTTGAAGCTATTCTTTTGGTTGTTTGTAAAGTTCTGTAAACATTTGGAGTTTCTCACTTGGGAGTGCATAGCAGGACTTCAATACTTCTCTGTACTCTGATACTTCATACCTGTTTGACAACAAGTATAGATTAAATAAACTCTACATAGCAGATAGGGGAAAGGAGACTACTAATTTATTAAAACTTTAGCCTCCAAAGAAGCTGTAAGCACAAAATTCCTCTAGCAGAAAGTGATTGTCCCTAGAAGCTGGGCTTTGGGACTACAAAGGGAAAAAAGCAGCATATGCGGGGTTCTCCAGCACATAGCCTTTGAAGCCAGTGGACAAAGGAAGGGCAGAAATATCATGCCACAGAGAGCAGCTATTCACAGTGAAGGGTTCTGGCTTAGAGAAAAAAAGAAAAAAGAAGTGGCCAGGCTTAAGCATCTCTTATGCCTCAAGCTCATTTCTAAGGCAGCTCACCTTCCTCCTGTGTGGATTTAGACTTTTCCATCAGTGAGCACTTGTTTTAGGTGCTACCAGCCACTGAGGTGGGAATCAGTGGCTTTTGAAGAGCCTTGTAAGTGGTAACAATCTTTAGGGAAGGAGTGACTACATAATTGAAAAGACACAAACATATGCTCAGGCTGATGGACAGAGTGTTACACTCTTCTGGATTTTACTTCCCTGGAGAGTTACAGAGAAAGGTGATGTTGTATAATGTGACACACTTTAAACAAACAATGGATAAAGTAAAATCCTCTTACTCTTGTTTGTTTATTTATTGATTTTCGAAAGAGAGAAAGAGGCAGACAGAGAGATATATAGAGAGAATGGGCATGTTGGCTTCTAACCCCTGCAAAGGAACTCCAGATAGATGTACCACTTTTGCATCTGGCTTACATGGCTTGTGGGGAACTGAACCTGGGGCTTTTGGCTTTGCAGGCAAGCCCCTAACCCACTAATCCATCTCTCCAGCCATCCCTCTCTTTCTTATATCTAAACAATCAGTACACTTGGCAAGGAAAAATAATAGGTTTCATAATGCTGGTAGCTAAAAGTTAAGAATAAGAAATATAACATAAATACCATAAACTTAAAAAGATGGCAGATAAGTAAAGAGAAAGATTTTGTAGAGGCAAAACCTACTCGCTCATACCTAATGCCTGAATTTTTATGGAAAAACATATTTCTGTATAATGGAGTTCTAAAACACTTTACTAGTGACCCTGTTTGAAGAGGTGAGCAGGCAACCTGGAGGAAAGGCAGAAAAACCATGGGAAAGTCAATGAATATTTGAGAGAAAATGTTCTTCTCTAACACTGAATAAACAGTGTTCATCAGCAGGACCAAATTATCTGTGATTGGTGAATGATATGAAGCCCATGAGAAGGAATGAGGTAAGACCCTTGCCATGGACATTGGCCTAGATATGAATATTTATGGCATCTCAGAAGAAATCCATAAATATCCAGTGATGAATTCACTTTTTGCTGATTGTGATCCCCAACCTCCATGTAAAACAGACAATACCAGGATTTATACTGAAGTGTGACCACGTAGAAAGATGGAGCACAGGTAGAATATAGTGTTCAAGAAGTAGAAGAAAGTTTACAGAAGTACTTAACTACATGATAAGGAAAGTTGGAATGCCAACAAAAGTCTGATGTAAAGTACTGGTAAGATGACAGGTGAAGGCATGGAGAACACATCAGTTTCAGTTATGTTTGTTCTGTAACTACCATAACTTAGTGATTTTTTTGAACAAGCATTTATTTATGAACCACAGTTCTGCATGTCTGCAAAGTGCCCTGTGATCAGCTAGTTCTCTCATTTTGGCTATACTCTGTCCTTAGTCTGTAAATAGAGAACTGGATCAAGATGGCTTCTCTGAGACGGTTCACCTCTACTTCTGGTATATGTCCCCTAGTAGGCTAGGTTAGGCTTGCTCACATAATGGTGAGCATAGTTTAAGAGGTGAAGCATAAATGGATACGCTTCTGTTTTTCTGAGGTGATTTTGAGATATGATTGACAAATAGTGATTATTTATCAGCACACAATATACATTTTGCCATACATTTCTAAATGACTTTTTATGTTAATCACATGGGGGTATGAGAGCAATTATTACATACTCTTTTACCAGTCTTTGAATATATGGCACATTTTTGTTAATGATTGTCACTGTTTTATTACAAATGGCTGACATGTCATTCCCCTCCATGCTGGCCCTGCCAACCACTCTCATGCTGTCTGCATGTGTATGAAGTTTGCAGATTCTACATACAGGTGACAGAGTAGAGTGTTTACCTTATTGTGCCTCTTGGGTCCTCTAACATGATGTTCCCTGGGTTCATTAATGTTGCAAATAGCAAGAATTCTTCACTTCTAAGGACAAAAATAATTCTACATTTTACTTAGCTAATAATCCACACACAGAAATTATTTCTCTATCTTTGTTATTATGAATAATGCTCCAATGAGCAGGGGAATGCAAATACCTCTTTAATTTATGGATTTCATTTCCCTGTAGAGATATATACACAGAAGTTGCTTGACTGAATGATATGGTATTTTTAAGGGGAGGGGGGCTGCCCTACCATTTTCCATAACGTCAGTGATTAGTTATGGTCTACCAATAATATACAAAGATTCTTTCTGCCCACATCCTCATCAACATGTTTCTTTTTGTCTTTGTTATAATAGCTATCCTATCCTGATGAGTGTGAAGTGATGTCTCATTGTGGTTTTAGTTTGCTTTTAACTGAGGATAGTGATGCCAGCTTTTCATATCTATATTGGTCATTTGCATGTTTTCTTTAAAATAAAAGTTTTTTTGGCTCCTTTGCACATTATTTTTGTTTGTTTGCTTGTGTTTGTTTTTTTTTTTTTTTGCATTTTTAAAATTAGTTTTCTACTCAGAAAATACAGGCAGTTTGGTACCATTATTAGGCTCATCTGTGACCTACCCCCTCCCCATTGGCCCTTCCTTGTTGAGGTACATGGGTCATGCATTGTGGAGTTAGCCCACAGTTATTGGTATGATAAATGTCTCTGCATATCTTGACCCAACATGTGGCTCTGATATTCTTTCAACCCCCTCTTCCACAAAATTTCCCTGAGCCATGTTGGGTTCATTTTTGGTCTGCTTCAGTGATGAGGTGTTGGCGGCCTCTGAGGCTCTGGCTCTCTGATTTGTAGGAGTTGATTTTTCTCTGTGTAGGTCTCCTTCCTCCTTGTGCTGGTATTGGGTTCATCAGGAAAACAGCACCCTTGCTTGTTTTGCCAATTTTCCTTAGTTTCAGCAGGGGCCCTTTTGAGGTATGATGGGGTGGCTCTCTCCTTAGGATCTACATCTATCTGAAAAAGAGAATCAGATTCTCCAATGGAGAGTAAGTTAGCTCCAGGACAAATGAAATAACCCTTACTTTTTTTTAATAGAGAGTTTAATAGGTATAGGCCCTTTTGTAGCCCATGATTGATGGTAGCTTGATATTGGAGAGAGGGCTTATGTTTGGATATGATTCTGACTTGTTTCCCAGCTCCAGCTATGGGTCCCATACCACTGAGGGGATCAGTTAGCCAAATCAAGAGCAGTTGTTTCCCCACCATGGCTGTGTGCCACTATTGCACTTGTGTGGGCATCACAATGGGTTATTTAGTGCTAAGTAGGTTAGACCATGAGTTGATTGGACAGATATTAGTCATTTCCCCCAGTCGCCCATGTAGCACCTTCTGGCACTAGATGTGCTGACTGTCTGGGGACTGACTCTCTCCTGGCTTCCAGCCATGACATTCCATTTTACGTGTCAGCTGCATATGGTGTATCCAGCAATAGGGTCTTACCACTAACCTTTGCTGGGTCATCAATTACTCTGACAGAAATCTGTCATTCTTTTAGGAGACCTTGTAGGTTTCTCTGATCAAAAGCTCATTGTGGATTGTAGCCCCATGCTGGTAGTGGGAGTTACAGGTCAGTGCCCACTAAGAAAATGAGGAAAAAGATAACTAATATACAAGAGTTAGAGAGTGAGGGGGAGAGGGAGAGGGAGGGAGGGAAGATGTAGAAGGTTTAGGTTAGACTTGATCCTACCCTCTCCAGTGTCTTATAGTTCAGGTGTTTCCTGTAAGGGCCTGATGATGATTCAACCATTTGGTCTACCTTTGAGGAAGTAGATTTTTATGGTACCCGTGCTGTTTGGGTCTAGAATAGTGTTTCCCACCCCTTCAATGCCCTCCCTTCCCTCCCCATCCATCATAGTGTCTAGTCCATGACATGCTTGCTGGGTATGTAAGGTATCTTGGGTAGATTCAGTTTAGGTGCTGTAGATGAGTGAGACTATATGGCAATTTTTTTTTTTTTTTCTGTGATTGGGCAAGTTCACTGAGAATGATCTGTTCCAGGTTCACCAATTTTTCCTCAAATTTCTTTGTGTCATTTTTTCTTACTGCTGTGTAGAATTCCATTGTGTAGATATACCACATCTTAGTTATCCACTCTTCTAGTGATGGACATCTGGATTGATTCCAGCTCTTAACCATTATGAATTGAGCCACTACAAACATGTTTAAGCAAATCTCTCTGGCCTGTGGTTTGAAGGTTTTAGGGCAGATGCCCAGTAAGGGAATAACTGGGTCTGTTGGTATCTCTATACTCAGCTTTTTCAGGAGTCTCCATCTTGCTCTCCAAAGTGGTTGTACCATCCTACATTCCCACTAACAGTGGATGATGAGTGTTCCTACTTCTGCATATCCTTGCTCGCATTTATTTTCATTTGATTTTTTGATGTTTGCTATACTTATTGGGGTAAGGTGGAATCTCATAGTTGTTTTAATTTGCATTTCCCTGATGATTAGGGATGATGAACAGTTTAAGTGTGTGTTTGCCATTTGTCTTTCTTCCTCTGTGAACTGCCTGTTCAGCTCTTTGCCCCATTTTGTGAGTGTGCTGTTTGACTTCTTACTGCTTAGATTTTTGAGTTCTTTGTAGATTCTAGAGATTAGGCCTCTATCAGTTGGATAACCTGCAAATATTTTCTCCCATTCTGTGGGTATTCTATTGGCTTTGCTTATTGTATGCTTGTCTGTAAAGAAACTCTTCAGCTTCATGTGATCCCATTGGTTGAGTGACTATTTAAGATCATGAGCTACTGGGGTTTTGGTCAGGAAGTCTTTTTCCATTCCTATATCATGGAAAGTACTTCCTAAGTTTTCTTCCAGTAGTATTCGAGTTTCTGGTCTTATATTGAGGTCTTTGATCCATTTTGGTTTGAGTGTAGTACATGGTAAAATGTGTAGATCAAGTTTCAGTTTCCTGCATGTGGTTATCCAGTTTGTCCAGAAACATTTGTTGAAGGTGCTGTCTTTTTTCTAGCCTATATTGTTAGGGCCTTTGTCAAATATCAAGTAGCTATAGTTGCTTGACCCAAAGCCTGGGTCCTCAAGTCTATTCCATTGGTCTATACTCCTGTTTTTTATGCCAGTACCATGCTGTTTTTATTACTATGGCTTTGTAATATAGCTTTAGATCAGGTATGGGAATGCCTCCAGAGCTATTTCTTTTGCTGAGGATATGTTTGGATATGCTATGCCTTCTGCCTTTCCATATGAAATTTGAGATCATTTTTTCTATCTCTGTGAAGAACACTGTAGGGATTTTAACTGGAATTGCATTAAATCTGTATATTGCCTTTGGTAGGATTGCCATCTTCACAATGTTAACTCTGCCTATCCAGCAGCATGGGAGGTCTTTACATTTTTTCAAGTCCTCTTCAATTTCTTTTTTTAGTGTCTTTATGTCTTCATTGTATAGATCTTTCACTCCCGTGGTTAACATTATTCCAAGGTATTTAATTTATTTTTGTTGCTGTTGAAAATGGGACTATGATCCTTATTTCTTTCTCTGTGTCTTTGTCATTTGCATATAGAAGGGCTACTGATTTTTGTCCATGATTTTATATCCTGATACTTTGCTGAAGGAGTTAATCACCTTCAAGAGTTTTGGGATGTTGGGCTGGAGAGATGGCTTAGCAGTTAAGTGCTTGCCTGTGAAGCCTAAGGACTCCGGTTCGAGTCTTGGTTCCCCAGGTCCCACGTTAGCCAGATGCACAAGGGGGCACACGTGTCTGGAGTTCATTTGCAGAGGTTGGAAGCCCTGGCACACCCATTTTCTCTCTCTTCCTCTATCTGTCTTTCTCTCTGTGTCTGTCGCTCTCAAATAAATAAAATTTAAAAAAAAAACAAGAGTTTTGGGATGCAGTCTCTTGGGTCTCTTACATATAGAATCATGCCATCTGTGAATAGAGCTAACTTAAATTCTTCATTTCTAAATTGTATTCCCTTCATTTCTTTCTCCTGCCTTATTGGACTTCCACCATTATATTGAAGAGCAGAGGTGAGAGTGGACACCCCTGTCTTGCTCCTGATCTCACTGGGAATTCTTCCAGTATCTATTAAGTATTATCTGGGCTTTAGGAGCTGTGTATATGGCCTTTATTATGTTATACTATGAACTGACTATGCCAATTCTTTCCAATGTTTTGATCATGAAGTGATGTTGTATTTTGTCAAAGGCTTTTCTGGATATATCAAAATGTTCATGTGGTTTTTGTGTTTAACCTTGTTTATATGGTGCATACATTGACAGATTTCCAAATGTCAAAACACCCCTGTGTTCCTGGAATTAATCCCACTTGATCAAGGTAAATAATGCTTTTGATGTGTTGTTGGATTCGGTTTGCAAGGATTCTGTTCATGATCTTTGTGTGTAAGTTCATCAGGGAAATAGGCCAGTAGTTTTTTTCTCTTGTGGCATGTTTGCCTGGTTTTGGAATTAGGATGATACGAGCTTCATTGGAGTAGTTGGGGAGCTTTCTCTGTTCTCCAGTTGTATGGCACAGTTTTAGGAAAATTGGTTTTAGTTCCTCCATGAAGTTTTGATAGAATTCAGCTGAGAAGTCATCTGGTCCTGGACTATTCTTTTTGGGGAGGTTTTTTATTACCTTTTCAATCTCAATGAGTGTGATAAGTTTGTTTAGGAGATTAATCTGCTCTGAGATTAGCTTTGGTATGTGTCCAGAAATTTATCCATTTCCTCCCTCCATATTATGCAGTTTTGAGGAGTAGATGTTTTTGAAATAAGTCCTGATGTTGGAGCTCTAACACAATTATAGGAGCAGAAACCTTATCATCTATCTTTTATGTACCTACCTAACTATTATCTATCTATCTATCTATCTATCTATCTATCTATCTATCTATCATCATCTGTCAACTATCAATCATCCATTATCTATTATCATATCTGTGTAATATTAGTACATACTATTTGAATGCATAGAAATCATGACTAGATAGTATGATATAAAGATGAAAGGAAAAGAAGAATGGATGTCAGTTCTGTTTTGCTTTTTATCTTTCATAACATTAGATTTGAAGTTTTTTTTTTTGTTCTTGTTTCAGTTTATTAAAATAGTCCTTATGAATCACCTTTGATGACTAAAAACATTCACTCTCATTCATAAGTCAAGAAGAAAGGAAAAGAATGCTAACATTATTACAAAGTTTTTTTTTTCAGCCATTTTCATAATTTATCCAACAAATAATAGGGCAGTGCCACTTCTTATATTCCCACTAACCCTCCACGTCCCCTTCCTGGTCTCTGTTTATGCCAGTTTTGTTCTAGCTGAACTTCATCTCTTCAGAATAATTTCAACCTTTACTTATGAAAGGCTTTGGTAAGGCTTGTTTGCTTTTCTATATGAGAAAATGATTGTTGATGGCCTGAATAGTCTAGAAGCTATTGGTTTATGAAATGCCTATTCCAGACATCAGATCTCTGTCACAATGGTGCAATCAGTTAGCCATCTTAAAACACATCTAAAGGGAAAATACTAATATAAAGGGATGATAATACATAATAAATTAAATTTTATGCAAAATGGGCTTTCTTAAAACTCAAATATTACTGTGTGGTCTTGCCATCTTGCCATGTTTTCACCTGAGAATAAAATGGAAAGCCCCACATCAATGCCTCTACTCCCTGATGAGCACTTTGGAAATCATATTGACCTATCCCAGATACTTTATTTTTATTAATTTATTTATTTTTGAATAGTCACCCTAGCCATAGTTCATAAAGAATTATAAGTGGTCCATAAGAATATAGTTATATAACATGATACAGTAAGTAATTGAGGAAATGAGCAATATAAAAGTGACAGAGAATAATAATGAAGGGAATGACAATATTATTTTATAGACATATTCATGCAGAATTCTGTAGTGCTAAAGTTACCACTGGGACAGCTGACATGACAGGCAAAATCCAATTCTATTTAAAGACATGTCCAATTTTTAGATATTCCCCATGTATATGGGAGAGTTACTGTGGAATGTCTTATAGAAACTGAGGTAAAAGAATGGGTATTATTTTAAGCCAATGAATTTGTGGTAATATGTGACATCACCAATATAAAGGCAGGTAAGCATTGTTAAACAGATTGTTGCACTCAGCTCCACATGCCTGGGATGAACATCCAACCAGACATAGTGTATGGGAGGAATGGATTAAATTCAGGCTTGTAAAGTTGAGGGAACACCATCAATGGCAGAAGAAACTGGTTCCCTATCACAGATCCAAGCAGAGAGGTATCACCAACAGCCAGCACCACAAACATCAATAGCCAGAGCTCAAACCTTCTCTTTCCATACCTTTGGGCTGGAATGAAGATCTTCCCCCAAACACACCTTACAGTTGGACCCAGGATCTGCCCACAGTGACATGCTCCCTTGTGGCAGAGATCTGCCTGCTAGAGACTCACTTTGTAAGCTCAATTTTAATGAAACACCCGAGGCTAGGGGCCATACATTTACATATCACAGTCAGACTACCACCGAGATTACAGGGGGCAAAGATGAATGTGAGTATACTAAAGTAAACTGGAAAGATGAGAGACTTTTGGTCAGAAGTGAATGACTAAAAATTTTCTGGTGCTGCATTGAAGCATGAATAGTTTTTGTTGAGCTGAGGTAAATATTTTGAGTTTTGAAAGTAAGAAATTAGATGGGTAGTCTTATAAAGATGATGCTAAGTAGAATAAGATAGTTCTCTAGATGCTGAAGTTTTTTAAACTGAGGAGAATTTGCTTCTCTCTTTCAGATGGATGCAGAACCTGAGGAGATAATCAGGCCATCACACCTCACCAGGGTCCCAGATGAAACCATAGAGTAATTGGAGAAATGAGCAAGAGAGCTGCTCTTTTGGTGAACCTGGTACCAGTACAAGGGTGAAGGAGATAGATACAGAGAACACTCAATTTCTACCAAAGAAGATATCCAGATACACAGAGGCTCCCAAGACCTCATCACTGAAGTAGACCTAAAATGAACCCAATGTGTCTCAGGGAAATTTGTGGGAGGGGCGGATTGTTAGAGCTACATGTCAGCACATTATGTACAGAGACATTGCCTCCCCTCTATAACTGATGGCTAACCCCACAATGCACAACCTACATTTCCCAACAAGGGGACCCTTTGGAGGGGGAAGGACAGAGAGTAGGCTACTGATGGTACCAACCTTGCTGTGTACACATTGTGTACATAGCTAATAAAAATGAGGTTTTGTGACTAGGGATCATAACAGGAGAACAAAAAGGGATACTAGTGGTGTGTGTGTGTGTGTATGTGTGTGTGTGTGCGCGTGTGCACGCACACACAATGGCTGATAGAATACATTTCAAGAAAATGAGCTTTCTAAAACAAAATTTGAATTATTGGAAAAAAATATGAACAAGGAGAGTTATAGGAAGATGCATCTTAAAGTCATTATATGGCCATCTAGAGGGAAAATTTATCATAATTTGTAGTCTAGATGATAAATAGACTTTTCATGGATAGCCAGGTTTCAATTATGCAAGTCAAGGAGAGTTTAGACAGGAGATAAGAACATCATATTTCCTACATGTAGAGTTTGAAGTATAGGAGAGTACAGAAATTGGGTCAGTTCAGAGAGTGAATAGATATGCTTATGAATGGAGACTTGGGCCTGGAACAGATGGTAAGGCTGATGGGATACAAGGTTTGGTAGTCTTGAAAAAAATAAGCATCATTCTAATTTCATTCCATATTAGTTGCATTTCTTGCTGCAATGAAATACATGCTAGGGAAGGAAAGGGTTGTTTTGGCTTACAATCTGAGATTATAAATCTATCCTAGGAGGAAAGGCACAGTGGCAGGAACAAGAAACAGCTGGTCACATTGCATCTATAGTCAGGATGTAGAAAGTAATGAATGTTGGTGTGCAGTTCACTTACTTTTTCTTTTTTACACAGTTAAGGACATTACTCCATAGAATGCCCACATTTAGAGTGGGTCTTCACACTTCAATTAGCCTAATGTAGAGTATCATTCATAGACATGCCCAGAGATTTGATTCAATGTTGATACTAAATCCTGTTAAGATAGCAACTAAGATGAACCATCTCACATTCTTTTACTTAGAATAGTTCTGTTAGATAGTGAAGCCTCTTACAATGTTGATAAGTGTCATGGTATTCATTGTCAGCTTGACTGGATTTAGCATTGCCTAAGAAACAAAACTCTAAATATGTCTGAGTGCATTTACAGAAAGATTTAAATGACATGGGAAGACCTACTCTGAATGAATGGGGTCAAACCATTCCATCACCTGAAGTATGGGACTGAATAAAAGAGAAAAGCATGCCAAGCACCATCAGTCATCACTCTTCTTCCTGACTGTAGGTGCAAAGTGAGTAACTGCCTCACACTTCCTCCACCACATGTGCAGCCCACTCTTTTCTGTGCTTTTCCTGCTATGATGGACTGTACCCTCAAATTGTGACCCAAATAGACCTGCCTTCCACAAGCTGTTTTATTCAGATATTTTGTCACAGCAATAAAAGGTAATTAATAATGTGTAAATGTAGATTTGTGAAGTTTTTATGATCTATCATGACCATTTTAGGATATATGTCCAAGGGAAATGAAATCATTAGTTTGAAGAAACATTTGAATTTTTATATTCATTGCAGATTTATTCATAATAGAAAGATACAGAATCATCCTAAAAGTCTAGTAATGGAATAATGGAGACATACTACTTAAAGTACGCATAAATTATTTGATATCTCTGTGTATGAACATAGACATGATGAAGTAGTATCTAGCTTTATAAGAGGAAAAATTGTCATTTATGGAAACATGGGTGAACTTGGGTGACATTATACTGTTTACCCTGACACAGCAAGACAAGTACTCAGTGGTCTCATACATGTGCATAATTTAAAAGCACAGAAGCAGAGTAAAATGGTGGAAACAAAGGAGAGGAATGTTGGGGAGATTTTGATCAAAATGTACAAGCTTTCATTTAGGATGGACAAAATGAACTGCAAAGTTCTGTTTTTCAGTATGCTGACTAGAGGTAAAAATAAAAGTACTTGGAATTATTTAAGAGAGTAGATCTTAAATGTTTTTTCCATAAGATGATTAATTTATTAGGTGATAGATATGCTAACTAATTCTGTTTAAATAATTTTATAGTTAATATTTATATTCAGTCATGATATTGGCCATCAAAAAATTTAATTTTTCTTTGTCAAATTCATCTCAGAAAGAAGGAACCTCTCTTTTGTGTGATCTAGTGCTGAGGAAGGCAGCAGACAGCTTGGAGAAGCAGTGTTTATCATACAGTATGTAGGACTTAGCAGGCTTGGCTTAGACACGGTAATAGCACTGTTGCTTTAGAGACTGGGAAACTAACAGTACAGGAACATACATGACTGACCTGACAGAGAAATTAAACTTAGTTGCAGTCTTGACTTTTTATCTTATCAGAAACATTCTACTTTGTAAGACACATGTCTATTTTCAGACACCTTTGTGTCTCAAATGCAAAGGACCTATTATGCTACATAGCATGAGTTTTCATTCCATCAATACTTACTGAAGAAACGAATTAAAATAGATTAATCAGTCATGCTTTCAAAGAGGAAAGGGTTAAGTAAAGAAAAGCTGTTTTCTGAAGGTGTCTTTCCCTTTATGAGAAAGAACTCAGTGGGAAAGGATATAATAATATTACTGGATGTTAATTCTCTAAACAGAGTCTACTACAGAAACTCTGTAAGAGCTCATCATTTGATTTGTTACTTCCAGAGTCTTTCTCTCCAGAAGTGTCAAAGCCTCCATTTCAAAGGTGATGAATAACTCTACAAACGTGTAGTTCGAAAGAAAGAAAAGATAAAATGCATATTCATCAGCAAATCCTTGGTCTAAAATCACCATATATTACTTTCCAGAGAAAGTGATAAATAGCAATATAACAGGTCTGTAATTTACAAAGTACAAAATCTTACGTGATGAGAGTAGGATGAGGTGGATTTAAAGGTATCTGATTTGGGCAGGAATGTAGTAATAGAAAATCAAATACCAGCAACATATGCTCTTTTTTTACTCTATAAATCCTTAACATTAATGAAGAGAATTCAGGAAAACATAAATTCTGAGCAAAAAGTAGGTGAGAGATTTGGAATCCTCCCAAGCTGCAAAGTTTCACCAGCATCTGATCACAATACATCAAAATGGATACATTAAAGAATGGTCTTAGATGGCAGCCTTTTTTCCAGGTGTGTAGCTGCTTACTGATAATGAAGAAAACCTATGTTCTTTGGGGTGATTTTTGAGAAATTCTAGTCTGTCTTGTTCCTAGTGCAGAAATGTCTTTCTCCTTCTTGTTGTCCTAGGATGAACCATTTGCCATCTGCCACTCTAAAACAGCCTTGTGCCATTACTGTACTTCTCAACTGATGAACCTAGCTTACTGCTATTACTCACATTTCACTGAAACCATAAGTTCAGGTCCATTAATAATAAATTCTTATTAACCTTTCCAAAGGACAAGGGTGAAGGCTCTTCTGACAGCTGGAATGATTTCCATACTTGAATATCTTTCCATTGATCAACCTCTTCAGAGGATCTTTGAAGTAAAGACCAAGTGTTTAGATTCTATTTCTTTTTTTTCAACATTTAACTTCTAATATTTAATTCTATTAGGACTATATGTGTCATACAGCATAGACAGATAATGCTTAGAAATTCATGAAATTCTCTTTGTGCCCTTAGATTTGTGAAAATGTTCAATTTTAGGAGAAAAAATATTTATTGATGTGTTAGAGGAAAAAGAGTTTTTCAAGGGAATGAGATATATATGAGAACAAGTTTTCTTTAATTAGGATTTTTCATGTTTTGGATAGTCTCCCTTCAAAAGTACAAACTCTGTTTCTGGTCCACATAGCATCTGCTTATCTTTCTTCTCTTAGAATTTGAACAGCTCAACCATGACAGGATGGACCAGAATCAGTACAAGCATCTACCTCATCTTCATTGTGTTTGTCGGTCTATCTTTGGATAAGGAGGTATCTGACTGTGAGTGATTTCTAAGCTTCTCAAAAGTGAGAGTCAAATGTACAGTAAGTCAACTTAGAATGAACTGGAATGTTCTGTTTCAGCTGGTGATGTGGCAAATTGTTTTTCTGCTTCAATTCAGCCCAGATTTTTCTGGAGCTGATAATGGAACTGAAGGATGCCAGCTTTCTTATGCCACCCTTATCATGCTTTCGCAGGAAAAGTGTACACTGGTCCTTGGTTCTTATTAACAGACCGCTTTCCAAACCACAGTGAAGACCATCTCTTTACATCTACTTATGCACTGCCCATTATGCCTGAGTCATGCTGGCTAACATCTACTTCTGAGTGACAGTGAAGAAGCTGTAAGGGCCTTACAGTCCTTCTTTCTCAGCAGAAAACTTCAATATCTATCTGTCCATATTTGAAAGAAAACCAAGATAGGTCTTTCTGAAAATGACAACTAGCAGTGAGGGTTCTATGGAATTACAGGTATTTACCAAAAAGCGTCTTAAAATTATGCCCCTAGCTGGGCGTGGTGGCGCACATGTTTAATCCCAGCACTTGGGAGGCAGAGGTAGGAGGATTGCCGTGAATTCAAGGCCACCCTGAGACTACATAGATAATTCCAGGTCAGTCTGGGCTAGATTGAGACCTTACCTCAAAAAAAATTGCCCCAACCTAGTAAGAATCATGAAATAGATTTAGGTCTTCAGCAAGATCAAACATAAAAGATAAATTCCGTGCCTTATTAAGCACTTCAAAACTTTTTTCCTGAAAGTAAAAAAGCATGTTTTATAGAATTTAGAGCTAAAAGACTTTCACTGTTTATTGCCATCATAAATTGGATTACATATTAGAGGTGACTCAACTTTTGACCCTAGATGAAAAATCAAATTGGATGAGATGAAAGGCTGAATTTCTATAGCATGATGATTTGCTGTGCAAAGAAATACCTGCCATTTTGTACTGAAACAGCTCCACATTCAGAGTTGCTCATGGAAGTCAGACAAAAATCTTCATCTCACTAAGTGGGTGACTATGGTGGCTATGAATGCTATTTACCATACCTGATTTAAGACTTTTGTCCAGTATAGGAAACCAGAAGAGGGCTGGAGAGATGGCTCAATGGTTAAGGTGCTTGCCTGCAAAGCCTAAGGACCCAAGTTTGATTCCCCAATATCCACATAAAGCCAGATGCACAAAATATGCAGTTTGTTTGCAGTGGCTAGAGGCCCTGACACACCCATTCTTTCTCTATGTTTGTTTATCTCTTTCCTTGCAAATAAATAAAAGAAAAAAAAAGAAACCAGAAGAATTTCCACTTTTAGTTTCTAAGATTATATGACATCATCCTTATTGTAATAAGGAAGTGTTGTGGAAGGAACTCTGTTAATGAAAGATGGTCTGAGGTACCGAGTCTCCCTTCCTTCCTTCCTTCCTCCCTCCCTCCCTCCCTCCCTCCCTCCCTCCCTCCCTCCCTCCCTCCCTTCCTTCCTTCCTTCCTTCCTTTCTTTCTTTCTCTCTCTCTCCCCCTCCCTCTCTTTCTTTCTCCCTCTTCTTTCTTTCTTTCTTTTTTTCCTTCTTTCTTTCTTTCTTTCTTTCTTTCTTTCTTTCTTTCTTTCTTTCTTTCTTTCTTTCTTTCTTTCTTTCTTTCTTTCTTTTCAAGGTAGGGTTTCACTCTTGTTCAGGCTGACCTGAAATTCACTATGTAATCTCAGGGTGGCCTCGAAATCATGATTTTCCTTTTACCTTTGCCTCCCTAGTTTTGGATTAAAGGGGGTGGGGATATTTCCTGAGCTGGAAGGCTGAATGTGGTTGCAAATGGCAGGCTCTGGTGGTCTAGTAACACTAGAGATCACAGATGGTAGATATATGGTGTTTTTTCCCCCAAACTTGTGATAGGAGCTCCAGGGAGATCCCACTTTGAGAAAAACAAAAAGCTCCACTGATTTTGAATTATATATGGACTATGAATAAGATCCAAGATACATTGACATATATAATATCATTTATTAAGTGCTTGTTACAATGACTACTGAAATAATGAAGCAATGTCAGTAGAAATTGATAGCAAAATACTAACAAGAATGATGGAAAAGATCCACTCAAACAGCAAGAAAATAATAATCCCAGGATAAGCTTACTAAGACAACCATTGGACTAATATGAAGATGGCTACAATTTGTTACTCACTGATGCATAGAATGAGACTTCATCAACTAGGAAATGTACCAGAAGTTCTACCTCCATATTAAAATTTAATTCAACTAAAATGAAAGCAAATTTTCATAGTTAATTTTTAATTGATATCAAAATTGTGCAAATTTGTCTATTTTATGAATGGGAATTATGTTTCTGAATCATTCTCTCCTTGTACCTGTAGCTCTGCCTACAAACAAGGTAAGGCAAATTTGTTGTCTAGCAAAGGGAAGGGAGTATTGAGGTCATGGAAGGGAAAGTCTGAAGCTCTGTCATCTAGGTGAGTGCTTCTGAAACTGATGAACACAGTACAGGGTCTTGTTTAAATGTAGGTTCTGATTCTGTAGGTTTGGACAGGTGGGTCCTGAGCCTGCATTTCTGAAGCATTCCTGGATAAAGTTGCATTTGCTGGTCCATGGACCACATTTCTTTTTTGTTTAACTGGGAATTGACTCAAGGATCATGAGCACCCTAGACAACTCTATCACTGAGCTCTATTTCTAGCACTCATGGTTTTACTTTTTCATTTTGAAAAGGGAGTGGGGTGGAGGTTACTGAATTGCATTGGCTGGCACTGTACTCAATCTCTATCCCAGGCTTTGTTGAGTTTGTGATCTTCATTCAGTATCCCAAAGAGCTGGGATTACAGGCTTGTTCCAGTGAGCAGGGCTCACCGAGCCCAGGGAGCAGCAAGGCCCAGAGCAGCGGTTTTCTAAGAAAGGGTCCCAGATGGGGAGCATGCCACATCACTGGGGAAACTTGTTAGGCACAATCTCTGTTCCAAACATGCTGGATTACTATGATGCACTAAGGGTTGAGAATTGACTTAAACAAGTCTCATTATTAGGCAAGAGGAGACACAAAATCAATACTGCTGTCAAGGTTGACTCTGCTTATGTAGGTAGGACTTGTTATTTTTAAAAATTTAATTAATTTATTTAATGCTGAGAGAAAGAGGGTGTGGAGAAATGGGAGCACCAGGGTCTCTTGCCACCACACATGAATTCAGATGCATGTGCCTCTTTGTATATTTGGCTTTACTTGTGTACCAGGAAATCAAATTCTGGCCATCAAGCACCTTTATCAAGCTTGCGCCACCCCTCCAGCTCGAAGACTTTGGTGTATTTTATTTTACGTATTTTATTTCAGAAAGTCTGAATATGTGAACAGGGAATAAGTGGTTGATTTAATAGACAGCCAGACAGGAATGATAGAACTTTTTATTTTTATTTATTTATTTAAACTCTTAGGGTATTTCTAAACCTCTTTATAGAAACTTAATATCATGTAGGTAGGTGTGTAGATTGGTGGGATTAATCTAATACAGTCCTTTTTCCCCCATAGGTGTCTGGACTATACATACAACACTCATTTACTTCCACCATCCATGAAGATTATGGTGCAAGCCAAGGTAGTTGATTATGGGTACTGGGGTGGAAATTTTCCTTCAGAGATGGACAATGATCTGGAGCACAGTGCCTATCCACCAAAATAGGAAAGAAGCAGGAGTGGTAGCCAGGCTCAGCAGATGCCTCTGCTGTCGAAGCAGGCACATGGTCACGGGAGTAGCCTGGCCTGCTCAGAAACCACCGGAATCAGTTATTCTCACCATTCAGGGAACAGCCAAAAGCTCATGGGAAGGAATCAGAGAGATGCTTCACTGTAGGCTCTTCTTCTGACTTCTACCTGCAAAATCACCAGTTTAGCAAGAAAAGGGGCCAAAAGAGAACCAATGAACTCAGAAGCAGATTCGGGCTGATTAAGTTAAAAGCTTCACAAAAGGGAGATCATTTTTATCAAAATGACATGGAGTTAATTTATCAGTTGATCTTTTTTTTTTCTGCTTTTATCAGAAGTTGGAAGTTGGGGGAGTCTAGGACAATAAAAAGAAACGACCTTTATTTTTATATATTTGTAGAGTACAAATTTCAAGCCTAGTGTTTTTATACAACACATAGATTGCAATTCTGTCAGTTCATGAAGAGAACAAAAATGAGTTTTTCATAATTTTAACAATAAGTTGTTTTCCATCTTTCATTTTTACTATAGTAAAGTGACCTGAAAATTCATTAGCAAAAATAAATATTTTGCAGATATATGAAGTAGTTCTCTGGGGGCTAAAACCTGTGGTAAAATTTCTTGCTCCATCTTACATGGTTCTTGGTGGATTTGAATCCCACAAATGTTATTTTCTACATCAGTTTCTGCCTCTTAAACATAACAGAATGGAGTGTTTAAGTTATTGTAAGTTAGTCAAAGTACTGTTTTGTTTGACATGGAATAGTACTAGGTTATGGTCTTGTTTTATGCTTTCCCCAAACTCCCAGAATATTTATTTTTCTGGAAAAACCCAAATTTCATATATGTCATAGTAGAAATCTTGATTTACCCTGCAAGTTTAGGTATTTATGTGTCACATATCATGACACTTTTATATTCTATATTTTTTTTTTCTTGAAATGAAATAATAGAAATCTACTCAAATTTCCACTCCTTTTTTTTTTCTGATAAATACTATGTGACAATTTTGTGCATATGCCATTCTCATCCCCAGCATTACACTGGCACCCTCTGTCACACATTTGGTGGTCATTTAAAGGAAAGAATACCTAAAAGACTATAGCTACAATTTGTTAACATGAATGTACTACCTGGCAGAAAACTATCTGAATATATCAATGACTTTGAGTGATTTGGGGATACTTTCCCACTATCTTTCAATCATAATTAGAAATTAAATTGATTTAATTAAAAGAATCTGGCTTTGGGCATAGGTCCAGTAATATGTGGCAGTTAAAAAATATAAGCGTAGTTGGAAGCTTGAGATAGCATGGGGTTCGCATTTTCCATTCTGAACTGATAATCTCACTGGCCTCTCACTTGTCCAGGACAGGAAATGGATTTTTGATGCTATCTAGTATTGATCGACCTGCCCCAGAAATGATGGGACAAGATTTGAAGGGTAATGTTTTAAAGAAGCTTGATATATTTTCTGTACATGATACATGCCAGGGTGAGAAATCACAATTAAGGAATGTTTTCATTGACTTACTTAAAGGTAATTTTTGCCTACTAAAAGCAAACCTGCCGATTATTTGAGGTTATTTGGAAGAGTTCTTGTGGGGGAGTGGTGGAAGAGAGATAACATGTGAAGATTGAGAGACCTACTTTATTTCTTCCCTTCCTCAAATCAATTTGCATCTAATCTCGGCAGTCTGCAGGACAAGATGGCTTTATGCTAACTCTTATCTCCTTACTGATATTTTACCTTAATGGCCCCAACAAAATTTCAACCTAAGAAATAGACAAATGGAATAGCACTTGTTCGGCCTTAGTAAAAAGTTCTTTAAGTTATTCAGATAACAAAATATTATTTTAACACTGAAGGGATGAGAAAAGCTAATAGAAGGAACTCTAATTGAAGTAATATTTCTAGGTAACATCTTTACAGATAGGAGAATAAATAAACTCCAGAATTCAATAGTTTCTTGGCTTAAAATTTAATGGAACCCTGTCGTCTCTTTCCTTAAATAAGTGACCTGATTAGATTTCTGGTATAATTAAGTGGCAGTTCTGATGGCCGTGCTTCACAAATATAATTTTACTGTAAGAAATGTTCACTGAAAATAGCACTTCATTTTATTGCTATATGGAATAATTTCAATATCTATACTTGTTCTTTTTCACATGCCTTAAAAACCTACTGAATGAGGGCAGGACAGATAGATGGCTTAGTGATTAAGCACTTGCCTGTGAAGCCTAAGGACCCTGGTTTGAAGCTTGATTCCCCAGGAACCACTTTAGACAGATGCACAAGGGGGCACATGCATCTGCGGTTCATTTGCAGAGGCTGAAGACCCTGGGGCGCTCATTCTCTGTCTCTGTCTCTGTCTCTCTCTCTCTGTGTCTCCCTCTTTCTCTGTCATTCTCGAACAAATAAGCAAAAATAAACAAAAAAGACTACTGAATGAGAATGTGTTATTCCTGTCGATAGCATGAATATTTTCATATTAGTTGAAGAATTAGTGTATATAAGCTCCTTAGAATAATTGCCTCTTCCCTTCTTTTCCCTCATTATTCTTCCCTTCTTCCCCATTCCCATCCTCTCCTCCTTCCTTCCTTCTTTCCTTCCCTCACTTCCTCCTTCCCACCTTCCCTCCTACCATCTCTCCCACACAACCACCTCTTTTTCTCCCTCTACCCTTCCCCTTCCTTTCTTCTCCCCTCCCTTCCTTCCTTCCTCCTTCCTTCCTTCTTTCTGTTTTGGTGATATTGAGATTAAGCAGGACCTTTTTTATGCCAGGCAAACACTGTCCATCCCTTAAAAAATTCTTTCTTACTGGTAAAAACAAAACAAAACAAAAGAAAACAACAACAACAACAACAAACCCAACCAAGTTGTTTTGAAGTAGAAGCCTAAGAGTATGGGATATAGTATACAACATAAACTCTATTTTTCAAAGGACTATGTGTGTGGTCCATGTCACTGAATCTGTTTGCTTATCAACCCAGTGCAGTATGCTGGGATGGTTTATATATTTATTGCTCACTTGACAGGACCGAAAATCAATTATGTTCTCTCTAAGGGCCCGGTGAAGTTTCAGCCATTTTGTTTGCCTTTAGGAAGTAGCATTTTATGGTACCATTGCCATTTGAGTCTATATTTGTGTTTCCCACCCCTCCGTTGACCTCTCCTCCCTCCCCACCCATCCTATTGTCTAGTCCACAAGATGCTTGCTGGGTATGTATGGCATCTTGGGTAGATTCAGGTTAGGTGCTGTAGATGAGTGAGACTAGGTGGCAATTTTTTTTTTTTTTTCTGTGAATGTGTAAGTTCATTGAGAATGATCTGTTCTAGGTCCAGCCATTTTTCCTAAAATTTCATTGTGTCATTTTTTCTTACTGCTGTATAGAATTCCATTGCAGATCCAGTTATTCCCTTACTGGGCATCTATGCTAAAACCTTCAGACCACAGGCCAGAGAGATTTGCTAAACCATGTTTGTAGCAGCTCAATTTGTAATAGCTAAGAGCTGGAATCAACCCAGATGTCCACCACTAAAAGAATGTATAACTAAGATGTGGTATATCTAGATTTATGTTTTTTAATATCCATGTTTTTGAAATGATGACTCAAAGTGCAGATTTAAAAAGAAATGAGGAGTTTATGTGAGTAGCAAGTACTTAACTTTTATAAATGTTTGTGGATCTTCATGATGTGGTATTGGAATCATGGTGATACCACTAATCTTATGAAAGCCAGACCACCAGTGTACTAAGGAAGCACCAGTATCTACTTCCATGGTTAGCATTTATTTGCCAAAGCTATTGCCAAATGTGATTATTTAATTCAAGTGTTGGCTGTTGGCATAAAGTGTACTGACACACCACTCTTTGAAGCATGACTATTACGTAGAATGAATGCATCCTCTTCTAAATTAGTTTTGCTTATTTACAAACCTACATTTTCTTGGGCATCCTTGAAAGATAAAGTGAAAACTTTTAATGTTTTATTTCTGCTAGAAAAACTTTAAATGAGGTTAAATGATGTCAATTTTATCATTATCATTAGTTGCTTCAGTAAACAATTCATCAACTCCAATAATAAATATTTTCCCATTTGATTCATATAACCAAAATATTCTGGAAATTCAGATATAGCAAAATATCTGAAGTTATAGTAAATACTCATATAAGGATTCAACTAAGTGCTCTATATTAAAGATTTGATAGCTATTCTGTGAGCAAAATTATCCACAGAATTTGGTAAAATAAACAATCATGTTAGGTATAGTCTTTCTTAATAATTTAGGAAGCTATAGCATAGAAATATAAATTGAATATGTATAGAAAGAGAGGACTTATAATTTCTATAAAACAACTGACACACAGTTAAACTTACCCATTTTAGTATTGATCTGAACCATAAGGAAAACCACAGCCATATATCTGCCAATAACTTTAGTTGTTAATTTAATAGGTGAAAATTAATAATCAACTTTTTTCTTCCAATAAAAATAATGTGCAGAACATACATAGAAAATAGAAGACTCCAAATTGAAAAGAATAAACAAAGGTAAATATCTATATTCTTTTAAAAATATTGTTTATTTATTTGACAGAGAAAAGGAAGAGAGAGAAAGAGAGAGAATGGGTGCTCCAGGGCCTCCAGTCACTGCAAACAAACTCCTGTGCCCCCTTGTGCATCTCCCTAATGTGGGTCCTGGGGAATTCATTCTGGGTCCTCTGGCTTTGCAAGCAAACACCTTAACTGCTAAGCTATCCCTCCAGCCCAAATATCTATATTCTTAAAATATTTGCTATTAAAAATTTTGTTTCTAGACTTAAAAGTTTTCTTCTATGAGTATTTCAAGCTTCATTAAATGGTATTGTAATATACATGTTATTTGTAATTTTCCACAAAAGATGCAGATTGCATATTATTATACATATTTCCTTTTAACATTACAAATGTTGTATAACATTATGTTAACTATGTATAGAACATATATTATTTAGCTCTTTCAGTATTGTTTTATAATTATACATTCCCAACTTATTCCTGTAGAAATCTGTACTTTTTCTATACTCCTCTCAGTGTCAATTTATTTTCTTGGGCTATATTTAAAGAATTAAAATGCCTTAGGTAAAATTAATTCATTCATTTAAGCATTTAATTCTTATTTGCTCTTGAAAGCTCATTCTAGTTAAACAAATGTTATTACTATGAAAGAAAACTAAGTAAAAACTAGAATTGAAAGAGAGTAAATGTTTTGCCTAGCCTAAGTTGAAATCTTTTGATTTGAGAAATTTTTCTGCTTAAGGAAGGAAGATGATAAGTAGGAAGAGGAAGAAAAGGATATAATAGGCTTGTAATGAAAACTCAGTTAAAGACTATCACAATGGCCTTGCACTAGGTATAACTTTTATTATATTCCCCTCCCTGACTGATTTCCAGGAGATTTGAGAGACATTTTTGTTGTTAAAATGGGTAGGGTGTCTTACTTCTCTGGTAGATCAAGGCTAAGTATGCTGTCCAGCATCTAACACAGGATAATTCACCCTGGGACCTCACAAACTCTTCAAAGGAAAGTATGTAATCCAAGATGTTAATAGTTCTTAAGATGAGGAAATTACCTGTATCAGACAGTAAATTAAAAATAAAGAAAGGTTAGGACAAATATTAAATCTTTCCTAGAAGAAAAGAACCTTAGTTTTCTCTGATTCTGAACCATTAAGTGGTGACATGAGATGATGAGAAACTCAGAAAGAACTATGAGTAAAAAGGTATAAATACTAATGTCTGGTCAGGAGACATTCAGTAACTGTTCACATATATGTAAGAAAGGAATATATAATGGACTTTGCCACACTGGTTATTTTCCTAACATTTTGGAGGTATGTAAGAATGTTTAGAACCTTAGGTATCTTATATTTATGTTGTCATTCAGCAAAGTGCCAAAAACAATAGGCTCTCGAGAGTCCAGCACTACATGTGACATCTCTGTCATGCCCTACAATGATTAGGAAACTCTGTGGAAGAGCACATTACCCTCCAGCCATGGAGGGACTGGTGCATTCACAGTGGAGGTTGTTTCCTCTATACGACTAGCACGAGATTGAGTCCACCAATACTTTGACATAGATGATGATGAAGAAAAAAAAAGGACTGACATATTAAGATAAAAGATGAACTGCATGTAAAGAAGAGAGGGTTCACTGGAATTGGGCTGAGGGGACTAATGAGCAAATGAGGAGATTATGGTCAAACTACTGTATGCCCATTGTTGCAGTTAGCTTCGGGTTGTTGGCACAAAGGACACAACCAGAAGCAGCTTTGGAAGCAGTTTATTTTGGTTTAGAAGTGCCATGATGGCAGGAGAAAATGTGTTATGAAGAGACTGGACATCACCTCCTGGCCAACATCAACTGGACAACAGCAGCAGGATCATGTACCAAACACTGGCAAAGAGAAACTGGCTATAACACCCCATAAGCCTGACCTAAACAATACACTGCCTCTAGAAAGGTTTCAGTTCACCAACTGCCATCAGTTGGGGACCTAGCATTCAAAACACATGAATTTATGTGATACACCTAATTCAAATGACCACATTCTTATATCAAAATTCTCAGCTGGGGAGATCGCTAGCGGTTAAGGTATTTGCCTGCAAAGCCAAAGGATCTGGGTTGGACTCTTCAGGACCCATGTAAGCCAGATGCACATGGGGGCACATGCATCTTGATTTTGTTTGCAGTGGCTGGTGGCCCTGGCATGCCCATTCTCTCTCTCTCTCTCTCTTTCTCTCTCTCTCTCTCTCTCTCTCTCTCTCTCTCTCTCTCTCTCTCTCTGTTGCAGTCCAGTTCACATTGCTGGTAGAAATCACCCAAGAAAGAGCAGCTTCTGGGAAAAGGAGATTTATTTTGGCTCACAGGCTCGAGGGGAAGCTCCACGATGGCAGGGGAAAACGATGGCATGAGCAGAGGGTGGACATCACCCCCTGGCCATCATAAGGTGGACAATAGCAACAGGAGAGTGTGCCAAACGCTGGCATGGGGAAATTGGCTATAAAGCCCATAAGCCTGCCCTCAACAATAAACTCCCTCCAGGAGGCATTAATTCCCAAATCTCCATCAGCTAGGAACCTAGTATTCTGAACACCTAAGTTTATGGGGGACACTTGAATCAAACCACCACATTCTGCCTCTGGCCCCCATAAACTGATAATCATACATGATGTAAAATGCAATGCATTCATGTAACGTTAAAAGTCCCATAGTTTTTATGAATTCCAATGATGTTCATACATCCCCATAGTTCAAGATCTTTTAACTTAACCATAATACCAAAAAATAACCTCAAAAAACCCATAATGGCACAGAGTAAATATTCACACTGCAAAAGATGTCATTGAGCAGAGCAAAGAAACATTCAACCAATACAAGATTTAAAACAACCAGGGCAAATATCAAACTGTATCTTCAAGTCCAGCAACTCTAGCCAGTGACAAATCTTCAAGTCCGATAATTCTAAGCAGCAACAAGTCTCTGGCATTCCAATTCCGCCCCTCCAGCTAGGCTACTCACAGTCCTGGAAAACTTCATTGGGGCCGGCAGCTCTCTTTGGCAGCTATCTCATGGCCCCAGCATCTCCACTTGGTCTCCACTGCAAGCCACCGTTTGTCTTCATGGCCTCATGGGGTCTCTACGCAGGCAACCAGCAAACTGCTTCACACTGCCCATGGCCATTTCCAAAACACAAGACCATGTTGCAAACTCAATGACCCTCTTTCCAGCATTTCTTATACTCCACGATACCAGGTAGGGTGCCAATTTGTTAATCCAGGGGGGATTAAGACAGACTTTGAAGAACAGGACTCCTTGAGCACTCAGGCCCCTTCAAAAGAGTCGACATTCTTTTGGTTGCCCTAGCACAGGTCAGCTGGCCCAGTCTCAAAGGTTGTAATCTTTCAGTTGTAGCTGAACGGGCAACAGTTCATCCAAAGATTTTTCTTTCGGTGCCATATCCCTCTGCTCACACCAGTTAATTTCTATGCAAAGCAACCCTGCACAACTTCTCAGAACATGGGCATAAGAGTAAGCTTCTCACACAAACTGCTAGCCCAGTCCAGGCACAACTCTTTCTCACCCTCATAAGCCAAACCTCACAGTCCATAGTTTTTACTGTATTCAGGTCTTGCAGCTCAGACCAGAACAGTCCATCAAGCTGTACTTACAGCACTGTAAGGTATCTCTTAGGCCAATGTTTCAAATCCTCCCACATTCCTCTTGAAAATCAGCTCCAAAAGGCCAAAGGCACACAGTCAGGTGTCTAGCAGCAATCCCATGCCTCGGTACCACTTTACTGTTGCAGTCCGGTTCACATTGCTGGTAGAAATCACCCAACAAAGAACAGCTTCTGGGAAAAAGAGATTTATTTTGGCTCACAGGCTTGAGGGGAAGCTCCACAATGGCAAGAGAAAACAATGGCATGAGCAGAGGGTGGACATCACCCCCTGGTCAACATAAGGTGGACAATAGCAACAGGAGAGTGTGCCACACACTGGCATGGGGAAACTGGCTATAAAGCCCATAAGCCCGCCCCCAACAATACACTCCTTCCAGGAGGCATTAATTCCCAAATCTCCATCAGCTGGGAACCTAGTATTCAGAACATTTAAGTTTTGGGGGACACCTGAATCAAAACACCACACTCTCCCTCTTTCTTTCTCTTAAATCAATAAAATATTTCTTTTAAAAAGAAGGTTTTAAAAAATTCTCAATAAAAATGATAGCATTGAGGTAAGAATGAGTAGACTTCATATGATTGTTTATTTCTAAAAGATATATTGCAGTCCGTGACTAAGTTGTAGCTAGATGGTAGATGTGCCTTGAAAACATATTGCATTTCAGTGTCACTTATACTACCCAAATGGTGAGAGCATGGATGCTTATTGGTGATGCTAGAGTGCAACTTTGGTTTCTGCACAGTTTCAATAGTAACTTTGGGACTGGGATTTCCAATGTTTTATGAAATAAGAGGATATCTTCAGTTTTTACATTATGGTATCTTCTACTGTCACATCAAATAAATCAAAATATTTATCATGACATCAGTAGTTTCCCAAATAAGATATTAATACTTCTTTCAAAGGGACTTGAGCTCTCATGATTTCCTAGAGGATAGGAGAAAACATGGTAAATATTATTCCCGTTGTAACAGTAACAAAACAGGGAGAAATAGAATGTAGATGTAATTTAGTAACTTTAGTAATTGTTTTAGTAATTTAGTAAATTTAGTAATTATTTAGTTTATTGTATGTTATTATTGATAGATAAGACAGATTTCTAGGATATGGATGGAGATATTGAGGTATAAGAATGAAAATGATTAGAACACATGTATACAATGTTTCTTCATCTCTGAATTTTGAAAAAAACTATACATGGTACAAGTTAAATAAATTTAATTTACAATAGCAAAACCTTTTTCTTTTCTAAGTTCAACATTTGATAATCAGTAGGGATTATTTTCTCAATTACCAGCTATACCTCACAGTTGATACAAAATTGTATCTTAAGCCACCTGTATTTAATTTACATCTTCAACTCTTGATGATATACAGCAAATTATATAGATGAACTCTAACATTAATATCAGAAATAGGGAAACCAATCTAACTCATTAATAAATTAGGATTAGATAACAGACACAAAGGCGTCCTTTGTTAAATCATTGTAGGAACGAACAAGCATTAACCATGTACAAATCAAAGTGGTATAATTATCTAGAGCAGACATCTTCACAATTTAAAAACACAACATTAGCTAATTCTATTATCAGTTGGATCACCTTGTTTGATTATAATGCGATAGATTTTTTTAGGCAGGCAGCCTGGAAAGCAGCCTATTCTAAAGCCATCACAGCAACAGGGACAATACTAAATATTCTCCTATCAGGAAACAACCTTTTTCATTTATGTTAAATTTTTATATGTAAAGCAACCTTTACCATACTGAGCACTATTACAATTGGATCTAAGTGTAATTGTTCTTCAGACTCAATCAGAATACTTAGATTTTTAAAATTAGTTCCAATAATGAATTAATAGTATTTTTATGTTTTTACCTGTGACTTAATAGGTAACTAGTACTTACTCTGTGTGGTGATTTTAATATAAATGTATGTCCCGCATAGCCTCAGGGATTATTGATTGTTTCCTACTTAAGTCTGCACTAGGGAGATGCCTGCTGGTTGGATCTAGGCCTACTATGTTTGTTAAGTGCCAGTGTGAGCTCTAGCTTATCATACTTTCTGTTTTTGGCTTCTCTGTGTTCTGGATGCTGAAGTGAGCCAGCTTCCTCTACCATGATGGAGTTTCCCCTAGAATGTGTAAGCTTGAAATAAGCACTTGCCTCCCATAAGCTGCTTCTGGTTAGGTATTTTCGCCAGCAATGAAAAGATAACTGTTACAGTATGGTATACTGTATTTTTTCATGTAGAATAAGAGGTTATTCATAAGAAAATACAAGCAAAATAACTCATTTACATAATAGATTAAACTCTCTGCCTTTAGAACTTTCAAAGAAATTTTGGTAATGTCTTTGGAAGAGTAAAGGAAGATATTAATTTTGAAATAAATACTATTTATCTTTTCTACTATGTCTTGGATTTTTATTGTATTTTCAAAATTTTTGAAAATTGAATGATGGAAGAAAATATTAAATAATAGATCATGTGATGGTTATGTTTGATCATGAACTTCGCTGGGTCAGGAAATGCCTGTGAGTTTAATGAAGTACATCTGTGGATACATCTGTGAAGGTGTTTCCAGAAAAGATTAGATCATAGGGGCTCTAACATAATGAATGGATTAATCCCTCAACAGATTCATATTACAGTATTACTGGTAGGTATTGAAAGACAGGAGGGACATAGTTGGAGGAAAGAGATCACTGGGGGTGGTCCTGGGATTGGACATTGCTGTGGCTTCTTTGTGTCAGCCCTTTGCTCCTGCTTTCTGTCCACCAAGAAGTAGAGAAGCTGCTCCAGCACATGGTCCCACTGCTGTGAGCCTCTGCCCAAGCTCATGAGCCCTCTGAAAACATGAATCAAAATAAATCCTTTGAGGATTAAGTTGTGTATGTAATTTTCATATTCATGTGATTATAATATTTATGTTTAATAGCCTACAGTTATTTATGGTAACTTAGTATTAACCTTTTTGTACAGACTGTCACTCACACCACCTTCTCTTTGAATTTTAAGTTTTATTGATTTTATCATATAAAGAAGCAATCCATTTAATCCTCCTCCATATTGAAAAGGCATGGTAGAAGACACTTTGGTGTCTCTGTTGTTAGACTATTGCTTCTTTATGCCTGTGTAGAACTGTCTAAAGGGCCTAGGCTAGATGGCAAAAACCCAAGGTCAAATGATTTGTTTTCCATTTATACCCAAACTCACTTTTAAAAGGTAACGATGCCGCAATGTACTCAATGAAGTGGAATACTCATACTTGTGTTTGTAAAAATCAAAATAATCTCAGATTAAATGTTGATTTTTTAGAGCAAATAAAGATGAAAATGAGAGTAAATATTCACATGTATTTTGCTTAATGAACAAAGATAACTTATGAGAACAATAGAAACCTTTTCAATGTGATCAGACATATCTATTTTTCTTTCAAGCTTGGGAGACAGAACATAAGATGACTTTTCTGAACACAGCTTTTCCTTTTTTACTTAATGTTTTAGTGGTGAAGAAAAGAGCAGCAATCTTACAGCAAAGCTGACCTTCAAAGTGAATTCAAATTCTCAGCACGCTCTGTTTTAGTGCAATGCATCACGAATCAGTAGAGCAAGTCAGATGAAAAGGTAGAGGATCAGAAGTTCGATTCCAGATCCTGTAACTAAAGTGCTATATAATTCTTGGAGTTGGGAATAACATTCTGTAAGCATGACTGACTTGTCAAAATGATCTTGAAAGTTTACCTCTGTGAATCTGAGAGAAGATGACCTATTATACTTCTGTACTCTTAAAATGTTAAAATGAAGCTATGCATAGTAAGGGCATTTTAATTTGAAAAGTTGCAGTGTGTGATTTCCACAGTCCATGAATATCCCTACAAAATCTCAAAATTTTGGACATTGTAGAAATATAGGACAATAGAGCAGAGATTCCTTGCAGCGTACTGGTTAGAAATCCAGATTTGCAAAGGAGGCTGGCTTTAAGCTTTAATGCTAGCACTACTTCTCCACACCTAATAAGATGGCTTAATCTCTAGCCTCACATCAAGATGATGGCTATGACAGTTCCCAGTCCCACACCTGCAATATAAGCCTTAATTAATGTTTATAAAACCATTTAAGAGCCATGAATAAGAGGAGTTATGAAAAGGGGAGGCAATGCTCTTATTGCAATAGGTTACTGCATATTCTCTTGTATTATGCTAATGTGACAATGATATGTATTATTCCATTATTAATAATGGGTATAACAGAATTGCTATAAAATGATTAGCACTTAAAATTTTCATGTTAGTGATACCGTTAGCCTTGTCTATGTACAGAGGAACCAAGTCTACGTCAGAATGAGTCCTATTTGGAAATTTGTGGCAATCATGGTCCCATTTGGACACATTTGACTTGTTAGTTCAGTTTAAAATGCTCCCATGTGTCAATACATACAGTCTATTCTTTTGGCTACAAGGCTAAGTAATACTTTCTCTGATAGCTGTCCAAAGCATGAAAATTAGCACTGAAAATGGTGTAGCCAAATGTTGAGTAGTTTTGTCTTTAACAAATTTGACTTGGCATATACAGGAAGCCTGAGGCATTTTTTCGACTAAAAAATATTCCTTATGCTTTTAGGGCTTTTGTAAAATTATCTGTCTTTAGATTAAAAGCAGCAGTTCAGTTCCCTATGGGTCCAATAAAAGTTACATGTTTTCATTTTGTTCAGCATTTTGTTTTATAAATAGGAAAATGAAAAATTTTTAGATCTCTGCACATTAGTGCTAAAGCCAGAAGCTCAGAGAGAGTTTTAAAACTATTAAGTAAAATTACATCATGAGAAATTTTCCTTCATTCACTCAGTGAAAATACTTAACTTTGAGCTGAGGAGATGAAACATTGAGTGAACTACACAAGCATGACAGCGTGAATGCAGATCTTCAGAACCCTTGAGAACCTACATGGTTGTTATAAAGCAATTTTCTTCAACTTAAAACGTTTCATCATGGAGGGAAGCTTACTAAGAGATTCCAAATTGAAATATAGACTCATCATGATTTGGGAAGCTCAGAAGCTCATTAAGGCTCAGGAAGTAAGCAAGGCTCACTCACAAATTTCAGGAAGTTCCTGAAATTCACAGGACCCTCAAGGCCTCCCCTCAAAATAGTAGGGAGTAGAAAACTGTTTGCAAGAAGAGAATCTCCTACCTGTGCAGCTGCTTGCAATTCATACAGTAAGTTTCAGGGGTTCAGCTTCAATAGTCTCCACATCTATGCTAGAACAGGCTTTACCATAATTTTTCTATGCTAGTATAGGCCTTTTTATGATGTACTCATCTATGCTAGAGTAGAACTTTCCATGATGCAACTGCCTCTGAGTCATCCATCATCTTGTAAAAAATGCATGCGCCACCACATCTGGCTTAAACTCATTGTTTATTAAACCATACTTGGGTGGTGAAGGGTTAATAGCCTTCCCTGAAAACTAGAGGGAACTAAAGACTTAATAACTATCCCTAAAACTGGCAGGCAATAAAGAAGTCATAAAGACATGTAGCCTTGATAGGCTACTCCCGATTGATACACTCCCTTATCTCAGAAAACCTTGAAAGAACAGAAACCATCTAGTAGAATATCCTCCCTAGACAATTTGGCTAAGAAAAAAAAAAAAAAAAAAAAAAAAAAAGCTTATTCTGAGCAAGGACACAAATAACTACAGTTCCTTATCTACTTCCCTTGGATCTGCAGCTGGCCCAGTCTGTTTTTCTTAGGGTCCTTCTTATAAGCTTGCAGTCTGGCCCAGTCCTTCAGCCTTCATCCCACAGGAAGGCTGCTGCCCCTTGCTTCTTCTCTCAATAAATTGTCTGTAGAGATCAAGTCTGGTGTTCTCTTTTGCACTTGTCTTACACATTCCTTACAGGTGGAATCATTTCTTTGGCTTGCTGTTGTTGCCCTAGGCAGGGTTGAATAGATTGTTGACAGTGATAGTGTGGTGGAAATTTTAGTCAAACTAAAGTCCCTATTTCCCTTCTGTGGCAAGCAGTGTTTTGCAAACACCTCAGATTCTAAGCTTAAAAAAATAAAGAATCTTACAGTATTATTCTTATCATTACCTAATACAACTGGGTCACTGCATCCTATCCTGAGTGTCAGATTATGTTACAAAACCTCACTGAGAGTACCACACCCGCTCTTCCATGAGCAAGCTGCTTTCTATTCTGCATTTGTACTTTCTTTTCACTGGCTTATTGGTAAGAAATTATCTGTTTGTACTCCCAAATCATGGAACTTTAGTAACTTGTAGACCACCAACAATATAAAAGAATTCAAGATGATGTCAAACTGCCTGCCATGCTGTTTATAAAACCTCTGAACTATTAGAGCTCAGTACTCAGGCTTTGGAAGTTATTCATCTGAGTCCATGTTGACATGGATAGATTTTCTCATTCTCCTCTCTGTCCTCGGTCCTGACTCTGTGTGACTCAGTTTCCCATAGCAATACTGCATTTGGTAATCCCAGTACACCTACAGTGAGAAGGGAAGTGGAGAAAAGAGAATGTGTGGAAGCTCATCTGGCATAGGCAGTGGCAAATCAGGAACCCTACCTCAAACACGATCACTAGAAGCATAGTATTAATTTTATTTACAAGTCTTAACCATTTTCTTCTTTAACAAATTTATTGATTCTTAGTTTATGGATGCCATATTATTTTTACAGTTCTTTTCAAAGTAAATGCATTCATTCTTCCATTGTTTGTTGGGTTGTTACTTTGCTCCTGAATCATCTTTTTCTCTGCACATCATGACAATTGGTGGATGTATTTTAAAACGAGCAATTTGAAGATCTGACCAAGAGTTTTACATGATTGTGTTTGTAACAGAGGGTTCAGCTTTGAGATGAATAGGAAGGGAGCTTTCCATGTCCTTGGAACTGGCTAAAGTGACAGAATGTAGAAGGCTTATATTGAATGCCAATTTGCCTTCAGTATCCCTAGATGAATGATTTACTTTAAAAAGTAAATTTCCCATCCTCTCCTCAACACCTGAGCGCACTTTATTCTCTGGGTAGGAAGGACAATTGGAGGGTAGTAAATAGTTTAGTGTGTAAAATTTTAATGAACACTCCATTCTTTTTATTTACTTATTTATTTGAGAGAGGGAGAGGGAGAGGAAGCATGCCAAGGCCTCCAACCACTGCTAAAGAACTCCAGATGCATATGCCCCCTTGTGCATCTGGCTTATATGGACCCTAGAGAATTGAACTGGGCTATTTTGGCTTTGCAAGCAGACACCTTAACTGCTAAGCCATCTCTCCAGCCCTGAACACTCCATTTTTACCTGTATTTTTGACCCTTTAATGCATTTCCTAGAAATCTCTGGTTCTACTCAGGTTAGCTGTTTCCTTCCTCATAGGTCCCAGGATGAGGCTTTTCTCTCCCTGCTTCATTACTCAGTATTTTCCCCTCCATCAGAAATATGACATATGTCTAAATGATTTAAACTTCATTACTTACTGTTTAATAGTATCTTTGGAAAGCAATTATTCCATAATTTTCTTCTCCATACTGACTAGATTCTTCTCACTATTTTCTTATGGCAGTGGTATGCTAATCTAACTGAAATGCCCCCCGCCAAAGGCCTGGCATGTTTTGAGTAAACGGTCATTGGCTGGTGGCATTTTTGAAGGTGGAGCCTTGTTGCAGGAGTTATATTGCTGGGAGTGGGCTGGGGTTTGAAGTTTTGGTCCATACTTACTAGGTATAAGCCAGCTAGTCCTTTCAGGCTGCTTCCATCAGATTTGTGACAACTTTCTGCTCTATCATGCTGTTCCTTACAATGATGAAGCTTTCCCTTGAATCAGTATGCTGAAATAGATCATTGCTTCCCCTAAGCTGCTTCTGGTCAGATGTTTTGTCCCAGCAATATGAAGGTAACTACAATAGTGGTCATTGGCTATCTCAGGATTAAAATCATATTGTGGGTCAGTGATGGAAGGGAAGAGGAAAACATGATAGCTTAGTACTGAGCAACTGCCATTTTGCATGAAGTTTGGTACATATGATACATAAAATGTGTAGCTATACTTATTGTTATTTAAATTTTTGATACCAAGTTTTATAAAATAAACTAGAGACTATCATAAAAAAATTTTAAGCCAGGTGTGGTGTGGCATATGCCTTTTAATCCCAGCACTTGGGAGGCCTAGGTGGGAGGATCACTGTGACTTTGAGGACAGGCCTGAGAGTACATAGTGAATTCCAGGTCAGCCTGGACTAGAGTGAGAACTTACCTCAAAAAAAGTAAACAATAAACAAAATCCAGATATAATTATTTTGTTAATTTCATGTACTTACAGTCTACACCAAGATTTAGATCTTGGCTTTAGAATTCACTAATCCTTCAACTTCTCAATACTGTCTGAAAGTCTACACTGAGTTCTTACTTTCTTGCTTTATTGTGCATATAATTGCAGCCCAATTCTTTCAAAACATTAGAGATTTCCATAGCAAACTGATGTAGAACCATTTTAGAAATCAGTTAATATAAACTATCACCAAAACACATTACTTTAATATTAAACATATCAATTTGTTAGAAAGCTTTGTAATCATATAAGAAAGCTATTTTTTCTCTTAATAACTATGTTAATAGTGCTATTTCCAATTTGAAGATGAAATTGAGTCAGCACCCTATACCTTATCTTCTCCTAACTCTTTTTATAAATTAAATTCCACTAATTTCATTTCTACATATTTCCCAGTAGTGTTCCAGGCATTGAAAGCTATAACTGTTTTTCCTTAGCCTCAATTCTTAACTCATAAAAATTTGGGTTATTGTATTGAAATGCCTTATGCTGTGTTAACATGACATGCTAATGGCAGGAAGATCTATGAAGGAATGTCTTGGGCAGCTCTGGGAATTTTCACCATTTTTATAATTTCACCATTCCAATTCTGTGGCTGGTGCACTTTGTGCAGTGTTAATTATAAATTGCCTTTAAACACTTTTCCATTGTATTCATGATTCTAAGGCAGTGACATTTATAAAATTTATGCCCCTAGTCTTAGGATGACAGTAATTTACTTGATGATATTGCTAAAAAAAATTAAAATCTCATTACAAAGAAAAAAATAGTTTATGCAAAGCATTGTTTTTAATTTTAAAGTTGTAGAACATGAAATTGCTCAATCATTTTGAACAATAAAGTCAATTAATAATTTCATAGGCTTTTACTTTGGACTTTTTATCATTATTTATTAAACTTAGGTAGTTAACAATAATAGATTTTTACTTAGTGTTCTTAATAGTTCTCAGCATTTTTCTCAATATTTCACTTTTATCATCAATGCAAATAATATGACATTTGAGAAGCTGATTAAATTTTAAATTCTCTTGAAACAATAAAAATTGGTGTGATTTTCACCTCTGTTTAATAACCCTCTCTGCTTTGCTTTTCTATGTCAATTCTGGCTCTAAGATTTACTTTGTAATTAGGATTAACTATTTTACACAGTCATTCCCCCCCGGGGGGGGGGCAAGTGTAATTTCCCCAGATAGGCTAATCTCCAATCAAAATATAAGGTTTTATTAGCCATTATTAGGAGGGTTGTGGTGCAAGTCAATTTTCTTTAAATTTCTACAAACTATTTTGGTGAAAAAGTATGTTAGTGAACCAATCAACCCTATATGCTCAATATAATCATTCATTTGTTAACAATCTTGCAAGTTATCTTCTAGCCTTTGCTTGACTGTTGGTGACATTTACTGTCTCTCTCTTGAGATGCTATTTTTTAATATGGAATAATTAACTGATGAAAAGTTATAGTTATATAAATATAAAATATATAAATTTACCTTGTTATTATTTCTATCTATATACTTTCATTCTATAGCCACATTAAATGTTACATTTAGAAGTGACATTAAATGTTAATGTAAGCATTCTTTATTATACATGGTTATTACTCAAGATAACATTGATAGGGATTAGAAGTAAGGTTAAGGCCCATTTTGTAGGGAGCTTGTCAAGGTTATAGGCCCAAAAAGAATATGCACATATCTATGTTCTAACAGCATCAATAAGCATAGAGATTTTATAATTGCTACAATAAAAAAAAAAAGAAAAGTGAAAAATGCCTTGAGTTCCAGAAGGTCAAATACCCTTGTTTATGATGACTTCACTCCCCAGGATGTCAGGTGGTCAATTCAAAATGACCAAGCCTGTCTCACTCAGCAGCTTACCAGGAGCTCCTTAAATACAAAATAACCAATCAAATCTACTCTAACTTAATGCCTAATTTACATCTTTATGGGCATCAAATTATCAGCCTATCAAAAGTCCCCACTTCCATTCCAAGTACCTAATCTAGTCTACCTGGACTTAATACTTAATTTACATCCCAAGGACATAAAAAATCATGACCCAAGTCACCAAATGGCAATTAGCTTAGGACCTCCATCAGTTCTGTAGCTGTGCTTTACTTTCTTTTTCTGCTTACTGTCACTTTATACTTTACCTTCTAATAAATCCTTGTTTTACCTACCCTCTTACTGTGTCTACACTCATCATTCCTTGTGGGTCTCAAGACTAGAACTCAAGAGCCACTGGCTTGCTGGGATTTAGTGATTGATGAGTGTCTGGCTCTCTCAACCTTTGATAAAGCTCATCCAGAGATGAGAAACGCTCTGTCAGTCTCAAAACCTGTAAGGCAGAAATGAAAAAGCACATGGGTGTTGAATGAGCCTGAGGAGATCATAGTGATGCTTTGAAAGAGAAAATGCTTTTCTCTCAAATAAGTTTCAATAAAGAAAGATATTTGATTATGGGCTAACCTGAATATACCTCCCAAAGATTTATTTAAGACACATAGAAGATAGTGGACATAGAGGAGGGAATGTTGCATCTGAAATATCATATTAATGAAGAAAACAGAAGACATGAAAAATGACATGGGGAATGGGATATGGGTATTGGTCATCAGACTAGAGTTTTATACTAATTTGTGAAATCCTTTCAGAATAAATGCACCACTGTGATATCTAATAGTACAGTGTCTCTCTTATCAGTTCTTTATTACTAATACCAAATTTATTTTTCATAATAACATAGAAAACTGTAAATTATAAATGGCTAGAAGAATATGTATTAAAGTTACAATCAAATTGCCATTAAGAGATTTGTGTTTATTAACATATATTTCTTAGGGAATCAGTAAATTATCCTTACTATGCAAGGATACCATTGTTTCTGCATAGTGGTTTTGACTTAGAGACAGTATCATAAGATGGTATTAAACAACTTCCCTGATAATTGTTTCTCACTGTTGTTGATGGAAATTACAAGTTCTTGGTATAATATCTATTCTTCCTTATACTTCATTACTAGAAGTCTGATAAGTTGAAAAACTACATTTTTTTTAAACTTCCTTAGATTTATGGGTGGATAATGAGATGTGAGCAACTTGAAAGGATGTGGAGGTGGTATGGACTGGTAATTGTTTGATTTGTAAATACCTCTGGAAAAATTGCCTAACTAAGGTAAGTCTCAATTCTTCATCTATAAGTTGGGCATAGTAATAGTTTCTAAATTGCAGGACGTTTTGATGAAAATCATGTGTGAAGAACTTAACATAGTACTGGCTAACCTAGTTGTGTGACTTTTTATTGGAGACACATAAACAAATAAATGGCTACTTAGCACAGATAGGGCACCAGCAGACCAAATTAGTGGCACCACCAAAATCCAGCATGGCAATCTAGTTAATTCCTTGGAGTTACTTACAAAAGCATTTGTGCTACTTTGAATGTATGTTCTCCATAGACTCATGTGTTTAATTAAAGCTTGTAACTTGGGTCTCCAGCTGTCAGGCTGGAGGAGGTGTCACTGGGGACTGATCCTCAAGTCTAGCTCAATGGTATGTTTGTGGATAGATCTGGAATCTAGCATGAGTATGCAGAGAGATTTGAGCTGTGTGTGTATGGTGCTGGGGGGTGGAGGGGGGCTCCTGCTTGCTGAAGGTTTGTGCTTATTTATTTTTGGACTTTGCTGGCTGCTGGTGGTTTTTCTCTGCTTGTCAGCTCTGCCATTGATGGAACTTTCCTGGATGTGTAAGCTTGAAATCACTGTCTTCCTCCCATACAACTGTTTTGTTGGATATTCATCCCAGCATTGTGGAATTGTACTAGAGCATGGATGTGGGGCTACTTACAGGATCATGGATGACTGACTCCAACAGCAGCTACATTACTAAGAAGCCACCCCAGCTTGAATAACTACTGGGGAAATTCATCTCTGAAGCTTCCTGCATAACTGGCAGGCAGCTCAGCTTGTGAGAGAGTCTCTTCATCCCAGCACTTATCACTGTTTATACAATTTGCAAAGGGGCCCTGTGAAGCTTATAAGTTTCAAGAGCTCCCTGCGACTTAAGAATTTTTATTTGCTTTCTGAGTCTTATGAACCTGTTTTTCCCTTTAGGAGAGAATATTTCTGCTTGGAGGAAATTACTATACAACACATATCCAGTACTTACTATGAACCAGATTTATTAGAGGTTACATGTTATTGCTGCCATGTTTCTGGTATCAGTTAAATATAGATGATTCCTTTTCTTTTCAAGTTGAATTATATTGTCTACATTTTGCTTCTTAACCTTATTCTTCTCACTTGTTTAAATTTTTACTATCCAAATCTACTTCTTTTAATAGTGACTAATTCAAGGGAAGTGAGGAGGAATAAGATAGAAAACCAATAAACAATATTTAATGGTTCCAGGAAGTTGGATATGGTGATGCATGCCTGTAATCCCAGTAGTTTAGATGTAGTGGCATGGCGATTATGAATTAAGGGCCAACTAGGTCTACACAGTGAGTTCTAGGCCAACATGGGCTATAGATTAAAACCCCATCTCAATCCAAACAAGTCCTAAGAATTTCATTTCAAAATTGACAGTGGAGATTTATAGAACTAAAATGCCAAAAATATTAGAGACATGCATTTTTTCTTAGTTGCTAGGACTTAATTATGAACTATAAGAATTGCTACATAAGTGCCAGGCGTGGTGGCGCTCTCCTTTAATCCCAGCACTCAGGAGACAGAGATAAGAGGATCATCGTGAGTTTGAGGCCACCCTGAGACTACATAGTGAATTCCAGGCCACCCTGGGCCAGTGTGAGACCCTACCTGGAAAAAACAATGACAACAAAAAGAATTACTGCATAAGCATACAATTCTCTTATTGCAAATCACAAAACATAAATGCATTAGTTATTTTCTTATTGCTGTGAGGAAGGAAGGAAGGGAAGGAGGGAGGGAGGGAGGAAGGGAGGGAGGGAGGGAGAGAGGGACGAAAGGCTTATTTTAGCATGCAGTCTCAGGTTAGAATCCATCATAGTGGGAAGGCACAGCACTAGGAGACTGGGGCAGCTGGTCACATTTAGTCCAAAGTGCAGAAGCAGAGGGATGCATGCTGCTGCACTCTAGCTTCCACCTTTTTATTCAGACTGGAATCCATGTTATAGGCCTCTCACAGGGAGTTAGGCTACATCCTTCACACCTCCATCAACCTTATCTAGAAAATCCTTTACAGACATTCCCAGAGATTTGTTTCTATGTTGATAAGTCTTGTCAAGTTGACCACCAGAGATTAGCCATCACATTCAAGCAGCTGAAGTCTTTTTCTTTGCACATCACATTGATTTTTTTTTTTTCCTTAAGGCCATACTTAAAGTCTTACATGAGATGATTTTCATTCATTTTACAGTTGATGCTGGGTAATTTTTTGGGATGTCAATATTTAATTTTTTGTTGGATTATTGCATTTCATGTCCCTCCTCCAGGCATAATTTTCTCAGTGGATATAATTCATGCATCCCTGCATTAAAAATTGCAAAATCAAGCAGGGTGTGGTACATTTCCTAGCACTCAGGAGGCAGAGGTAGGAGGACCTTTGTGAGTTTGAGGTCATCCTGGAACTACAGTGTGAGTACCAGATCAGCCTGGGCTAGAGTAAGACCCTACTTTGAAACTCCACCCTGCACGCAGAATCAAGTCACCTTTCTCAAGTTCAAAGGTTTCTTTCTTCTTTTACATATGGTCTGAAAGAAGCATAACAGATATTTGATGTCATGGTATATTGTGAGTGAACTGGACACATTGCTTATTAGCTGGAAACAGTAAACGTGGACTCTTACAGGACTGAGTTGGTATTAGCAGTTCAAACTGATTCCGTCCATCCCAGACAAAAATGAAGTTGGACAGAACATTAGGTGAACTTTTTGTTAAGATTGACTAGGAAACTTCTAATTCTTTAGCTGTCAACCTGTTGAGGTTGGAAACGTTCTCATTAAGTATTGTTCTTGGTAATCCATTTGGATTTGAGAGATGCAGTTTTATTAACATATTCTTTAAAGAAGCCTGTTTACTTAAAAAGAAACTACTGTATTCTTTCAATGGGCATCTTCAAATCAGAAATTGTGAAACTGAAGATTCTTGCAACCTCATTAGTTCTGTAACAGAAAAATTTGATCATTGTTTGATCAAAGTGACACTTTGAAGCATACTCAGAAGTTAGATCTGGAAATGTGATAAACAAATCGAATATCAGCAAGACTTCCTCCTCTGTCCAAAGTTGCTAGGAAACTATCTTAAAGAAATAACTCATTTGATTAACTGCAAATAGAAAATGCTTTTTAAGAGAAGTTCATACATTTACAATAGCACAGGTCAGGCATACATCTATATTAGCTAAATATTAAACATATGGCCTCAATGACCCTCTTGGATATCAGAAGGAAAATCATTATTTTTCTTCATAAAATGCATGACACAGAATGACTTTTAGCTGTGTTTCATCATAAAAATGAAAATATTATTGGTAAAGGGATACTTTCTTTTGCTTTTTGTTAGATTGTAGTTCACAGTCTGAAGATCAAATGAAATGCCAAGTGTTGTAACACTTTGAACAAAAAATGAATATACAAATGCAATAATTTTATAAGAAAGTGAAGCTATTCCTGAGAAACAAAAATATTTCTTATATCCTATACCTGCTACCAGTTTATTGGACCTGTGCAATAGCCTTCAGTTCCGTATTTTATTCTATACTAAAATAAACTCCTGTAACATCAAGACAGGTACCTTATGATTAAGAGTAAGTGGATTCTTAGGTATAGCAAACATTTTCCTTTTAGTATACAGTTTGTTTATAGGAAGATAGTAGTTTTGGTTATAACGTGAACACTGCAAGACAAACCAATTATCAAAGCAATTTGCTTTGTTACTTTTATGTCTTATAAAACTCGATCTTATTTGTGGACATAGAAGACCAAAACAAAACAAAATAAAACCCATTTAAAATAATATCCATGGTAAACCTACATAAACCAAAGCTACCAAAATACTTGTTAACTTCTTTTTTCAAGAATTTAAGAATTTCAAAAGCCTTCCATATGTGACTTTTCTATAGTCTTAGGGAAAGGCAGAATCTCAGAGGTGAATGCTACAGGTGTGAAATTTGCAAGGGTAAGTGTGTAACTGTTGAATATAAAATGAAGCACAAAGGCTTTGCTGTCATAGGAGATCTGCATGCACAAACAGCTAAAGCAGAGTGGAGAAGAAAGGGGTAAAGTTTATGGCTTTACTGACTTGGTTCTAGATCTCAGCTGAAGATACAGTAAAAAGTTGGGAATGAATGCAATTTTCAAGCTGTATTTGATTGAAACTTGAGAAGCTGATGGGAATGATAGAGAGAGGGGAGCGAACAGAGACTGAGACTAATGAGAGAAATTTGCAGCCCTGGGAAACCTGGCTAGAAACTTTCTGAACAAGGTGTTCGTCAGTTGTATAGATGCTGAGTATGTTCCTTTAATATAATATTCCTGACTTAGAGTGAGCTGCTTTGGAGAAATGTATCCATCATGCAAGCTAGTATCAAAGAATTAAAGAATTGAGGTAAAACATTTTTATTTGGTTGGAAGTCTTGTCAAAGTTCTACACCTATTTAATTGTTAAAGCAATATTGAGAATTTTCAACCCTAACCTATGGGTATATTTTAAACTTAATCTCTGATAGTTACACTTTTGCAAATCAAAAATAAACATGTTTGCTTATAAATATAACCATGCAAGTTTATTTGATGAACAGAGTACTGCTAATGGCCAGGGTAATCTGGACCACTACTCTTATAAATTTTCTAGCCTATGACCTGAGGAAATATTACCTACTTTAAGGAATATCTAATGATTAACTGAGAACATAGAAATAAAATGCATAAAATGATACCTGCAATTGGCAGGTCATCTGACATGGTTCACAATTTTATGAGCCTCCTGTCTCCACTTTGTAATTCCAGAGCTTCTCCAACCTACAGGCACTCATTCTCCACAAACATGAATGTAAGAAATGCTTAACCCCTTCAGTTATTTCCATCATTCTTTGAATGACTCAACCATGGCCTCTGCAGCCCCACCAATATGGCTTCTGTCTACTTCTCTAACCTTACTTCTCCTGCTTCTGGAACTTTTCCTATTAGTCTGACACCATCAATTTTTTTTTTCCTCTGGAGCATCAAGTATTTTGTGTGTGTGTGTGTGTTGTGTGTATGTGCATGTATTTGTGTGTATGTGTGTTTCTTTAGCTCATTGTACCATCTCGTTTTTTCTAGTTTTTGAAGTTTTTTTTTTTTTAGTCCTTCATGTGGCTAGCACCCCAAAATCTTACTTGTTTGGAGAACTCTTCCCTAATTGCCCATTAAAGAAGAATTTGGCTTCATCTATCTAAATGCCTGTTTATTTCTTTTGTAATACTCAAAATAACCTGTAGTTATCTTGTCGGCATACTATTCATTTAAAGATTTTATTAGGTCCTGGACTGGAGAGATGGCTTAGTAATTAAGGCTCTTGCCTGCAAAGCCAAAGGACCCAGGTTCAATTCTCTAGGACCCATATAAGCTAGATTCACAAGCTAGTGCATGTGTCTGATGTTCATTTCCAGTGGCTGGATGCCCTGGTGTGCCCATTCTCTCTCTCTCTCTCTCTCTCTCTGTCTACCTGTCTCTTTCTCCCTCTCTCAAATAAGTAAATAAAAATAAAATATTTAAAATTTTAAAAAGAGATTTTATTAGGTCCTAAGATACCAGTAAAGTGAATTAAGTATTTAAATGCTTAACCAATGTCTCACATTTCAGGATAAGCAGAAGTAGTCATTTCCAGCAACATATTGCCACAGTTATTCTGGAGTGATATTTTCAGGTAAAATTTTACAGTACACAAGGAATATTTAAAGTCTTTGCTTTTCCACTGCTACCTCCAACCCCTTCTTATAGTTTATTTTTTATTTTTTTTTATTTAATTTATTAGTTTTCATTTCAGTGAATACAGGCAGTTTGGTACCATTATTTAGGCTCATCTGTGATCTACCCCCTCCCATTAGACCCTCCTTGTTAATGAAAATGGGTCTTATTTTTTAAACAGCTTTGTTGACTATCCATTAATTTAAATTCTTTGGGGTGAATCATTCAGTACTTGTAGTAAGTTCAAAACTGTGAGCAATTATCACCAAGTCAATTTTGGTATGTAACATCACCTCAAAAAAAAGCCCCATATCCTTAACTGTCATCCCTCTACTTTTGCCCTCCCCATTTCTCTATTCAGCTGCCCCAAACACCAGTGTCCTTCCTCTCGATATAGATCTTCATCCACTGGAATTTCACATGCATCAAATCATATAATATATTACATGTTGTTATTTGCTTCTTTCACTTAGCTTAATCTTCCAAAGTTAATATATGTTGTAGCCTAAACAGGTATTTAGATTTTTATATAGCTTTATAGTATACATTGTTGACCTTTGTAAAATACAAAATGTTCATTTGTTTCTAGTGATATTAATTCTGTTATTAAGTTTATTGTCCTATTTTTTTAAAAATTTTTTTTCTTTTGTTTTTTCAAGGTAGGGTCTCACTCTAGCCTAGGCTGACCTAGAATTCACTATGGAGTCTCAGGCTGGCCTCGAACTCATGGCAATCCTATTACCTCTGCCTCCCAAGTGCTGGGATAAAGGTGTGCACCACCACACCCAGCTCTCCTATTATTTTTAAAAAATATTTATTTGTTTGCAAGGAGAAAAAGAGAGAGAGAAAGAGACTGACTCCAGATGCATGTATCACCTTGTGCATCAGGCTTTATACAAGTACTAGGAAATCAAACTCAGGTCATTAGGCATTGTAAGCAAGTGCCTTAACCTCTGAACCATCTCGCCATCCCTCTTATGACTTTTTTAAAATGAGCTTTTTCCAGATTTCTTGCGGAATATTTCTTTCCCATTAATATTTTTTTGTTTTTGTATTTTGTAAATTAATATCTATTAAAAATTTACATTATACCACCATGGCTTTGTGCCACTATTGTACTTGTGTGAGCATCAAAACAGGTTATTTGCTTGGACACATATTGGCCATTTTCCCCCAGTCGCCCATGTAGCACCTTCTGGCACTAGACGTGCTGACTGTCTAGGGACTGACTGACTCTCTTCCAGTTTCCAGCCATGCCATTCCATTTTACTTGTCAACGGCATATGGTGCCTTCAGGAGTAGGGTTTACCACTAACATTTGGTGGGTACTCTGACAGAAATCTGTCTTTCTTTTAGGAAACCTTGTAGGTCTCTCTGATCAAAAGCTCATTGTGGATGATAGCCCCATGCTGGTACTGGGAATTACAGGTCAGTGCCCACTAAGAAAAGGAGGAAAATGATAAATAATATAAAAGAGTTAGAGAGAAGAGAGAGAGAGAGGGAGAGAGAGAGGAAGAGAGAGAAGCTGTAGAAGATTACGGTCAGTCTTCATCACACCCTCTCCAGTGCTTGTGGCTCAGGTGTTGCCTCTAAGGGCCTGGTGAAGGTTCAGCCATTTGGTCTGCCTTTTAGGACGTAGAATTTTATGGTACCATTGCCGTTTGGGTCTAGATTTGTGTTTCTCACTCCCTCCCTTACCCTCCCCCACCTCTCCCCCCATCCTATTGTCTAGTCCACAAGATGCCTGCTGGGTATGTAAGGCTTCTTGGGTAGATTCAGGTTAGGTGCTGTAGATGAGTGAGACTATGTGGTGATTTTCGTTCTGTGATTGCATAAGTTCACTGAGACTTATCTGTCCCAAGTTCAACCATTTTCCTCAAATTTCATTGTGTCATTTTTTTCTTACTACTGTATAGAATTCTGTTGTGTAGATATACCACATCTTAGTTATCCATTCTTCTAGTGATGGATATCTGGGTTCATTCTAGCTCTTAGCTATTACAAATTGAGCTGCTACAAACATGGTTGAGCAAATCTCTCTGGCCTGTGGCTTAAAGGTTTTAGGGTAGATGCCCAGTAAGGGAATAACTGGGTCTATTGATATCTTTATAATCAGCTTTTTCAGGAGCCTCCATATTGCTTTCCAAAGTGGTTGTACCATCGTACATCCCCACCAATAGTGGATGAGAGTTCCTACTTCTCGACATCCTTGCTAACATTTATTTTCATTTGATTTTTTGATGTTTTATATCCTTATGGGGGTAAGGTGGAATCTCATAGTTGTTTTAATTTGCATTTCCCTGAAGAACAATTTCTTAGGTGTGTGTTTGCCATTTGTATTTCTTCCTGTGTGAACTGCCTATTCAGCTCTTTGCCCCATTTTGTAAGTGGGGTGTTTGACTTTTTACAGGCATGGTGGGAAACCAACTGCTCTTGATTTGGCTAACTGATCCCCTCAGTGGAACAGGACCCATAGCTGGATCTGGGAAACAAGTCAGAAGCATATCCAAACATAAGTTGGCTCTCCATTATCAAGCTACTACCATTCGTGGGCTACAAGAGGGCTTAAACCTATTAAATGCTCTATAAAAAAGAAAGAGTTATCTCATTTGTCTGGTGCTAACTTACTCTCCATTGGAGAACCTGCTTCTCTTTTTCAGATAGACGTAGATCTTAAGGAGAGAGCCACCCCATCATACCTCAAAAGGGCTCCTGCTGAAACTAATAAAAATTGGTGAAACAAGCAAGGGTGCTGTTTTCCTGGTGAACCAGGTACCAGCACAAGGGTGAAGGAGATCAACATAGAGAAAAATCAACTCCTACCAAATCAGATATCCAGAGACCCAGAGGCCCCCAACACCTCATCACTGAAGCAGACCAAAAATGAACCTAACATGGCTCAGGGAAATTTTTCAAAGAATGTCAGAGCCACATGTTTGGTCATGATATGCAGAGACATTTATCCTACCCATAACTGCGGGCTAACTCCAGAATGCATGACCCATATATCTCAAAAAGGAGGGGTCAGGGGGACGGTTTAGGACATGGATGAGCCTAATAATGGTACCAAATTGACTGTATTCACTGAATACAAAACTAATTAATTTAAAAACTAAAAAAATTTACATTACCCCCTGCCACCATCCTCCTTTATCATCCCTTGCTATTCCCTTTCTACTGAACCCCTTCTTCTTTCCCACTATTTATGCCTCTAATTTTATGTGGTTTTTTTTTTTAACCTCCTCCATTGTCCATAACATCTGGGTGGGCCCAGTGTTATGCAGGATGTGGGCAGGAAACCACACACAGTTGCTGTTAGGTCAGGAATGCAGCAATACCTCTAGGTCTTGTAGACAACATTCTGAAAGCACTTCTCTCTATTCTTTGGTTTTTATGTTCTTTCTGCCACCTTAACTTTAGTGGTCTATAAGCCTTGGAAAGTGTTATAGAGATGTCTCCTTTAGTGCTGCACTTCACTGCAACTTCTTTTCAGCTCTTTAATGTGGATTGAGTCTTCCCAGCAGTCATTACCATCTGAAATGAGAAACTTCATTAACCGAAAGGGAGAAGAAAATGATCAAAGTAAAATTCATATATTGAATTTCTAACTCCTCGTTACTCCAGAATGTATTTATATTTGGAAATAGGGCACTTAAAGAAAATTAAGTATCAGGGACTCTAATCTTATGAGACTAAGACATTAGTACAGACACACAGAGACCCATATGAAGACACAGTGAATAGAGAAGGCTTCTATCATTGAGAAAATAATCATTTCTTAAAAGAAAATAACCAGCCAGGCATGGTGGCACACGCCTTTAATCCCAGCACTGGGGAGGCAGAGGTAGGAGAATCGCCGTGAGTTCAAGGCCACCCTGAGACTACAGAGTTAATTCCAGGTCAGCCTGGACCAGAGTGAGACCCGACCTCAAAAAACCAAAAAAAAAAAAAAAAAAAAAGAAAGAAAGAAAGAAAGAAAATAACCATTTGTTTATGCCACCCAGTCAGTGGATTTTGCTGTAGTAATCCCTTTTATGCACTGATACCATTACTGATATGACAGTAAATATATATAACTTCAGATTTTAAGAAGCAGAATACCTTAGCAAGCATAACCATCAGTTCCAGGATACAAATATGATGCCTAAACAAATACGTCAGCTTGACAAGACCAAGAGGTGCATGGATTAAGCATTACTTTTGGTTGGGTCTGACGGCATTTCTAAATGGTATGAGCATTTGGATCATTAGACTCAGTAAAGTAGATCCCCTCTCCCAAATCTATTGATTGGGAAGGAATTATCTTTTGCTTCCTGCCTTCTTGTGCACCTACTACTTTGTTCTTTTCTTTCCCTTGGACTGCAACTTACACCATAGGCTCCCTAGTTCTCAACATTTTGGACAAAGCCTATGCTACAGTTTGAATGTAAAGTGTTCTCTATAGCCTCGTGAGTTTGTGATTGAGCCTTAAACTTGCAGTTGATCATATATGGTGAATGCTTTAATGACAAAGGTTGAACATTGTTTTGGGTTATCATGTTTGCTTGTATTAGTAACACTTTAAAAACACTCTAGGTTTTCAGAATTCATTAGAAATATATTATGCAATTCTGGGATCCAATTTCTATGCAATGATTTGACAAGATTTAACAATAAATCCAATAAATAAAAATTTTAATATATATTCTGTGATTTTAAAAATATCTCGGAATCTCTCTACTTTTAGTTTCATAAACTGAAATAGCTGTATCAGTGAATCTTATTCTGTTTATATGTGCTCTTGTGTGCTCTATGCATCATATAGAAAGATAATAAATTGGGTATGTTTCCTGTTTCATGGTTCTTGTTTGTTTTTTATTGACAGAAAAAATTCCATTGATACAGTGATAAAAGTAGTAGTAGCAATTTACAATATAATTTTGTAAATGAATTCAGATGCATGTACCATTGTGTGCTTCCGGCTTTACGTCCTTATTGGGGAATTGAAATCAGGCTGTTAGAATTTTCAAGCAAGTAACTTAACTGCTGAGCAATATCTCCAGCTTTGCACGTGGGGATTTTTAAAGGGACAAATAATATTTTCAAATATAGAAATGATTTCTGTGACAGATATTTTTGTCATTATTTAGTAGTATGTTCAAATCCTCAAACCTCAGTAAAAATAAGCTACTTTTATTATGTCAGACACTTGACTGGTTTGGATAAATATTGCAACTATATTTTAGGAAAGAGTATTATCTTCAGTTTATTAGAAAGCAGCTGTGTATCTTCATATATCTTGTAAGCCCATGTTCCAACTTCATGATTAGTTTTCTTCCCAGGACAAGTGCTACCTTACCTAACCTTCTACTGTGTTTCAATTATGAGACATTCACTTTTAGTTTAATTTGTTGGTCTGTCTCCTTCATAAGCAGTATTGAGGTAATATTATTTATTTATTTTGCTATGTCTAAGCTTGAGAAGAGGATAGTTTGGCTATGAAATCCTTGAGCATGTGTTTCAACTCTTCTCTACATTTAAACTGTTCTGAAGTAGAGATATTTTTCAAGCTTGATGATGTTAATTTCAATTTTGGTTTGGATATTCATATTGATTTTTCTCTTTATTTCTTTAACTGAATGCTCTGCTATCTGTTATATTTGATTTTTTTTTTTATTTTCTCCCTTCATTTACATTTTCTTTAATAAATAGCTTGATTTTCCTTTTGTTATTTTAGTTGTGAGAATGAAGAAAAAGAGAGGGAGTATTGTATTTTTTGGTATAGTGAAAACCTCCTACTGCTAACAGTAGCCTGTTTCTTAGTAAAAGTTTCTTTGTGTGTGCAATTGGTTTTTTACAAATATTGGTTATGATTCTAAATACAAGGGCTACCTTTTCTTTTAATTTTAAGTTACCTAAATTTCTGACAATTTTGTGTAAGAGGGTCCTGTGTCTTTCTTACCTAGGAATATATTCTTCTTAAGAGATGTTTTCCTTAACAAGACATGTTGACATTTTCAGATTTAGAAAATATAGGTATGATTTTGTGAATGAATATTCTCTGATTTGGATTTTCTTTACATACATGATTTCTTCCTTTCCCACATAAATCTTTTATATAAATGTGGCATCAAAGTAAAAAGCTATGCAGACAAGGTTACATAAGCAAGAAAGAGAGCTCAGAGCTACGGTAGTGTGGAACAGAGGCCAGAGCTAAATCTAAGATCAGCTTAGGTGAAGCAGTGAGGGTGAGGTTTCCTGGGGCAAGTGTGAGCTACTAGGAAAGTACGTTGGACATCAGCAAAGGTCAAAGGCCGTTCATGATTTTTAGCTCTTTTCATCCAAAGGAAAAACTGAATCCTCAAATTCTTTTTACAGAAGAGATTTTTATGACTGGGAGCAAAGGTCTATTGAAGTTAGCACCCTGTCCTCCACAGAAATGGTATAACTCTTGGGCCTTTAATAAAGGCACATCTGGTTGTAAAACTATGACACTTTTAAAAAGACATATCTGAAAGAGGCAGAGAGAGAGTTTATAATCTCAAGTTTTCTAAAGCAAACCCTCTATGTATAAGGAAATAATTGTCTAGAGCTAGAAAGAAGCCTATCTAATGTTTAATGACATTCAAGGCAATGTGAAGTGCATCTTCATTATTCATTAATTGTGCAAATATGCACAGATTTCTTCTACTTTTGTCTTTATTTGGCCTTTCCTAAATTCCAAGAAATGTGCTCCCTAAAATATTGTTTATTTTAGTAAAGATATTTTATTTAAACATTATGGACTGTTAGAAGCATAGAGCTAATTTAGCATGGCAGATTGCTAAGGGAGCATATAGAAGCATTTGTTTAAAACAAGTGAAAGTTATAAGTGCTGAGAACTGTGTTGCCCACACATCTTTGAGGCTGACACATTACCTTATGTGTTCACAGAACAGTTTCACACTCACTGTTTTTACCCTTTTATCAGAACCACAAACTAACTTCTATACTAGGTGGGTACCTTGGGGCTAATCTTCTACTGCTTTTATGAGACTTCATTTTAAACCTAGGTTTTCTGTTTATAAGTAATGTTTAATAATGCAGTTATCTTTCTTGGCTGTCTTGATGCTTGAACTAGATAAATTATCAATATAAGCAACATTTTAGATCACTGATATTGTAGGAGACCACTGAACTAGACTGAAAAAAAAGGATTATATTATTTGAATGGCTTGTAGCCAAACATTATTTTTAAGTGGATATATTCTTGATATATTCTTCTGGTCATTAGAAACAGGCACCACACATAAATTCACTCATGGTTTTACTGGAATATAAGAGATATGATTTTCTTGTCCACATGTGAGTTCTTAGTAGGAAACAATAAGAAACATGTATTTAAAATTATTTGCAAGATTCTGTTCTATGCAATGAAAGGCAGTGAAAACAGTGGGGATACACCTATCTATGCAAAACTTTGACTAGATCCTCCACCTAGATCATTGACTAATACTGAATTCAGTAAAACACGGTCCTTCATACCCCTGCTTCTCAGGCTTATAGAATTTTGAGTTTTTGTGTTTTTCTCTCAATAGATTGTAAACAATTTAATAAGTGTATATCTTCCCTACTAATCTAGAGATAAATATTTCCTTATTGGACTACTTGACTATCAAATGCTTTAAACAATAAATTTTACAGGAATGCCAAATATTTAGAAAGTAATATAGATATCATTCATAAGTTAGATGCTAGACCATAAACATCTGCATTTGTTTCTCATTGTATCCTGAAGTGCCTCTTCCAGTTACCAAAATTTAACAGTCATGAAACACAATTTTTTACTGAGAAATGCATGTGTTAATTATATATGGACACATATATGATAATGTTATAAGATTGAAGTGGCTTAATTTCATATGTTCAACATGCAGAAATTGGTGAAACTGCTTTCAATAACAAATAATAAGTTAATCTAGCTTCTTCAAAGGCTCGTAAGATGTGGGCTAATAGTCTGCAGTAGGATTTTTAACACAGTCTAGACTAATGGAATTGCTTACATATGCACTCAATGAACTGAATTGGAGACACATTGCCCTTGCTTTCTGTCTCCCTACTGCTGAATTCTGTGGATGGGATACTTCAGATTCAAATATCTTCTTGATTCAGAAAGGGTCAGTGAGCTATCTCTGCAAGGCTTAGCTGTCTTCAGGGCCTAATGGATGTGTTTGAATGAGAGGTAGGAAGAGGAAGTGAGAGGAAGCTAAAAGATCAAAAACTTTGTAAGTTTCAGCAGGAGCCATGGCAGCAATACATGATTAGAATGCCTGCTCCTGGAATCTGAGGCATATGGTTGTTTTAGACATTCCATTTCTCATCCAAGTCCTGTGCACCACAGAGGGTAATCCCAGAAGGAGTTTGGTAATCTTTATTTTTGAAGTATCTCTGTTCCCCTTCTATACTAGGAGTATATTATTAAATATTTCTCCAGACAAATTCACTAACTCTTATTGTCAAAATCTGTCTTTTTAGCACATATCTTTGAGGCTTCCAACCCACAGCAGTTAACGGTATCGAACTTTAGACAGCTACACATTCATACTTACAGGCAGGGTGTTTTGATTTAAAGTAGTTAGGTAGTTGCTAAGGATATTAATAGTGAAAGTAATAAGAAATTGTGTTTGGAGGGCAAGCATCATTAAGTAACATCTTCAGACAGGACATTCATAATAAACTCACTGATATTTAACTGAAAGCAGTGAGGTTTACTCTGCTTTTAGAACTAAAATTCAAATCAAGAAGAGGGATTACATAAAACTTTAAATCATTAGCAAGCTCAGGTCTGTTTGCCTGTTTTCTAAAAATGCCCTTTCCCCTTTTTCTTTTTTCTCTCTTATCTGCCTCACTATCTCTGTTCCTCTCTCTTTCTTGGGACCGGGGTGGTACTTTTTTATAGTAAATGGCAGTTTTATTTAGTTAGTTAGAAATTTGATATAGCTCTGCATTATCATTCTTGTCATAAACAACTTTCTCTTTTGGAGACATATAAACCAATCTGTAATTTAGTAATACTAAAGAGAAATAATATTGTACAAAAAATTTGAGTCACACTCATTTGATTCAACATGTGATAGGAGAACTTGATAGTAAAGAAAAGAGAAGTACATTACTGTGAAAGCAAATCCCCTTGAGAAAGGAAAGATATGTTCCAGAGAAAAGGATTGTCCCCCGCCCCCATTTAGAATGCTAATTTTAGCTCATGTATCCTGGGTGCTAGAATGCAGGATATTGAGGATGCAGTGTACTCTCTTATTAAGAAATAATTATAATTTAGTGGAAAAAGCAAATTATTAAGGATAAATCAGGAGAAGAAATAAAATAAACTATAGACAGAATATGAGACCCTAGAAAAAAGTTCATAATCACTTCATTAGCAACAATGTCATCACTGTGGCTTCTTTATGGCTCTTGCACTATTACTGTTCATCACCTCCAGGTTTTTTTATTTTTGTAGTGAAAATTGATGATTTGCTTGGCTTTAGTACATTAAAATATAGCTACTAATTTAAAATGTGTTAATTAGAACAAAAAATGAAATATCTAATAATGATTTTTGGATAAAGATAACAGACATATTAGATTAGTATGTATTTGCAGTTCTAGTTGTGCCAAAATTTCTTTCTATCTAAAGACTTCAAGATTCTTCATGTAGAATGCCTTCAAAATGTCAGTTCATGTCATTTCTTGTGTTCCTTTATTATAAATGATTATTTATAACAAATCATTTCAGTATTTTCCCAATCGTTTAGCTTTGGGAAACAGCTATTTATTACTGTTCTCCCAAAGGACAGATTATGGGCAGAAGGGGCACCTGAACTCATTTTTCAGTGGTCACTATCATTAGCATTAACCTTTCTAGATTGTCTGCCCCTGATATTTGAAAAGCTGGAAAACGTTCATCCAGGCAGAATTGCTCTTTTGCCCTTTATCACCCATGGCTATTACTTTTATTAATGGTGGTGGTCTGGTCATCTTTCAGATGGGTGCCCCCCAGGCTGAGGTTGGGGTTATTTTTCGATATCTGTCCTCATCCTGGTCCTGAGTTTAAAGATCAGTCTTTGGCCTACTTGATAGGATTTTAACTTCTGCTATTTTTAGCTCAAAGAAAATATTATTTATTAATACATTTTGACATCTACCATTGTTCCAGAATTATAAAGAAGAATTATAAAGACATGCTGGTTCTTCAGAGCCCGCTAAGAGATTTTACAGCTATATCAGATATGTGGGTTGTACTGCATAGTAGAATCTTGCCAACTCTATGCTAAAGTTAACCACTGACCAACACATGAAAATCCCTTGCGTCACACAGGGTATTCCCTGAATAATGATGGACAAGGCCTTGTCAGCTTCTCTGGGATAAGTTCAGAGCTAGAATCTGAAAAGATTTATATTTTCTCAACCCTGGCACACAGTTGACCTAAGACATGAAGGCAAATGAATATACTCCGTTCCCTCCTGTACCCAACATCTGATGCAGCCACAATTAAAAACTGAGATGAGGAACAGGTAAGTTTATAGACTTGCTTTCCATCAGAGCTCTGAGAATCAGCACAAAGTTTAACTACAGGGGATTAGTTGTGGGTTGATAATAGTATATGAAATAGGAGATTAATGGATAATTTACCTCTCAGAATTATCTAAAAAATGCTTTTCTTTCTAGCATACTTCAGAAATAATATGTAATAATTTTGATAACATACTATCAAAAATTGTTTCATATTACTTTCTACCTATGTTATAATTGTTGAACAATCATGGATGCTTCATCCAGGGTAAGGCAGATAGCTAGGCCCTGTTAGATAGAAACTGCCTCAATTCTGCTGCAATAACAGAGCACATTCTCAAATAATATTGAGCTTCTTACACAATATAGACAATGTATTTACTTCCAGTACAACTTTTCACATCCCTTGTTCTTTTTTTAATATCTCTTTTGTAGATCTTTGCAATTTAAAATTAATATAAATTTGATATTTAATTTTAAGTACTAGCAATTCTTTTATAATGATTTTATTACTATTCCTTCTTAATATTTGTACAGTTAAATAATATTCTCATTATTACTTTTAGATATTTAATGAAGATTTTGTTGAAAAAAAGTGTCCAATTTTAATCTCAGTAGACATTCTTATAATTGTTCTATTATTTTTTTGATTATAATTCTGTATTGTTTTATTGTTAATAAAATTTTCAGTGGATCCCAAAGTGCTGATTTATACACAAATTTGAATTAATTTTTTCAAGTATATGGCATATCATAACCTTAAAAAATTCCTACCAGCTCCAAGAATCTTAGCCATCACTATATTAGTGATTAAATAAATAACCTTTAATTTTGCATATTTCTTCTCTTAGTTAAGCTGTTTTCTTAACACAGAAAGTCAAATGCTCATAAAGCAAATGTCAAGCTAAAATTAATATATGTAGAAGTAAGCAGCATGATGGTGAAGTATAGTCATCAATAGCTAAATGCCACTGAGGAAAGACTTCCTGCACCATGAATACTTAAAGACCACTAAAAAAAAAAAAAAAATGCAGAGAGCCAATCTTACAAGCTTTTTAGCCTTTCCCAGTTCTTTGAGCTTTTAGCTGCCTTATTGAGCCCAGAGAAGTCTTTTATTTTCTGTTCTTAAAAACACATGTCAGTACAAATGGCTTAATAGAAAACATGTGGTACATACTTGAATGATAAATTATGAACAATTTGGTATTTCATGAAGGTCCAAGGTCCTGAGATATGGGAGGCCTATCTCTTCCACTAGTAAACTGCCAGTTTTCTGTATGAGATGATGGAAATAATGTAATAATAATAATAATAATAATAATAATAATAATAATAATAGGGTAAGGTAGAGTGTCACAGAATTTTTGGTTTTGGACTCTATGCAGATAGTCATTATATATTTCTGTTAAAATGTTACCTGGTATGGTGGCTCACAAGTATAGATCCTGTATTTGAAATGCAGGAAGGAAGATCAGGGATTCAAGGATTTCTTTAACTATAGTTTTGACTATGTGAAACCCTGTCTCCAAAAATAAAATCAACAGCACAACAAAAAGACCTTAATTCGCATTTGAACCAATGGGATGGTTCAATTTTTTTCCAGAAACAAATTTCTGAAGTGATTTGAAATGGTACATATTAATTATCTTTTTCATTATCTTTTTTGATTACCAAATCAAGAGTTTGTTTCCATGTTCAGATAACTTAGAAACATTCTAATCAAGAGTAAAAGTAAATTGGTCTCTTATACTACAAATGGCATGATCTTACCATCCATCATAACCTAGGACTGCTTTAATAAGGAAGTGATTATGCGGTCTCATCCTCAAAGAGAAAAGGCATGTAGCTCACTGCTTCTAAACCACAATTTTTATCAGTGGTTAAATGTTGGTCTATTTTAACCGATTGTGTGAATACTTTGATCTTAAGTCAAAAGAATATGAAGTTGTTAAAAGTTCGTAAAAATCTCATTTTTTTATAATGAACACATTGAAATTATAGGGAATGGGATTGTTTCCATGATTTAATGGTATATAGATAAACTCTTGATTATTTTGTATCCTGCTACTTTGTTGAAATTGTTTGTCAAGTGTAATGTTTACTGGTATAGTCTGTGCAGTCTTTTTAAATATAAGATTGTGTTATATGCAAGGAGAACTTTGACTTCTTATGTTACTTTGTATATTTTGTTTTGTGTCTTTCTCTTACCTTATTTCTCTAGCAAAGACTGAGAATTATATTGGATGAGAACTAGGATAGTTGTCACCCTTGTCTTTTCCTGATTTTAAATGCAATATTTTCTCTATTTCACCATTTAGTATAATATTGGCTATATGTTTATTGTATACAACCTTTATTATGGTGAAATATATTCTTTGTATTCCAAGTTTCTTCAGGGATTTTATCAGAGAGTAATATTAAATTTGTCAAATGTGCTTTCTACATGTACTGAAATGATCATGTAATTTATAAATTTACTTATATGTTCTATTGTATTTGTTGATTTTCTTTTTTGGAATCAAATATGCATCTCTGGAATGAACCAACTTGGTTGTGATATATGATTTTCTTGATGTGTTTTTAATTTCTATTTGCAAGTCATTAATTGATAATTGTTACATCTATATTCATCAGAGAAATTGGCCTATAGTTTTATTTTTTGCCGTAGAACTATCTGGTTTTGTAGAAACACACTAAACATATACTTTTATGCCCACTTTTATTGCTGCACTATTCACAGAAATTAAAGAGTGGAATAGGAATAGATGTCCATCAAGAGAAGAACAGAAAAAGAAAATTTGGTGAATATATACTATGGAATTTGTAAGGAAGAATGAAAAAATGACACGTATGGGAAGTAGAATTGAAAACAATTATATTAAATAAAGTAAGAAAAACACAAATATTTTCTCTCATGTATGGAATCTATACATAAAATATATATGGAAGGCAAATACAGACAAACACACACACACACACACACACACACACACACACACACACACACACAAACACATGGAAAGGGACCAGAAACATAATTGAGCAAGGGGGAAAGGGGAAGACTATGGGAGAGAGGCGACCACCAAGTGCAATGCCATATGCATGGAAATGCTATTGTGAAACCCATTATTATTTCTGCTGAGTTAAAATTTACAAAAAATAATACAATTGCACTGAAGTTGAAAGAGTTCAATCCAAAACATGTGATGTTGTATGATTGGTAATTATAAAGGTATATTTAACTGAGTGTTTAATATAAGGGTATCATGATATCATGGAGGCCACTTTTCTAGGCCTTCATATTATTTCTCTGTAAAAATATATTTTAGAATACATTTATGTTGATTAATATGCTAATTTCCCTTCCCATTCAAGCTGCTTAGCCAAGAGAACAAATAGAATTGACTATCAAAGTTGCCACAGCATTACCAATTGTGATGGAAATCTTGCAAAAATTTGTATTATATCTCATTCTTTCTACTACCAGAAACTGACTTGGAGACAGGTTCAGTCTCTCTTTTAACTCTCTTTCTGATATGGAGGAAAAGTAATAGTAAGCTGCAGAGAGAAATGTCCAAGGACTCTTTTACATTGTGACCTCAAGATAAACAAGATGGGGATAGATGATCTTTTTCACAGTCTTCAGCTCCATAATTACATGTACTACAAAACATATATGTTTATGAACTCATGAGTTTGAGTTTTATCCTACAAATGAAAATGACAGGCTATTGTAATTTTTTTTTTGGAGAGGGGAGGAAAGAGTTTACTTCACAATAGCACAGTGAGCAGCATAGAGTGGCAAATGCTGAAGCGCTTTCCTTTTTTTAAAGTTCTTTTTGTAATTTAATTTAATTTTTTATCTTTTCACAATTTTTACTAACATTTTCCATGATTATAAAAAGTATCCATGGTAATACCCTCCACCCCCCACACTTTCCCTTTTGAAATTCCATTCTCCATCATATTACCTCACCATCTCAATCATTCTAATTACATATATACAATACCAACCTATTAACTACCCTCCTCCCTTCTTTTCTCTTCCCTTTACATCTCCTTTTAAACTTACTGGCCTCTGCTACTAAGTATTTGCCTTCTCACGCAGAAGCCCAATCATCTGTAGCTAGGATCCACATATGAGGGAAAACATGTGGCACTTGGCTTTCTGGGCCTGGGTTACCTCACTTAGTATAGTCCTTTCCAGATCCATCCATTTTTCTGCAAATTTCATAACTTCGTTTTTCTTTACCGCTGAGTAGAACTCCATGGTATAAATGTGCCACATTTTCATTATCAGTTGAAGGACATCTAGGCTGGTTCCATTTCCCAGCTATTATAAATTGAGCAGCAATGAACATGGTTGAGCATGTACTTCTAAGGAAATAAGATGAGTCCTTAGAATATATGCCTAGGAGCGCTATAGCTGGGTCATATGGTAGATCAATCTTTAGCTGTTTTAGGAACCTCTGCACTGATTTCCACAATGACTGGACCAGATTGCATTCCCACCAGCAGTGTAGAAGGGTTCCTCTTTTTCTACACTGTGCCAACATTTATGATCATTTGTTTTCATGATGGTAGCCAATCTGAAAGGAGTGAGATGGAATCTCAATGTGGTTTTAATCTGCATTTCCCTGATGACTAGTGACGCAGAACATTTTTTTTTTTTGATGCTTATATGCCATTTGTATTTCTTCCTTTGAGAATGCTCTATTTAGCTCCATAGCCCATTTTTTGATTGGCTTATTTGATTCCTTATTATTTAACTTTTTGAGTTCTTTGTATATCCTAGATATTAATCCTTTATCAGATGTATAGCTGGCGAAGATATTTTCCCATTCTGTAGGTTGCATCTTGCTTTATTCATTGTGTCCTTTGCAGTGCAAAATCTTTGATTAATATGTGGTTTTATTGCCTGAGAAACTGGGGTTGTATTCAGAAAGTCTTTGCCAAGACCAATATGTTTTAGGGTTTCCTCAGTTTGTCCTCTAGCAGAGTTTCAGGTCTGATGTTAAGGTCTTTAATCCATTTGGACTTAATTCTTGTGCAGAGAGAGAGAGAAGAATCTATTTTCATCCTTCTACAGATATATATCCAGTTTGCCAAACACTATTTGCTGAAGAGGCTGTCTTTTCTCCAATGAATATTTTTGGCATTTTTATCAAAATATCAGGTGGCTATAACTACTTGGGCTTACATCTGGGTCCTCTATTCTGTTCCACTGATCTACATCCTCTATTCTGTTCCACTGATCTACATGTCTGTTTTTGTGCCAGTACCATGCTGTTTTTGTTACTATGGCTCTGTAGTATAGGTTAAAATCAGGTATATGGTGATACCACCAGCCTCATTTTTGTTGCTCAGTATTATTTTAGATACTCGAGGTTTTCTGTGATTCCAAATGAATTTTTGGATTGTTTTTTCTATTTCCATGAAGAAAGCCTTTGGAATTTTGATAGGGATTGCATTAAATGTGTAGATTGCTTTAGGTAAGATTGCCATTTTCACAATATTGATTCTTCCAATCCAGGAACAAGGGATGTTTCTCCACTTTCTAGTGTCTTCTGCAATTTCTCGCTTGAGAGTTTTAAAGGTCTCATTGTAGAGATTCTTTACTTCCTTGGTTAGGTTTATTCCAAGGTACTTTATTATTTTCTTCATTTAATTGTGAATGGGAATTATTCTCTGATTTCATCCTCTGTATGTTTGTTGTTAGCATATAGGAAGGCTACTGATTTCTGTGTATTTATTTTGTATCCTGCTACATGGCTGTAGGTTTTTATCAGCTCTAACAGTTTGCTAGTATAGTCTTTAGGGTCCTTTATGTATAGAATCATGTCATCTGCAAATAATGATAACTTGATCTCTTGCTTTCCAGTTTTTGTCCCTTTTATGTGTGAGTCTTGCCTTATTGCTATGGTTAACACTTCCAGAACTATATTAAATAAAAATGGGGATAGTGGACACCCTTGTCTTGTTCCTGATTTTAGTGAAAAAGCTTCCAGTTTTTCCCCATTTAGTAACATGTTGGCTGTGAACTTGTCATAAATAGCTTTTATTATATTGAAATATGTTCCTTCTATTCCTAGTCTCTGTAGTACTTTTATCATGAAGGGATGTTGGATTTTGTTGAAAGTTTTCTCTGCGTCTAATGAGATGATCATGTGATTTTTGTCCTTCCACCCATTTATATAATGTATTGCATTTATAGATTTGCATATATTGAACCATCCTTTCATCTCTTGGATAAAGCCTACTTGGTCAGGGTGAATGATCTTTCTGATATATTCTTGTGTTCTGTTTGCCAATATTTTGTTGAGAATTTTTGCATCATTTTCATGAGGGAGATTGGTCTGTAATTTTCTTTTCTTTTCTTTTTTTTTTTTTTTTTTTCTATCTTTGCCTGGTTTTGGTATCAAGGTGATGCTGGCTTCATAGAAGGAATTTGGTAGAATTCCTTCTTTTTCTAATTCCTGGAAAAGCTTCAGAAGCAATGGTGTTAGCTCTTCCTTGAAGGTCTGGTAAAATTCAACAGTGAATCCATTTGGGCCTGTGCTTTTTTTAGTTGGTAGATTATTCATAACTGTTCGGATCTCCATGCTTGTTATAGGTCTATTTAATTGATTAATCTCATCTTGATTTAATTTAGGTAGGTCATATAAATAAAGGAAATCATAATTTTTTTTCAGATTTTCATACTTTTTGGAGTATATGATGCTATAGTAGGTCCCTATGACTTTTTGAATTTCTCTGAAATCTGTTGTGATGTTACCTTTTTCATCTCTAATTTTATTAATTTGTGTCTCTTCTCTTTCTTTTGCTCAGAATTGCTAAGGGTTTATCAATCTTGTTTACCTTCCAAAGAACCAACTTTTTGTTTCATTAATTTTTTGGATGTTTTGTTTCTATTTCATTAATTTCTGCCTGAATCTTTATTATTTCTTCCCGTCTAATGATTTTTGGTTTGCCTTGTTCTTCTTTTTCCAAGGCTTTAAGGTGAAGCATTAGGTCATTTACTTGTGACCTTTATAATTTCTTAATATAGGCACTTAAGGCTATAAATTTACGTCTTAGGACTGCCTTCATTGTGTCCCAGAGATTTTGGTATGTTGTGTTCTCATTATTATTTGACTCTATAAAGTTTTTGATTTCCTTCTTGATTTCTTCATTGACCCATTCATCATTTAGTAGTGTATTGTTTAGTTTCCATTATTTTGTATATGCTCTATACCCTTTCTTGCTATTGATTTGTAGTTTGATTCCACTGAAGTCAAACTGAATGCAAGGAATTATTTCAATTTTCCTGAATTTGTTAGCGTTTGCTTTGTGTCCTAATATGTGGTCTATTTTAGAGAATGTTTCATGTGCTGCTGAAAAGAATGTATATTCTACAGCCTTTGGATGAAATGTACTGTATATATCTGTTAGGTCCATTCCTCCTATGACCTCATTTAGTCCAGATGCCTCTCTGTTTATTTTTTCCTGGGATGACCTGTCAATTGATGAGAATGGGGTGTTAAAGTCACCCACCACCACTGTGTTTGGTGTTATCTATGACCTTAGTTCTAATAGTGTTTTTTTGATGAATTTGGGAGCCCCTATGTTAGGTGCATATATGTTTAGGATTGTCATGTCCTCCTGTTGGAGTATGCCTTTAATCAATATAAAGTGACCTTCCTTATCTTTCTTGACTAAAGTTGGACTAAAGTCTACCTTGTCAAATATTAGGATACCAACCCCTGCTTGTTTTCTAGGCCATTTGCTTGAAACACTGTTTTCCAACCTTTCACCCTAAGATAATGTCTATCCTTTGTAGAAAGGTGAGTTTCTTGGAGACAACAAATTGTAGGATCCTGCTTTTTAACCCAGTCTTCAAACTTATGTCTTTTGGTTGGGGCATTGAGACTATTGATATTAAGAGATATTATTGAAAGGTGTGTAAGGTGTGTATTTATGGTTGCCATTTTTTTTGTTTTTTGTGTTTCCAGTTCTACCTTTGCTCTCTTGTGTTAACTAGTATTTGAGTATTGCTTGTTTTTTTCTAGGTTCCTTATATGTGTGCTTTTCCTTTTTTCAGCATGGAGGAGTCTTTCAAGTATTTTCTGCAGAGCTGGTTTTGTCTTCGAGTACTCCTTTAACCTGATTTTGTCATCGAATGTCCTTATTTCTCCATCTATTTGAATGGATAGCTTTGCAGGATAAAGTAGTCTTGGTTGACAGTTGTTATCTTTCAGAACATGTAATACATCACTCCAAGCCCTTCTGGCTTTTAAAGTTTGTGTTGAATAATCTGCTCTAGTCCTGATGGGCTTGCCTTTGTACGTAACTTGATGTTTCTCTCTAACTGCTTTCAATATTTTGTCTTTGGTTTGTGTGTTTCATAGTTTGAATATAATATGGTGAGGGGAGGTTCTTTCTAGGTTTTGTGTGGCTGGGGTTCTAAAGGCTTCCTGTACGTACATTGGCATGTCTTTCCCAATTTGGGGGAAGTTTTCCTCTATGATTTTGTTGAAGATGCCTACTATTCCTTCGGAGTGGAATTCTTCTCCTTCTACTATGCCCTGAATTCTTATATTTAATCTTTTCATAGTGTCCTGAATATCTTGAAATTCCCACTCATACTTTTCTATAAGTTTGTCTTTCTCTTTGTTGGACTGTATTAGATCTACCACCTGGTCTTCTAGCTTAGATATTCTGTCCTCTCCTTCATCCATTCTACTGGTGAGATTTTCTACAGCGTTTTTAATTTCATTAACTGTGTTCTTCATTGCTAGTCATTTTGACTGTTTTTTTTCTTTATTATTTCTATTTCCTTATTTATGTGTTGTATTGCCTTCTTTATTTCATGAAATTGGTGTCCTGCATATTCTTTGATTCCTTTGATTTCCTCTTTGACTCCTTTGATTTGTTCTTTAACTTCTTTGACCATATTTACAATCATTCTTTTGAAATCTTTCAGGTATTTCCTCTAACTCGTTCTCAGTTTAGGTCATTTCTGAGGCATTAATACTTTTAGGTGGATTTATATTGTCTTGCTTTTTAGTATCTCTTGTGTTATAATGGATATATTTTTGCATTTTGTATTAACTTAATGCTTGGATTTTCTAGCTAGCTGGGTATTCTTAGCTGTATCAATTGATTTGATGTTATGCATCTTCAGGATAGGACCTTAAGGTGTTATGTGTGGCTCTTAAGACTCTCAGAGTATCTACAAAGGTGTTCCTAGGGGTTGAGTTTTCCTGCTATGTGAGTATTCAAGTAGGCTGAGTGGAATCAAATATTAGTAGATTCTAAAATTTAGCTGTATACATTCAATAAAAACCAGCACTGAGTATTTATGTAACAGTAGGTATTATAACAACCAGATCCTCTATCTATGAAGAGGTTAAGATTTCTGGTCTGTTGAAGGATCCAAGTCAGCTTGTGACCAAGTGAGACCCTTCCCTGTGATTTAGGTCTCACTCAAGTTGCTGGCTTGGTTGTTGGGCTGCTGTTCTGATTTCTGGAGCTGGGCCCTGGCTTTTCCTGTGGGGCAAACTGAGCCTGGCAACTGTGGCCCTGCAGATTGTTACCCCCACTGCTGGAACCACTACTGCTGCTGCTGGATCCTTTGCTGGTGCTGCTAAAGCTTCCACTGATGGATCCGCCCCTGCTCCTTCCACTGCTGCTGTGGCTGTAGCTGCCACTACTGGATCCACCACTGCTGCCTCTGAAGCTGCCACTGCTGGAATTGCTGCTGGTGCCTCTGAAGCTGCTGCTGCTGGAACCGCCAGTGCTACCACTGAAGCTGCTGCTGCTGGAACATCTGCTGCTGCCACTGAAGGTGCCACCAATGGATCTGCTTCCACTGGGGCCGCTGTTGCCGGTGCCAAAGCCGCTGATGTTGCTGCTGGATTATGCTCCTGCTTGGGTCCTGCTGTTGGCTCAAGTTGGCCTGGCTGGGTCCTGGGACTGCTGTTCTGTTTTCTGGAGCTGGCACTGGTGGTGGGGGAGGGGAGGGAGCTGATGCTGCTCTAGTTCTCTCGCTGTTCAATGTGTTTTTCTACCTTGTGATCTGCTCCTCCTTCACTTTTCTAGAGTTTGCGGAGAGCTCTGGTGTGAGTGGAAGGTCCCCTCACCTGGATTTTCCTGCCACTCAAGCCAAGCCTGACGGCTTTCTGGTGCACCGCCACCACTGCGGTCAGCGGACCATGCCAGGGCTGCTTTGGCCGGCCTGTGTGGGCTCTGGATGCTCTGGATCTCTTGTACTTCTCTGCTGCCATTTCAATTTCCTATATACCTTGCTTTTTAGTATAAGTGTGTATTTTGTTGAGATTTTTTGGTCTTTTTTCCCCCCTACGCTGCTTTGGCGTGGTACCTACACTGGCAGCTTAACTGGAAGTCTGGCTACTGTAATTTTAAAAGAAGCATAATTTCCATTGCTTTACAAGGTTGTAGACATATAGGATATCAACTTTTAGTCAAAAAACATATAATGGGAACTGCTGTTCAATGAGGAGTGATGCTCTGGTGTCAATCACAGATTTAAATGTAATATTTAGAATACCAATTGGGATTTTTGGGGAAATGCTCAAGTAAATATTCTGAATATCTTATGTTATTTTATTTATTAACTCTAGTTACCATACTATGCTAGAATGGTAGCCAATTTTGTTTTGATTAGCATTATCCCACATCTTGCTGTTCATCTCCCACTATGCTTCATAGTCCCTATCTAGCCTAGTTCAATGTGTATTTTTTTTCATCTACATATAAAAACAAAACACGGACAATACCACTGCAGTTTTCTTGGCTCAACATTCTGATGTTATAAAGATTTCTAGATTCCATTTCCCCTCCTTGGGGTTGCTGGGAACCAATGCTAGGCAAATGTACTTCCAGCAAGCTACATTGCTATTCCTGATTCTTGAATTCCTTGAAAAGCCATGAAGGTAAGAAAATGGTATTTTCTTTTTACACCTATAGCAAACAGACAGGAGACTTTTCCTCTTCAGGCTTTGTGGTGATTTATAGTAATGACACAGTTATTTAAACAAAGAAAGTTCTGGGAAATAGGGAGCTAATACAAAATTAGGAACAGCATAGTCTGTGTTCAGAAGATGGCATCATTAATTTGTTATGATTATAGTTAATATTCATTTAATAGTTATTGGGATTATCCTCAATAAGCTCAATATGTCATAACCAGACAAAAATGACCAGAAAAGGTAAGATGAGTCCATGTGGCTGCTCATTACTACACAGTGGAAGAAAGACAGCTCTGCTGTGTGTAATCCATTCTGTGTGGCCAAGGGTTTGGGCCTTCCTCTTCAGATCAAAGCCTAGAGAAGCAGCGGCTAAAACTAGATTTCAGCATACAGCTTGCTTGTTACTACTGTGTCAGGTGGAGAGATAAGCTGAACTGGGAATCCTGTAAAAAAAAGAAAAGAAAAGAAAAGAAAAGAAAACAAAACAAAACAAAAACTATGGTTTATATGACACCCTTAAATATAAAGAATCTTTGCAGGAAATTAAGCTTATATACATCTGAGCATTTGTGCATTTTGGCAAGAAGGAATTTGTCTTAAACTTTTGATCTGTGTCCTCCATGCTTCAACTTCCTGTTCCTTTTTGTTACAAATGCTTCTCTTTTCCTATGACAGCTTCTTGCTGACCTCCGTGTTCCCACTGTTGGCTTCTAAGGGCCTTGGAATTTTTGAATTTTATTCTTTCTGAGAAAGTCTAAAATGAAATTTTCTTCAAGAGAGTGTGGAGAACAGGGCAGAGGATGAATGACTTGTGCTTTTCTGCTCTGTTCAGGAACAACTCCTCCAGATTTCACACATTTGAAGGTTCAAGGTATTTGTATCAATTGTTATTCCAGAAAGCAAGTCGTTTCTGATTCCATGGAAAATGTATAACAGCTGAACTACTCAAGCAATGTGGCAGAGAGAAACATGGCTTCGAATAACAGGACTGTATTGCTCTTTATAAAGCCTCCTGTGCCCTGTGAACCTGAGATAGACAGCTGCAAGACTGTCAGGAAAGGAGCAGTCTGTTGGTGGTAACAGAACTTCACCTTGGTATAGAAAATGATAAATGGTGTGTGGACTTGGTTATTCTTGCACTGTTCCTGCTACACTTAAAGCCTGCTTTTGCACTCCACTTTCCAGGAAGCTTTCTAACTTATTGTGCCATTTCATTATGTAAATAGATTAATGTCACATCTTTTTGTGTGGGTGATCCACCTTACCAGCATAAATCACTTGTATTCATTGTTTTGATAACAATTTTCATTTCCACATCTTCTCCGTGAATGTACTTTCTATAGCAAATGGTTTCGTGTCTCTTTGTGTGTGCATCTTTGTACATTTTGTGTGCATTTGTATATGCATGTATGTGGGGATATACATGTGTTTAGGTGTGTGTGTGTGTGTGTGTGTGTGTGTGTGTGTGAAGGCCAGAGATTGACTTTGAGTGTCTTCTTCAGTCACACTAAATATTATTTTTTGAGACAGGGATTCATAATGAAGCTGTATTTCACCATTTCAGCTAGACTGGCTGGTCAGCAAGTTGAAGCTATCCTCCTGTCTCCACTTCTCCAGTACTAAATTAAAGGTAAGCACTGCCATATCCACCTTTCACTTTGTAGCTGGGGACTTGAACTCAAGTTCATACTTGTGCAGCATGGGCTTTATCCATTGAGCCATCTCTCCATCCTATTTGTGCCTTTTGGCAGGCAGTACTCATGCTTCCATGACTTTTGTTTATTCTGTCTTTGTCCTGATGTCTATGGCAGTTCTTACACAGTTGATGATTGAATGATAAACAGACACATCCCACCTCATGTCAGATGACAGAGACAGGTTCTATGACCTCCCATGGTTTTGTTATATTTAATTTATTACAATTAGAGAGAGAGATTGAGAATGGGCACTCTAGGGCCTCCTGCAACTGCAAATGAACTCCAGATGCGTGTGCCCCCTTGTGCATCTGGATAAGTTGGGTCCAGGAGAATGGAACCAGGATCCTTTGGCTTTGGCAGCCAAACATCTTAACTGCTAAACCATCTCTCCAACCCCTCTTGTGTTTTTTTTATTTTTTATTTTTAGCTCATCTGAATATTGTGGATTGGTTTATCTTTCAGAATTTGAACTACACAGGGAAGCAAATGAGTGGGGAAGTTGAAAGAGAGGGAAATGGATGAAAATAATCACTTGGTACTTTTCCATGGTTGTGCCACCTTTAGCAACAATATTGTTGGCATACAACTCTGAAAGATATTTTAGTCAGATAAAATAAACTACATGAATAATCACAACTGTAGCATTACACAAGTATTTAAGATTTTGTGTTCAGCCACTTTATTTCAAAATAGGATGTAAAGAGCACCATGTCATAATGATACCATGAGGAGCAAAACCCTTACAACATTGCCTGGCATGCAGTAAGTGACCAGCCATCATCAATTCATTATGAACTGGACAAGGAAGAAGTACTTGCTGATGATTATAGAAATCATAAGTTATCTCAACTTGTGGTGAAAATCAAGTTCTGACAAGATAATAGTAAAATAAACACTGAAAAATTGATTTTATGACTAACTTGTCAATAAGATTAGAAATTTAGTCAAAATTGTCTTTAAATCTTTTGGCATACAAGAAACAATGGTCATGTAAAGTTTATCCTGGCATGAGCCCCACTGAAGCAACCCCCTTGACAAGGATTTGGCTATACAATGGATCCATTTTACCACTCTCAGCTGTTGTTTATTAAAGCTAGGGTTGTTACCAGATGGAGATCTTATCTCCAGGTTATTATGTAAGGAAAGAAAATAAGGCGGGCATGGTGGTTCACTCCTTTAATCCCAGCTCTCGGGAGGCATAAGTAGGAGGATCGCTGTGAGTTCGAGGCCACAATGATGAATTCCAGGTCAACCTGAACTAGAGTGAGACCCTACCTCGAAAAACCAAAAATAAAAATAAATAAATTTTGTAGCTGAGAGGAAGGGAGAAGAGTTTAAGAAGGCACAGCATGATTCTTAGACAATAGTAAAGGGACATAATGTGCCAAGTGTTTGACATGAGGTAAAACACAGAGAGGTAAGCTCTGAGATAGGGACAGTGATGTGGGGGGAAAAGAAATCAAAAACATCAGGGCATGCCAGGCATGGTGGTGCACGCCTTTAATCCCAGCACTCGGGAGGCAGAGGTAGGAGGATTGCCATGAGTTCAAGGCCACCCTGAGGTGACAGAGTTAATTCCCGGTCAGCCTGGACCAGAGTGAGACCCTACCTCGGAAAAAAAAAAAAATCAGGGCAAGGTGGTGCATGCCCTTAATCCCAGCACCTGGAGGCAGTGGTAGAAGGATCGCTGTGAGTTCGAGGCCAGCCTGAGATTGCATAGTGAGTTCCAGGTCAGCCTGGGCTACAGTGAGACACTACCTCAAAACAACTACTACTCCTATTACTGCCACCACCACCAGCACTACTAGATAGAAATGTATTATCCCATCTTCCAGAGAATGTAAAAGAGTTAATGCTATTTCCAGGTCTGCAGATGTTGAGCTTCCAAAGACCATGGAGAGGATTAATGAAGAGTGTGGTGAGCACATGCAGACCAGAGATCAGACTGCATGTTCTAACTGCTGCGCAGCTTTTAGAAACAAGCAAGGAAAAAATGGCTTTCTTTCTGAGTAAAGACTTCTGGAATTGGGATTAAGGTATTTCCAACTGTTAACGATGCTAATTTATTAAAAATAATAGATTTCGATTATTAACTTTTAAGTTTTTCTTGTGAATTTTAACAAAGTTTAGACCCATAGCTGTTATCTTTGCAACATAAACTGAAAGCTTCTTTTACAAAAAGCAATGATGGGCTGGAGAGATGGCTTATTGGTTAAACACTTGTCTGTGAAGACTAAGGACCCCAGTTCAAGGCTCAATTCCCCAGGACCCGTGTTAGCGAGATGCACAAGGGGGTGAATCCGTCTGGAGTTCGTTTGCAGTTGCTAGAAGCCCTAATGCAAACACTCTCATCTTTCTCTTTCTCTCTGCCTCTCTCTGTGTGTCACTCTCAAATAAATAAATAAAAATAAACAAAAAAGCAATGATTATTATAAACCTTGAGGTTGTTGAGAAAACTCTATGTGGAAAATAATGAAATTAGCCCAGATACGAGCAAATGTCTTATTTCCAGGTGTGTTGAAAATTAATATAAAAGATCATCCTCTAGCAAGTCAGTTTCTATTAAAACAGAAGCATTAAAATAAAAAATATGTTTTATGAAATATATTAAAATGTTTCAGGTTATTTGAGACTTATTTTAGGAAATAATTTATATAATTAAGTTCTTAAATAGAAATGTAGTGGCTGCCTGCTGAAAATTTTCTTCTTTCATTTACCAAATATGTATTGCATGGCTGTGTTGGGCAGTGTTATAGCAAGTTGGGATATTATTTTGTATTCATAGACAAAATTTCTCTTTTCAGACATTCCATTGTGATGGCAAGAGACACTACACAAATAAATACACACTATATGGCTTAGTAATGACTAGTATAGAATGGAATAAAGAATAGTGAAAGAATTTGAATCTTTCTCTCTCTCTCTCTCTCTCTCTCTCTCTCTCTCTCTGTGTGTGTGTGTGTGTGTGTGTGTGTGTGTATCTTTTGATAACTTTGTCTGGTCTTTCTGGCAAGAACATATTAATCAAATGTGATTTTGAAGAAAGAGAAATGGAAGCTGTGGAATCAGAAAATATATTTTCTGCAAATAGGCACATGCTCAATATTTTAATACAATAGCTAGAATGTAGAATCATGATGTGAATCCTTTTCTATCACGGAAAGCCATTTTCCTTGTGGTATATGATTTTATAGACTCTCAAAGCAGTAGCTAACTTAGAGCAATACTACTCTTTAGAAATTAAAAACCATTATTATTTAATTGTGATCACTTTCTTAGTATTGAATGATCACTAGCTAGCTGTCATATAACTTGTAGCACTATGTTGAGTTTTAAGATTTAGACTTTACTTATAAAGAATTTAATTTAATTCTTTTTTTTTAAAATAGTTTTTTTTTAATTTTTTTATTTATTTATTTGAGAGCGACAGACACAGAGAGAAAGACAGATAGAGGAAGAGAGAGAGAATGGGCGCGCCAGGGCTTCCAGCCTCTGCAAACGAACTCCAGACACGTGCGCCCCCTTGTGCATCTGGCTAACGTGGGACCTGGGGAACCGAGCCTCGAACCGGGGTCCTTAGGCTTCACAGGCAAGCGCTTAACCGCTAAGCCATCTCTCCAGCCCAAGAATTTAATTTAATTCTAAAGACAACTTTTGCTTAGCTTGTTCATTATACTTTTACACCATCATTTATTTTCTTCTCAAAAAAAAAAAAAAAAAAAAAAGCTCCATCTAAGCCACCATTGTTCTTGACAGGTTAAGGTGATGGCCAGATACCTTTCTTCCTTTCACCCACACTTTTCAGAAAGGTATCTCCAGGGCTGGTGAGATGACTGAGAAGTAAAGGTGCTTGCTTGCAGTGCCTAATAACCTTGGCTCAATTCCCTAATACCCATGTAAAGTCACATGGACAAGGTGGTATATGCGTCTGGAGTTCGTTTACAGTGGCTGGAGCCCTAGTGCATTCATTCTTATTCTCTCTCTCTCCTTGCAAATAAATAAATAACACATTTCAAAAAATGTAACTCCAATGTCAAGAAAAACTTCTAGATGCTCTTCTATTTCTCTAGGGTTTGCAGAAGATTTGAAAATTGACCTCACTTTTTCCCTAGTAGAAATATTCACTATGGCTTCTACAGGTACAACTTCTTATAGATTCCTCCCTCCACCCACAATCACACGAGGTCAGGTGTTAAGGAGCAAGGACACTGTCCAGCAACTCTCTTCTCCTCTCTTAGATCTTTCTTCTCCCTTAAACCTGACAAAACTCTGTATGTGGGTCAGAGTGATATCTTTTCTAGTCTTTTATTCATGTATTGAATTTTAATTTTTTTTTTGTTATTTTTATTTATTTATTTGAGAGTGACAGGCAGAGAAAGAGGCAGAGAGAGAGAGAGAATGGGCGCGCCAGGGCTTCCAGCCACTGCAAACGAACTCCAGATGCGTGCGCCCCCTTGTGCATCTGGCTAATGCGGGACCTGGGGAACTGAGCCTCGAACCGGGGTCCTTAGGCTTCACAGGCAAGCGCTTAACCACTAAGCCATCTCTCCATCCCCATGTATTGAATTTTATACCCTTCCTTCTTTAGGGATTTACATGCTAAATCAAAGTTTTGGAACACTAGACTTATTCTTTTCTCAAAATATAGCTTTTAAGAGTACAAATCTTTGGGTTTATAAATGGTTATTTTTTTCTAAAATTTCAAAAGCCTACTTAGAGATTCAAAATCCAGCAATTTGGCTTTCTGTTCTCTAGTTTTGGCTATGTAGACCCTTTCCTGTGGGCAAATTTTAACTGGGAACAAAGAACTTGTTAGCATATTTAAAGACTATCCCAGCATATGATGGTATAAGTTGTCAAGTTACAAATGAGGTAGGATAACAAGTACGTTTTCATAAATGACTTAGAACAAAGCCACCATTAAGTAAATATATCTCTCCAAATACCTATACATGAGACTTTAAGCCCAATGCTTTAAATTTTAATAACTGCTATACAACATTTACTTTGACAACACATGTACACTAGGTTTCTTCTTTATCTATTGCTGCAGGAAAGAAAAACGTATGAGGAAAAATGTACTATTCTGACAAATTTGGGGCGTCTACCAATACTTGTGAAATGCCAGTCATGGAAAACTATGTCCTAAGAGAAATAACTGAATTTCTCACTCAGGCTGGTTTGTCTTTGGTCTGCTTTCATTGTCAAATTGTTGTCTCTTCAGATTCATCTTACTTGACCTTTCATTATTGTATTTAGTTTCATCATAGCTTTCAAGTATTATGTAGTAGATAATGATGTATAAGTCTACATGTCCAGCCCTGACCTTGGTTGTCCCCGAGCTATAGCCCTATACAATCATACATAGACTCACTGTTGGATGTGCATGCTACTTCTAATGCAAATGAGCAAAACTGACCTTAGTTTTTTATTCACATCTGCTCTATACATACCATCGAATTATGTCAGTTTATAGTCTGAGCAGTTTTCATGATTTTAATTTCTTTTCTTTCCACTGCTCCTACCCTGGTTTTATCTTATCTTTCTTGAGATATGATAATGACCACTTCAAAATATCTTTTCTTTCCTACTGAAAATTCATATTTATATTACTTTACCTATGATTCTCCTGATTGATGTGATTTCCATTAAAATTCTTCAATGCCACCCCATTTACATCAGGAAAAGAAATGCAAGCTTCTTTGGCTCATAAAGAACTCCCTTGGTTAAATAAGGTGCAAATAGTTCCCCAGAAGAAAAGGCTTCCTTATGCTTGGAACCTTATAAATAAGTACATTTGTTATACATGCCTGAAAATCTCTCCTGGAGCTTGCTAAGGCATATTCTCAGAGATTCAGGTTGGTTGGGTCTAGTGTGAGGTACAAGTTCTACTGATGGAGTCTTTAGGGCATCCCTTGGAAAGCACTATCTTTGATCTTAACCACCAGGGGTCATATCTTTCCTGCTCTTTTCCTAGTACCTAGAACAGTGCCTGGAGACTAGTCAGCTCTCAGTTCATATCTACTAAGTGAATTCATTTATACCTGTCTTTCTTTTAGGATCCGGTCACAACTCTCTATCCACTTCAGTGCCTCAGAGCCTCAGAAAAAAAAAAAATGTGCAAGACCATTTTCCTATTCTCATCTTTGCATATTTTACAACTGGGACCTATATTTTATAATTCTTCAAATTTATAATTGTGTGAATAGAATACAAATATCAGGTTCAATTGTGAGAGCTCAGATATTATCCTTATATTAAACTGGTTGAAAATACATAAATAACGAATAACTAAATACTAAAAGATATTTATATATACTTATGTGGCCTACCTTATGATGTTGACATTTAAGTAAAAATTCTCTTTAGCCTTTGAAAGTACATTTTATGTAGTTTTATATAAATACATTTAATCTATGTGGATATGTCTAGAAGAGGCAAAAATACTTCATAGCTTGGATACAAAACTCACCACTTTGCTTGCTAACTCCATTGCAAGGCCCTTTAAGACTTGGTTCTCTCATAGCTTTATAAATATTGTAACACTATTTTCATAACAAACTCCAAACACTAATAGTGCTTCTAAATTTCTGAATGACCAGCTCCTTTCCTTGAACCCTTCTTCCCCTTCTTTTCTACTCTACAATGTTTTTAGAGATGGAATCTTCCACATTCTATCCAAGCCCAGGGCAGCCTAATGCATTGCCTGCACTTTTCTGTGCCCCTAATCTTAGGTTTCTTTGCTTCTTAAATCTTAGCTCAGATTTCCCTTCCTTTAAGATTATTTTCCTCCCTGTATTTCATTTCTAGCATTTCAAAAGCACTTACACAGATTCTCATGGCTCTATGTACTGCTCTTTTGAACATGACTGAAACTTCTATGATATTTATTTTGATCATTTGATTGATCTTGCTGTTTCTTACTGAACTACAATCTATAAGAATAGCAGTGGTCTGATTTCTTCTCAGCAGTATTGTCAGTACCTATCAGAGAGCTTATCACATTGAAAAATTTCACTCTACTGATTTTAGTAGAATAAATGAAAATGTTGCCTTAAACATTTCTTATTTTCCAGACTTTAAGCCATATAAGTTAATAACCATTTCTTTTTTGCCCACAAACACAGTTCTTGTTTACTGATACACACACGTAATATTTAAGAGTCAACTTAATAGAATGTACACATGGAGTTCCTTTCACTTAATTTCTTATGCTTCTGAGAATAGTATAGTATAAAGAACTGGTTAAGTTTACTGTAAGATAAATATTTCGTCTAAGCATATGCGTTATTTTTGCTTTAGGTTTAAACCGTTGCTATCTCAGCAATCAGGGCTGCCCTCCCATCTTCCCCACGGTTGTCCTCTATGGCTACTGTCCTGTCTCCACATGATGGTCAAAGTTTTTATAGATACTTTGTTGGATCATGAACTATCAGCTTTCCTCCAATTTTATTCCTGATAGCCAAGCTTTTTAATATGGTTAGACTTAGGTTATCATTAAGACTTGATCTACTTTGAGCTTAAAAACTGATCGTTGTGAAATGATTACTTGAGACCCAATCACATGGCTAACTTTTAAGTTCTCTGGATTAAATGTACTTTTCTTTTGCTTCAGATAATATATATGTGCATTGTCTTCTCTATTTAACCATAATTTGTTAGAGTTTCACTCTGATTTCTAATATCATTTTCTCAGAATTTTACTTGGCTACTTCAAGTTAAGTAAAACCCATTTAATTATTCCCTTCCACAGCACTCCATTGATTTACTTGGGCATTTATCAAGCTTTTGTGTGGTGAGTGAGCATATTCAAATATATGTGCACTTTTATCTATGTGAGCTCAGTTGTTTAACACCACTTGTCACATTATCCTTCTTAGATAGGATCAGTAAGGTAGGAATCCTTGCTATGTTGCTCACAAATATACCCCAATGTGCCAGCGTGGTGTTTTGCTCATAGTAAGCACTTAAATGTTTTGGATGGATAAATAAATTAATGAAGAGTTATTTGTATTATGCCACTTGTATTTGAACATTAAACATTTGATCGTACCTCTTTGTTTAATATGATGTCATTCCCCACTATAGGTGGTAATTTTATTTTCAAGGTAGTTACAGCTTTTTAAAAAAAATACATCTTAGTTTTCTTACCACTTAGTAACTTATCTGAAACATGGCAGATGTATGATGATTATGTATTGAATGAACATATGAATATGATATTAATGTGAATTGTTAGCAGTGCAATATGTTTGTAGCATATGGTCTGCTAAAGGTAGATGAGGTAGGAAGAAAATCAGACTGACTACTTGAAAATTGACCAATCTAAACCCATATTTTAAATTATTCATAAATCAAAAAGAAAAAGATCAGAGCAATGGGAATTTGGCATTATTTTATAATGAAACATAAGGTCATAAAAAGTTTTCTAGTTTGAGATATGCCAGAGTCTTTGGAAAACTTTCTTATACAAATATCCCACCAAGAGGCAGAGGACCATGACCATCTGCTTTCATTCCTTAACAGAATTTTACTCAAGCTGCAGTCCCTTTGAGAAGAAAGTTTCAGGATATAATCTTGCTTTCCTACTAATAACAGGTGGTGGGAACTAGCAGTAGCTGTGGGCAGGGTTGACTTGTATAAGGAATACAATTTCAAATTTCTATTCAGAAAACTCCATCATACATAACCTCAGTTTATGCCTGCCCTCTGACATTTAACACTGCCTAGATCCAAATGCATTGCCTCCAGTAAATTTATTGGAATGACAGATCTTTAATTGGTAATCAGCATGAAGTTGCAGAGACCCTAAAGCCATATCAAACATGCTAAACAAAAAGATATGAACTGAGTACCAAGGTATATACCTGAAAAAAATGTTATGTCTATACATTATAGAAAAGACCCAGAAGAAAGATGGCAGGGTCACCAAGCTGTGATTTTAAAATTTTAAAATATGCTATTAAAAAAGGCTCCTACCATACTGTCTATCAAAAAAGTGTTATCTCAATTTTCCGGGTGCTAACTTACTCTCCGTTGGAGAATCTACTTCTCTTTTCCAGATAGATGCAGATCCTAAGAAGAGAGCTGCCCCAACATACCTCAAAAGGGGCCCAACTGAAACTAAGGACAACTGGCGAAATAAGCAAGGGTGATGTTTTCCTGTGAACCGGATACCAGCACAAAGGGGAAGGAGATCAACGCAAAGAAAAATCAACTCCTACCAAATCAGAGAGCCAGAGCCTCAGAGGCCCCCAACACCTCAGCACTGAAGCAGACCAAAAATGAACCCAACATGGCTCAGGGAAATCTTGCAGAAGAGGGGGCGGAAAGAATGTCAGAGTCACATGTTGGGTCATGATTTGCAGAGACATTAATCATACCAATAACTGGGGGCTAACTCCACAATGCACGACCCATTTTCATTAACAAGGAGGGTCTAATGGGAGGGGGTAGATCACAGATGAGCCTAAATAATGGTACCAAACTGCCTGTATTTACTGAAAACTAATAAATTAAATTTAAAAAAAAAAAGGCTCCTTGGCTGGAGAAATAGAAGAAGTAGTCAATCGAAGCATGAAGCCTTGAGTTTGAACATCAATTACAACCTAAAAATGCTGACCATGGTGGCACGTGCTTGTAATCCCAGTGCTTGGGAGGTGGAGACAAGAAGATCACTATGACTTGCTAGCCAGCCAGTCTAGTCTAATCGGTGGGTGCCAAGTCAAAGTGAGACCTTGTCCCAAGAACACATGAAACAGTTTTCTAGAGTCCATATGCACATGTGTACAGACCTGCACATTGACAGGTACCACTTCTCTCTGTCTCTCTCATACCTACATACAGACACACATATTTACATTTATTCACTCATTTAATTAGATAATTTGTTCGTAAATATTTATAATTTGGTTTATAAAACTATTGTTTCATTTCTTTTGTTATCAAATACTTCCAAATGTTGCTTTTCAGTTCTCTTTTAAACTATTTTTATTTATTTGCAAGGAGAGAGTATGTGTGTGGGGCGGGGGTAAAGAAGAGAGACAGAAAAAATGGGTGCACCAGGACCTCCAGCCACTGCAAACAAACTCTAGATGAATGTACAGCTAATGTGTCTGGTTTTATATGGGCACGGAGGAATCAAACATGGGTCATTACACTTTTTATTAATTAATTAATTTATTTACTTTATTAAGTAGTTTTGTACTCAGTGAATACAGTCAATTTGGTACCATTATTAGGCTCATCCATTACTTTTCCCCTCCCCTTGGCCCATCCTTGTTGAGGTATATGGGTAATGCATTGTGGAATTAGCCCACAGTTATGGGTAAGATAAATGTCTACATCTCATGACCCAACATGTGGCTCTGACATTCTTTCCGCCCCCTCTTCCACAAAATTTCCCTGAGCCAAGTTGGGTTCATTTTTGGTCTGCTTCAGTGATGAGGTGTTGGGGCCTCTGGGTCCCTGTATCTCTGATTTTGTAGGAGTTTATTTTGCTCTATGTTGATCTCCTTCACTCTTGTGCTGGTACCTGGTTCACCAAGAAAACAGCCCCCTTGCTTGTAGATTCTAGAGATTAGGCCTCTGTCAATTGGATAACCAGCAAATATTTTCTCCCATTCTGTGGGTAATCTATTGCCTTTTCTTATTGTATGCTTGTCTGTAAAGAAACTCTTCAGCTTCATGCGATCCCATTGGATCCCATTGGATGAGTGACTGTTTAAGATCCTGAGCTGCTGGGGTTTTGTTCAGGAAGTTTTTTTTCCATTCTTATATCATGGAAAGTACTTCCTACCTATATTTTCTTCCGGTTGTAGTCAAGTTTCTGGACTTATGCTAGGTCTTTGATCCATTTTGATTTGAGAGTAGTGCATGGTGAAATGTGTGGGTCAAGTTTTAGTTTCCTGCATATGGTTATCCAGTTTGTCCAGGACCATTTGTTTAAGATGCTGTCGTTTGTCCAGCCTATATTGTTAGGGCCTTTGTCAAATGTCAAGTAGCTACAGTTGCTTGACCCAAGGTCTAGGTCCTCAAGTCTATTCCATTGGTCTATACTCCTATTTTTATGCCAGTACCAGGCTGTTTTTATTACTATGGCTTTATAATATAGCTTTAGATCAGGTATGGTGATGCCTCCAGAGGTATTTCTTTTGCTAAGGATATGTTTGGATATGTGAGGCCTTCTGCCTTTCAATATGAAATTTGAGATCATTTTTTCTATATCTGTGAAGAACACTGTTGGGATTTTAATTGGAATTGCATTAAATCTGTATATTGCCTTTGATATGATTGCCATCTTCACACTGTTAATTCTGTCTATCCAGGAGCATGGAAGGTATGGAAGGTCTTTCCACTTTCTCAAGTCCTCCTCAATTTCTTTTTTGAGTTTTTTTTTTTTTTTTATGTTTTCTTTGTATAGATCTTTCACTTCCTGGTTAACATTATTCCAAGGTATATTATTTTATGTTTTTGTTGCTATTGAAAATGGGACCATGCCCTTTATTTCTTTTTCAGTACCTTATCATTTGCATATAGAAAGGCTACTGATTTTTGTGCATGATTTTGTATCCTGCTACTGTGCTCTAGGAGGTAATCACCTTCAGGAGTTTTGGGATGGAATCTCTTGGGTCTGTTACATATACAATGATGTCATCAGTGAATAGAGTTAACTTAACTTCTTCTTTTCTAAATTGTATCCCTTTTATTTCCTTCTACTGACTTATTGCTTGAGCTAGGACTTCCAGTACTATATTGAAAAGCAGAGGTGAGAGTGGACAGCCCTGTCTTGTTCCTGATCTTAATGGGAATTCCTCCAGTCTCTCTCATTTAAGTATTATTTGGGCCTTAGGAGCTTTGTATATTGCCTTTATTATGCTAAGATATGAACCAACCATGCCAATTCTCTCCAATGTTTTGATCATGAAGTGATGTTGCATCTTGTCAAAGGCCTTTTCTTCATCTATTGAAATGATCATATGGCTTTTGTGTTTAACCTTGTTTATGTGGTGTATTACATTGACAGATTTCCTTATGTTGAACCACCCCTGTGTTCCTGGGCTGAATCCCACTTGGTCAAAGAAGATAATGCTTTTGATGTGTTGTTGGATTTGGTTTGTGTTGGGCCTTGAAAGGCCCATATGCGAGGCCTAGTAGAACTTCCTGAGCCTAGCTAAAGTTTGGCGTCCTGTCTTTGGCCAGCTATGACTCAGCAGGGTGCCCAATTGCATCTGGCCTGCTACTTCTACAAAAAAATTTAGAGTTCCTGTGCGTGCTTAGAACCAATCATTTCAAAAGTCGCAATATGGGTTTGTCAATCTTGTTTATTTTTTCAAAGAACCAGCTCTTTGTTTTGTCAATTGTCTTAATTGTTTTCTTACTTTCCAATTCATTAATTTCTCCTCTCATTTTAATTATTTCTTTCCTTCTCGAGCTCTTTGGGTTGGATTTTTCTTGCTTTTCCAGTGCCTTTAGGTGGATGGTTAGGTTATTGATTTGGGATCTCTCTGTCTTTTTATGAAGGCATTGAGTGCTATGAATTTTCCCCTGAGGACCGCCTTCATTGTGTCCCATAAGTTTTGGTTTGATGTGTTCTCATTGCCATTGAACTCTAGAAGTTTTGAAATTTCATTTTTTATTTCATCCACTATCCATTTATTGTTTAAAAGTGTGCTGTTCAGTTTCCAGGTGCCATTGGGATTCTTGGTGGGTCTTTTGTTGATCTGATATCATGCAGGAAATTATGTCAATCTTCCTAAATATGTTGGAGGCAGGCTTAGTGACCCAGTATATCGTCTATTTTAGAGAAATTCCATGGGTTGCTAAGAAGAATGTGTAGTCTATGGATTTGGGATGGAAAGTTCTGTAGATGTCCAGTAGGTCTAAGTAATCTATGGTTTTGTTGAGCTCTCTTACTTCCCTGTTGGGTTCCTGTTTGGATGATCTGTCTATTACTGATAATGGTGTATTAAAGTCCCCAACTATGATGGTGTTGGTGCTTGTTTCTCTTTTATTTTCAAGCAGGTTTTGGTTTATGAACTGTGGTGCTCCTGTGTTTGGTGCACACAGATTTATGATTGTAATCTCCTCTTGATGGATTGTTCCTGTGATAAGTAAGTGGCCCTTTTTGTCTTTTTTGGTTATTTTTTGTTTGAAGTCTATTTTATCCAATATTAATATAGCTACACCTGCTTCTTTCTTATTACCATTTGCTTGGGATATTGTTTTCCAGCCTTCCACCCTGAGGAAGTGTCTGTCTTTCATGGTGAAGTGGGTCTCTAGAAGACAACAGATTGAGGGATCTTGTTTTTTGATCCATCCTCTTAGCTTGTGTCTCTTGATGGGAGAATTAAGGCCATTAATATTTAGGGTAATTATTGTGAGATTTGATTTGATCCCTGCCATATTGTGATTGTATATGTGGGTTGGTGTTTTCATGGACTTTGACTTTTTTTTGTGCCTACCTTGAGTTTTGTTGATATGATCTGCTTTATGTAAGCATTTGAGTTTGATTATTTGTTTCTTCTCTGTGGAGACTTTCCTGAAATACTCTCTGTAGGTTTGTTTTTGTGTTCATATAATTGTAAAAATGAGTTTTGTCATGGAAAGTTTTTCTTTCACCATCTATTATGAGGGATACTTTTGTTGGGAATAGTATTTTGGGTTGGAAGCTGTAGGTTCTTAGATTTTGCAGTGTTTCCAACCAGGCCCTGGTAGCTCTCAGGGTTTCCATTGAGAAATCTGGAGTAATTCTGATGGGGTTACTTTTAAAAGTGATGTGCTGTTTTTTCTTAGCCACTTTTAGGATTTTCTCTTTGGTGTCAATGTTTAGAGTCTTAATGATACTATGTCTTGGGGAGCTTCTCCTTTGGTCTAGTCGGTTAGGAGTTCTGTTTGCTTCTTGTATCTTGATGGGCCTTTCTTTTAAGAGACTGGGGAAGTTTTCTTCAATTATTTTGTTAAATAAGTTCTCCTTGCCTTTGGTCTGAATTTCTTCTCCTTCTGGTATTCCATTGATCCTGATATTAGGACATTTACATGTATCCCACTATTCTCTCATGTTCTGTTCACAGAAACTTTTGAATTTACTGAAATTTTTGAACTCTTGAACTGTTTCTTACATCTTGTCTTCCAGATCAGAGTTTCCATCCTCCACATGGCTTACTCTATTCTTGAGAGCTTCTAGAGAGTTTTGGAATTGTTCAATTAGGTTTGCATTTTCTACTACTTTTCTATGTATAATTTCCATCCCTCTGTCAAGCTCCCTTTTCACATCATTTTCTAATTTTCTTGATGCTTCTTGGAATTCATCCTTGCATTTATTTATGTCTTTATTTAGCATTGCCAGCTCATTTTTGAGGTCCACTTTTTTTTTCACTCTCCTCATATCTCATAACTGTCATTGAACTCCTTCCATTTTCTTACCTATTAGGTTTAGTCTAGTGATGGCAGCATCCACACAATTATTGGTCCTTTGTTGCTTTTCTGCAAGTTCTACCAGTAGCTAGTTCAGGGTTGCATTGTTCATAGGTTCATTTTCATGTTCTGATCCTAATGACTGTTCTATGTTTTGATTAGAGATGTTCATTGTAGGACTGGGTGATCTAACTGGATTATCTTGCATTTGACTTTTCATGTTATTTCTTTTCCACTGTGGTCTGCCCATCACAGTGTAAGGGCACATAGGTGGGTGGATCAGTTTGGTCTCAAGCACAATGGAAATCTGAAGTAGGCTGAGGCAGTTGCCAAGCAGCCTGGGCTTTGGCTCTCACTTGCCAAAGCTGCCTGAGCTCTTGCCTGGCCAGTGCTCCAATGTTGCCTGAGCTCTCACATAGTAATGTGGGAAAGCTGCCTGCGCTTGCACTAGGAGGGACACCGAGGCACCCAGTACTGAAGCAGCCCAAACTCTGGTGTGGCGGAACACTGGGACCCAGAAGTAGTCTGTGCTCCCCTGCAACAGGACAATAGCAGTTGGCCGGCATGGCAGACAGGGAGGGGCTGGCACCTAAGCTAGCACAAGCAAGAGGCACAGTTTGATCTCACATGGAAGTTGCAATAGGCCTGGGCTCGTGTGTGAACGTGTGGTGGCTGGAGAGTAAGTGAACAAGTGGGCAGAGCAGGCTAAGCTTCCACACATGTGGGGATCTGAGTGGTGGCTCTGTTTGGTGGGCAAATTGATCAAAGGAGCCTGAGCACCAATGGGCCAGCAGGCATAGCCTGGCCAAAGTCACTTGTGGGCAGGGGTAGCAGAGCAATTGCCCCAGTGCAGTTAGGAAAGTGGAACTATGTTGGCCTGGGACTCTTTTCCTATATTAAGTGTGGGAATTTCATGAAGCTGAGACTGCTTTGGGGGAGGGGTGGGCTACCCTCCCACAAGGGAATCAGCAATTACCTGTTTGTTCCCCTCTTTGCCCTCCCACTGGCAATATATTGGAGATTTCTCTCCCCTAAAAGACCCAGTGAACCCTTAATGTCTAGCCTTTCTTTCCTGGGGATGTGTGGCACAGTTAGGCAGTCACCATCTTGGCCAGAAGTCCCTCTTTGTCCCAGGTTGCTACACTTTGAAAGAAAGAACCTTAACAGATGATCAATCTCTTCAGCTCCCTTCTTTCTCTTTTAGTTGGTTACTCTACTCCTCTGATATACCCATCAATGTGGTCAGGGTGTGTGTGTGTGTGTATGTACACATGTGTGTGCTCTTATCCTTGGGGTACCTTATTTTCTTATACTAAAAGTGCTCACCGTGCATTTTTTATTTCTTCAAGTCCAAATTTAGCTATATCTCCAAGGATCTTTGGAGAATTTTAAAATTAGACTGTATGTGAGAAACTGTGGGAGCAAGGGACAGAATGTAGGGGCTTAATCCATGTGTCCCCATATACTCCAGTGTTCCGAATGGTTGGTCCACAGCAGATGTTAACTTGGGAGGTGGAGACTTCCTAGAAGAAGAGTGTTGTTGAAGGCAAATCTTGAGTTTTGTTACTCCCTAGCTTGCCAGTGCTAGTTTGGCTCATTTTTTCTGCTGATGTTTTCCACCTGTTGTGTCAAGGAGGTGATGTGCAGCCTCTGCTTATGCCATGCCTTCTCCTGCAATAGTAGAGCTTCCCCTTTTAGACTCCTTTCCTTCTATCAGCTGACTTTGGTTAGTCATTTTGTCCCAGAAATGAGAAGATAAATGAAACAGGAGGTAGAAAAGAGATAACAGAATATATGTGATGAAAGCCAAAAGTGGACTATTTGGCGAGAGGAAAGTGACCAACAACAGGGTACAAAGGGAATAAGGAAGGGAAATTGGGATGGGAGATGAATAAAAAAAAGACATTTATGAAAATGCCATAATGGAACCCACCATTTTGTATTCTAACTCTCAATATTTCAAACATTATTCTTCCTAGTATGACATATGAATTTTGTCACCATCTTGTATTCATCATTTCAGTATAATGTATAATAATTTCATTGACCTAAATATCTCTTGTACTTTCTCTATTCCTGTCAAAAACTGATCATTGTATTCACTATACATTTATATATACTCCCACTTACTTAAACCCTCACATCTCCAGTTTCCATATACTGTTTAAAGGTATATTATTGCGGTTAGCCTTCTTGTTGTTGGGACAAAATATATGAGCAAAAAAAGATGATAAGGGAAAAGGTTTTACTTTGGCTTACAATTTTAAGAGGAACTATAATCATCATAGGCAAAAGCATGGACAAACAGAAAGTGTCACCTATCTGGAAGGAAGTGGTCTGAGTGAGCTGAGCATCACATCTTGCCACACAACCTGGAATTAAGAAGTAAAAGTATTTTAGCTCTTTTTTGTTTTCTTTATGGTAGAAATAGTCTCTAGTTAGGTAGCTCTAATCATTGGCAAGCTAGGCTAATAAACTTCAAGATCCAACCCTAGTGGCACACCTTCTCCAGCAAGGATCTACTTCAGAAACCGCCACCAACTAGGAACCAAGTAAAGTACCTGAGTCTGTGGGGAACATCTTGTTCAAACCACCACATATCTATCTTGAAAATTCCTTTTGCATCTGAACCCTAGCCCCTAAATTAAACTGTATATAACTTATCTTCTTGCAGTTGACATCATAAGGATGGAGCTCTTACATGACTATTTCACTGTTATTTGAAACAGGAATTAATAACGGAAAAGACATCACACTTGTCTAGTAACTGCTTTTCATTTTATAAACCTTGTGTATTTAGAATATTCATATATCATGACCATACTATGATTTGTTCATAATCCCCACCCATTGCCTCATTTTGTTTCCCCCCACTAGTCCTATTCCACTAAACCCTTTCCAAACATTCCCTCTTTTATTTTTATGTCACTTTTACTTTTTATTCTCCCCCCTTATCCATGTTGAAATGTTGATAGGCCCTATGTAGGTCTTGTGGAGGTAATGACATCTGACAGCCACCATGAGATCATGATGCAATGATCTTCAGGACTGGAGGATAGTGTCTCAGAGTACTCATCTTACTTTTTATTTAGTATCTCAGGGAGCTTTGTAATTTAAACAAATCTCACATCTAAGTGTGAGAGACGTTTTTAATGGATGGTTATGTTGAAACTGGAAACCTTTTCCAAGGTCAGAGAAAATTTTCTAAACTTTTAGCTCTGAAGACTATGTTACTTTTTTGTGTAATCTATTGAAAAAAATTTCTTCTGACAACAATGAATAAGGAAAATAAAATATTTTTCCATCTCTATCCTCCCTCTTGGGAATTAGGTATATTTGTGAAACAAGAGCCTTGGATGTCATCCAGCTGCATTTGGGAGCTGCTCAGTGGCACAATTTTAATCCAATATTGCTTCTGGTATTTAGAAAGCCAGACATATAATCTCCATCTCTGTAGGGGAGCTGAGAACTGCACACTCTTCTTGCCAGTGCTGTCTGCCTATTTTTGCCCAAAGACATAATAACTATTTTAGGTAACTTCATACTGTGACAAGGCCTGTGTTACATTAAATGAAATGAAGACATTTTAGGCTGAATTAACAGATGAATCTTAAGGCAAGGCAATTTAGGGGAGAATATCTAAGTAATTTGGGTAAAATTTAAACTTCCTTTTATAATGTGGAATTTATCATCAAGTTGAAAAGCTATTCTTTTAATTTGGTCCTTTTCTTAGTCAGCTTAACAGTTATTTACAGAGTACTACTTATCTGAATGGAGCATGTTTCCATTGGTTTTGAACTTTCAACGACAAAGAATTTGTTTAGATGAATTATGACAAGTATTTGCTTTAATACCCTTTTTTCCAAAAAGATCTATTTCGGGCATTGGACACCAATACTTATGTGGTCAATTCATTTTCAGAGAAGTACATTGTATTTGTATTAAGTATGAGAAGATACCAGTTCAAATAAGTGATTTATGTCATTCCTACTAAGAATTGGAATATAGAACAAACATGCACACAAACATATTTCAAATTAAATTATGGGAATTATATATTGGCAAAAATTTTAAAAAACTTACTAGTTTGCCTTAATACCTTCTAAGGCACTGTGCAACAGAAAGTATAACTGAAAGATGCAGCCTGCATAATGAAAATCATAGCTATTTTATTAATTGCTAAGTATGCTTTAATCATATTAGATAACTCATGGAAATGAAAATTCATGAAACTTTTATACTTGAGAAAAAGTTTTGATCTTACACAGTGTACATAGATTCATATGCAGTTGCTTCATTGCATGCACAAAAAAATATTTTAAAATAAATTCAGTCTCTGTAAAAATTGCTTGATGTCATTATTTGTAACAATGTACTTCTGAATATTTTCAAATCATGGGTGCCAGGAATCAAGTACACATTTGGCACATTTCTGGGTCAACTTTGATATAACCCATATCATATAATGTGGTCTGTAGCATTTTCCTCACTGTGTCTTGTCTCATTTCTGTTACTATTTCATGTTGCCCCACCTGTCTTTATGTCTTGCAAAAAATTCAATCCTTTTACTCTCTAGACAGACCTCCAAATTTCTTGTCAAGAATGATTGAAATGCTGAACTTCCTTTCTCTACCTCTAGAACGATGGAATTTCAGGAGCATGCCACTTCCCCACACCAGTTTATACAGTGCTAAAGATAGAACCCAAGGTTTCATGTATGCTAATCAAATATTCTACATTTAAGTTACCTTCCCAATCTCCACATTCTATTTATTTATTCATGTTTAGATCAAGTGTTTTGCCTTCCATAAACATCTTCTTGAATTATTGTCTCTCCTGGATCTCCTAGCTTAAACTTTTATAACATAACAACCTTTTAAGGATATGTTGCAGTTACGTCTTCATTGCTGGAAAACTCACCCAACCAGAAGCAGTTTACAGAAGGAATGGCTTTATTTGAAGCTTATACAATCCAGCAGAACACCATCAATGGCATAAGAATCTGGATCACTTCTGTAAGTCCAAACAGAGAGATGCCATCAAACATTCAGCACCACCACCAACAGCAAGCACAAACCATAATCTCCAACTGCTCTCCACACACATTTGGACTGGACTTAAGATGTGTCCCAAGACACACCTTAGAGCTGGACTCCAAGATCTACTCCTTTGTAACATACCTCTTCCCTAGTAGGGCTTTGCCCATTGGAGACCGAACACATTAAGCCTGAGTCTCTGGGGCCATACATTCAAACTACAACATTCCACCTCTAGCATCCATAGACTCACAGTCATCTCACAATGAAAATTGCATTAAGCCTAATTTCAAAGGTCCCCTAAGCCTTACTAACTTTAAGGTTGTTCAAAATCCCAACTTCAACTGGAAATTTAAGACTGTCTCTGAATGACAAGTCCTGTAAAGTCAAAAACAAGTTATGTACTTCCAACACCTAATGGCAGAAAGTAAATATCTCCATTGCAAGAGACTGGAGCAATGCACATCAATAATCACCAGGTAATCATCAAACATCTGCAGTTCCAGTCAGAAATCCATAAAAAAGTGACAATAATCTGGATTTTCTAATTCTGCCCCTCCAGCTGGGCTGAGTAATATGGGAAATACTTTGATTCTGGGGCAAAAGTGCTCCATGGAGCTGTTGTATAGTGCTGGTATATACAAACATCGTGCTTGCTGCATAGTCACAAGACTTCTCCAATCCAAAGCACCAAGTACTTTCACATTTATCCAACACGTAAGTTTCAAATGATCAAAATCCACATGGTCAAATTCATTCAAGCAAGAACTCCACTTATGTTCCCAAATTACTGTTACAGTCAGCTCTTTATTGCTGGAAAAATCATCCAACCTGAAGCAGCTTATGAAGAAATGGGTTTGTTTCAGGCTTACGAAATCTAGCAGAACACCATTATTTGTGGAAGAAACTGTGTCATTTCTATAAATTAGCAACACCAGCAAGCACAACTGTATGTAACAACTGTCCTCCACACATCTTAAGGCTGGACATATAATCTGTTTCCCTAATGTACCTCAGGGCTGAGCTCCAAGATGCACCCCCCCAGTGACATACTTCTTTTCCATTAGGACTCTACTTACTGGAGACTTAGGATTTAAGTTTGAGCCTGGAGGGGGGGCATGCATTCAAACTACCACAGAACACATACCTAATTCTTTGACCGTTATCAGTTCTGTGCATTGTTTTGTTGTTTACTTAATTTTTTTAGACAAGGTCTCACTATGGAGCCACTAAGTGTACTAATTTGCTTTTGAACTTGCAGCAATCCTTTTGCCTTTGCCTTTCAAGTGTTAAGATTATTGGTATGGATCACCAAGAAAAAAAAAAAAAGTTGGCTTCATTTTCTTTCTCTTTTTGCAGTGTCGTCGTTGGTTTCCTGGGCCTCATGAATGATAGGCAATTACTCTACCATGAAGCTACAGGCCATACCTGTATTATAAGTATAACTATCTGACCCAACTGTAAATTCACTCAATGTAATAACTATATCTTTACTTGTTTCAATTTAATTTCCAAAGAATAACACTGTTTCTCCTGAAAGTAATTCAATGTAGGTATGTAACATTAAATTCATTTTACCAGTAGCATGCTTTCCATTAGCTATTGAAACACATTAACCTCTTTGATTCTTATACATTGTTAATATCAAAAGGGATTATCACCTTCATAGAACTGGCACTGTAAGATCTTGTCCTCTTTTTAAAAATGTAGTAAATTAATGTATTCTTTACTTCCTTGATATCTATATCAAGCAAAAATTAACATCACTGATTATTTCAAAATATATTCAAACTAAGAAAATAAAACTATGATACAAATAAAATAACAGGTAAAAGAGGGACTTCTGGCCAAGATGGCGACAGCCTAGCTATGCTGCAGATACTGGGGAAAGAAAAGCAAGAAATTAAGGGTTATCAGGGTCTTCTTGCCAGTGGGAGAGCACAGAGTGGGGAAAAACAGGGAAGCACAGATCCCCCCTCGGGTGGGTAGTCTATCCCCACACATACAGCTGCCTCGCCCCGCACCCTGCGCCCCGCGTCCTGCATGGCTGTGCTCCGATCGCATGCATGCCAGCCCATCACACGCCTGCCAGCCTGCTGCACTGACGTGGGGATCTCCGCCTTTGTGCTCTGATTGTGCACGTTGGCCCACCACGCTGTGCTTGGTTCACAGGCCCATGGGGGCCATCTCTGCCATGATTAGGCAGCTGCCAGAACCCCCGCTGCTGTGCTCTGATCACTTTCACGCTGGCCAGCCTCTGCTGTGTCCTGATCCCATACCCGCATCAGCTGCCTCTGCACTACAATTGCATGTGCAGTGGGCCCAGTCCCACAGCAAGGACCAAACAAGTCCACACTGAGTCACTAGCGCCAGTTCAGGAGCCATCCCCTACCTGCCTGTCTCCACCCATCCCCCACTCCCCTGAGGCGGGAGAGCACAGACTGTCTGCAGGTCCCAGTGTTCCCAGCCAGAGTTTGGGCAGCTTCAGGGCTTGCTACATCAGGCCCCTTTCAAACTTGAAGGCAGGCAGCTTTGGTGCATGACTGGGTGAGAATTCAGGCAACTTTGGCATCCGTGTCAGGAAGTAGATAGGCGGCTTTGGCAAGAGAGAGCAAAAACCCAGGCAACTTGCAACTGCCCCAGGCTGCCTTGGATTCTCACTGAGCTAGAGCCCAGGCTGCTCCACCCACCTACCTGCCCATACACTGCCATGGGTAGACCACAGCACAAAAGAAATAACATGAAAAATAAAATGCAAGAAAATCCAGTCAGATCACCCAGTCCAACAAGGATTACATCTAACCAAAACATAGAAGAGTGTTTAGGATCAGAACATCAAGTGGAAGCTATGAGCAATGGAACCCTGACCAACCTACTGCTAGAACTTGCAGGAAAGCTACAAAGGACAGATAATCGTGTGGATGCTACCATCACTAAGCTAGAGCAATATGATAAGACACTGGAAGGAATTCAAAGAGAGCTAAGAGAGTTGAGGGAGAGTGAAAAAAAAGAGGACCTTAAAGTCAGCTGGCCACACTAAATGAAAACATAAAGAAATGCAAGGATGATTTCCAAGAATCATCAAGAAAATCAGAAAATGAGGTGAAAATGGAGCTGGACAGAGCGATGGAAGTGATACACAGGAAAGTAGTAGAAAATGCAAACTTAATTGAACAAGTCCAAAACTCTCTAGAGGCTCTCAAGAATAGAGTCAGCAAAGCGGAAGATAGAAACTCTGATCTGGAAGACAGGATGGAAGAAAGAGTTCAAGAGTCCAAAAATTTCAGTAAGTTCAAAAGTTCCTGTGAACAGAACATGAGGGAATTGTGGGATACACTTAAACGTCCTAATATCAGAATCATTGGAATACCAGAAGGAGAAGAATTTCAGACCAAAGGCATGGAGTACTTATTTAACACAATAATTGAAGAAAACTTCCCCTGTCTCTTAAAAGAAAGGCCCATCAAGATACAAGAAGCAAACAGAACTCCTAACCGACTAGACCAAAGGAGAAACTCCCCAACATATTATCATTAAGACTCTAAACATTGACACCAAAGAGAAAATCCGAAAAGCAGCTAGGGAAAAACAGCACACCACTTTCAAAGGAAACCCCATCAGAATTACTTCAGACTTCTCAATGGAAACCCTGAAAGCTAGAAGGGCCTGAATGAAACTCTCCAAACTCTAAGAAACTATGGCTTCCAAACCAAACTACTCTACCCGGCAAAAGTCTCCCTTATAATAGACGGTGAAAGGAAAACTTTCCATGACAAAACTCAGCTTTACAATTATATGAACACACAACCAAAACTACAAAGAGTATTCCAGGAAATTCTCCACAGAGAAGAAACAAATAACCAAACACGAAAGCCTACAAGAAGCAGATCACAACAACCAAACCTAGAGTAGACAGAAAAATTTAAAATTCTATGGAAACACCAACACACCTCTATGACCACAACATGGCAGGGATCAAATCAAATCTCACAGTCATCACCTTAAATATTAATGGCCTTAATTCACCCATCAAGAGACACAAGCTAACAGGGTGGATCCAAAAATTAGACCCCTCAATCTGCTACCTTCAAGAAACACACCTTACCACTAAAGACAGAAACCTCCTCAGGGTGAAAGGGTGGAAAATAATATTCCAAGAAAATGGGAATTAGAAACAAGCAGGTGTAGCTATATTAATATCAGATGAAATTGACTTCAAACCAAAAACAATCAAAAAAGACAAAGAAGGCTACTTCCTACTTATAAAGGGAACAATCCATCACGAGGATATTACAATCATAAATCTATATGCACCAAATACAAGGGCACCACAGTTCATAAAACAAAACCTACTTGACAATAAAACAGAAATAACCACCAATAACATCATAGCTGGGAACTTTAACACACCATTATCAGTAATAGACAGATCATCCAAACAGAAGCTCAACAGGGAAGTAAGAGAGCTCAACAAAACCATAGAGCACTTAGACCTAACAGACATCTACAGAACTTTCCATCCCAAATCCACAGACTACACATTCTTCTCAGCAGCCCATGGAACATTCCCTAAAATAAACCATACACTGGGTCACAAAGACTGCCTCCACATATTTAGGAAAATCGACATAATGCCCTGCATGATATCAGATCACAATGCTATATTATTAGTAATCAACAGCAAAAAACCAACAAGAACCCCAATGGCAACCGGAAACTGAATAGCACACTCTTAAACAATAAATGGATAGTAGAGGAAATAAAAAATGAAATTGTAAAATTCCTGGAATTGAATGAAAATGAGAACACATCATACCAAAACTTATGGGACACAATGAAGGCAGTCCTCAGGGGAAAATTCATAGCACTCAATGCCTTCATAAAAAGGACAGAAAGATCCCAAATCAATAGCCTAACCATCCCCCTAAAGGCATTGGAAAAACAAGAAAAATCCAACCTAAAGAGCTCCAGAAGGAAAGAAACAATTAAAATCAGAGCAGAAATTAATGAATTAGAAACCAAGGAAAAAATTAAGGCAATTGACAAAACAAAGAGCTGGTTCTGTGAAAAAATAAACAAGATTGACAAACCTCTGGCCAATTTGATCAAGCAAAAAAAGGAGAGACTCCAAATTAACAAAATTCAAAATGAAAAAGGAGAGATCACAACAGACATAAGTGAAATTGGGAGAATCATCAGGACTTATTTCAAAAACCTCTATTCCACAAACCTGGAAAATGTGGAGGAGATGGATAAATTCCTGGATGCATATCATCTACCAAAGCTAAACTCAGAGCAGATTAATCACCTCAATGAACCCATCACACTCATGGAGATTGAAAAAGTAATAAAAAACCTCCCAAAAAAGAAGAGTCCAGGACCAGATGGATTCCCAGCTGAACTTTTTCAAACCTTCATGGTAGAACTCAAACCAATCTTTCTAAAACTGTGCCACACAATTGGAGAACAGGGAAAGCTACCCAACTCCTTCTATGAAGCTAGTATCACCCTAATACCCAAACCAGGCAGAGATGCCAGAAGAAAAGAAAGCTACTGTCCTTTTTCCCTAATGAACATAGATGCAAAGATCCTGAACAAAATACTCACAAACTGAATCCAAAACACATCAAAAGCATTATCCACCTTGACCAAGTGGGACTTATCCCAGGAACACAAGGGTGGTTCAACATACGAAAATCTGTCAATGTAATACACCACATAAACAAGCTTAAACATAAAAATCACATGATCATTTCAATAGTTGCAGAAAAGGCCTTTGACAAGATACAAAATCACTTCATGATCAAAACATTGGAGAGAATTGGCATGGCCGGTTCACATTTTAACATAATAAAGGCAATTTACAAAGCTCCAAAGGCCCAAAAAATTCTTAATAGAGAGAGACTGGAGGAATACCAATTGAGATCAGGAACAAGACAGGGATGTCCTCTCCCACCTCTGCTTTTCAATATAGTTCTGAAAGTCGTAGGCCAACCAATAACAGGAGAAGGAAATAAAAGTCATACACTTTGGAAAGGAAGAAGTTAAGTTAGCTCTATTCGCTGATGACATCATTGTATATGTAAGAGACCCGAGAGACTCCATCCCAAAACTCCTGAAGGTGATTAACTCCTATAGAAAAGTAGCAGGATACAAAATCAATGCACAAAAATTGGTAGCATTTCTGTATGAAAATGACAAAGAAAGAGAAAAAGAAATAAAGGACATAGTTCCATTTTCAATATCAAAAAAATAAAATAAAGTACCTTGGAATAACTTTAACGAAGGAAGTAAAAGATCTATACAATGACAATGTAAAAACTCTCAAAAAGAAATTGAGGAGGACTTGAGAAGATGGAAAGACCTCCCATGCCCCTGGATAGGCAGAATTAACATTGTGAAGATGACAATCCTACCAAAGGCAATATATAGATTTAATGCAATTCCAATTGAAATCCCTACAACGTTCTTCACAGAGATAGAAAAAATGATTTCAAATTTCATATGGAAAGGCAGAAGGCCTCACATATCCAAACATATCCTCAGCAAAAGAAATACCTCTGGTGGCATCACCATACCTGATATAAAGCTATACTACAAAGCCATAGTAATAAAGCAGCATGGTACTGGCATAAAAACAGGAGTATAGACCAATGGAATAGACTTGAGGACCCAGAATTTGGGCCAAGCAACTATTCGACAAAGGCCTGAACAATAAAGGCTGGAAAAAAGATAGCATCTTCAACAAATGGTGCTGGACAAACTGGATAACCACATGCAGGAAACTAAAACTTGATCCACACATTTCACCAGGCAGTACACTCAAATCCAAATGGATCAAAGTCCTCAACATAAGACTAGAAACTAGAATACTACTGGAAGAAAATTTAGGAAGTAATTTCCGTGATATAGGAATGGAAAAAGACTTCCTGAACAAAACCCCAGTGGCTCAAGTTCTTAAACAGTCACTCAACCAATGGGATCATATGAAGCTGAAGAGTTTCTTTACAGAGAAGCATATAATAAGCAAAGCCAATAGAATACCCACAGAATGGGAGAAAATATTTGCAAGTTATCCAACTGATAGAGGCCTAATCTCTAGAATCTACAAAGAAATCAAAAGTCTAAACAACACGAAGACAAATACCCCACTTACAAAATGGGGCGCAGAGTTGAACAGGGAATTCACAGAGGAAGATATACAAAAAGCAAACACACACTTAAGAAAATGTTCATCATCCCTAATCATCAGAGAAATGCAAATTAAAACAACTATGAGATTCCACCTTGCCCCAATAAGGATAGCCAACATCAAAAAATCAAATTAAAATAATGTTGGCGAGGATGTGGAGAAGCAGGGACACTCATTCACTGTTGGTGGGAATGCAGGATGGTACAACCACTCTGGAAAGCAATATGGAGACTCCTGAAAAAGCTGACTATGGAAATATCAACGGACCCAGTTATACCCTTACTGGGCATCTACTCTAAAACCTTCAAACCACAGGCTAGAGAGATTTGCTCAAACACGTTTGTAACAGCTCAATTTGTAGTAGCTAAAATCTGGAATCAACCCAAATGTCCATCATTAGAAGAATAGATAACAAAGATGTGGTATATCTACACAATGGAATTCTATACAGCAGTAAGGAAAAATGACAGAAAGAAATTTGAGGAAAAATGGTTGAACCTGGAACAGATCATTCTCAGTCAACTTACCCAATCACAGAAAGAAAAAAAAAAAAAAAGGACACATAGTCTCACTCATCTACAACACCTAACCTGAATCTACCCAAGATACCTTACATACCCAGCAAGTACCTCATGGTCTAGACAATAGAATGGATGGGGAGGGCGAGGAGGGCTTCGAAGGGTGGAAAACAGTCATCTGGACCCAAATGGCAATGGTACCATAAAATTCTACTTCATAAAAGACAGACCAAATGGCTGAACCTTCACTAGACCCTTACAGTAAACACGTGAACCAAAAGACACTGGAGAGGGTAGGATCAAGACTAACCTACATCTTTTACATCTTCCCTCCCCCTTCTCCCCTCTATCTCTCTCCTCTCTAACTCTTGTATATTAATTATGTTTTCCTCAGTTTCTTAGTGGGCACTGACCTGTAACCCCCACTACCAGCTTGGGGCTACCATCCACAATGAGCTTTTGATCAGAGAAACCTACAAGGTTTCCCAAAACCATGACAGACTTCTGTCAGAGTACTTGATGACCCACCAAAGGCCAGTGGTAAGACCCTATTGCTGAAGACTCCATATGCAGCTGACACATAAAATGGAATGGCATGGCTGGAAGACAGGAGAGAGTCAGTCCCCAGACAGTCAGTGTGTCTAGTGCCAGAAGGTGCTACATGGGCGACTGGGAAAATGACCAATATCTGTCCAAGAAACTTATTGTCTAACCTAATTAGCAACAAATAACTTGATGTGATGCCCACACAAGTGCAATAGTGGCACACAGCCATGGTGGGGAACCAACTGCTCTTGATTTGGCTAACTGATCCCATCAGTGGTACTAGACCCATAGCTCTTGCTGGGAAACAAGTCAGAACCATACCTAAACACAAGCCCACTCTACAATATCAAGCTATCATCAATCATAGGGTACAAGAGGGCCTACACCTAGTAAACTCTCTATGAAAAAAAGTAAGTGTTATCTCAATTTTCTGGGTCCTAATTTACTCTCCGTTGGAGAATCTGCTTCTCTTTTTCAGATAGATGCAGATCCTAAGGAGAGAGCTGCCCCAACATACCTCAAAATGGGCCCGACTGAAACTAAGGACAATTGGTGAAACAAGCAAGGGTGATGTTTTCCTGTGAACCAGATACCAGCACAAAGGGGAAGGAGACCAACACAGAGAAAAATCAACTCCTACCAAAACAGAGAGCCAGAGCCTCAGAGGCCCCCAACACCTCATCACTGAATCAGACCAAAAATGAACCCAACATGGCTCAGGGAAATTTTGCGGAAGAGGGGCGGAAAGAATGTCAGAGTCACATGTTGGGTCATGATATGCAGAGACATTTATCCTACCGATAACTGTGGGCTAACTCCACAATGCAAGACCCATTTACATCAACAAGGAGGGTCCATTGGCAGGGGGTAGATCATAGATGAGCCTAAACAATGGTACCAAACTGCCTGTATTTGCTGAAAAGAAAACTAATAAATTAAATTAAAAAAAGAGAGACTGTTTGAGATGGGGAGCAGGTATGATGGAGAGTGGAGTTTCAAAGGGGTAAGTGGTGAAGGGAGGGTATCACCATGGGGCAGTTTTTTATATTCATGGAAGTTGTTAATAGAAAAATTAAAAAAAAATAATAAATAACATTTTGCCTTATGAAGACCAACAGTTTGATAATCAGGCCTCTGGGAAACTTTTCCCCTCACTGAACCAACCAATCCAAAAGCATTCCATAAACTCTCCCCTACCAGTTTTGGAGAGATCTGATTGAAACCACAGTCCATGTTTTCCACACTTCAGATCTCCTGAACACTACCAAGCCTGTGTCATTATCTCTCCATTGCAGCTATTCTACTCAGGTTGCCCTTGATCAGTAGGCTTATCGATGTCTTCTAGGGAAACCAGAGGTTGCCCATTAGGAATAGAAAACATGATCTATACAATTATCCAAATTACATGATAATGAAATACAACAGTGAGGATTAAGCTGTAAAAAGTTTTGCTCACAAAGGAGTTGCATTATTTTCTTTTATAATTTTTACTGAAATAAGTATAAATACAAAGTTACTGCAAAAATCATGAAATTAATGTAGTCATAACTTTTCATTAGTAGTATGCTGTAAAAATTAATTCATCCCCAAAATGTTTCTGGGCTAGAGGGATGGATTAGCCATTAATGTGCTTTTCTGCAAAGTCTAAGGACCCAGTTTCGATTCCCCAGTACCCACGTAAGCCAGGTGTACAAGGTGGTGCATTCATATGGAGTTATTTTGCAGTGGCTATAGACCCTGGCATGTCCATTCTATCGGCCTCTTCCTGGCTCTCTCTCTCTCTCTATCAAAATAAGTAAATAAATAATATAAAATATATATTTTTAAAAGTTTATATCTCTACTAAAAATGATTTTCTATTGATGCATATATTCAAACAATGCTACAGTGACCAAGTAAAAATTTTGTTGAATAAAATTTTTGTAGATTGAATTGATGGTGTGAGTGCTTTAATATTGTATCAGTGGTATATACCCCTTTACAATTGGGTGCTATGTTGATTATAAATAATCCTTTTGCTTATTCTTCTAAATGTATGTTTTCTTTTATATCAGATGGATAATGGGTGCACTTCTCCTCTGATTAACATTTTGATGGTTTTTTTTTGTAATGAAATGCTTTACAAAAAACTACTTCATTCATAAAACCTTGATGCATCAGAACATTTATTCCCAAAGCTATCAAGGTGAAATGGAGGAATAAAAACCAATTAGGATATATTTACTAATTTATTTGGTCTATATGTGGTATAATAGTTCATTAAAGTCATAAAACACTGAGATTGTGTGATTTTATTTTTTTGACTACATGAGACCTACAAACTTTAATCTTCATCTTGGTGTTTTTTTCTAAGCTCTAGATCCTATATTTAGACCTTATAGGAAGATCTCAATGTAACTTAATTATGAAATCAATGATTTTCATTCAGATGTATATTTTGAGCCTTCTTGAATTCTTTCATTTACTTATTTTTCAACTATGAAATATTATATATATTTAATATTTAATCCATTCACGATCACATATCCAATACAGCTTTAGACATATGAAATGCAACTAATAAAATCTTCATTCCCATGGACCTTAAAATTTATTTTCCCATGGGAATGACTCATAAATACTTCTGTACTTAGCATGGAAGCATGCTAAGATGAAATCAGAATTTCATACATAAAATCATTAAGAAACATATGTCCAATAACAATACATATTTATTGGATGTCATAACATACTGAGCATTGCTTCCAGAACTGGAGTCCATGAAACTACTTCTAGAGCTCAAGACCTCTATATTCTCACATGTCCAAAGTTATGCCTCAGGAATTCACTCAGGAAACTATCTTCTTACAAAACAAGGCTTGACCCATGTTTTCAAAGTCTATGAAGACCTATGTGGCATCCTAATCACTCAGTCAATGCAGAAGGGCTGATGGAAAATGGTGAGGTTTTCATGGATATTGCTGAATTTTGGGAAACACTCTGACTTTGCTTCTCATAGCTGCTAAGTGGCCCTGGCCCTGTAATTAGTTTTTAATAGAAGCTTAGATAGGGGATAGAAGAGGTTCTTCAGTTTATAGACAAACACAGTTACTGGATCATTATTTCTATTTCTTAACCATATGATAAATAAGTCAGGTTAACTAACTTGTCCAAGGTGACTTAGTTAAAATGCATAACCACTCAAATTTTCTCTCCTAGTCACACATGTTTCTTCAAACTTAGAGAAAAGAAAATTTCCATGGTTGTGTTCTCCTGAAAGCTATTGGAATGAGCTTCTATTAGTGCCAGGCAGTTCTGAAGTCATTGATTCCTCCTGTGAGATGATGAGATTGTGCTACACAGAGCTTGGCCATCGTTACCATGTGATTTTCAATTAAGAAGAAAATCAAAAGTATCCAAGAGTCATGCCCATAACCTGAAGGGTTCAGACAAGCTGACAGCTGCATACAAATCAGGGATAATCATTAATTTGTGTGTGCAGACAGCAGGCTTTTAGGAGAAACAGGGTTTTTTCATGTGCTGCATACCTATTTTATTGTTCATGCCATACATGTCATTTGTGAATTAGGGCTTTAATTAGGTTTTCACTCTTGGGGATGATTATTCTGAAGTAGTCATCAAGCAATCACTACAATGGTACCCAAAGTGAAAGTGTAATGTAAGAATTGAGCAAGTTGAAATAGTTCACCTGCAAGGATGCTGAGAAAGGTAGAAAGAGCTCTAGACTCACAGGTCTGGGTTCCATACAGCCAAGCTGGTTGTCTAGTTGTCTAACCTTTAGCAAACCACATCCCAGCTTCATATTTCATACAACATGGAATTAATCTTTATATCACAGAGTAGTTAAATGTGAAATGAAGTGACACATGGAGAAGGATGCAGTGGTGTAAAAAGTGCCGACTAATGGTGGGTGTGGTGGCACACACCTTTAATCCCAGCCTTCTGGCGGCAAAGGTAGTTGGATCGCTGTGAATTTGAGGCCACCCTGAGACTATAAAGTGAATTCCAGGTCAACTTGGGCTAGATATGAGACCCAACCTCCAAAAATCAAATAACAACAACAACAAAAAAGTGTAGATTAGCTAAATGCATTTGTTTTGTTTTGGTGTTAGGCTACTGAGAGATTGTTTGGAGGTTCTACCAGGGGAGTTCAGTTGCTCATATGCCCTTGATTGAAGAACGGTCCTCCACTATTTAGGAAGGTTGTACTGTTCGACCAAGTGCCCAGCTTCAGGAGGGTCACACACGGAGTAGTGAGCAAAGGCAGGGACACCTGCCTAGCCAGCCAGATCAGCCAAATAAACCCTGCCAGTCAATGGAGTGACAGATGCTACAACCAGATTGCCCTTGAATCTAGTGCAAGGCTGTTAAACAGTTCTCTAAATAAAAGTAGATAGAAACCTGAGGAGACTCTCATGTACATGACTGTGAAAATAGTTACTTTGTTAAAGAAATTTGAGTGATGTCATGAGATATGCTTTTATGAACTGGCCACAGAGGATGTCATGACAGAACACATAAGACACATAAGAATATTATAATGAGGCCTGCTAATGGCAGATGCTTAGGTGTTATTAATCTGAATACAAAGGACAAGGACACATTTCTTTTGAGTTTATTGTAGATAAAATGAAAAGGACATACCCACCTCATTCTACTTTTTATATTATTAATTTCAAAGCAAACTGCAACCATCAGAAAACAAAATTGACTTGATTGTCAATTTTATTGACAGTAATGGCTTTATCTTGTTAGTGCAAATAACACACAGTAATATGTGAATTGTGTTCCTGAATCCAAACAAGGCCAGCATTGATTTTATGAAGTGCTTTCTTCTTGCTTATCTCTTAATACAGTTTTTGTTGGCTTGCTGTAAGCTGACTTGCTTTCAGCATTATATTATCATAAGATATGCTTTATAGTCCCCAATGTTCACCTTAAAGTTATTGGACATAAACTCTTGTTTCCAAATATGTGGACCTTTATTTTGCCTTTTAAAATGCCTTACCAATTCAATCATCATCTCACAAGCTCTGCATTTTTATCTTTTCAGTGATGTTTTCAGATTTCAGGTACTCTGCCTTTATTGTTTATTTATTTTTAATTAATTTGTTTATTTCTATTTACTTATTTATTTGAGAGCGACAGACAGGCAGAGAAAGAGGGAGGGAGAGAGAGAGAGAGAGAGAGAGAGAGAGAGAGAGAGAGAGAGAGAGAGAGAGAGAGAGGAAGAGAATGGGTGTGTTAGGGCCTCCAGCAACTGCAAACGAACTCCAGATGCATGCACCACCTTGTGCATCTGGCTTACGTGGGTCCTGGGGAATCAAGCCTTGAACCAGGGTACTTAGGCTTCACAGGCATCTGGCAGCTAAGCAATCTCTGCATTCCTGCCTTTTATTGTTAAATAGTGCACTGACATATGTTAGTTTTAGGGCCTCCCTTGGTGTAATGAATGAAATAAGCTGATGTCTGATGTCATGCAGAGCTATCATTCATGAATCCTCCCCTAAGACATCTGTAAACTCTTAACTAAAAGTCAAAGAATACAAGTGTTAATCCATTGCTCAAAATAAATTAACTTTTAATATTTATGTAAATGTAACAGGGTATCAGGATAGTTCTTGTGGTTGAGACATCATGCCATATTACCTTCTATGTGCTATAGTCACATTATTGGCATGTGACAGTGATGTCTTATGATCATTTGTCTTAACCTTTCTTTTAAACAATATGCCCAGTGCTACTTATAAATGTGTGTCTTGGTTTTACCTGTGTGGATCATGTGGCCTGGCTCTGTCTTCTAGGTTCATTCATTCACTTACTCAATAAATAGGTAGATAGTTCTTTGAATTAAGGAAAAATAGAAAACAAAATCCCATACTTTACAGAGGTTACATTCTAGTGAAAATATGTAAAATAAATTATATGTTAAGAAAAACACCCATACTAGTATCAGTCTCAGTAAAAATGGCCACTTATAAGGATTACCTGAAAGGCTTATTTGATGATGAAATAAGTTACAATTAAATGTAAAGATATACTTATATGAATGCATTACAGTTGTGAACATATTGGAACATATCTTTACCCTAGTTTGAATGCAAATAATGTAAACTGAGAATCGTCACTAAATGAAACTTTAGACTTTAGTCACTAACCATTTTATATATGGCATACAATAACCTGGATTGCTTTTATATAGATTATAGTCAGCTATACATTTCTAAAGCATTTTCCAAAAATAATATTTCAGTAGTGTAGGCCTCATGTAAGATGTAAGAAAATATTAAATGTACAAATGTCTTTATTTTCCAAGGTAACTTGTCTTTGGATGATTGTTTACAAAAAAAAAAAAATCCTATTTGTATTGTGTTGACTATCACAGAATGAATTTCATGAAAGGTGAATTTTATGCCAGCAGTACCATCTGTGAGGTGGTCATGTGAGTACTATGCTGACCTGCACTGCACTGCTAAAATCATCTATATTCTAAGGACTTGGGAAGACCTGTGTTTGCTGATGAATACATTGAGAAAGTATGGCTGATCCAATAGTGTATCTTTTTATAACAAAGTCCCATAATAGGACCATTGTTCTACTTTTAGAATATTTGGATAGACAACATAACAAGACACACTATTAGGACTTGATAGGAAGTTTCATTTACTGCTTAAGTTTGAGCACTGTCCAGAGGGATCAAAAGTCTGTACCCACTGCTAGCTCCCTGCTTTTGTAACAGTTCCCACTGGATGGCATAATGATTGGGTGACTTTAAGGGTCAAAATCCTGGCAGTCAGAAAGACAGTGTCCCATAAATTATTATGGCTGTTCATGAGAAGTGTGAATCCCTAAAAGTAAATCTAGGTTTGCTGAGAAGGAGGAAGGGTTAACAGCTGGTAGCTAAACAACACGACCAGCTGCACACTCTAAATTGAAATGGAAAACATCCCACTTTTTGTTTGCATATGCTACTGTGAGTCACTTTCAAATGTGATCAATTGTCCTGCAGGGTCAGCATAACAATTTACTCTGCACAATTCAGACTTGGCTGTATTCATCATGTGTTTGCTGGACTTGTCTGCTATTGTTGAGTCAACACTCATGGTTGAGTCTTTTCTTCAAAACATGTACATACCCAACAAAGGAGCTCATGCAAGGATGCCACCAGCAAAGAAATACAGCAGCTGCACTGTAGAGGGAACCACATAATTTAGAATTCATTAAATCCCAATGTCTTCTTTTTAAAAATATTTTGTTAGAGAGAGAGAGAGAGAGAGAGAGAGAGATAGATAGATAGATAGATAGATAGATAGATAGATAGAGAGAGAGAGAGACAGAGAGACAGAGAGACAGAGGGAGAAAGAGAAAGAATTGGCATGCCCAGGCCTTAGCCACTGAAATTGAACTTCAGACACTTGTGCCACCTAGTGGGCATGTGTGACCTTGCACTTGCCTCGCCTTTGTGCATCTGGATAAGGAGGGATCTGGAGAGCTTAAAGTGGGTCCTTAGGCTTCACAGGCAAGGCCTTTAACTGCTAAGCCATCTCTCCAGCCACCTGCCCCCCCCCCCCAGTGTCTTTTCTTATCATGTAACTTTATTTGTTCTTTATCACGTAGTTTTCTGTTTGAGAACTTGTCTTTGGAATAATCTATGGAGAACCAATGAATACACACATTCTGTTGCCAAGGAGTTAAAAGCACACTGCATTCCCAAGGTGATGCCATTCTGGCCTTGTTAGTATCTACTATGTACAGACAACATGCATGGTTTAGACAGTGGTTGTTTCTAAGTTGGAAAATTACATAAAATTTTTAGGTTAATTTGCTGATGTGAGGATTATGTACTGTCCTCTGTTCTATTTCTTATTTTTCTTTAAGTATTTCTTGACACTAAATGGGGATTCTGACATAGTGCACATTAGTATGACTAGTCTTTAATTATTTGTTCTTTGTCTTTCACACCTAAGATGATGCAATGAGTAGTTTGAGGTTTTAATAGTGACACCCCTAAGAATTATAGTTACAGGACCAAGTTAAACACTCAGAAGCTGTCATATTTCTAGGTTGCAGAGAAAATTTATACTTAATTACAAAATTTTAATTAACTAACTGTATTTATTATCAAAATGTTTTGAATGAGAATTCTTGAACCATGTTCTACCATTGAATTGACTCTCACCCTTCTCCACTGAGAAAGCAAGGTGAGTCTCAGGGCAGACAGCATTGCTACGGCTGACTGTCACTTGTGATTTTCTCGGTTACACAAATCACTGCCTCCTTCAACACTGTAATGCCTACTTCCCCTGGCCACCTACATGTTGTCACATCTGTGCCTGTTAAAATGTTTGTTTATGTAAGTACTTGCTTTGTAATGTCTCTAATGCACACAGATATAAAACTTCTGCTGTAGTCACCAGTGGTTTCTATTTTCCACCTGCCATATATAGACACATGATTGCTTCTCAGTAGCTTGAACTTTGATCCTAGAAAACAGCAGTTTATAATATTCCCACGATATATTTTTATAGTTATTTTCTTCTGGTACTTAATTTTCCTCCTCTTTTTGTGACAGATTTTTTTACTGGAGCATAGAATTATAGGTCTCTCCTCCTCTCCCTTTCTCTCTTGATTTAGTGCCATATAGTACATTTCACTGGTACAACCTGTGGCTACAATAAATTCCCTTGTAAACTCAGGATTTCAAGGCTGTGACTCTTTCAAGCTTGTATTTTCAGAGCTCTTGAGATATTTTCACTTAGCAACCCTTTTACATTACTTAGAAAAAATTCTATGTCAGTCAAAAGGATGACTCTAATCAAAGAGCGTGTAATTCAGAGGCTGTTTTTTTGAATTGGTTTAAGCTTCAAAAGTGGTTCAATAGCTTTGACAATGTGCATTTAAAAGTGTAAAAAGAGAGAGTATTTCAATGGTCACATATCAGATATGAGATATATATTTTGTAGTTACATATCAAATTATATATCAAGACATCAAATATTCAGATTTGATCTATCTTCTACTATTCAGCTATCATTTTAATTTTCTTTTGAGCTGATGTTTAGTGACTAGCATAGTAATATGTGTTGGTTATAACAAGATGATATCAAGATGTGTGCTTATCCAAATATCGCATGGAATAATTGTATTTCCTGACATGATAAATATGCTGATGTGAGAACAGTAGTTTCAGAGGTGAATATTTCTCTATGTAAGCCTATTTCTGAAACACTGAGCTCATCTTCCACAAGGACGCTGATCCACAAAATGCAGGGTATGATGGCTGATTCTATCAGTAGTTAGTGGGAATATATTAGCATAGAAAGACTTCACAGCATGACCCTTATGTACCCTTTGCATAGTGTGTGTATATGTGTGTGTGTGTGTGTGTGTGTGTGTGTGTGTGTGTAAGAGAGAGAGAGAGAGAGAGGGAGGGAATTTGCCATACTCTGATTGACAAGAACAAGGGTGATTTCCCAAGGGAAACTGAGACCTGACATTGCATCTGAAATGATGCTTGACTATAAGCATCAAGGCTGTGACCCAGTGTTATCTCACAGACTTCCCAACTACATCATAGTTTGATCTCTTGGCTCTCATTTAGATAAAGAGATAGCTATGGCCCAGTCTGTGCTTTCTTTGGGTATCCAATATGAGTCCCTATGGCCTTCATAGCAATTCCAAATTACCATTTTGAAATCTTGCCAATTAAAGTAATGACAATTAATTATTGTCTCCATATGTTTTGAGTGTCAAGCATTATTCTAGGCTACTTACATATATTATTTTATTAAATTATCCCAATCATTTGTTTTATTTAACTTCAAGAAACTATTCCAAATGTCTAAGAGCTAGTCAGTAGCACAATATGAAATTAATGTTACAACTGTTTCTGTTTATTTTTTAATTTATAGCACAATCATTTATGTCACTATGATGTGAAGTTTGTTTTAATTTTATTCAGTTTGTCTTTAGTTAGTATGGAGTCTTGCAGGTAAGCCTATCTGCAACCCATAAATATTCTCTATCCATCAGAAACAGATGTTTAATAACTGTTTGCCTAGAAGTTTAAGTCTTAATCATTACCTATCTATGATTTTGGTTCCCATCCATCTAACGTGGCCTGTTTTCCTGGTGTCATTCCTCATTTTGCCTTATTCAATCGTCATGGTTGTCCTTTAACCTATTAGTTTCTCTTTGCAGTCACATTTACTGTGTACACTGACACATGGGTAAGGACCTGATAATATGTTATTTGTATAAAATTACTTAGCATTCCAAAGGAAAAACTCATACATGTACTTGTGATATTAAAAATCAAGTATAATGGTTTTTTGTACATGTTGCACTTGAACAAGAAATCCTAAAGCTGAATTTTTGGAAAAAAAAATGCATACTCATCTGCCACAATTATAAATCCAAAAGTCTACCGTTAATTTTTATTGGAGGTTACATTATTTCTGGAAACTCTTTCGGTATTTCAGACCTGGAGTAATGATGAGATACACTTGAAATCTGCCTGTTTGCAAGGACTGTGCACCTCCTTATAGCCTATAGCCCTTCCATCAAGGAGAGAAACAGTCCTGTTTGAACCTAGTATTCCACTTGGGCTATGTTATGATTTTCTTGGGCTTTTGAATATCAGTTCTCTGAAGGAACATGGTCTCAGTCATACCCCAGGAATTTGAAAGATTCTAGACAGAAATTAATTTTAGTATAAACAGAGGTATTTGATAAAGTATTGGAAGATACAATTCATGACCACTGACCAATCTAATTTTCTCTTCCATGCATTGATCTATAGTTTTCCTCTGATTTCTATTCTGTCATACCTTTTAAAAAATTGCTTCTTTTACTTAGTTAATTCTATTTGTTCAACAGTCAATATTTGACAAAATTTCAGTAAACTGTTATTATATTTAAGAATTATAATTATATTATTGTATCTTTAAATTATCATATTTAAGAACGATCCACAGCTAATCAATAAATGAGCCTGTCCTTACCTTCATGAAAGATACAGTCTACTCTTGGGAAGCATCTGTAATCAGTCACCATATTCACGTGCAAGGGAAGAAAACCCAACGGATAGATAACCAACTTTGTCAACTGGAGTTTAAAAACCTTAATTCTATTGGATTTTTGGTATAAATCATGTTAACAAAGGAAAAGAGGACATTTTATACATGGCAAACATGTGCCAAGGCATGATGTACAAGAACAGCAAAGGGCTATCACTAAATATCAAAGCACTGTTGAAGTCTCAGGGAAGGTTATGGGAGTGAAAGTGGACAAGCATGGAGTCTAATGATAGAGGTCTTAGTCTTTTCAACACAGGTGTTTTCACTTCTTCCTGTGAGTGATGGAGGAAGTTTTAACTTTTAAGTGCATGCCTGATCTTTGCCAATATCTTAGCATCAGCAAAAGGCATGATCTAAAATGCTCTTTTCTGATTTATCTATGCTTTCCTATTATAAAATCTCCTACATTTCCTTTGAATGATACTAATATAGGTGAAACACTTTGTAGTACTTTAATCAAACTTCCAAATATGCAATATTATTGTCCTATCTGTTGTATATACATGTCCATTTTTCCCCTTCTAATAATCTGACTTATTTGCATAGTTGAAATTATTTGTCACACAAATTATAAATAAATACTATATGACAAAATATTTTCCACAGGATTGACGGTCCTTATCCAAAATGTCCTCAGTTTCACTTTCAGGATCTTATTAAACTTCAGTGTTACACCAAGCATGAAGGATAATATGCCTTGCTGTTAGTAAAATGAGTACTGCTTTTGTGGTAATCACCTTAGATTGGCTCAGAACAGCGTACCCACTTCTGGGGCTGCATAGAGAGAACACTTGCTTACTATGGCAATGTCAATGGAATATGTCATTCTATTAATCTCCAGCCATGGAATACAAAATTTCCTACATAATGTGGTGATCAGCTATTCTGTTATGATTTTATGGAAAAGGCCAACTGGCTAATGCTTTAATTATTGAGGAGATATTGTCTGAGTTAGAGCACAGAATTCACTTAGGATAATGTCTTCACTATTTCAAGGGCAGCTGTGTTGCAGGGCAATGAGATGTTTGCTTGAGATTTTGGATAGCAACTATATATTTTTTAATAACTAAAATTAGCATTTTATTGTAAAAATATTTAGAGTAATTATATAATATAGACAATGATTAAAAAGTTGGTCATAATTCCAGTACCCAGCTGAAATATTATTAAAATGTCTAGCACCTAGTTCTATCCATACCTATGTAGTCTTCCACACTAGCTGTTTAACTCCTCCTTGGGAGATGAAAACAGAAGTCTATTCATCCCAGATAGGGAACCAAAACAGAACAAAGTGTGGTTGCATCCAAGTCTAACTCAGTAAACCATTGAATTTATGGGAGTTACTTCCAGAGCATGTGTGAAGGGTTACTGACAGGAGCACAGATGACGCAAAGGCAGCTGCAGCACCAGAAAGCTTACCCCAGCAGAGGTGACAACTCAGCACAGCTGCAAGTTGGAGCTACTGACAAGACATGTAGGCAGCTCCACAGATTGCCCAGTAGAGACAATAGACAAATCATCAGTGATTGTTTACTACTTGTATGAACTTGGGTAAAGACCTTGTGAATCTTGTAAGTTTAAGGAACTTCCTGAATCCTGTGAGCTGTTCACTTCCTACCTTTAGGAGGGAATGTTTTAATTTGGAGGAAATTGCTATACAGCACTAGCATTCACATCTTTTTGTAGGGATAAACCTGGTAGGAGAAGAATAATAACAGGTAACTTTTACTAAGTCCACAGTATATCTAAAAGATTATTCTCAATTACCTGATAGCCTGCTTTCATTCATTTCTTACATCATTCTACTTGCTAGGTATTATTATCTACATTTTCTCCATGAGAAATGGTACAAGCCATTAATGGGCCTGTTGTACTTTCCTGCATTCTCAGGTGTATAGAATATGGGAGAGAAGAGAGTGAATACATCCTACAGCCTTATGCCACACAGTTTTCTTTGGCTTTACCTTCCAATCTCTGACTTCAAATCTCACTGTGATTCACATATTCTATGTCAACTCCACTCCTCTGAGCCATTATTTATAAAACAAACAAAGAAATAAACAAACAAACAATAAACTTCTCAATCGTTAAGGTCATTAATCATGAAGTCATTAGGGTCACCTAATTCTATTTGAACAGGATCACTACTCTGTGGTATCTGTTTGAGAAGACTAAATATAGTTACTTCATGTACCTTGTCCAATATACTATTTACTTATGGTAGAAGGTCCATAATGCCAGCTCTTCTGTTTGGTCAAGGCATAAAATTGTTAAAAATGTTTCTTGTAAATCAGTTTTAGATAGTATGATCATTCCTCCCACTTAATAATTGGTTATCAGGTTGAGGTTCTGGCCAACATTTGGCCTAGACTTAGCTGAAAGTTTTTTGCTGCTTTAATACTAGATGTGTGGATGTGTTTTGCTGAGCATAGGGAAATATTTTAGAAATTAGATGATTGTCAACAGACAATATAATGCAATTAAATATGTAGTTTCTAGCACTTTTCAGAGTTATTTTTCAATACCTTTTAAACCTTGTGAAATCATGGTATAACCTCAGCTAAAATTTTATCCAGAAATCTTTAAAATAACTATTGGTCAGCCAATTTTGTGGCTCATAATATAAATATTTTGATCATACCCTTTAAAGTATGGAAAATCTTAATACTGGCCTAACATTTTATTCTATTATTTTTATTAGTTATGGGTTCAGTACTATTAATTACTATCTTGCCAGTTGTCAAAGGCTAACTTGATATTTTTCACATAAACACAAAACAAGTAACTGGAGGAGTGCAAATACAGGTTTTGGGGTATCCAAAATTCAAAGTAAATGTTGCTTTTGCTGAAAATGATCAATTTGATACTGTTGTGGAGTGTAAGTAAGAATGTCATTAGAAAGGGGGCGCACGCGTCTGGAGTTCTTTTGCAGAGGCTGGAAGCCCTGGCGCGCCCATTCTCTCTTTCCCCCTCTATCTCTTTCTCTGTGTCTGTTGCTCTCAAATAAATAAATAAATAAATTAATTAATTAAAAAAAAGAATGTCATTAGAAATGTTGAGATAACATGAGTAGTGTTCTACAATTGCTTTTTCAAATGCAATTACACATATACACAAATAAAATCACATGTGTGCATTTGTAATTGCTTCTTAGGAACATATTTCAGAAACAAATAGCATCATAATAAATCAGAAATTCAATCTTAAGAAGTGCAATAAATTGTGTTTATTCTGTAGTCTTTTCATGCTAAATGAAGATTTCTGTGCTTTGTCATGAGCTTTCCAATTTTGATGCATAGATTGTTTGGGAAAATTGTACAATTCAGGGAACAATGAGCAGATCTCATCTACAAAGTCCAGATGTGTCTGAACTATTACCTTGTTATTGCCTTTGAAATATCTATGTGAGTTAGTCATGAAGTTTACCACCAGGCCTTTTGATAAATATCAAAGTGCAGTCCTCCTTGATGGAAAAAGGAGGGGTAGAATGACAATAGGAGTGCTCCGGTGTTTGCTCTATCTGGCTACTTGGCCTAGCTAGGTACAGGATGGTACTAATGAAGGCAAATTCATGGATTGGAGCCCCTGTGTTGCTTAATTAGCTCCATACTGAGGAAATCTTAGTGCCAAAGCCTGAGATATTATGTGATTCTTGCCAGCTTTATCACCAATGCATGCAAGCTATAAGAAGCAAAAGAGCCCTTCATTATCAGCAAAATCCATCAAAACCAATGAATACCCTAACAGCAGTGACTCCATAATATTGTTTGATCTTAAAAGCTTTATTTCTTGGGAACAAATTTCCAATTATAGTGTTTGGAATTAGAAGTACACAAAGATGTATGGTCACTCAGAAATACTTTACTTAAAATTTTGGTTAAATTTAGATGTCTTAAATCCAGTAAAAATTCTCAAATATTTATGAGAATGTGGAAAGAGATACACCTAGATTGTTTTTCACAGTAACATTTGCTTTGTAAACACTAATTATTTTCGTGTTATTTTTTATTTTTATAAGACTTCAGAGTTATGAAGTCTTATAGACATTCAAAGATTTTGCTTACCTCTTCACCAGTTAGTACCTAACATTTACCAATTCAATTTACAAGACACATAAGTGAGCTCATGGAGATGTTGTCCTTGTAGTCTATTTAGTTTACAGGCAAAGTTGGGAAGAAAGGCTGTCATGACATAAATGATCAAAGAGCTGCTGATTGTGTGGATTCTTTTTTTTTTTTTTTTTTTTTTCAAGGTAGGGTCTCAATATAGCTCAGGCTGCTCTGGAATTCACTATGTAGTCTCAGGGTGGCCTCAAACTCTTGGCAATACTCCTGCTTCTGCCTCTGCCCCTGCCACTGCCTCCTGAGTGCGAGGATAAAAGGCATGCACCACCACACCAGGCTTGTGTGGATTCTTGATTCAAACTAACTGCACACTGATGTGGAGAGAGACAGAGATAGGTCGGATGGATTCAGTGAGTATATCAAGGTGAAAACAAAGATTTTTTTTTCAAGAAGATATTTTGACTGAGGGAAAGGAGGACTACTTCTGCCAGTTTGTGAAAATGTTGAACTATTTGGTCTCCTATACAAGAGGAAATTTTCTTAGAGGCAAAGAAAAAGTTGTAAGTTTGGTGAGGTGTATTCATTTGACAAAATATCTGCGCCCTTAAACTTTACAAGAGGAAAAATTTGCTCATCATTTTTGAGGCATCATTGGGATGATAAAACATGGCAACAAAAGTTCTTTCCACTGATAATGACTGGGAAGCAAAGAGACCCGTGTCCCACAATGCCCTACCACCACCTGCCCCATGCATTAAAAATACCCTGGTCTCCCAAGCTGCCACTGGGGACATTCATGACCCAATCCATAACAAAGAGATCCATAATTTCAGATCAGGGGAGGTTATAGCGATTCTTTTTTTATTTTTTATTTTTGTAGTCACTGAATACAGTCAAGTTGGTACCATTGTTGGCCTCCTCCCTGTCCTCCCCCTTCCACAAGGACCCTCCTTGTTGGGGTATATGGGTCGTGCATTGTGGGGTTAGCTTTTAGTTTTGGGTAGGAGCAAATGTCTCTGCATGTCATGGCCCAATATGTGGCTCTGACATTCTTTACGCCCCCTCTTCCTCAAATTTCCCTGAGCTTTGTTGGGTTCATATTAGGTCTGCTTCCATGTTGAGACCTTGGGAGCCTCTGGGTCTCTGGATTGGTAGGGGTTGATTATTATCTGTGTCTATCTCCTTCACTCTTGTGCTGTTTCTGGGTTTGCCAAGATAACAGCATTGTTGCATGTTTCACCAATTATTCTTAGTTTCAGCTGGGATCCTTTTGAGGTATGATGGGTGGTTCTCTGTTTAGGATCTGCATCTATCTGAAAAAGAGAAGCAGATTCTCCAATGGAGAGAAAAGTTAGCACCAAGTAAATGTGATAACCATTATTTTTTAGAGAGATTTTAATAGAGAGTGGGCTCATTTTTGGATATGGTTCTGACTTGTTTGATCCAGCTATGGGTTCCATTCCACTGAGCAGATCAGTTAGCCAAATCGAGAGCAGGTGGTTTCCCACCTTGTCTATACACCAATATTGCACTTGTATGAGCATCACATTCAGGTTGTTTGCTGCTAAGTAGGTTAGACCATGTGTTGATTGGACAGATATTGGTCCTTTTCCCCAAGTCGCTCATGTAGCTCCTTCCAGGACTAGATGTGATGCCTGGGGACTGACTCTCTTCCAGCTTCCAGCCATGCCACTCCATGATATGTGCCAACAGTGTATGGTGTCTTCAGCAGCAGGGTCTTACCACTAACCTATGGTGGGGCATCAAGTGCTCTGACATAAATCTGTTTTCTTTTGGAAGACCTTGTAGGTCTCTCTGATCAACAGCTTATTGTGGATGATAGCCACCTGCTGGTACCAGGAGTTACAGGTCAGTGCCCAAGAAGAGAAGGAAGAAAAGGATAAATGACATAAAAGAGTCAGAAGAGGGACAGAGAGAGAGAAGCAGAAACAGGAGGAGATAATGGTCAGTTTGCATCATACCTCTCCAGGTCCTTGTGAATCCAGTGTTCTCTCTAAGGGCCTGATGGAGGTTCAACAATTTGGTCTGTCTTTTAGGATGTAGACTTTTATGTTACCATTGCCATTTGGGTCCAGTTTTGTGTGTCCCACCCCCTCCCTTAACCTCCCCTCCCTCCCCACCCTGCCAATTGTCTTGTCCTCGAGATGCTTGCTAGGTATGTAGGCAACTTGGATAGATTCAGGTTAGGAGGTATAGATGAGTGAGACTTTGTGGCAATTATCTTTCTGTAATTGAGTGAGTTCACTGAGAATGAACTGTTCCAGGTTCAACCAGTTTTCTTCAAATTTCATTGTGTAATTATTTTTCCCCACTGCTGTGTAGAACACCATCATGTAGATATACCACATTTTAGTTATCCATTTGTCTAATAATGGACATCTGGGTTGACTCAGGCTCTTGGCTATTATGAATTGGGCAGCTATAAAGATGGTTGAGCAAAGCTCTCTGAGCTGAGGCATAGAGTTTTTAGGGTACATGCCCAGTAAGTGAATAACTGGGTCTGTTGGTAACTCTATAGTCAGCTTTTTAAGGAGTCTCCATATTGCTTTCCAAAGTGGTTGTACCATCTTACATTTCCACCAACAGTGGATGAGGGTTCCCATTTCTCCACATCCTTGCCAGCATTTATTTGCATTTGATTTTTTGATGTTTGCTATCCTTACTGGGGTAAGGTGGAATCTCATATTAGTTTTAATTTGCATTTTCCTGATGATTAGGGATGATGAACATTTCCTTAAGTGTGTGTGTTTTCCATTTATATTTCTTCCTCTGGGAAGTGCCTGTCCAGTTCCTTGCCCCATTTTGTGGGTGGGTTGTTAGACTTTTTATTGTTATTCCAAGATATTATTTTGTTGTTGTTGCTAGTAAAAATGAGACAATGTCCCTTATTTCTTTTTCTGTATCTTTGTCATTTGCATACAGAAAAGCTACTGATTTTTCTGCATTGATTTTGTATACTGATACATTGCTGAAGGAGTTTATCACCTTTAAGAGTATTGGAATGAAGGCTCTCAGGTCTCTTACATGAATCATGTCATCTGTGAATAACACTAACTTAACTTCTTCCTTTCTAAATTGTATCCTCTTTATTTCTTCCTCCTGTCTTATTACTTGAGCTAGGTCTTCCAGTACTATGTTGAAGAGCAGAGATGATAGTGGATACCCCTGTCTAATTTTTTCAGTCTCTCTCTATTAAGTATTCTTTGTGCTTTAAAGGCTTTTTATGTAGCCTTTATTGTATTAAGATATAAACTGGGCTGGGGAGATGGCTTAGCGGTTAAGCGCTTGCCTGTGAAGCCTAAGGACCCCGGTTCGAGGCTCGGTTCCCCAGGTCCCACGTTAGCCAGATGCACAAGGGGGCGCACGCGTCTGGAGTTCGTTTGCAGAGGCTGGAAGCCCTGGCGCGCCCATTCTCTCTCTCTCCCTCTATCTGTCTTTCTCTCTGTGTCTGTCGCTCTCAAATAAACAAATAAAAAATTTAAAAAACAAACAAACAAAAAAAAAAAGATATAAACTGATCATGCTGATTCTCTCCAATGTTTTGATCATGAAGTGATGTTCTATTTTGTCAAAGACCTTTTGTGCATTGATCAAAATGATTGTGTGGTTTTTGTGTTTAGTCTTGCTTATGTGGTATATTACATTGACAGATTTCCATAAGTTAAAGCACCCCTGAATTCTTTGGAAGAAGCCCACTTGATCAAGTTGGATAATGGATTTGATGTGTTGTTGAATTTGGTTGGTAAGGTTTTTGTTCAGGATTTTTGTGTCTAAGTTCATCAGGGAGATAGGCCTGTAGTTTTCTTTCCTCGTGGCATCTCTGCCTGGTTTTGTTATTAGGGTGCTAGTGGCTTCATAGAAAGAGTAGGGAAGCTTTTCCTGTTCTCCATTTGTGTGGCACAGTTTGAGAAAGATTGGTTTGAGTTCTCCATGCAGGTTTGATAGAATTCAGCTAAGAAGACATCTGGTCCTGGACTCTTCTTTTGGGGGAGGTTTTTTTGTTACCTTTTCAATTTTGATGGGTGTGATAGGTTTGTTTAGGAGATTAATCTGCTCTGAGTTTGGCTTTGGTAGATGGTATGTGTCTAGGAATTTATCAATTTCCTCCATATTTTCCAATTTTGTGGAGTAGAGGTTTTTGAAGTAAGACCTGATGATTCTTCCAATTTAATGTATGTCTGTTGTGATCTCTCCTTTTTCATTACTAATTTTGTTAATTTGAAGCATCTCTTTTTTTTTTTTTTTTGATCAAATTGGCCAGGGGTTTGTCAATCTTGTTTATTTTGTCAAATACCCAACTCATTGTTTCATCAATTATCTTGTTTTCTTAGTTTCCAGTTAATTAATTTCTGCTCTGATCTTAATTGTTTCTTTCTGTCTGGAGCTTTTTGCATTGGATTCTTATTGCTTTTCTATTTCCTTTAGGTTCATGGTTATGTTATTGATTTGGGATCTCTCTGTCTTTATTATGAAGGCATTTAGTGCTATGAATTTTTCCCTGAGGACAGCCTTGTGTCCTATACGTTTTGATATAATGTGTTCTCATTGTCATTTGTTTCCAGAAATTTATCAATTTCATTTTTTAATTCGTCCACTACCAATTTATTGTTTCAAAGTGTGATGTTCAGTTTCTAGGAGCCAATGGGATTTTTGGTGGGTGTTTTGTTGTTAACTTCTAGCAATATAGCGTTGTGATTTGATATCATGCAGGGAATTAGTTCAATCTTCCTAAATATGTGGAGGCAGGCTTTGTGACCCAGTATATGATCTATTTTAGAGAAAGTTCCATGGGCTGCTGAGAAGAATGTGTAGTCTGTGGATTTGGGATGGAATGTTCTGTAGATGTCCGCTAGGTCTAAATGTTCTATGGTTTCTGTTGAGCTCTTTCACTTCCCTGTTGAGTTTCTGTTTGGATGATTTATCTATTTCTGATAATGGTATATTGAAGTCCCCAACTATAATGGTTTTGGTGGTTACTTCTGTTTTATTGTTGAGTAGGTTTTGTTTTATGAATTGTGGTACACCTGTGTTTGGTGCATAAAGATTGATGATTGTGATATCCTCTTGATCAGTAGGATGTGGCCTTCATTGTCTTTTTTGATTATTTTTGGTTTGAAGTCTATTTTATCCATTATTAGTATGGTTATGCCTGCTTGTTTCTTATTCCCACTTTCTTGGAATATCATTTTATACCCTTTCACCATGACGAGGTGTCTATTTTTAGTAGTGAGGTGGGTTTCTTGAAGACGACAAATTGATGGGTCTAATTTTCTGATCCATCCTGTTAGCTTTGGTTTCTTGATGGGTGAATTAAGGTCATTGATATTTAGTGTAATGACTCAGGTTTGATTTGATCCCTGCCATATTATGATGGTTTATGTGGTTTGGTGTTTTCTTAGACTTTGAAGTTTTTTTGTGCCTTCTCTGAGTTAGGCTATTGTGATCTTCTTGTAGGCACTTGAGGTTGATTATTTGATTCTCTGTGTGGAGAATTTCCAGAAATACTCTCTGAAGGCTTGCTTTTGTGTTCACATAGTTGTAAAGCTTAGTTTTGTCATGGAAGGATTTTCTTTCATCATTTAGTATGAGGGATACTTTTGCTGTGTAGGGTAGTTTGGATTGGAAGCCATAGGTTCTTAGAGTTTGTGGTGTACCATCCCAGGCCATTCTGACTTTCAGGGTTTCCATTGAGAAATCTGAAGTGATTCTGATGAGTTTACCTTTAAATGTGATGTTATTTTTCCCTAGCTGCTTTTAGGACTTTCTCTTTGATGTCAATGTTTATAGTCTTAATGACAATATGTCTTAGAGAGTTTCTCCTTTGTCCCAATCTGTTTGGAGTTCTGTTAGCTTCTTGTATCTTGATGTGCCTTTCTTTGACAGAGTGGGAAAGTTTTCTTTGATTATTTTATTAAACAACTTCTCCATGCCTTTGGTCTGAATTTCTCCCCTTCTGGTATTCCCATGATCTGAATGTTAGGATGTTTAAAGGTGCAGAGAGGCAGAAAAGGGAATTGGCTGATTCCCATGCTCTTGGGTAACCCACAAGTCCCCAATTCCCCCAAACAGCTGTCCTAGCCAGAATCCCAGCCTCAGGCTACTCTCACACTAACTGCAGCCAAGGACACTCATCTTTGGTTTACAGATATTTTTGTACTTATTTAAACTTTTGCAGTGTCAAACTGTTTCTTCTGTTTTGTCTTTCAGTTTTGAGTTTCTGTCCTCCACATGGCTGACTCTATTCTTAAGAGCCTCTAAAGAGTTTTGGGCTTGTTCAATTAAGTTTGAATTTTCTACTACTTTTTATGTTTGGTTTCCATCCCTCTGTCAAGTTCCCTTTTCACATCATTTTCTGATTTTATTTTTTTTTTAATTATTTATTTATTTATTTGAGAGCGACAGACACAGAGAGAAAGACAGATAGAGGGAGAGAGAGAGAATGGGCGCGCCAGGGCTTCCAGCCTCTGCAAACGAACTCCAGACGCGTGCGCCCCCTTGTGCATCTGGCTAACGTGGGTCCTGGGGAACCGAGCCTCGAACCGGGGTCCTTAGGCTCACAGGCAAGCGCTTAACGGCTAAGCCATCTCTCCAGCCCCATTTTCTGATTTTCTTGATGCTTCTTGGAATTCCTCCTTGTTTTTTTTTTTTTTTTTTTTTTTTTTAATGTCTTTATAGCCAGCTGGATTTTTAGTTCTTCTTCTTTTTTTTTTTTTTTTGCTTTCCTTTATATCTGTTAGCTGTTTGACAGCATCCAAACAATTGTCAGTCCTTTTTTGCTTTTCTGCAAGTTCTACCAATATCTCAGTTAGGGTTGCATTGTTCATAAATACTCTTGAGGTTCTGATTCTATTGTCTCTTTTATGTTTTTATTAGAGACATCCACTGTAGGACTGGAGGATCTTTTTGGTTTACTTGCTTTTGAGTTTTTATGTTATTCCTCTTGTATTGTGGTCTGCCCATCACAGTGTGGGAGCAGGGATAATGGGACTGGGGTCAGGATGGGTGGGAGAGGTGGTGCAGCTTCTTGGGGGCAGAGACAGTTGCAGGGACAGGGGTGGAGTGGATCTCAAGTCTCCTGGAGGCAGGTCACGCAGAGTCAGGGCAGAGTGTGGAGGGTCAGTGGTCTTGTGGGGGCAAGGCCAGGTGGAGCAGAGCAAGTCTGATGTCTATGAGTCAGGGGCTGGGGCCGAGTAGACTGGGTCAAAGTCATGGGGGGGGGGGCGTGCAGAGCAGAGTGGAGCAGGTTGGAAGTCTCATGGGGATTGGTTGGGGTGGAGCAGAACAGGTCCGAAGTTGCAGGGCGGGGCTGGGGCGGAGCAGAGCAGAACTGGTGGGAAGTTGCATGGGGCTGGGCTGAGCAGAGTGAGTCCAAAGTCATGGGTCGCCAGGGCCCAGTGGGGTGGGTCAAAATCAAGGGGGGAGTGCGGGGTGGAGCAGACTGGTTCCAAAGTCATGATGGGGCAGAGTGGAGAGGGATTAAGCTGTGGGGAGTGGGGGGGTCTGAGGACACACGGGGGCTAAGGGTTGTGGGGGGTATCTGAGAATGAATGGGAGGGAGGAGGTGGTGGATTCAGGTGATCACCTGTGCCTGGTGGCGCAGGTGGAACTATTGGCCTGGGTGTCCTTGGCTGCAGTTAGTGTGAGAGTAGCCTGAGGCTGGGATTCTGGCTAGGACAGCTGCTTGGGGGAATTGGGGACTCGTGGGTTACCCAAGAGCATGGGAATCAGCCAATTCCCTTTTCTGCCTCTCTGCACCCTCCCTCTGGCATTCTATTACATATTTCTTTCCCCTCAAATACCCAGTGACCCCATAGTTACTTGCCTCTTCTTCCCGGAGTTGCAGCATGGTTATTTGGATGCCATCTTGACTGGAAGCCTCCCCAAGAGTATAATTTTTTAAGAAACAATCATGGTCTATTAAATTTTCTCTCTTAAAAAATACTTTAGGGCTGGAGAGATGGCTTGGTGGTTAAGCGCTTGCTTGTGAAGCCTAAGGACCCCGATTCAAGGCTCAGTTCCCCAGGTCCCACGTTAGCCAGATGCACAAGGGGGCGCACACGTCTGGAGTTCGTTTGCGGAGGCTGGAAGCCCTGGCCCGCCCATTTTCTCTCTCCCTCTATCTATCTATCTCTCTGTGCCTGTCACTCTCAAATAAATAAATAAAAATAAAAAAATACTTTATTTTGTTTATTTGTGATGGAGAAAGGGAGAGAGAGAAAGAAATATGCAGATAGAGAAAGAGAATGGGCATACCAGGACCTCCAGCCACTGCAAATGAACTCCAGACACATGTGCCACCTTGTGCTTCTGGCTTATTTGGGTCTTGGGGAATAGAACCTGGATCGTTTGGCTTTGCAGGCAAGCAACTTAAGGGCTAAGCCATCCTTTCAGCCCCAGATTTTCTGTTTTCAATGTAGATATTTGGCAGCCTAATGCTAAAATTTCTCAAATGTAAATAACTTTGTTTAATTGCCAACATGGGGAAAGGATAATGAAAAACTCCCTGATCCTGCTGTGAGATGTAAGGATCCATTATTCAAATGAGTAAGCAAATTTTATTGAGTTGTTGAGTGTCTTAGATCACACTCATGGGTTTAATGTCATATAAACAAATTAGGAACTTGGTATAGCTTTGATGCATAGAGTATTTTAAGTTAAAATTCATTGCAGACAGTATTTCAAAAGACAGTTCTGTATTTTCACATATTACTGACTACTCAATGTTTGTCACATGTAGATTCATTCTGGAGGAAATAATAAGAGTGAGCTATTGATAATGCTTTTTTTTTTGTTGTTGTTGTTATGAACCAAATGGGGCATGTTTATTTATAAAATATTTTAAAATAATTTTTCTTTTTCTTTCTTTCCAAGCAACAATTTAAATGTTTAAAAAAACAGCTATACACTTATGCTTTAATTTCAGACACTCACAATTGATTTTCTCATGCTGAAAAGCTTTTATGTTCATGAAAATTTTGTAATGCATGTTTTGAGAGATTCTGAATTATGGACAGTGCTAACATAATCACATAATTCTCTTAAATCCAGCCAGACTTAAACAGTAGCTTTCACTGAAACTATAGATATCAAGCCAAGCTCATTATCAATATTTTTTGGTAATAATCTAAGATTTTACTTAATTTTTTTTTCTGGTTTTTCAAGGTAGGGTCTCACTCTAGTTCAGGCTGACCTGGAACTCAATATGTAGTCTCAGGGTGGCCTCAAACTCATGGCGATCTACCTACCTCTGCCTCCCAAATTCTGGGATTAAAAGCTTGCACCACCACACTCAGCTCAATTTACTTAATTTTTTAACTTAAAATCTATCTTTTAGAGTTTACTAAGGCATTATTAACAAACATACACAATATGAATATATCTCATATAAGGGATATTTTAAAACATATAACAAATTATGAAATTCATATCTCATTTAATTCATATCTCAATTAAATTAATGCATATATCTGTTATTTAAAAGTTTTATTTTTTATGATAGTAATTATGATATGTTTTCTTAGCAATATTAACTATTCCATAATTAAGAATAGTTACTATGCTATATAGTAGTTCTACAAAATTATTCCTTTAATACTGTAAGATTGCACTTTTGGACCAACATCTCATTTCACCAGGCCCCACTACTGAGTAGTCCTTTCTTAACGTGTTAAAATAACATCTTAAAATAGTTTACATGCAGGTAAAGTCATACAGCTTGTGTATTTCCAAGTCTTTCTTATTTCACTTAACATAATGTCTTCCAGGTTTACCCATGTTGTTGTAAATAAGTGACTAAATTTCAATTGTTAAACAATGTTCTTCTGTCTATAACATGTATCAATACAGAAGTTACTATTTGTAAAATAAATAATTTTTTTGTACCAATTGATGCTGATGTTGTGTCTATATCTCTTCAATTTTGAATAAAGCTATAATGAATGGGTAAAGACAAGACTTTATGATAGTGGTATCTTCCTTTTTGGATAGCTGCCTACAAATAGCATTATTGGATTATTTGAGACATCTATTTTAAAATTTCAGGGGAACTTTCATACTGTTTTCTTAATGACTATACTAACTTACTTTTCCACTGACAGACATACTGTCTTCTCTCATATTCTTATGTGAAAACTTGCCATCTTTAGACATTGAAAATAATCATCTGGTATGAGTTGGTGTCTCTTCTATGTTGACTGTTCATTGATCTCTTTAGAGTATTACTTGCATGAGTAGAGATGGTGGCTATTTGTATGTGTTTTTTCAAAAACTGCCTGTTCAGGTTTAATTACCAGTTTTTTTGTTTCTTGGGGGTGGGTGAGTGGTTATGGTTTATGCGTGTGCACAGTTGTGCACATTATGTGCTCACTTGAGGAGGCCAGAGGATGCTGGTTGCTCTTCTCTATAGCTCTTTCTTTTCTTGAAACAGCCTCTTACTGAATCTGTAGCTCCCATTTTTAGGTCAGACTGGCTTATCAGGGATACCCACCAATATTTCTGTCTCCAGCTCCCTCAGTACTGGGGTTATAGGTATGTGTAGCCATATACAGCTTTTTACATGGTGCTGGGTATTGAACTCAGATCTTCACTTTTAAGTATTGAGCCATCTCCTCAGTCCTATTGCTCAGTTTTTATGTAGTTATTATTATTATCTCCAAATGAATGGTATGTGTTACTTAAATATTTTGGCTATTAATTAATTAATTTATTTATTTGCATATATCTCTGTGTATGCATGCCTATGTGGGTGCAAATGATCACTAGACGTTTGGGCCACTTTTTTTTTTTTTTTTGAAGTAGTACTCCTTTATCCCAGAGTGACCTGGAAATCACTATGGAGTCTCAGAGTGGCCTTGAACTCACATCAATCCTCATACCTTTGCCTCCCAAGTGCTAGGATTAAAGGCATGTGCTACGATGCCTAGGTTTTAAATTGCTTTTCTTTTTCTTTTTCCTTTTCTTTTTTTTTTTTTTTTGTCTTTTTTCCTTTATTTTTTGGGCCAATTTTTGAGTCCAGCTCCTGGTGGCTTGAGAATTGTTCTCTTGTCAGTGAGCTTTGCAAGCAAGTGTCATTAACCACTGGGAAGTCTTTCCAGTCTTCCTGAATGTTCTAACTACTCTCTTAAAGCAACATATTTGTTTTTGCTTTTCTTGCTTATGCTTTTGGCACTGAATCCAAAGAAGTCATTGTGGGTACTGATGTAATGATTTTTCTATGCTTTTCTTAGTATTTCTTTTTTCTCATTAGAATTATTACATTTATGTGCCTAGCCCATTCTGAGATGGTGTGTGTGTGTGTGTGTGTTTGTGTGTTTGTATGTAAAAAGAATCTCAATAGTGATCATTTAGCATGTAGATATCCTCTTGTAAGCCTTCTCCACATGTCTCAGGTACCCTTATCACTGGTCTCTCCAATTATTTTGTGTGGTTACTTTTTCAAATTTCATTCACCTATGACACTTTTGGTTTTTCACTCCTGATAATCCTAGGGATATATATTTTTTGTAAATGGCTGTGTATTTATTTATTTTTTTGCTGTGGTGGACAAAACATTAGCATTACCTACTCTCTCTCTTGCTTTCATCACATTTAATCATTTTTTAAGGAAGAAATCCCATCTAATATTTTATATAATCCATTCCATGGTGTGGATTTTATGTGAATTTACTTCCTTTAAGTTTGCCTTGGGGGCTGGAGGGATGGTTTAGCACTTAAGGCACTTGCCTGCAAAGCCAAAAGACCCAGGTTCGATTCCCTAGGACCCACATAAGCCAAATACACAAGGTGGTGGTGCATGCATCTGGAGTTCATTTGCAGTGGTTGGAGGTCCTGGAAAACCTATTTTCTCTATCAGTGTGTGTGTGTTTCAAATAAATAAATAAAAATAATAATTTAAAAAATTTGCCTTGGGAAACTAATTTAAATGATGCATAATCATTAAAAGTATTGATATCAATATCCCTGCAATATACTAAGAGTCCTTTTGCCATAAACCTAGGAGTAATAATTTTACATTTTTGACGAACTTCTATTGTGATTCACACTGTGGATGGGCTAATATACATTTCTATCAATAGTTTATACAGTTTTCCTTCCCCTACATCCTGGCCAGTATTTGTTGTTATTTCATTTAATGACTTTTTTCTTGGAGTAAGATGGCTCACTCATTTGTGGCTCCTGTATTTTATAGAGACATATAAAACAATTCATATGTTTTAAAAAAAGAGAAGTGGGAGAATGCAAAAGAGTACTGGAAAGAGAGAGGGAGAGAGTAATAGTGGAGTGTATGAGTTGTATATGAACATTGTACATGATATACTTGTGTGAAAATATCTTTATGCAACTCATTGCTATGTAAAATGAATCCAATAAAATCAAAGCATAAATGTAATTTTGTTTAGAAACTGTGATGTTTAATCTTACTCATTAACTTTGATTAGATTTACAATTATGTAGAGGACCTGAAGAAAATGCTCAGTCGCAGCTAAGATGTTTGCTTGTAAATTCTAATAACCCTGGTTCAGTTCCCTAGTACCCATGTAAAGCCAGATGCACAAATTAGTACATGCATCTGGAGTTCTGTGTCTAGAGGTCCTGGTATGCCTGTTTTCTATCTCTCTTTTTGTTTCTCTCTTCTTGCAAATAATGCAAATAAATAAATAAATATTTTTAAAAATCATGTAGGAACTACCTTCTGATCATATCTGTGAAGGCATTTTCAATTAATTGAGAGGGGAATACTCATCTTGAATGTTACCATCCCAGAAACAGTGGTCCTGGGCTAAAGAAAATGGGGAGAGCAAATGGAGCACCATCATTTATATGTCTCTGCTTCCTGGCTGCAGACACAACAATGTGATCAACCACCTCATGTTCCCCATGATGATGGATAGTACCATCAAGCTATGAACCCAAATAAACTCTTCCTTAATTCCTTAGGTTGCTATGTCACAGCAATGAAAGTATTAATAAAGATACTTTATTCACATTTTAAATGAATACTATATGCTTGACTAGTATTTTTGGACATTATTTTGAAACTGAGATTACCTTTCATGTCTCAAGATGCCTGAAGAGATTTTTCTGTAGTGATGAGGGGGTGATTAATGAAAAAATTGCACAAGACCATGAGGGATTTCATTCCAGTTCTAATCTGTGGTTTACAGAATTCAGTTGACCTTGAGTGAATCACTTATTTGAGAAAGAGACCATGTTGTCTGAGGATACATTAAAATCTGAAATCATACAATCCAAAGTTGCCAATATGTTGTGCACTGTTATCTTGGATCAAATTTATGTAATCCTTTACAAGAGTTGACATTTTGCATATGATACAAGAAAAATTTTGATGACTATGAAATGAACCATATAGAAATGAATATTGAGTGATTTTCTTCTACTTGATATTAAGCAATAACTAATTGTTCTGTATGCTATCAATGTTGTGCTGGAACATTCGTTCTCCTCCAACAAATATGCACTTTTAATCCAGAATCCTCAATGTGATAGCTTGAGGAGAAGTCTTTGGGGGATAGATATCTAATATGAGGTCACTCTTAAAAATGGAATTAAAATTTATGTTGAGTAATCTGTTGTTATCCTGGTGGGCTTGCCTTTGTATGCGACTTGTTTTTCTCTCTAACTACTTTCAACACTCTCCCACTAAAAAGTAAAGGTGTACAATAAATTATCAACCACAGCAGAGAAGTGGAAGAAATCCAGGGTGCTGCATCCATCTGAAAAAGAGAAGCAAATTCTCCAATGGAGAGTGAAATCAGTACCAAATAAATGAGTAAACCATTCTTAGTTTAGAGAGAATTTAACAGGTGTAGGCCCTCTTTTAGCATGTGATTGGTGGGAGCTTGATAATATAGAGCATGCTCTTTTTTTTTTTTTGATATGGTTCTGACTTGTTTAACAGCTCCAGCTATGTATTCTGTTCCACTGAGCATATCAGTTAGCCATATCAAAAGCAGTTGGTTACCCACTGTGTCTGTGTGCTACTATTGCAATTATGTGAGTATCATGTCAGGTTGTTTGCTGATGAGTAGCTTAGACCATGCGTTTCTTGGACAGATGTTGGTTATTTTTCCCCCAGTCACTCAAGTAGCACCTTCTGGCACTAGATGAGCTAACTGTCTGGGGACTGACTCTCTTCCAGATTTGAGCCAAGTCACTCCATCTTCCATACCAACAGCATATGGTTTCTTTGGCAGTAGGGTCTTACCACTAACCTTTGGTGGGGAATCAAGTACTCTAACAGAAATCTGTCTGCTTTTGGGCAACCTTGTAGGTCTCTCTGATCAATAGCTCATTGTGGATGTTAACCACATGATGGTACTGGGAGTTAAAGGCCAGTGCCAAGGAAAAGAAGGAAGAAAAAGATAGGTAATATAAGAGTTAGAGAGAAGAGGGAGAGAAAGACAGAAACAGGAGGTTGAGATTAGTTTTCATAATACCCTCTCCAGGGCCCTGTGATCAGGTGTTCCCTCTAAGAATCTGGTGAATGTTCAACAATTCAGTCTGTCTTTTAGGATATAGAATTTTATGGCACCATTGCCATTTGGGTACAGTTTTATGCCCTCCACCCCCACCCACCCTGACTATTATCTGTTCCTTGAGATTCTTATTAGCTATGTCAACATCTTGGGCAGATTCAGGTTAGAGCCACAGATGAGAGAGACCATGTGACATTTATCTTTCTGTGATTGGGAGAATTCACTGAGAATGAACAGTTACATGTTCAATCATTTTTCTTCAAATTTCATTACGTCATTTTTCCTTACTGCTGTGTAGAATATCACTGTGTAGATATACCACATACTGGTTATCCTTTCATCTAATGATGAGCATCTGGTTAATTCAAGCTCTTAGCTATTATGAATTGAGCAGCTATAAAAATGGTTGAGCAAATTTGTCTGAACAGAGGCATGAAGCTATTAGGGCAAATGCCCAGTAAGGGAATAACTGAGTCTATTGGTAACTTTATAGTGAACCTTTCTAGGAGTCACCATATTTCTTTCCATACTGGTTATATCATCTTACATTCCCACCAACAGTGAATGTGGGTTACTAATTCTCCACATCATTGCAAGCACATGTTTTCATATTTTAAAATTTTTATTTATTTATTTATTTTTAAATTTATATTATTAGTTTTCTTTTCAGCAAATACAGGCAGTTTGGTACCATTGTTTAGGCTCATCTATGATCTACCCCCTCCCATTGGATCCTCCTTGTTGATATAAATGGGTCATGCATTGTGGAGTTAGCCCACAGTTATTGGTATGAAAAATGCCTCTGCAAATCATGACCCAACATGTGACTCTGACATTCTTTCTGCCCCCTCTTCTGCAAAATTTCCCTGAGCCATGTTGTGCTCATTTTTGGTCTACTTCCGTGCTGAGGTGTTGGGTGCCTCTGAGGCTCTGGGTCTCTGATTTGGTAGGAGTTGATTTTTCTGTGTTGGTCTCCTTCCCCTTTGTGCTGGTATCTGGTTCACAGGAAAACATCACCCTTGCTTGTTTCTCCAATAGTCCTTAGTTTCAGTTGGGCCCCTTTTGAGGTATGGTGGGGCAGCCCTCTCCTTAGGATCTGCATCTATCTGAAAAAGAGAAGTAGATCTCCAACGGAGAGTAAGTTAGCACCCGGAAAATTGAGATAACACTTACTTTTTTGATAGAGAGTTTGATAGGTGTAGGCCCTCTTGCACCCCATGATTGATGGTAGCTTGATATTGGAGAGTGGGCTTGTGTTTGGGTATGGTTCTGACTTGTTTCCCAGCACCAGCTATGGGTCTAGTACCACTGATGGGATCAGTTAGCCAAATCAAGAGCAGTTGGTTCCCCACCATGGCTGTGTGCCACTATTGTACTTGTGTGGGCATCACACCAGGTTATTTGTTACTAATTAGGTTAGACAATGAGTTGCTTGAACAGATATTGGTCATTTCCCCCAGTCGCCCATGTAGCACCTTCTGGCACTAGACACGCTGACTGTCTGGGGACTGACTCTCTCCTGTCTTCCAGCCATGCCATTCCATTTTACGTGTCAGCTGTGTATGGAGTCTTCAGCAATAGGGTCTTACCACTGGCCTTTGGTGGGTCATCAAGTACTCTGACAGAAGTCTGTCATTGTTTTGGGAAACCTTGTAGGTTTCTCTGATCAAAAGCTCATTGTTGATGGTAGCCCCAAGCTGGAAGTGGGGGTTACAAGTCAGTGCCCACTAAGAAATTGAGGAAAACCATAACTAATATACAACAGTTAGAGAGGAGAGAGATAGAGGGGAGGGGGGAGAGGGAGGGAAAATGTAGAAGATTTAGGTTAGTCTTGATCCTACTCTCTCCAGTGTCTTGTGGTTCAGGTGTTTCCTGTAAGGGTCTAGTGAAGGTTCAGCCATTTGGTCTGTCTTTTAGGAAGTAGAATTTTATGGGACCATTGCCGTTGGGCCCAGATTACTATTTTCCACCCTTTGATGCCCTCCTCACCCTCCCCATCCATCCTATTGTCTAGTCCATGAGGTGCTTGCTGGGTATGTAAGGTATCTTGGGTAGATTCAGGTTAGGTGTTGTAGATGAGTGAGACTATGTGTCGATTTTTTTTCTGTGATTGTGTAAGTTCACTGAGAATGATCTGTTCCAGGTTCAACCATTTTTCCTAAAATTTCTTTGTGTCCTTTTTTTCTTACTGCTGTATAGAATTGCATTGTGCAGATATACCACATCTTTTTTATCCATTCTTCTAATGATGGACATCTGGGTTGATTCCAGCTTTTAGCTATTATGAATTGAGACGCTACAAACATGGTTGAGCAAATCTCTCTGGCCTGTGGACTGAAGGTTTTAGGTAGATGCCTAGTCAGGGTATAATTAGGTCTGTTGGTATTTCTATAGTCAGCTTTTTCAGGAGTCTCCATATTGCTTTTCAAAGTGGTTGTACCATCCTGCATTCCCACCAACAGTGAATGAGTGTCCCTGCTTCTCCACATCCTCGCCAGCATTTATTTTCATTTGATTTTTTGATGTTGGCTATCCTTATTGGCATAAGGTGGAATCTCATAGTTGTTTAAATTTGCATTTCTCTGATGATTAGGGATGATGAACATTTTCTTAAGTGTGTGATTGCCATTTGTATATCTTCCTCTATGAATTGCCTGTTCAACCCTGCACCCCATTTTGTGAGTGGGGTATTTGTCTTCTTATTGTTTAGACTTTTGAGTTCTTTTAAATTCTAGAGATAAGGTGTCTATCTGTTGGATAACCTGCAAATATTTTCTCCCATTCTGTGGGTATTCTATTGGCTGTGCTTATTATATGCTTGTCTGTAAAGAAACTCTTCAGCTGCATATGATCCCAATGGTTGAGTGACTGTTTAAGAACTTGAGCCACTGGTGTTTTGTTCAGGAAGTCTTTTTCCATTCCTATATCATGGCAAGTACTTCCTAAATTTTCTTCCAATAATATTCTAGTTTCTGGTCTTATGTTGAAGTCTTTGATCCATTTATATTTGAGTGTAGTGCATGGTGAAATGTGTGGATCAAGTTTTAGTTTCCTAAAGTGTTATCCAGTTTGTCCAGCACCATTTGTTAAAGATGCTATCTTTCTTCCAGCCTATATTGTTTGGGTCTTTATCGAACAGCAAATAGCTATAGTTGCTTGACCCAAAATCCAGGTCCTCAAGTCTATTCCATTGGTCTATACTCCTGTTCTTATGCCACTATCATGCTGTTTTTATTACTATGGCTTTGTAATATAGCTTTAGATCATGTATGGTGATGCCACCAGAGGTATTTCTTTCGCTGAGGATATGTTCGGATATGTGACGCCTTCTGCCTTTCCATATGAAATTTGAGATCATTTTTTCTATCTCTGTGATGAACACTGTAGGGATTTTAATTGGAATTGCATGAAATCTATATATTGCCTTTGGTAGGATTGTCATCTTCACAGTGTTAATTCTGCCTATCCAGGAGCATGAGTGGTCTTTCCATGTCCTCAAGTCCTCCTCAATTTCTTTTTTGAGAGTTTTTATATTTTCGTTGTATAGATCTTTTACTTCCTTGGTTAACATCATTCCAAGGTATTTTATTTTTGTTGTTGTTGCTATTGAAAATGGGACTATGTCCTTTATTTCTTTTTCTGTATCTTTGTCTTTTGCATACAGAAATGCTACCGATTTTTGTGCATTGATTTGTATCCTGCTACTTTCCTATAGGAGTTAATCACTTCAGGAGTTTTGGAATGGAGTCTCTCGTGTCTCTTACATATATAATCATGTCATCAGTGAATAGAGGTAACTTAACTTCTTCCTTTACAAATTGTATCACTTTTATTTCCTTCTCCTGTTATTGCTTGGGCTAGGACTTCCAGAACTATATTGAAATGCAGAGGTGAGAGAGGACATCTCTGTCTTGTTCCTGATCTCAATGGGAATTCCTCCAGTCTCTCTCCATTAAGTATTATTTGGGCCTTTGGAGCTTTGTATATTGCCTTTATTATGTTAAGATGCAAACCGAAAAAAAAAAAAAAAAAAAAAAGATGCAGCAAACCGGCCATGCCTAATCTCTCCAATGTTTTGATCATGAAGTGATGCTGTATCTTGTCAAAGGCCTTTTCTGCATCTATCAAAATGATCATGTGGTTTTTATGTTTAAGCTTGTTTATGTGGTGTATTACATTGACAGATTTTCGTATGTTGAATCACCCTTGTGTTCCTGGGATAAGTCCCACTTGGTCAAGGTGGATAATGCTTTTGATGTGTTTTGGATTCAGTTTGTGAGTATTTTGTTCAGGATCTTTGCATCTATGTTCATTAGGGAAAAAGGACAGTAGCTTTCTTTTCTTCTGGCATCTCTGCCTGGTTTGGGTATTAGGGTGATACTAGCTTCATAGAAGGAGTTGGGTAGCTTTCCCTGTTCTCCAATTGTGTGGCACAGTTTTAGAAAGATTGGTTTGAGTTCTTCCATGAAGGTTTGATAAAATTTGGTTGGGAATCCATCTGGTCCTGGACTCTTCTTTTTTGGGAGGTTTTTTATTACTTTTTCAATCTCCATGTGTGTGATGGATTCATTGAGGTGATTAATCTGCTCTGACTTTAGCTTTTGTAGATGATATGTGTCCAGGAATTTATCCATCTCCTCCACGTTTTCCAATTTTGTGGAGTAGAGGTTTCTGAAATAAGTCCTGATGATTCTGCCAATTTCACTTATGTCTGTTGTGATCTCTCCTTTTTCATTTTGTTAATTTGGAGTCTCTCCTTTTTTTGCTTGATCAAATTGGCCAGAGGTTTGTCAATCTTGTTCATTTTGTTTTGTCAATTGCCTTAATTGTTTCCTTGGTTTCCAGTTCATTAATTTCTGCTCTGATTTTAATTATTTCTTTCCTTCTGGAGTTCTTTGGGTTGGATTTTTCTTGTTTTTCCAATGCCTTTAGGTGGATGGTTAGGCTATTGATTTGGGATCTGTCTTTTTTTATGAAGGCATTGAATGCTATGAATTTTCCCCTGAGGACTGCCTTCATTGTGTCCCATAAGTTTTGGTATGATGTGTTCTCATTTTCATTCAATTCCAGGAACTTTGCAATTTCATTTTTTATTTCATCCACTATCCATTTATTGTTTAAGAGTGTGCTATTCAGTTTCCAGTTGCCATTGGGGTTCTTGTTGGTTTTTTTTGTTGTTTATTTCTAGGAATATAGCATTATGATCTGATATCATGCAGGGCATTAGTCGATTTTCCTAAATATGTGGAGGCAGTCTTTGTGACCCAGTGTATGGTCTATTTTAGGGAATGGTCCATGGGCTGCTGAGAAGAATGTGTAGTCTGTGGATTTGGGATGGAAAGTTCTGTAGATGTCTGTTAGGTCTAAGTGCTCTATGGTTTTGTTGAGCTCTCTTACTTCCCTGTTGAGCTTCTGTTTGGATGATCTGTCTATTACTGATAATGGTGTGTTAAAGTTCCCAGCTATGATGGTATTGGTGGTTATTTCTGTTTTATTGTCAAGTAGGTTTTGTTTTATGAACTGTAGTGCCCCTGTGTTTGGTGCATACAGATTTATGATTGTAATATCCTCTTGATGGATTGTTCCCTTTATAAGTAAGAAGTAGCCTTCTTTGTCTTTTTTGATTGTTTTTGGTTTGAAGTCAATTTTATCTGATATTAATATGCTACACCTGCTTGTTTTTTATTCCCATTTTCTTGGAATATTGTTTTCCACCCTTACACCCTGAGGAGGTTTCTGTCTTTAGTGGTAAGGTGGGTTTCTTGAAGGCATCAGGTTGAAGGGTCTAATTTTTGGATCCACCCTGTTAGCTTGTGTCTCTTGATGGGTGAATTTAGGCCACTAATATTTACAGCAATGACTGTGAGATTTGATTTGATTCCTGGCATGTTGTGGTCGTAGAAGTGTGTTGGCATTTCCATGGAATTTTAAATTTTTTTCTGTTTACTCTGGGTTTGGTTGCTGTTATCTGCTTCTTGTAGGCATTTGTGTTTGGTTATTTGTTTCTTTTCTGTGGAGAATTTCCTGGAATACTTTCTGTAGGTTTGGTTTTGTGTTCATATAATTGTAAAGCTGAGTTTTGTCATGGAAAGTTTTCCTTTCACCATCTATTATAAGGGAGACTTTTGCTGGGTAGAGTAGTTTGGTTTGGAAGCCATAGTTTCTTAGAGTTTGGAGAGTTTCATTCCAGGCCCTTCTAGCTTTCAGGGTTTCCACTGAGAAGTCTGAAGTAATTCTGATGGGGTTTCCTTTGAAAGTGGTGTGCTGTTTTACCCTAGCTGCTTTTAGGATTTTCTCTTTGGTGTCAATGTTTAGAGTCTTAATGATAATATGTCTTGGGGAGTTTCTCCTTTGGTCCAGTCAGTTAGGAGTTCTGTTTGCTTGTTATATCTTGATGGGCCTTTCTTTTAAGAGATGGGGGAAGTTTTCTTCAATTATTGTGTTAAATAAGTTCTCCATGCCTTTGGTCTGAAAATTTTCTCCTTTTGGTATTCCATTGATTTTGATATTAGGACGTTTACGTGTATCCCACAATTCCCTCATGTTCTGTTCACAGGAACTTTTGAACTTACTGAAATTTTTGGACTCTCGAACTGTTTCTTCCATCCTATCTTCCAGATCAGAGTTTCTATCTTCCACTTTGCTGACTCTATTCTTGAGAGCCTCTGGCGAGTTTGGGGATTGTTCAATTAAGTTTGCATTTTCTACTACTTTCCTATGTATCACTTCCATCGCTCTGTCCAGCTCCCTTTGCACCTCATTTTCTGATTTTCTTGATGATTCTTGGAAATCATCCTTGCATTTCTTTATGTTTTCACTTAGTGTGGCCAGCTGATTTTTAAGGTCCTCTTTTTTTTCACTCTTCCTCAACTCTCTTAGCTCTGTTTGAATTCCTTCCAGTTTCTTATCATATTGCTCTAGCTTAGTGATGGTAGCATCCACATGATTATCTGTCCTTTGTAGCTCTCCTGCAAGTTCTATCAGTAGGTTGGTCAGGGTTGCATTGCTTATAGCTTCCATTTTATGTTCTGATCCTAAACACTCTTCTATGTTTTGGTTAGATGTAATCCTTGTTGGACTGGGTGATCTGTCTGGATTTTCTTGCATTTTATTTTTCATGTTATTTCTTTTGTGCTGTGGTCTACCCATGTCAGTGTATGGGCAGGTAGGTGGGTGGAGCCGCCTGGGATCTAGCTTAATGAGAATCCAAGGCAGCCTGGGGCAGTTGCAAGCAGCCTGTGTTTTTGCTCTCTCTTGCCAAAGCCACCTATCTATTGCCTGACGGGGGCCAATGTTGCCTGAATTCTCACCCAGTAATGCACCAAAGCTGCCTGCCTTTGAGTTTGGAAGGGGACTGAGGTAGCAAGCCCTGTAGCTGCCCAAACTCTGGGTGGGTACACTGGGACCTGCAAACAGTCTGTGCTCTCCCGCGTCAGGGGAGTGGGGGATGGGTGGCAACGGACAGGTAGGGGATGGCACCTGAGCTGGTGCTAGTGACTCATTGTGGACTTGTGTGGTCCTTTCTGTGGTTCTGGGCCCACTGCATGTGCAATTGTAGTGCAGAGGCAGCTGATGGGGGCATGGGATCCGGACACAGCAGAGGCTGGCCGGCGGGCAAGCGTTTGGTGCACAGCAGCATGGGGTCTGGCAGCTGCCTAATGACGTCAGAGGTGGCCCCTGTGGGCATGCGAACTGAGGTCATAGTGCCTGGCCAACGTGCATGATCAGAGCACAAAGGCGGAGGACCCCACTTCAGTGCAGCAGGCTGGCAGGCTTGTGATGTGCTGGTGGGTGCATGATCAGAGCACAGCTGTGCGGCACGGGGCGCGGGGTGCGGGGCGCAGCAGCTGTATGTGTGGGGTAGACTACCCACCCGAGGGGGGATGCGTGCTTCCCTGTTTTTCCCCACTCTGTTCCCTCCCACTGGCAAGAAGACCCTGATAACCCTTAATTTCTTGCCTTTCTTTCCCAAGTATCTGTAGCGCAGCCAGGCGGTCGCCATCTTGGCCAGAAGTCCTTCCGTTTTCATTTGATGTTTTAATGTTTGCTATCCTTACTGGGGTAAAGTGGAATCTCATGGTTCCTTTAATTTGCATTTCCCTGGTGATTAGAGATGATGAACATTTTCTTAAATGTGTGTTTGCCATTTGTTTTTCTTCCTCTGAGAACTTCCTGTCTAGTTCCTTGACCCATTTTGTGAGTAACTTTAGTTGTTTGACTTTTTATTGTTTAGGATTTTTAAGTTCTATGTAGATTCTAGAAATTAGGCCTCTGTCCATTGTATATCTAGCAAAAATTTTCTCCCATTATGTGGGTAATCTATTGGCTCTGATTATCACATGTTTGTCTATGAAGAAACTTTTAAACTTCATGAGATCCAAATGGTTGAGTGATTGTTTAAGTTCCTGAGCTACTGGGGTTTTGTTCAGGAAGTCTTTTTCTATTCCTATATCATGGAAAGTTCCTCCTATTTTTTCATCAGGTAGTAGCCAAGTTTCCTGTCTTTGATCCATTTGTACTTGATTTTTGTGCATGGCAAGATGTGTGGATTGAGTTTCATTTTCTTGCATATGGTTATCCAGTTTGTTCAGCACCATTTGTTGAAGATGCTGTCTTTTTTCCAGCCTACATTGTTAGAGCTTTTGTCAAATTATATCAAGTAGCTGGAGTTACTTCACCCAAAGTCCAGGTTCTTGATTTTATTCCATTTGTCTATAATCCTGTTTTATATGCCAGTACCATGTTGTTCTTTATTGCTATGGATTTGTAATATAGCTTTAGAATAGGTATGGTGATGCCTTCAAAGGTGCTTTTTTTTGCTGAAGATATTTTTGGATATCTGAGGTCTTCTGCCATTCTATATGAATTTTCAGATCATTTTTTATATCTCTGTGAAGAAAAATGTTGTGATTTTTATTGGTATTTCAATAAATCTGTATATTGGCTTTGGTTAGATTGCCATTTTCACAATGTTAATTCTGCCTATTTAAAAAATAACTCTTAATATCAACAGCCTCAGTGCCCCAACCAAAAGACATAGGTGTGTGGACTGGGTTAAAAAGGAAGATTCTTAAATTTGTTGCCTCCAAGAAACTTTCCTACAAAGGATGGACACTATCTTAGGGTGAAAAGTTGAAAAACTTTGTTTCAAAAAAATAAGCCTAAAAAACAAGCTGGAGTCACTATCCTAACATCTGACAGGGTAGACTTCAGACCATTAGTTAGGAAAGATAAACAAGGTCACTATATTGATTAAAGGAACGCCCCAAGGCTGGAGAGATGGTGTAGCAGTTAAACGCTTGCCCATGAAGCCTAAGGACCCCAGTTCGAGGCTCGATTCCCCAAGCCCCACGTTAGCCAGTTGCACAAGGGGGCACACACATCTGGAGTTCATTTACAGTGGCTGGAAGCCCTGGTGTGCCCATTCATTCCCTCTCTCTCTCTCTCTCTCTCTCTCTGCCTCTTTCTCTCTCTCTCTGTCTGTGTGTTGATTGCAAGCAAATAAATAAATAAAAAAAACAAAAAAAAATTTAAAACAAATAAAGGAAAGGAACATCCCAACAGAGGAAATCATAATCCTAATCAAATATGCACCTAACATATGGGTTCCCAAGTTCATCAAACAAATGTTATTAGAACTAAGGTCACAGATAATACCAAACACAGTTGTTATGAGTGACTTCAATGCCCCACTCTTATCAATGGACAGGTTATCTCAGCAAAAAATAATTTTGGATTAAATGAGGTCATAGAACCAATGGACCTAACAGATATATACAGGACATTTCATGCAAATGGTACAGAATATACCTTCTTTTCATAAGGACATGGAACATTCTCTAAAACAGACCATATGTTAGGATGTTGGCCTGGCATTAGGATACAAAGCAAATCTTAAAAATATAAGAAAATTAAAATAATTCCTTGCACTCTATCTGATCACAATGGGATCAAACTACAAATCAGTATCAAGAAAACCATAGGTCATACACAAAATCATGGAAACTAAACAATACACTGTTAAACGATGAATGGGTCAAAGAAGAAAGCAGGAAGGAGATAAAAAACTTCATCATATCAAATGATAATGAGAACACAATATACAAACATTTGGGACACAATGAAGGCAGTTCTAAGAGGGAAAATTACAGCTTTATGTGCCTGCATTAAGAAATTAGAAAGGTAACAAATAAACAACTTAATGCTTCACCTTAATGCCTTGGAAAAAGAGGAACAAGACAAACTGAAAATCAGTAGACTGGAAGAAATAAATGAAGATTAGGCCAGAAATTAATGAAATAGAAACCAAAGGAACAATCCTAATAATCAATAAAACAAAAAAATTGGTTCTTTGAAAGCATAAACAAGATGGATAAACCCTTAGCAAATCTGACTAAAAGAAATAGAGAAGACACGCAAATTAGCAAAATTAGTCCTCATAAAGGCACCATCACAACAGATACCAGAGAAACTAAAAAAAATCATAGAGACATACTATAAGAGTGTATACTCCACTAAGTTTGAAAATCTGAAAGAAATGAATAATTTTCTTGATTTAAGTGACCTACCAAAATTAAATCAAGATGAGATTAACCATGTTCAGACCTATAACAAGTGTGGAGATCCAAGCAGTTAAAAAAAAAAAATCTCCTAACTAAAAAAGGTCCAGGCCTAGATGAGTTCACTGATGAATCTTATTAGACTTTCATGGAATAACTGATACCAATGCTTTTCCATAAACTAAAACATCTCAGTACCATAGTGCCTCCTGAGTTATCTGAAGATCAGGGCCATGAGAAAAGAGAAGCTTCTGTAATCAAAAGTGAGAGTAAAATTAATATATGGGTATGAAAAATAAGAGAAGTGCATACCAGGCAGTTTGGTGAGCATACATTTAGCCAAACTTTTCCATAAAATAAAAAAGAAGCAATCCTACCAAACTCCTATGAAGCCAGCATCACCCTAATACCAAAACCAGATAAAGATAGAACAGAAAAAGAAAATGACAGACTAATCTCCCTCATGAACATAGATGCAAAAGTTCTCAACAAAATATAGCCAAACAGAAGACAAGAGTATATCAGAAAGATCATTCACCCTGACCAAGTAGGCTTTATCCCAGGGATACAGGGAATTTGCAACATGCCAATTGATAAATGTAATACATTATATAAATGGATTTAAGGACAAAAATTACATGATCATCTCATTAGATGCAAAAAAGCATTTGACAAAATCCAACATTCCTGCATGATAAAAGTCCTCAGAGGGTGGGAATAGAATGAACATATCTCAACATAATAAAGGCTATTTATGTCAAACCTATAGCAAACATAATAAATGGAGAAAATCTTGAAGCTTTTCTACTAAAATCAGTAACAAGAACAGGTGTCTACTGTCCCCACTTTTAGCACTTTTAATAGTGCTGGAAGTCTTAGTCATAGAAAATGCTATGTTACATGCATTTCAATGGTAGAGAGAAATCACCAGTGAAAATACTCAACAATGGACACTGAAAACTTAAATTTGGCCAGCCAGGCCAAATAAGTCAAAGTGTGCAGTAGTGGCATGTCTGTTATGGGGTAAACCAGCTGCTCTCTAATTGGACTGGAGGCCTGCTCCATGGTAGGGAATACATCACTGATACTGAAAACCTACAACTGGGGTAGTCATGAGCCCTAGGGTTGTAATGTCTGCTGGTGTCTGGCTAAATGTATGCTCACCAAACTGCCTGGTATGCACTTCTCTTATTTTTCATACCCATATATTAATTTTACTCTCACTTTTGATTACAGAAACTTCTCTTTTCTCATGGCCCTGATCTTCAGATAACTCAGGAGGCACTATGGTACTGAGATGTGACAGATGAGTGCTCAGCTTTTAAATATCTCCATCACCTCTTCCAAGGTTCAGGGTCCATTTCAGAAGAGGTGACAGAAAGAATGTAAGAGCCAAAGGAAGGGTAGGACTCCTTACAATGTTCTCCTCCAGGCACAAAATGGCCTGGATATCTATGACTTCCCAGTGCCTGACACTACTTACACAAGCCCATTATAATAGGAGGGAAAGATTTTGACATCAAAATGAAAGAAAGACTGATTAAGAGGTGGGGACATGATGGAAAATGAAGTTTCAAAGGGAAAAGTGGGGAGGGGAGAGGGAATTACCACGGGATATTGTTTGTAATTATGACGTTCTCAAAAAAAGAATAAATTAAATAAAAAAGAACATACTTTGTATGCATAAAAAATGGAATTAACAGTTTTTTACTTAGAAACAGAAGATGCATAGCCTTCTCTGATGCGTTAGTTGGCCATCTGTAATCCAGGAGGAGTGCACTCATCCAGTTGTCTGGCACTTTAATGTTTGGCTTTCCATCCTCTGGAATTGTATGGAAAAATGTCTATTACTCAATCCATCTAATCTTTTTCATTTTTCATACTACCATGAACAAATTAAGATGTTGTTTTATAAAGGTTGAAGAAGTATACATCATGAAATGAACTGAGACTTGAGATAATTACAGTTTAATTTCTCTTATTTATTGACTTATATTAAAAACACAGTGGGCTGGAGAGATGGGTTAGCAGTTAAGTGCTTGCCTGTGAAGCCTAAGGACCCCAGTTCGAGGCTCGGTTCCCCAGGTCCCACGTTAGCCAGATGCACAAGGGGACACATGTGTCTGGAGTTCGTTTGCAGAGGCTGGAAGCCCTGGCACACCCATTCTCTCTCTCTCCCTCTATCTGTCTTTCTCTCTGTGTCTGTCACTCTCAAATAAATTTAAAAAAAAACATTAAAAAAACACAGTTAAACAAGTTACTAAGAAAAATTTCATATTTATATAATGTTTTTCTTTTTAAGTGAGAAAACCATAAAATAATTAGTCCCTTATTCTGAACCTTGGTGTTCTTCTGTGATTAGCAGGTGACATTTTCACATTAAAGGAAAGGTAACCCTCTAGGTCCTGGTCAATTTTCTTTGCTGAAATCTGTTATTTGTCTTAAGTAACCAAGGAAGAACATGTGCCAACTTAGCTTGAAGAGTATAGACTAAGGAGAAAGGTGTAAAAGGAAGTAAGATCAAGAGTTGTTATCCTTTTATAGTGATTTGAAAGTCAAATTTAAATTCAGTAAAGGAGAAGTGTGGTTACACACACATTTAATCCTAGCACTTGAGAGACAAAGGTAGAATTGCCATGAGCTTGAGGCCACTCTGAGACTACATAGTGAATTCCAACGTAGCCTGGGCTACAGCAAGTCCTTACCTCAAAAAAATATGGTAAAGAGCCAATTCATTTATACAATTGTTTAAAATTGATTAGCTTTACAGTGGCTCTCTATATATTTCTCTCAGGGGAGGAGTTTATTCACTCCATAAATGACTATTAGATACAATCAAAAGCATGGCTTTGGCAAGCTGTTAGGATAAAATGTGTAGAACTGCCATCTTTCCTACTGAGCACTGCAGATTTATTTTGATGCTTTCCTAAGAAGCCAAGGCATCTAGAATTCTCTGGGAAACAAGGAGGCAGTGATGGTCTGCATAAGTTGCCCTGGCAGAACTGATCAGCTCTTGTCATAGCTTCGAGGAAAGAATGTGCAATCACTTTGAGTGCTGCTCCCTGACTTGACTGCCTCCTGGCAAGAGAGTACAAGGCTCTTGTCAGCAACAGTGATAGCTCCAATAGCAGAAGCTGAGAAAAGTAGGGCAGAATACCTCAACAGCTGCTAACTAGCTGCTCCATACCACATTTAATAATGGCCATGAGTCTTGTCTGATTTGATATGGAAAAAAAAAAAAAAGGCTGAGAATAGCATGATTTTAGATCTTGTCCAGCCTTTGTCTTTGGATTGAGTGCTGCCTGCTGTTTAAGGCACTGGGAGTCTGTAAAGGAAAGAAAAGGACATGTCTATCCATTTGTCTCTCCACTAGTTTCTTCTACTGGTCTCAGCATGTGACTGCCTCATTTACCTAGGAAGCAATCATAAAAGGCACACTGATGTTTATTAGACAACTTTCCAGAAACCTGCGACATTTACATACAGGAAATGAGGGGTGTCACTAAGCAGTGATCACTTATATGGTGTGTAGGCAGCAATTAACATTGAAAGTGTCTAATCTGCTTAAATTTGGTCACTGGGAGCCATACAAATCTCATTCTTGTTCATTAAATTTCTTTATTGATGGTGAGTTAAAAACAGATTTTAGAGAATATGTGAAAAGTCGAAAAGATTGTAAACATTTTTAAATGTGTTTCTCTGTGAAGTGAGTCCCTTTCATCATCTCAATAGTGAACAATCTTTGGAGATAAAACACAAGCCCAGTCTTCACAATTATCTAAAGTCTGAGCTTGCTAGATGTTCCTTCTTAAATGAGCTCTGACTTACAAAGATCTGTAAACAAAACAAATAATGGTATGTGTGTGTTGATTGCCAAGCAAGTAGAATTGCTAGTGGCTTGTTTCCAAAACAGCTAGAAGGACACGTAGCTGTCTGTTTTTGAAGATGATCAGGTGCATGGTGAGTCCTCACTTTGAGCAGATGAATGTAAAACAGTACTGGCTCTTCAAGGGAACTCCGGTTCTTGGGCAAGACCCTCTTAACCTATAATGTCTGATGCCTGGAACTGGCATTCCCAAATGGATATATTTCCTTATTTTTTCCCAATAAGGATTATTGTGTGGAGCCTGAAGATTATGTAATTTGGGGGGGGGTGTTCTATGAAAATAGCATGTAATATTGTCAATAGAAAGATACCTAACTGGATAGAGCAATTTTAAAAGAGCACTACAAATATCACCAATATTTTAAATTTAAAAAGTACATCTTTATCACATCTCTTTGCACACATGACTCAATGATCTTCTGTCATCTCTAAAAGTCACAGTGACTCCATAGTGTTTTTTTGAAGGTGCATTGATTTATGTCCATCTTTCCTGTAACATGGTGGATTTTCATGTTGTTTAAAATATCAGTAATATTTAATTTTAACACAATTTTTTGATGATTATGATCCCTTTGAGATTCTTAGGATTTTTATCAAAATTTGGAGCAATATCTATCAAGGGGCTGGAGAGATAGATAGCTTAAAGGTTAAGGCATTTTCCTGCAAAGCCAAGGGACCCCAGTTTGATTCCCCAGGACCCATGTAATCCAGATGCACAAGGTAGCACATGCATCTGGGATTCGTTTGCAGTGACTGGAGGCCCTGGCATACCCGTTCTCTCTGTCTCTCTCACTATGTCTCTCTCTCTCTGTGTCAAATAAATAAATAAAATATTTTTAAAAAATATATCAAGATTATTTCGCATACATATGGTAAGATATAGAAAAGATTCCTGCACACTGCAAGATGTAATATTTGAATGTTGTTTCTTGTTGACTATTATCTGTTTCTTTATTCCTCAAACCTTATTTCTTCCTCAATTCCAATATAGATTTTAGCTCCAGATACCAAACCATCACTTCATGATGTGATTCCTGCTCTATATTTTTTATCACCCCAAGAGTGCATTTATATATAAATCAAATAGAGAACTCCTGAAAACTCTTTTAGCAGAAGTGCTGTCTCCAACTATAGGTGGAAATAACTGCAGATCACTCCATTACATTTCCCTCTATTAACAGAACAATTCTGGACTGGGGAGATAATTTAGTAGGTAAATTTTTTGCCTTGCAAGCATGACACCCTGATACCCACAAGCTACATTTATAAAGAAGCTGAGATGTCATAGTGGCTACTTGTCATCCCAGTGATGGACAGATAGAGACATGTATATCTCTGGGGTTTGCTGGCCAGACAGGCTAGCCTACGTGTTATGTTCTAGCCCAGTAAAAAGCTCTGTTTCTAAAAAGTTGATGGTATCTGAGTAAAGGTACCTGAGGTTATGCTCTGGCTTTGACATAAGTGAACAACGCAAATGTGTACACATGAACACTCATACATACACCCCCCACACGCATCATGTCCAAATCAACTCTTAGATTCTTATGCCTCCTACCACATTGTATTATATAAGAGAGCTCTGTTAGAGAAGTAGTTGGAATTAGTGTCACTCAGTCACCTAAGAAACTGAGGCCACTATTCTGAGCCTTATGCTTAGGAGGCTCTCTTTTTTTTATCCTTTCCCATAAATGCCCTTCTTGGCAGGTGAGTTTAGGTATCAGTGGGATTTAAACACTTAGAACTTATGCCTAAATCTCCTCTTATCTCTTATATGCCCTAAAATCATGTTTAGATTCCTAGGACAATAGGATGTTCCTCTCCATATGCCCTCAAAACTGCTTCAGTGTATGACTAGGAATCTCTCCCACATGCACATTTGACTCTACACTATCACTGTATACGTCCATAGTGTCCAGAAAGGGGTCATTTGAGGAAACAAGCTGGGGAGAACAGAATCTGGAGATGTGGTTCATTGTGTAGGGCAGAGCAGGGAATACTTAGGGACTTCATGTAGGAGGATGGATCCTGAAGTATGGAGGTGACTTGATTTGAAACTGAAATGGCCCTAGTAGACTCTTGAATGGAACATTTGGTTCCTATCTGACAGTACTCTTTTGGGAGTTTTATGATGTTTAGGAGATGGAAGTTGATTAGCACAAATCTTTGAAGATTATACCCAAGCCCTCATTATTGTCTCATTCTCTGCTTCCTGTTCTGCATGATGTGAATAACAACCACTACATAATCTGTTGCCATGCATTCAGTTGCTCTGTTACAACTTTGCTTCCTTCATGATCTAAAGCCCTTGGAAGCCATGAGCTGAAATAGATTCTTTTATCATATAACTTGTGTCACAATGCCACAAAAGCAACAGAAAGGTAGGTGGTGTGGGGTAGGCAGAGCTTTGGCCAGTATTCCAGCAGCACACCGTTATTGAAGATCTTCTGGCACACTAGTTCCCAGCTGCATTATTTCACACTTTATTTCCTCTCCTATAGTTCCTCTTCCTTAATTTCTTGTAACTCATTTCTCCCCCAATTCCTACATACTCTGCCTGCAGAAATCAGAGCACCATTTCATGTGGTTCAATTTGTATTGAAAAGAACTATCAAGGATCTGAACCATTTGTAGCAAAAATGTCTCATTTCTTCATTTTATAGAAACATATGACCATTTGTATATGTTGCCTATACTCCCCAAGGTCTCAAAGGGACCCAAGCAGATGTGAGGTCCCAAAGAGTGACCTTTATTAGTTCTGTTGTATTTTTATTTGGTTATAATAAAACTATTTATCAGTTTATGTGTGCATTTTTGCATTTTTCCATAAATCATGTCATCTTCCTGTGGCAAAAGCACTCAAGTATCTTAAGTTTAATCTTGAAAAATCATTAATACTAATTATTATCACACTTGACTTGTTCTAAATTCTCTTGTGTGGTAAAATTAATAACCTTTAAATGATATCAAGATATTCTGCAACACACATGTGAACCCTGAGAACATTATACTAAGTAAAATTAGACAATCACAGAAAATACTATGTGACTCCACTGATATGAGGTACCCAAAATACATGCATACTATATTAGAGTAGATCAGTGATCTCCAGAGGCTAGAAATAGGGAAATGATAAATTACTGATACAAGAACATAAAGCTTCAGTCAGTGGGTTGGGAGAGATGGCCCAGTGCTTAAAAGTGCATGCTGACTTGAGGATGCAAGTTTCATTCCCCAGTACTCTCACAAAGCCAGATGCAGAAAGTGGCACATGCATCTGGAGTTTGTTTGCAGTGGCCAAAGGCCCTTGTGTGACCAGTCTCTCTTTCTTTTTATCTCCTTTCAAATAAATAAAAATATTAAAAGTAACTCCATTTGAACAGATGAGTACACCTATTAAAGACCTCCTATATACATCATCATACCTAGGATCAACAATCATATACTGCACATATAAATTGATTGAGTTAGATAAAATGATAAAGGTTCTTTCCACAGCAGATGTTTTAAGAAACTAAAGATAAAATTATAAAGACCATCTGTCATAGACCCAGTCCAATAAGGCTTATTGGATTTGGCCACATGAAATTTACTGTTGACTTTGATAGGAACAGAATCAGTGGAATAAAAGCCCGAGCATGGCAAACTTACAAGAAGAACTTCAAAGAAAACAAAGGCATTGTCTCTGTGCAGAATGTCCCAACTTGTGGGTCTAACAATCTTTCTGCCCCTTCTTCCACACAATTCCCTGAGCCATACTGGGAATATTTAAAGTCAGGAGCATCTATATGTCTGGTTTGGTAGGTGTTCAGTGTCCTCAGTATCTTTCTCCATCACCCTTGTGCTGATATCAGCATAACTAAGAGAGCAGCGTTCTTTGTCATTTCCCCAGTTCCTCTGCGGTTTTAGTTGGGGCCAGGGTGGAGTGGCTGGGTCCTTTATCTCCTCAAGTCCAGTTCCCATCTGAAAGAGAAGCAGATTCTCCAACAGAGAGTGCAGTCAGTGCCATTTAAATGGGATGACTATTATTAATTCAGAGAAAATTAAAAGGGTTTAGACACTTTTATAGTCTAAGGTTAGTGGGAGCTTGACCATGGAAAGCAAAATCATTATGATATCTGGAACTGGGAAACAAGTCAGAATCATACTCAGACAATGATTCTGCTTTCCATTGTAGAGCTCTTTAAAAAATTTTTATTTTATTTAACTAATTTGAGGAAGGGAATAGAGAGAGACTACATAAACTAGGGCATCCAGCCACTGCAAACAAGCTCTATACACTTGTACCCTGTTGTGCATCTGGTTTACTTGGGTACTGGGGAACTGAACCTACGTCTGTAGGCTTCACAGGCAAGCACCTTAACTGCTGAGCCATCTCTCCAACCCTATAATGATGTTTCTGATTGGAAAGTGGAAATATCTCTTGGCTAAAGTAGAAGCTTTGTCGTTAGGATAAGGAAGGCAGGAAAACCAACTCACAAACAATTAATATAAAAATGGAAATATCTGAAGCTTCATTTTTTTCCAGAAAAATAAATATAAATACAAGAATGGCTAAGAAGATATTAACTGTTGTGAAAAAGATGAAATATTCTTCAAGGTGAAGTATGAATCTACAAAGGAAATTTAGTAGGCTTATGGGCTATGTGCTATCAAAATTAGGATTAATAATTGTGATTTAGTATAAGACCAGCCAAGAGATGAGCAAGAATGTTTGTATTTATGTATATATGTGTGTTCAGTTTTGAAAAATTGACCATCTAGAGACAAATATGAGGTGGGTAAAGTGCTGGATTTCTTAGGGTTGAAGCAACAAGGGGGAAGCAAAAGAAACAAAAAGATCATGATAATTGAGGGTATGATCATATGAGAAAGACTTCAAGGAGGACCTGAGGCTGAGAGGAACAGCTGAAGGACTGTGAGGGCACCAGAGACAGTTTCATGGGAAAGAGCGCTTGCTGTATGACTATGAGGACCTCAGATCAAACCTCCACACCACTGTAAAAAGCTAGGCATGGTCATACATGCTGAGAACCCTATGCTGAAGTAGTGTTGTTGTTACTTTCATACTGCTTGTACAAAACACCTGCCCAGAAGGCCCTGCTGGAAGGAAAGATTTTATTTTGGCTTACAGTCTAGTGGGGAAGCTCACCATGGCATGAGAAGGATGGCAGAGCAGAGGCTGGACACCACAACCTTTCCATGAAATGAGAATCAAACCTGAGGAAAGAGTGAGAAAGACAAATTTTACGTAATGTTGCTCTTTATCAAAGATTATTAAATGTTTCTGGTTGTGATTAATTACAAATCACTGTCATAAATTTTAGTTTATTTTAAAGAACAAATGTAGGAATATTTTTAAGTTGTACTCAATAGTTGTATACTTATTTATCTTATTATTTGATGATGAAAATAATATAGTTGTGATCTTACATGTAATCATTCTGAAGATTTAAAATATCATTAGTTTATGTTTACCTTTAAAATGATTTTGGGCTGGAGAGATGGCTTAGCGGTTAAGCGCTCGCCTATGAAGCCTATGGACCCCGGTTCGAGGCTCGGTTCCCCAGGTCCCACGTTAGCCAGATGCACAAGGGGGCACACGCATCTGGAGTTCGTTTGCAGTGGCTGGAAGCCCTGGCGCGCCCATTCTCTCCCTCTCCCTCTATCTGTCTTTCTCTCTGTGTCTGTTGCTCTCAAATAAATAAATAAATAATGAACAACAAAAAAAATTAAAATGATTTTATGGTAGGAAAAAATCGATGGTCAGTCAGTAAAGAAATATTTCCTAAAATTTAGTACTTCCTTATAACACTTTTATCAAAATAAATCCAGAAGAAATTATTTAACTTTATCAAAGATATCTTCTAAAATCGTCATGAAAATAATTTCTTCAAACTACAGAATCAATTTTACATGTTGATGTTGATGAATTTATTCAATATTATATTGAAAGTTCTAACAAGCACAATAAAGAAAACATAGAAGAATTGGGGGAAAAAAGCCCCTTTTCTTATCTAATGATGCTGTAGTCATCTACTTTGGAAGTTCAAGAAAAAAATATATAAAATTCCTAGAGCTAGTAAAAGAAAACAATAGTATTTTTAAAATAAATATCAAATATGATTTGCATTTTATAAAACAGCTTAAATAATGAAGATGACTTCAAGATGGGAAGCATTGCTTGAGCCACTAAGCTATGTCAGGAGGCACCTAAGCAACATTAACAACAAAAGTACTTCTAAATTGCAGACATCAAAATAAAAAATAAGGGCTGGAGGGATGGCTTAGCAGTTAAGTGCTTGCCTGTGAAGCCTAAGGACCCCAGTTTGAGGCTCGATTCCCCAGGACCCACCTTAGCCAGCTACACAAGGGGGCACAATCATCTGGAGTTCATTTGCAGTGGCTGGAAGCCCTGGCATGTCCATTCTCTCTCTCTCTCTCTCTCTCTCCCTCTTTTTCTGTCCCTCTCAAATAAACAAGAATAAACAAAAAAATAAATAAATAAAAGAAAGCACTTAGCTTGGGGCTGAATTAGTTAATTTTCTCATTGCTGTGACAAAAGCAACTTAAAGAAGGAAGTGTTTCTTTTGGCTTACAGTTTGAGGTTATAGCCCACATAGGCATAGTGGGAGGAGCAAGAGGTGGCTGGTCACATGGAGTACACAGTCAGAAAGCAGAGAGGAATGCATGCTTAGCTAGCTTTCCCCTTTTTATTCAGTCTAGGACCTCAGCCTATGTGATAGCATGGCCCACAGTTAGGTCATGTCTTCCTATATCAATTAACCTAATCTAGAGAGTCCTTCACAGACCCACCCAGAGATTTGCATTCTAGGTGAATGCAAGAATTGACAATTGAGATTGGTCATGACAAGGGTGTTATTTGACATGCATATAATTCACAACAGGTTAGAAACCATAAAATCAAGAGAAAAATGGCAAATTGTATATACTCAAAGGACAACTCAATGTCAAATAAACTGAAAATTCACATACACAAAATCAAATGGTTTAAAAATGACAAGAAGGACAATACAAAAATTCAACCCAATAGTTAATAAACTAATCACCCTAAAGATGTCCCCAGGAAGTGTGTTAAGTTACAAGAAGAGAGGTATTAAGGCTGCAAGAGAAGTTAGGTTCTTATGCAGCTATGCTTTAGAAAAGGGGACCATCCCAATTACTTGGATACGCTACCTGTATTCACAGTGGTCAGATGAAGAGGTGATGTAGACAGAAGTGTCAGAGTCAGAAAGACATTGGGAGACATGATAGTGCTGGCTTTGAAGATGAAAGAAAGAACATGAGCTGAAGAATAAGTCATTCTGTGGAAGAGGAAGAAAGAGCTTTCTGACCCATTTTGAATTGAGGCCTTCAGAACTGGGACTGTTAGCTTCTGTTGTATCTGTGACTATATTAGATCCAGTAAAGCATTAAGACAAATGTTTGAAGGTCTCCATATTTGTAAACTTTTAAGACTGACAATACCATATGTTACGAATATGTAAAGTGGGAAGTCATAAGAAACTTGTAGGTAATGAGAGAGCAAACCTCTTTGGAGAGCAGTATTACAATGCCTTCTCTGGTCCCCTGGAAACTCTGGTTGCCTGAATCTTTGTGATTGGAGTGATGTTGGCCAATGTGCCTGCCTAAAAGCACATCTTTGCAGTGTCTGCTGGGCTCTCAGGTTGTGTTCACAGGTTTTCTCTTTAATTGCTAGAACAATTAAAGAACATTCATTTCCTTAGCTGGTTGTATGTTTGGTAGATTCGAGTCCTAATGATTCTATCTTTCTATTCTACAAAACATACAAGGATACTAATAGCTGATTAATAAGTGCCTTAAAATCAGACATGTGGCCATTTCACAAAATAGTGATTTTCATGTATTTGAGGAAATCTCTCTCTCACACACAGAATAGCGGCAGATGTTTTTCATTCCCACTATTGACAGATCAGCATACAGAAGCCTCAAATGGCACTTGGAGAAATTTAGGTCAGCGTGAGGAAATCAGTGTGCATTTAAAGACTCTTTGTGCGTAGTTAAAATCTGATACAGTGTTTTAAGAAACAGCCTTTCCTTTAGAAATGTTGGAAAAGCTTCTGTTGAGAGCCGCAGCTGTTTGGATCCTTTCAATAGAGATGATTCAGCTGGAATGGTGTCATTCACAGGGAGGAAGAGCTCAGAGGAGTACGCCATGTGTGAAGGAATTTTTAGAACCAAGATTCAGATTCTAGAACAATTTTGGACCAAGTGGAGGGCCATTGTCAGGTATCAAACAATGGGAGAAGAGGCTGTCACTCTGCCCACATTCAATATTTATTTTTTATATTATACATCACACCTGCATGTTTTTCAATTTAAATAATAGATTTCTTTGTTAGAACATGAATATAACTAGTGAACTTAACATAGATCTAGGGTGCTGACAAATTATTATTTATGATTTTCTTGAGGAAGATGCAAACTTGAAGTAATTTATAGACTCATAAGTTTGTTATAGAAGATCTGGCATGATAGCAGAGAGGCCAGCACCACCTCAATGATGTGACAAGGTGATAAATAGCCTCTCAGGCCACGGATTTGACAGGCCCACAGAGGATCTCCAACAGTGTTTGATAAGAGGCAGCCCTTAGGTGAAGTTATCTCTGGGTGGCCCAGAATATGGGTTGGGTGTCCAAGAATTCTCTCTGCTTCTCAGTGTTCTTCCATACAGCTCACACATGCTCATGTGGTAGCCTGAGGCTAACCAAGGACATCAGAGAGGAACAGGGAATAGACCATTGCTTTCCTTCCTTTTCTTGTCTCTAGATGAATCACAGAGCTGAAAAAAAATTAAGATTTGATGAAGTGGCTAGATTTGATACAAATTTGGGCACCAGAAGGAGAAAGCAATGAGAGTATTTTAAAGGTATAATACACAATGGCTTGTTCAGGGGTAATTGTTATGGGATTTCTAATAAAATGATAAAGAGAATTGAGTTTAGGAAAAATACATTACCAAAACCAGACAAACGTAAATTTAATCAAAAACCTCATGAGTCCATATTTTCTCTTATAATCATACTTTTAATAGTATCTGTCTATGTAAAATAAGGTATAATTACCAAAGCTAATATTTTAGTAATATGGCAAAAGAGAAACATGTTAAATGTCAGTAGGCCTAAGGTTATAATTTCTGTACAATCTCTGTGTTAGTCTTAATTTTTAAAGGAAGCAATAGGACTATTTAAATTATACGATTTTTTAAAAAGATAATACTAGATTATGTAAATAGTAGGTTTTCAGAATTTCAGTCCCTGATAAAATGAAATAATTAAAGCTGGTGACATTATGGTTTTATTCTGGCTTAACTGAGTATGTTCATGTTCCAAGGAAACGTTAGACCCTCATCTAGGCTCTGAGCCCTTAGAACATTCTACCTGATATTCTGTCCATGCCAAACTGTCTTTCCTGGCTGGGGGATGGTAGGGATTGGTTTATGGTGGAATCTTGAGCTACGCAGGTCAGGTTGAATTCTTGAATTCTGGCTACTGTGGCAGGTGTGAAGATGAGTCGGCTGTTTGGAAAATCATATACACATATATAACCCACTCACATAAGACCCCTTGTAAGAGGACTGGGGATTGGGTGGGCTTCCCTGGTTAGCAGGACTTCATATGTCTTACCATACATTGCAGATATAACAACAAAGTGATATAGCCATGACTCCCCTGTAGTTATTGTCTCCTAGACTTTAGCCAATATGCTTATTGTGCTTGAGATTTTATACTGTTTTTGGTGTAGTAAACCATACTTGTGGTTATAGCAGCTTTTAAAGAAATATTTATTTGTAAGAAAAGCAAGTGAACAAAGAAAGAAGAATGAAAGAATGAAAGAACAAAAGAAAGAACGAACGAACAAATGAACAAATGAATGAACGAAAGAAAGAAAGAAAGAAAGAAAGAAAGAAAGAAAGAAAGAAAGAAAGAAGGAAAGAAAGAAAGAAAGAAAGAAAGGAGAGAGAGTGCCAGGGCCTCCAGCCACTGCAAATGAACTCCAGATGTGTGTGCCACTCTGTGCATATGGCTTTACATGGTACTGGGAAATGCAACCCAGGTCATTAGGCATTGCTGAGCCATATCTTCAACCCTATACCAGGATTTTTAAGGCATACATGTAACTAATCATTGAACTCCAGAGTGTTTTTAGAAGCCTTGAACAATACTATTTTGGGCTTTAAGTGGAATATTAGATAGCATCTGATGCTTTGCTTTTTAACTCCATTTTACCCCATATGATTCTTAGATTCTTGGTCCTAAGAAGAGATTTTTTGCATAAAGGTTCCTGGTGCTTGCTTTCCCTGCTATCAAACTCAATGGAAAATCCACCTGGACAATCTTTTTTACAATTAGAACCTAAGATTTACTTAAGCAACACTAAATCAATAAGAAAAGAGGGCTGGAGGGATTGCTTAGTGGTTAAGGCATTTGTCTGAAAAGCCAAGGGACCCAGGTTGAATTCCCCAGGACCCACGTTAACCAGATGCACAAGGGGGTGCACATGTCTGGAGTTTGTCTGCAGTGGCTGGAGGCCCTGGCACTCCCATTCTCTCTCTCTCTCTCAAATAATAAAAATAAGAAAAGAAATAGATCTCCTGATTATAGTAACCAGTTTTTGCAGAGTGTGAGATGGAATCTGTTGGTGTCCACTGGCATTCAGACAGCTCAATGCATGTACTCGGGGATGGCCAGTGGTGTTAGGAACTGGCTCAGTTTATTTCCTTCAATTCTAGTTCATTGACTCCCAACAAAGAAGCCAGTCCTTCTTAGCATGTGAAGAGGCTGAGGACTCTTCAGGTCTCAGGTCTCTAGAAAGTGCTTCCTATTCACTTATGTTTCATCACATTCCCCTAGGTGTTAGACTACTGGCAAAACTTTCATTTTATGTCCTCTTCTCAGGATTATGGTAAATTTTTCATGAAATGGCAAGGCTGTAATGGGCCAGGTAGCTACTTTCAGATTTGTTTATTCATGTTATATCAGGTATTCTCTCCCATATGGGAAAACTTCCTCAGTGTACAAACTGGGAATAATGAAGGGGACAGAAGAGACGCTTTTGTTTTATACTCCATATGGAGAACTGGGGGTGACCTACTAAGTGGCATGAGGTTTTATTTATTCCTAGAAACCACTTAAATACTGTATGGAACCAATAATAGAGTTTTTTTTTTTTTTCCAATTGGCTCTGATAGATTGATTTAGCCCATCCAATTTATACACTGAAATATCACTGACATTTTTATTTATTTTTAAACATATCTTTTATTTATTTATTTGCAATGAGAAAGAGAGAGGGAGAGAAGGAAAGAAGGAGAGAGAGAGAGAGAAAGAGAGAGAGAGAGATTTGGCATTCCAGGTCCTCTAGCCACTGCAAATCAACTCCACACGCATGTACCAGTTTGTGCATCTGGCTATATGTGGGTACAGGGGAATTGAACCCAAGTCATTAGGTTTTTCAGGCTAATACCTTAACTACTGAGCCATATCTCAAGCCTAACACTTTCATTTTTCATTTAAAAAATAAACCGCTGACATTCAGTTCAATAGTCTTAGAGAACATCTTAGACCACAAATTAAAGCATGCAGAGCTTCTCCATGGTATGTCCTAGGATGGCCACACTTTACAGCTGTCATCTGTTATGAATGATAAGTAAGGGCTTCTGGCTTGTTTTGTTTGGTATATGTCACACTTCCTTATAATATGTAGACTATCAAGCCTTGGGTAGAATGAATATTAACAATAAATGCTAGTTTTGTGCAGCTTAATGGAAAAGGGAGGATTTTCTTGTGTCTATGAAAAAGCAAATACATGGACTTTGTTTCTTTCCAGCTCAGGTGGACAGATCAGTTTGTTTCTCCATTGTATTGTACTGTGTGTACTCCTAATATTCTTCCATCTTTTCTTCATGTATAACTAGGCAAACAGTGCTATGATCAAAGAATGTTTACGACCACTTTTGTTGTAGTGCATTTTAGGCTTAAGCTTTGATTTTGGCAAATTACCTATGCATACTTTTATGAGTAAATTCAGGAAGAGATAAAAAGGAATGTGGGACCCTTCATCACCTCTCTTTGCTTTCATTCTCCTGCCTAGCATACAGATGTGATAGCTTGAGCAATGTTGATAGTGACAGAGAATCCCAAGACTGTATTTAGGAATGACAAATTCATTAATGGAAGGGGCCAATGCCTCTGAAAATTCATGCATAACCCCCATGCCAATGTTAGAGTATCTTCTTTCATACATATTTTACTTGAAAAAGAAATGTTTCAACTTTGTTTAAGTCATGATTATTTTAAGATTTTCTCTTAATTTCAGTTGAACTTAATTTTATTTGAATAATAAGATTCCTTCCTAGCTCCATGATTCTAAGTATACTTGACTATATTAATTTTTGTGAATCAAATTATGATGGTGCAAACAACCAAGGGGACATGATCATTTCCAGCCCTGTAATCATTCTGAAAACCATTTAGAATGATTATATAATAAGTAGAGAATCAAAAATCATCTTTGCCACCTAGTAGACATACAGACACATGTGAATGAGAAATCTCTTTGACATACACTTACTTTTCTATCCTATAAAACCAGCACATGTGGTTGGTATGCTGATCAGATAGCATGATGTATTTAATATATCTGTGTAAATGACTATAAGCATTAGTACTTTTGAAATTGTAAATGTGTTTGTATTACTATTGCTGCTTGAAACAGTGCTTTTCATGGAGTGGACACTAATACATTTTTCTTTAACAAATACAGTATGTATAATGTGTAAAAGTTTTATAACTGCTTAATACCTAGGATTCAGAGATAAAATACATGTGATATTGGGTGGATAGTTTTCTTGCTGGCATATTTAATTTGGAGGCAACATAAAAATTATTTGTTTATATTATTTGAAATTATGAATCTCCAACACGTTTCAATGAACATATGTTAGCAAATTTGATCGTCTTATTTTCCCCAAGTACATATCATTGTGTATTGGGGCTTTTGTCTCTCTCAGAAAGCGAATCAGGAACTGTGAAGAATTCACAGAGATGTGGATACCTTGCCCCCTGTGTTGCACTAGGAGTACACCAAACAACCCGAAGGCATTCATAAAATAGAATGTTCCTGTTTAAGGACCTGAATGATGTATCTCAATTCTTTTATTGTGTATATAAGTAGTTTTGTTAATCGTGTTCTTTTTTCTTCTTTTCTCAAGAGTTCCTAGCAAAATGATCTGGTACCATTGAAATGTTTCTGTGTTCTTTTCTTTTAGTCTTGTGAGTCAGAGAGCATATTTTAGATGTTAGTGAGGTGAAGGTTTGAAAGAATAAAAGGGTGGCAAAAGAGGTAAGAGGCAAGTAGAAAACTTTCTTCCATAGCTTTGTAAACGTGCTCTGAGAAATACCAGACCTCTTCACCTGGTAGATACACTGCCTTTGAGCTACAACTACTTTAATCCATCTTCAGTGTAAAAAAAAGAGATGTAAACTTCAAGTAGGGTTGATGATACAGAGTATGAACTTTTCTTTCAAAAAACGGCTCATCTTTCCCTATTGTCTTAAACTAGTGCTTATGGTGAAGAAGGACAGGAAATTCAAATGACGTATGTAATGATGCTTTTGAAACAAGTCACCTGAGGTGGCACATACTGTAATCTCAGGAGATAGAGGCAGAAGGATCTGGAGTTCAAGGTCTACATGGGCTGCATAGTGAGCTTGAGGAGTGCCTAGTCAAATGAAACCTTCTTAAGACCAAACCAAACAAAATATTAGAGTGCTTTAAGGTCATTAAGAAATAAATAGAGGGCTGGAGAGATGTCTTAGCCATTAAGATACTTGTCTACAAAGCCAAAGAACCCAGGTACAATTCCCCAGGACCCACATATGCCATATGCTCAAGGTGGCACATATGTTTGGAGTTTGTTTGCAGTGGCCAAAAGCCCTTGCAAACCCATTCTCTCTTTATATGACTCTCTCTCTATCTCTAAAATAAATAAATAAAAATAAAATAAATTTAAAAAAAGAAACAGAACATAGATGGTGGCTGGGTGGATGGCTCCGCAGGTAGGAGCACGTGCATCCAGACCTGACTTCCATCCTCAGCATACATGTCAAAAGCAAGGCGTGGCTGCACATGCTTGTGACTACAGCACTGAGGGGGGGTATGGAGGATTCCCCAGGCTCCCTGTGAAACTGAAAATATGAGAAGCTCCAGATTCAGTGAGATATTTTTTCTTGGGAAAATAAGTCAGAAGAGTGGTTGAAGCGAGTATCTAAGGTCTTCCTCTGAGCATAGCATACTTGTGCATGAGATGCTCATATGTGCACATCATGTATATACACCATACCTGCCCAAACATCATGCATACCACATGCACAGACACCTGCATATGTGCATGCACAGAGAAAACAAATGCTGGGTGTGGTGGTGCACACCTTTAATCCCAGTACTTGGGAGGTAGAGATAGGAAGATCACCATCAGTGAGAGGCCACTATGAGACTATAGAGTGAATTCCAGGTCATCCTGGTTTAGAGTAAGACCCTATTTTGAACCCCCCCCTCCAAAAAAGGAATACCCCAAAGAAATTAATAGGGCATGGAGAAAAGCAAGTTTTTTAAGGCTTAGCAATTTATGAAGTAAGAGGGGGGCTTTGGGCTGGAGAGATGGCTTAGCAGTTAAGTTGCTTGTCTATGAAGCCTAAGGACTCAGGTTTGATTCTCCAGAACCCACATTAGCCAAACGCACAAGGTTGCCACCTGCATCTGTGTTGGAGATGAGGAGATGAGCCCTGAACAGACCTTTGCCCTGAGATAACCTCTGTCCTAAGCAATTTCTGCCCTGAGCAACTTCTGACCTTTCCTCATCCCCCCACCCTGTCATACCTAACTGATTCCATCCCCCCACTCCGCCACACCTAACTAATTAACACCCTGCCTGGCAACTGCAGAGACGTGAGAACTGTACCATGAATTTTTGGAATAACTGCAAACTGTCCTAGGCCAAAGGCCAAGAAGATTCTGTAACTTTCCACCACCTGCCTCCTCCAGCCCTCCCCTCACCCAAAACCCTAACCCTAACCCTTAAAAAGGCTGCTGTGGCTCAATAAAATTGGGCTCTTGACAAGTGTACATTTGCTTGAGTCTCTTCCTCTCTCTCGCCCATCTTATTTCAGGTTAGGGTCCTCCTCGCCCCCATGAATAACTAGGTCCCGTGGCATGGGACATATCTGGAATTTATTTGCAGTGGCTAGAGGCCACGGTGTGCCCATTCTCTCTTTCTCCCTTGCTCTCTCTCTGTTTCAAATTAAAATAAATAAATAAAAATTAAAATGAAAGGGGGCTTCATTTTTCCACATATGCATGTTAATTTTTAAGGTTAGTGTTTCACATGAGTAGGTCGATCCAGTGAAATGTTATAGAGAATCCCAGGGGCTCTTTACAGATCCCATGATGACACACACATCACATTAGATTTGAATGAAATCCAGACATTATTTCTAAGTGAAATTAATTGAGCTTTCAACAGCTTTATGATATTTCAGACAGGTATTTGCCAGGACTTTATCAACAAATAGTGCCCTCAGGGAGGATTGAGGAGCAGGCTGTCACAGAGAAGGAATACAAGCCTTGTGGGGCAAACCCAGGTGAACTGCTTGTGGAGAAGCTTGTCTGAAGATGTTCTCTCAGTCAGTATTTGGTTGATCTGACAGGGCCTGCCTCTTCTCACTGTCCATGGTGGATGGCTCCTGCTGTGTCTAAAGGCTTGAGTGAGAACGCAAACACTGCTCCTGGGAGCAGGTTTGCTGAGTAATTTGTTCATACTGACAGATTTATTTATTCTGTCCACACTTGTGCTATCAAGGTCCTGGGAGAAATTCCTTCCCAAATTTGGTCTGGCAAGTGCTAGTGTCCTTTGTGTTAGGAAATGATGCTACCTTTTGGACTGATTGGGTCTATCTGTGCAAATACGTACTTGATCTAAATTACCTCTTGCTTGAAACATTTGTCCTCGTAAAACATTTCACCCTTCTTGTCTTCCTTAAAACTCCAACCCTAAATGAGAAAGTACTAAAGAAGGTACCTGTGTAGTAATCAGCAGGTGCATATGTAAAATGGATTCCTCAAAACTCCCCTATGGCTTTAATTTTGTTTACCACGGGGGCATGAAATTGCTTAATTTCCATTTCATTTTCAAGTATTTACATTTTGAAAGTTTAAGCTAGGAGCTTTGAAACCTCCTTTTTATCTTTTGAGCTTTTGTGTTCTAAGAAATGTGCAGTACAACAGAGAGGAGTATGCAAAAATTAAAGCCAACTACATAGAAAGACATTTTTAACTTTAATAGTTGTCTATCATTTACATTTTTTTGGTTAATTTTTTTTTCATCAGAACTAACAGAGTGTATCTTGGGCATTTGTATTTTTTAAATCCCCAATGAATGTGTTTCTATTACAAAGGTTTTATATTTGTGCTCAGTGATGGGCCTTTTCATTTGAGTGCTTAGTGTTTAAGGAATGATTTTATCACTAAAACTTTCTGGTAGGGTTCCACTAATAAAATATTTTTATTAAAAAAAGCTAAGATACAAACAGACTACATTAATGTATTTGTCAATGCTTTACTTGTGGGAAATAATAGCTATTTTTTTTGTTTATTTATTTGCAAGGAGAGAGAGAGAGATAATGGATACACCACAACCTCTTGCCACTGTAAGTGAACTCCAGATGCATGCATTTGTGCATCTGTACCTCTGGGTTTATGTGGGTACTGGGTAATCAAATCTAGGCCATCAGGCTTTGCAATCAACTAACTGCCAAGACATCACTCTAGTCCCAACATCCAACTCTTTTAAGCACACAAATTTTGAAAATTGTTGATAAAATTAATATTTTTGAAAGCATTGTTATTACTGGCTGTATGTCCTTGTGATTATTTTACTGTGGCTCCTAGGCAGGCTGTTGGAGGAACACTATCCTTTATACTTGACTACTCACCTTGTTTTTTTTTTTTGGACCTTAGGTATGAGACCCTTGCTTGCCACATTTGAGACTTTTTAAAATAAATATTTAGTAAGAAAGTTAATGAATAAATTATAAGTCAATACACAAAATACAAATATAACCCTAGGACAGGAGAGGCATTCACAAACATTTGTGTGAAATATAATTGCTTCTTTGACTGAATAATTTTATAAACATTTCTATATTAAGTAATCTTTAGCATTAGTGCTACACCCTGAATGAATGTACCCTCAGGCTCATTCTGTCAGTCTTTTAATACATTGTTTTCACAAGGGTAAATATGTAATATTGTGTATTTCAAAAAGGAAATAAGAGATATTAAATGGTAGTCATGCCAGTGATGTTAACTGTTCAGAATAGAAGCTATTTGGAAGTTAGTTATATCTGAAAGGTCACACATTCTTGTTCAAGCATTGCTATTACATGGTCTTAGTTTAACATACTTCACTGTCTTGACCACAATACTTTGATGAGAATGCTATGATCACTTTGTGAGGAGCCTCTGTAGGAAAGTGTCATCCATTTCTCAAATCTCTTCACATTTATTTCATAATTCCATAAATTCCACTGGCACTAACTCTAAAGTATATTTTGGATCTAATTATTCTCAGCTATATGCATTTGTACAGTTTCATTCTTCACCATCATTGGTTCTGTAGTTTAATCCCCTTTTCCTTGTCTTTTTCCTCACTAGTCATAGATATCTGAAGGTTAAATCTGTTCATATCCATCCTAAGGTCAAACACTCCCATGTCTTCATTGCAATGTGAAGGCAGTTCACTGTTTCCTCACTCTCTGTGCTCTTAAAGCTCTGCATGATCTTTCTATGATCTTACTCTGTACCACACCTTCCTTGCTGTGTGATATCCTCACTAACTGTGTTCTAAGCTTCTTTCTGTTAAAGAGTCATTGCATTTACAGTTTGCTTAGATTTGAAAGGCTCTTTTACCACACTTTCAAAATTTTCTTCTCAACATTTCATTTTTAATGTCTCCTTTTCCACATATATTTGCTATATTAGCTTTATATCCAAGTGCTTCTCTGCACATATTTTTCTGCATTACTTTCTTCAAGGTGTTTCTTGACATCAGGAGTTAAGTGATTGATATACTATGTGTTTTCTTACCAATTTTGGGAACCTCATTTGGATCCTGGGAATATCTCCTGTGAAGGAAACACCTCATTTGACATTGACCTCTCAGGTGAATGTTCTAAAGTTAGTCTGATAAACATCGTGATTGAGTCATCAATGAAAAAGACATGATTGTCTGTAGACCAGGTCCCTGTCCATACTTGTTTTTATCACCTTTCCTCTAATTGATTAATTTCCCAGGGGCATCATTTGTCATGTGATATCACCACACCTTTCAGTAATATTTCTGGTGAGTTATAACAAAACTGGATCATAGAGACAAGTAATGTCTCTCTTCCTTGGAAGTTTCCTTGGAATGCTATATGGCAAGTGTTCTCATTCATTCTCTCTATTCCTGCCCTGCCTGTTTCCTTCCCTCCCTCCTTTTCTTCATACTCTTTCCCCATAAGACAATTGGTGTTAGAGGTGATGTGGGGTAAGATTATATCTCTTATCTCTGTTACTACAAAAGTATGCCAAAGAAATAGCAACACAGATTGGAAAGGACTTTTAGATACATACAATACAGATGCTCCTACACTTTGGTTGGGGTTGCTATACATAGCTTCAAAATTGATAGTTTGTACATATAAATAATTCAATTACCCTTTACAAATGAATCCCTGAAAATTCTTCATAAGAATATTGTTAGAATACTTAATAGGTTGATATTGTACATATGTAATTACAATGAATGTAATGGGGAGGTAATATGATGGAGAATGGAATTTCAAATGGGAAAGTGTGGGGGTGGGGATGGAGGGAATTACCATGGGATATATTTTATAATCATGGAAAATGTTAATAAAAATTAAAAAAAAAGAATATTGTTAGAGGTAATGTTTTATATTTATTGAAAGTATGGCAATGCTCATAAGAATAAATTTTGAACCCTAAGTTATGATTAAGAATTGATTAGAAGAGTCAACCATTAATATTGAAATGGAACTTAAATGTCTTTCAGTCTAGTCATCTTCTACGAACCTCTTAGATAAGTAAAAAAAGAGAAAAATAGTTACTTTAATATTTTTAAAAATATTTCTTTTATTTATTTACTTATTTGAGACAAAGAGGCAGAGAGAGAGAGAGAGAGAGAGAGAGAGAGAGAGAGAGTTGGGTGTGGCAGAGCCTCCAGCCACTGCAAACCAATTCCAGACGCATGAGCCACCATCTACATCTGGCTTACATGGGTACTGGAGCATTGAGCGTGAGCCCTTAGGCTTCACAGGCAAGTACCTTAACTGCTGATCCATTTCTATAGCCCCAAAATAGTTTTTAATAAATGGAGACAAACAACTTTAGAGTGTGTAAGTGAATAAATCATTAAGAATCATGTGTTGTGATCCTTGAAATTTTTTTAAAATTTTTATTAACATTTTCCATGATTATAAAATATATCCCATGGTAATTCCCTCCCTCCCCACCCCCATAATTTCCCATTTGAAATTCCATTCTCCATCATATTACCTCCCCATTACAATCATTGTAATTACATATGTACAATATCAACCTATTAAGTATCCTCCTCCCTTCCTTTCTCTACCCTTTATGTCTCCTTTTTACCTTATTGGCCTCTGCTACTAAGTATTTTCATTCTCACACAGAAGCCCAATCATCTGTAGCTAGGATCCACAAATGAGAGAGAACATGTGGCGCTTGGCTTTCTGGGCCTGGGATACCTCACTTAGTATAACACTTTCCAGGTCCATCCATTTTTCTGCAAATTTCGTCACTTCATTTTTCTTTACCGCTGAGTAGAACTCCATTGTATAAATGTGCCACATTTTCATTATCCACTCATCTGTTGAGGGACATCTAGGCTGGTTGCACTTCCCAGCTATTATAAATTGAGCAGCAATAAACATGGTTGAGCATGTACTTCTAAGGAAATGAGATGAGTCCTTTGGATATATGCCTAGGAGTGCTATAGGTGGGTCATATGGTAGATCAATCTGTAGCTGTTTTAGGAACCTCCACACTGTTTCCACAATGGCTGTACCAGATTGCATTCCCACCAGCAGTGTAGAAGGGTTCCTTTTTTTCCACATCCCCACCAACATTTATGTTCATTTGTTTTCATGATGGTGGCCAATCTGACAGGAGTGAGATGGAATCTCAATGCAGTTTTAATCTGCATTTTCCTGATGACTAGTGACCTAGAACATTTTTTTGTATGCTTATATGCCATTCGTATTTCTCCCTTTGAGAACTCTCTATTTAGCTCCATAGCCCATTTTTTGATTGGCTTGTTTGATTCCTTATTATTTAACTTTTTGAGTTCTTTGTATATCCTAGATATTAATCCTCTATCAGATATATAGCTGGCGAAGATTTTTTTCCCATTCTGTAGGTTGTATCTTTGCTTTTTTCACTGTGTCCTTTGCAGTGCAAAATCTTTGTAATTTCATGAGGTCCCAGTGATTAATCTGTGGTTTTATTGCCTGAGCAATTGCAGTTGTATTCAGAAACTCTTTGCCAAGACCAATATGTTGAAGGGTTTCCCCTACTTTTTCCTCTATCAGTTTCAGAGTTTCAGGTCTGATGTTAAGGTCTTTAATACATTTGCTCTTAATTCTTGTGCATGGCGAGAGAGAAGAATCTATTTTCATCCTTCGGCAGATATATATCCAGTTTTCAAAACACCATTTGCTGAAGAGGCTGTCTCTTCTCCAATGAGTATTTTTGGCATTTTTATCGAATATCAGGTGGCTATAGCTACTTGGGCTTACATCTGGGTCGTCTGTTCTGTTCCACTGATCTACATGTCTGTTTTTGTGCCAGTACCATGCTGTTTTTGTTACTATGGCTCTGTAGTATAGGTTAAAATCAGGTATGGTGATACCACCAGCCTCATTTTTGTTGCTCAGTATTATTTTAGATATTCAAGGTTTTTTGTGATTCCAAATGAATTTTTGAATTGTTTTTTCTATTTCCATGAAGAAAGCCTTTGGAATTTTGATAGGGATGGCATTAAATGTGTAGATTGCTTTTGGTAAGATTGCCATTTTCATAATATTGATTCTTACAATCCAGGAACAAGGGATGTTTCTCCAATTTCTAGTGTCTTCTGCAATTTCTTGCTTGAGTGTTTTGAAGTTCTCATTGGAGAGATTCTTTACTTCCTTGGTTAGGTTTATTCCAAGGTACTTTATTTTTTTTGATGCAATTGTGAACGGGAGTGATTCTCTGATTTCATCCTCTGTGTGTTTGTTGTTAGCATATATGAAGGCTACTGATTTCTGTGTATTTATTTTGTATCCTGCTACATTGCTGTAGGTTTTGATCAGCTCTAACAGTTTGCTGGTAGAGTGTTTAGGGTCCTTTGTGTATAGAATCATGTCATCTGCAAATAATGATAACTTGATCTCTTCCTTTCCAATTTGTATCCCTTTTATGTGTGTCTCTTGCCTTATTGCTATGGCTAAGACTTCCAAAACTATATTAAATAAAAGTGGCGACAGTGGACACCCTTTTCTTGTTCCTGATTTTAGTGGAAAAGCTTCTAGTTTTTCCCCATTTAGTAATATGTTGGCTGTAGGCTTGTCATAAATAGCCTTTATTATATTGAGATATGTTCCTTCTATTCCCAGTCTCCGTAGGACTTTTATCATGAAGGGATGTTGGATTTTGTCAAATGCTTTCTCTGCGTCTAACAAGATGATCATGTGATTTTTGTCCTTCAACCCATTTATGTAATGTATTACATTTATAGATTAGCATATGTTGAACCATCCCTGCATCTCTGGGATAAAGCCGACTTGGTCAGGGTGAATGATCTTTTTGATATATTCTTGTATTCTGGTTGCCAATATTTTGTTGAGAATTTTTGCATCTATGTTCATGAGGGAGATTGGTCTGTAATCTTCTTTTTTTGTTCTATCTTTGCCTGGTTTTGGTATCAGGGTGATGCTGGCCTCATAGAAGGAGTTTGGTAGAATTCCTTCTTTTTCTATTACCTGGAAAAGCTTAAGAAGCAATGGTGTTAGCTCTTCCTTAAAAGTCTGGTAAAATTCAGCAGTGAATCCATATGGGCCTGGGCTTTTTTGAGTTGGGAGATTATTGATAACTGTTTGGATATCCATGTTTGTTGTAGGTCTATTTAAGTGATTAATCTCATTTTGATTTAATTTCGGTAGGTCATATAGATCAAGGAAATCATCCATTTCTTTCAGATTTTCATACTTTGTGGAGTATATGCTTTTATAATATGTCCCTATGATTTTTTTTGAATTTCTCTGGAATCTGTTGTGATGTTACCTTTTTCATCTCTGATTTTATTAATTTGTGTCTCTTCTCTCTTTCTTTTGGTCAGATTTGCTAAGGGTTTATCAATCTTGTTTATCCTTTCAAAGAACCAACTCTTTGTTTCATTAATTCTTTGGATTGTTCTTTTTGTTTCTATTTCATTAATTTCTGCCCTAATCTTTATTATTTCTTCCCATCTACTGATTTTTCATTTGCCTTGTTCTTCTTTTTCCAAGGCTTTAAGGTGAAGCATTAGGTCGTTTACTTGCGACCTTTCTAATTTCCTAATATAGGCACTTAAGGCTATAAATTTACCTCTTAGAACTGCCTTCATTGTGTCCCAGAGATTTTGGTATGTTGTGTTCTCATTATCATTTGACTCTATAAATTTTTTGATTTCCTTTTTGATTTCTTCATTGACCCATTCATCATTTAGTAGTGTATTGTTTAGTTTCCATGATTTTGTGTATGCTCTATAGCCTTTCTTGCTACTGATTTGTAGTTTAATTCCACTGTGGTCAGATAGAATGCAAGGAATTATTTCAATTTTCCTGAATTTGTTAAGATTTGCTTCGTGTCCTAACATATGGTCTATTTTAGAGAATGTTCCATGTGCTGATGAAAAGAATGTATATTCTGCAGCCTTTGGATGAAATGTCCCGTATATATCTGTTAATCCTTTCCTTCTATGACCTCATTTAGTCCAGATGCCTCTCTGTTTATTTTCTCCCGGGATGATCTGTCAGTTGATGAGAGTGGGGTGTTAAAGTCACCCACTACCTCTGTGTTTGGTGTTTTCTGTGACCTTAGTTCTAATAGTGTTTGTTTGATGAATTTGGGAGCCCCCATGTTAGGTGCATATATGTTTAGGATTCTAATGTCCTCCTGTTGGAGTGTACCCTTAATCAATATAAAGTGACCTTCCTTATCTTTCTTGACTAACGTTGGACTAAAGTCTACCCTCTCCAATATTAGGATAGCAACTCCTGCTTGTTTTCTAGGCCCATTTGCTTGAAACACCATCTTCCAACCTTTCACCCTAAGATAATGTCTATCCTTTGTAGCAAGGTGAGTTTCTTGGAGACAACAAATTCAGGATCCTGCTTTTTAACCCAGTCTGTGAATCTATGTCTTTTCGTTGGGGCAGTGAGGCCGTTGATATTAACAAATATTATTGAAAGGTGTGTATTTATGTTTGCTTTTTTTTTTTTTTTTGTGGTTCTGGTTCTACCTGTGCTCTCTTCTGTTAACTAGTATTTGAGTATTGCTTGTTTTTTCTAGGTTCCTTATATGTGTGCTTTTCCTTTTCTTCAGCATGGAGGATTCTATCAAATATTTTCTGTAGAGCTGGTTTTGTCTTCAAATACTCCTTTAACCTGCTTTTGTCATGGAATGTCCTTATTTCTCCATCTATTTGAATGGATATCTTTGCAGAATAAAGTAACCTTGGTTGACAGTTGTTATCTTTCAGAACTTGGAATATATCACCCCAAGCTCTTCTGGCTTTATAAGTTTGTGTTGAATAATCTGCTGTAATCCTGATGGGCTTACTTTTGTAGGTAACTTGATTTTTCTCTCTAACTGCTTTCAATATTTTTTCTTTGGTGTGTGTGTTTGGAAGTTTGATTATAATATGGCGAGGAGAGGTTCTTTCCAGGTTTTGTCTGGCTGGGGTTCTAAAGGCTTCCTGTATCTGTATTGGCACCTCTTTCCCAATTTGGGGGAAATTTTCTTCTATGATTTTGTTGAAGACACCTACTATGCCTTTTGAGTGAAATTCTTCTCCTTCTACTATGCCCTGAATTCTAATATTTGATCTTTTCATAGTCTCCCTAATATCTTGAAATTCCCACTCATACTTTTCTATAAGTTTGTCTTTTTCTTTGTTGGCCTGTATTAGATCTGCCACCTGGTCTTCTACTTAGATATTCTGTCCTCTCCTTCATCCATTCTACTGGTGAGATTTTCTACAGAGTTTTTCATTTCATTAAGTGTGTTCTTCATTGCTAGTAATTCTGACTGGTTTTACTTTATTATTTCTATTTCCTTATTTATGTCTTGTATTGCCTTCTTTATTTCATGAAATTGGTGTCCTGCGTCTTCTTTGATTCCTTTGATATCCTCTTTAAGTTCCTCTTTGACTCCTTTGATTTGTTCTCTGACTTCTTTGAACATATTTACAATCATTCTTTTCAAATCTTTCTCAGGCATTTCCTCTAACTCATTCTCACTGGAGGTCATTTCTGATGGATTAATACTTTTAGGTGGATTTATATCGTCTTGCTTTTTAGTGTTTCTTGTGTTATAATGTATATATTTTTGCATCTTGGATTAAGTTACTGCTTGGATTTTCTAGCTAGCTGGGTATTCTTAGCTGTATCAATTGATTTGATGTTATATATTTTCAGGGTAGGAGCTTAAGGTGTTAGATATGGCTCTTAAGACTCTGAGAGTATCTACAATGGTGCTCCTAGGGGTTGAGTTTCCCTGCTATGGGCGTATTCCAGTAGGCTGAGTGGAATAAAACACAGGTAGATTCTAAAAGTTAACTAAACACTGTACCCATTCAGTCAAAAACAGCCCCAAGTATGTATGCCAGAGTAGTTACTATAACAACCAGATCCTCTATCAACATAGAGGTTAAGATTTCTGGTCTGTTGAGGGATCCCAGTCCACTTGTGACCAAGTGAGACCCTTCCCTGGTGCAAACCCAGTTACCTTGGATGAGTTTGGTCTCAGTCATGTTGCTCCCTGGGTCATCGGGCTGCTGTTCTGATTTCTGGAGCTGGGCACTGGCTTTTCCTGTGGGGCAAATTGAGCCTGGCTAGTGTGGCCCTGCAGATCAGCACCCCCGTTGCTGGAACTGCTGCTGCTTCTGGGTCTGCTGTTGTTGCTGCTCCTGGGTCTGCTGCTGCTGGGGCCGCTGGTACCGGTTCCGGAGCTGCTGATGTTGCTGCCAAACTCTGCTCCTGCTTGGGTTCCGCTGTTGGCTCAAGTTGGCATGGCCGGGTCCCGGGAGGCTGCTCTATTCACTGGAGTTGGGCTCAGGCGGTGGGGGAGGGGAGGTACCCGCAGCTGCTCTGGTTCTCTCGCTGTTCCACGTGTTCTTCTACCTCGCGTTCTGCTCCTCTGCTCACTGCTGCTCTCCCTTCATGTTTCCTGAGTTGCGGAGAGCGCAGTGTGAGGGGAAGCTCCCTCACCTGGCTTTACCTGCGGCTGGAGCCGAGTCTGGCAGCTTTCTGGTGCGCTGCCACCACCGCGGTTGGTGGAGCTGCTGGGGCCACTTTTGCCGGCCTGTGCAGGCTCTGGATGCTCTGGATCTCTCCTACTTCTCCGCTGCCACTTCAGTTTCCTATACACCTCACTTTTTAGTAAAAGTGTGTATTTTGCTGAGGTTTTTTGGTCTTTTTTCCCACCAGGCTGCTTTGGCGTGGTACCTACGCTGTCCTCTTAACCAGAAGATGATCCTTGAAATTTTTTTGCACCCTCCACAACAGTGGGGTAGGGCACGAGGCCCAGCACTTTTGCTATTTCTCCAACTGCAATATACCCAGGCCAGCAGGCTAGCATTTCCCCAGGTGACCTTTACACCATCACACTCAGCACCACTACCCCCTACCCCAGTGCACTGACCAGCAAGCTAGTGTTACCCCAGGGGACCTCCACATATGAACACAGTCCCACTCACTGCCATCCCCCGCCTCCCTACATGGACCCAGTTCAGCAGAATAGCACTCCCCCTGCCTCCACCAGGGACCTCCATATGCCACTGCCCCTCTAGGCACAGAGGCAGGCCAGCAAGCTAGGTTCCCCCCCCCCTTAGGGACCTCCACTCCCCCATGTGTCACCCAATCTACAGCAATCCCATATCCCTGACCTTACCTGTCACAAGACCCAGAAGTCCCATGCAACACCTGCTTAAGGGTCCCAAAGGACCCCCTGTCCCATCCCTTCACCCTTCAGCATCAGGAACCTCTACACATTTCTATCCTTCCCTCCTTCCATAGCCTAGCTGCAACAACAGCCTGAATTGTCTCATTCCCCATTACCTCCTGTCCCCTCCCCTCAGGCAACTTGACCAGGCAGTCCCAAACTCCAAATAATGGAAGAACAAGCCCCTACATTAGGTCCCATGACCACCACCAGAGCTTCACAGACCACTTCTGTCTGAGCAGGCAGGCCCAGTTGCCATCAGAAGCCTAATAGAAGCAAACATAACAGAGAATAATCACTGAAGACACTTCAAGGATAGACTATAGCTTCCTCATAGATTAAATAAGATTCCTACACTGTGATGGGCAGACCACAGTGCAAAAGCAATACTGTGAAAAATCAAATACAAGTAAATCCAGTTTGATCATCTAGTCCCACAATGGATGTCTCTAAGCAAAATATAGAGGAAATATTAGGATCAGAACCCTGAAATGAAGATACAAACTATGAAATCCTGACCAAACAAATAGCAGAACTTGTAGAAAAAGCAACAAAGGGCTGATATTCATAGGAATGCTGTCCTTGCTAGATTAGACCTAACAGATAAGAACCAGAAAAGTTTCCAAAGACAGTTAAATGCTCTGAAAGAAAGAATAAAAAAAGAGGACCTCAATAAACATCTGTCTATGCTCAATGGAGACATAAAGAAATGCAAGGATGAATTCCAAGAAGCACTAAGAAAATCAGAAAATGATGTGAAAAGAGAACTTGACAGAGGGATGGAAACTATACATCAAAAAGTAGTAGAAAATACAAACCAAAATGAACAAGCTCCAAACCCCAAAACTCTATAGACACTCTCAAAAATAGAGTCAGCTATGTGGAGGGTAGAAACTCAGAACTTGAAGACAAAACAGAAGAAACAATTCATGAGACCATGTTTCAATAAGTTCAAAATTTTTTGTGAACAGAGCATGTGGGAACTGTGGGATACCTTCAAACAACCCAACACTGAGATCATGGTAATACCAGAAATGGAAGAAATTCAGACCAAAGGCATGGAGAAATTATTCAACAAAATTATCAAAGATAACTTCCAACTCTCTCAAAAGAAAGTCCCATCAAGGTACAAGAAGCTAACAGAATTCCAAACAGACTGGACCAAAGGAGAAACTCTCCAAGACATATTAAGACTCTAAACATCGATACCAAAAAGAAAGCCCTAAAGGCAGCTAGTGAGAAACAACAAATTACAAATAAAGGTAACCCAATCAGAATTACTTCAGACTTACCAATGGAAACCCTGAAAGCCAGAAGGTCCTGGAATGAAACACTGCAAATCTAAGAACCTATGGCTTCCAACCTAAACTACTCCACCCAGAGAAAGTATCCCTCATAATAAGTTGTGAAAGAAAAACTTTCCAAGATAAAACTCAGCTTTACAACCATAAAAACAAAAGCCACATCTGCAGAAAGTACTTCAGGAAATTCACCACATAGAATAATCAAATAATCAACCTCACAAACCTAGAAGAAGAAGATCACAATAACCAAACTCAGAGAAGGCACAAAAAACTACAAAGTCCAAGACAACATGAAACCACATAAACCACCACAATATGTCAGTGATTAAATCAAACCTTAGAGTTGTTACCCTGAATATCAATTGCTGTAATTCACCAATAAAGAGATATATGCTAACATGGTGGATAAAAAAATTAGACTCTTCAATTTGTTGTCTTCAACAAACCAACTTCACCACTAAAGACAGATACCTCCTCAGAGTGAAAGGGTAAAAAATGATATTCCAAGCAAACATAAATAAGAAACAAGCAGACATAGCTATACTAATATCAGATCAATTAGACTTCAAACCAAAAGTAATCAAAAAAGACAAAGAATGCTACTTCTTACTTATCAAGGGATTAATCCATGAAGAGGATATCACAAACATCAATCTTTAAGCACCAAACACAGGTACACCACAATTCATAAAACAAAATCAACTTGAAAACAAAACAGAAATAATCGTTAACACCATCATAGTTGGGGACTTCAATACTCCACTATCAGCAATAGATAGATCATCCAAACAAAATTAACAAGGAAGTGAGAGAGCTCAACAAAATCATTGATCAATTAGACCTAATGGACATTTACAGAACATTCTACCCCAAATCCACAGACTACACATTCTTCTCAGCAGCCCATGGAACCTTCTCTAAAATAGATAATATACTTGGTCAAAAAGTCTGGTTCCATATATTTCAGAAGATTGACATAATTTCTTGCATGATATCCATGCTGCAGTTCAGATGGATTTGCTCAACCATGTTTATGGCTGCTCAATTCATAATAGCTAAGAGCTGTAATCAACCTAGATGTCCATCATTAGATGAATGGATAACCAGGATGTGTTATATGTAAACAATTTAATTCTACAGAGCAGTAAGTAAAAAATGACACAATGAAATTCAAAGAAAACCCTAATCATAGAAAGATAATCAGTGTATGATCTCACTCATCTGTGGCTCCTAAACTGAATTGGCCCAAGATGCTGACATACCTAATAAGCTTCTTGAGGAGCAGACAATATGGAGGATGGGTTGGGAGGGAAGGGCAAGGGTGGGAATGGGGGCCATAAAACTGGACCCAAGTGGCAATGATATCATAAAATTCTGCATCCTAAAAGACAGACTAAATGGTTGAAACTTCATCAGGTCATTAGAGGGAACACCTAATCACAGGGCCCTGGAGAGGGTAAGATGAAGATTATCTTTAATCTTCTCTTGTTTCTTTCTCTCCCTCTTCTCTCTATCTCTATATTATCTATCTTTACCTTCCTTCTTTTGTTTGATGCTGTCTTGTAACTCCAAGTACCTGCATGGGGTTAACATCCACAATGAGCTATTTATAATAGAGAACTACAAGGATTCCCAAAAGAAGACATATTTCTGTCAGAGTACTTGATGACCCACCAAGGGTTAGTGGTAAGACCCTACTGCTAAAGATACCATATGACTTTGTTATAGAACATGGAATGAACTGGCTGGAATCTGGAAGAGAGTCAGTCCCCAGACAGCTCTTCTAGTGTCAGAAGGTGCTACATGAGTTACTGCAGGAAAATGACCAACATCTGTCCAAGTAACTTGTGGTCTAAGCTTCTCAGCAGCACAAAACCTGATGTGATGCTTACACAAGTGCAATAGTGGCACACAGCCATGTTTGGTAATCAACTGCTTTTGAATTGGCTAACTGATCTGCTCAGCAGAACAGAACCCATAGCTGGAGCTGGGAAACAAGTCAGAACCATATCCGAAAAATGAGTCTGCTCTCCACTATCAAGCTCCCATCAATCATGGGCAACAAGAAGGCCTATACATATTAGATTCTCTCTAAAATAATAATGATTATCCCATCTATCTGGTTCTGACTTCACTCTCCATTGGAGAATTTGCTTCTCTTTTTCAGATGGGTGCAGATCTTGAGGAGAAAATCAAACCATTTTACCTCAACAGGGCACCAGCTGAAGCCAAGAATAATTGAGGAAATGAGCAAGAGTGCTGCTTTCTTTTGAACCTGGTACCAGCCCAAGGGTGGAAGAGATACACATAGTGAATACTCAACTCCTACCAAACCAGATATCCAGAGACCCAGCAGCTCCCAAGACCTCATCACTGAAATAGACCTAAAATGAACCAAGCATAACTCAGGGAAATTTGTGGAAATAGGGGAAGAAAGATTGTTAGAGCCACAAGTTGGAACATTATGCACAGAGACATTTTCTCTTACCCATAACCCAACAATGCAAAACCCATATTCCCCAATAAGGAAGGTCCCTGAGGAGGGGTGAGGACAGGGAGGGGGCTAATGATGGTACCAAGATGGCTGTAAACACACTGTGTATATAACTAATAAAAAAAGAATAGTTCTAACAGGAGTGTAAGGATATCTTTGTGCTTTAATTTGCATTACTCTGATTGTCTATGGTGCCCAGTCTTTTGACCTTTACTTAATGACTTGGTTTTCTTTTGAAAACTGACTATCTAGTTGCTTTGCCCATATTTAAGTCAGGCTATTTTCTCACTCTTAAGCTTGGGTTTTTATGTATTTTAGATAATAATAGATACATGGATTGAAAATATCTTCTCTTCTTGCCAGGCGTGGTGGCGCGTGCCTTTAATCCCAGCACTCAGGAGGCAGAGGTAGGAGGATTGCTGTTAGTTCAAGGCCACCCTGAGACTCCATAGTGAATTCCAGGTCAGCCTGGGCTAGAGTGAGACCCTACCTCGAAAAAAAAAAAAAAAAAATCTTCTCTTCTAAAGTCTGTCTCTTCATTCTGTAGTTTTCTTTGCTAGGGATGAGCTAAAAAGTCCACCCCATCCCATGTGCCTATGTATGCTGTTCCTGCATGCACTTTAGACTAGACCCATGTCAAGAAGCCTTTCCTCTAGATTTCCTTCAAGTATTGTTTTGCAATTTAGATCCTATCTACAATCAACTTTGGGTTGATATTTTTAAATGTGGTATGGAATAGTGGTCCAATCTTTTCTATATTCTATTTTGAATATGGATACCCAATTTTCTCTATGCTGTTTATTGAAGATTCCATATTTTCCTATTGTGTGTTCTTGTTTCCTTTATCATAAGTCCAATGGTTGTAAATGCAAAAGCTCCATTTCTTGGCTCTCTGTGCTTTTTTACTGGTCATTGTGTCTGGATCAGATAATGAGATGTTCCAGGCTTATTCTATTTGATTCAAACTCCTTTCATTGTCTTTGGTGGTTCCATTCAAACTGTCACATTTTTTTCTTTACTATCTCTGTGAAAAGCAATGTAATTTAAATTTTGATAAAATTTGCATTAATTCTGTATATTGCTTTGGTTAGTCATAGTAACTTGGGAATGTTTTCAAAGGGCATGAAACTAGTCTGTTGAAGATGTATCTGCATGTCCATGCTCATTGCAACACTACAAACAATAGTCATGCTAAGTGTATCAGTTACCATCTTGCTTCTAGGATAAAAATACCCAATCAGAAACAGCTTAGGGAATTAAAGCATTTATTTTGTCTTCTAGATGCAGAGAGTAAAATTGGTTATGATAGAGAAAGCTTGGCATAGCAAGGGAGCTTGATATTACATGGTCAGATCAGCAGGGAGGAAGTAGAGAGATGAATGCAAGCAGGGTGGGACTGCAACTTCTCTAGGCCCAACTTCTGTGACACACTTCTACTGTGACTCTACCTCCTAAAGGTTTTGCAACCTTCCCTAACACTGCTGACAATCAAGGATTAACTTTGCAAGCACATGACTGTCTATGGGGGCCATTCCATGCAAATCACATTATTCTGCAACCAATCAGTAGATAAACCAATGACCCAGTGGAATACTTACTGGTTTTTAAAAGGAAAGAATATTGTCATTTACCACAGCATGAAGGGACCTAGAAGGCATTATGACAAGTGAAATAAATCAGATATAGAAACATGAGTATTTCATTATATCACTTATAGGTGGACTTTATAGAGTTGTGCTCATAGAAGCAGAGAGTTACCATGGTCTTAGGGGCAAGATGAAGGAATGAAAAATGTTGATCAAAATCAAAGTTTCACTTAGAAAGCAAGGATATATTCTGTTGATTTTGCAATATGGTGGAGGTTAATAATAATAATAATGATAACATATTTTACCTTTGAAATTTGTGATTAGAATAGATTTTCAATATTCTCACTTCTTCCTCCAAAGTTATAAGGTGATAGACATACTAATAAGCATGATTGAATAATTTCTTACCACACATATTTGAAAATATTTTGTTTTATATGATAAACATACACACTTTAAATTTGTCAGTTAAATTTGAAAAAAAATCACACTGGATAATTGTTTTTTTAAATATTTTATTTACTTTTTTGCAAGGAGGGAGGGAGAGAGAGAGAGATGACAGAAAGAGAGAGAATAGGTACACCAGGACCACTGCAAACTAATTATAGTTGTATGTGCCACTCTGTGCATCTGGCTTTACATGGGTATTGGGGTATCGTTAGTCTTTACAGGTATGTGCCTTAACTTCTGAGTCATCTCTCAAACCGCTGTATTACTTTTTAAACCTGTATTTACATAATGGTTGACATCATTTCATAGTTCAGCTTCCTTAAGCTTTGCAAGACATTCCTTAAATAGAAGCAGCTTCAAAGAGACATTTGACCCTTAGCATTTTGTTGCTTTTTACCTATGAAGGATTTAATTTGGGTATTTTTATAGTGTTGTAATTAACAATTAAATATCAGTTAAAATGTTATTCTAGTATTGTATATGAAAAATTTCATACAGTAACGTGTCATTCCTACTCTTGTACAGAGATAAAGTTGCCCTGATGATTTTAATTTTTTGCATTCTCATGTTTCTCTTTCACACTTGTTTGGCAACAGTTTCTTCTGTGAAACAATATCATTATTGCTCTGCTATAGAAACCAGTAGCAGATAGCAAGGGCCTTTTATGGAACCATGTAGGGATCTTTCATACCAGTTGCCTGCCTGCCTCTTGAAATTTGCTTGTGCTAAGTAAGGTTTGACTCCACTTCAAAACCCTAAGTGTTTGAAGCAAGTATGTACAAGCTAAATATTGTTGCAATTGTGCACTACTATGCCTTTTAATTATGTAAAATGTTTTAGTAACTCAAAGCATGTATGTATCTTAATCAATTCAAATGTTCATTGTAATATTAGGATCTGTAGCAAGGGATGCCAGAATAGTAAGTAATATGATATGTGACCAACAGGGGGCAGCAGTTCCCAGAGAGTTCTCATTCCAGGCCTGTAATACACAACTGTTAGAACACCTATGCTTTTTTTATTCCTCAGGTTTGTGTAAAACACGACGTACTTTTGCTGATTGATTGACTCCTCTGTTGGATATTTTAGAAACAAAATTATTCAATTGTGCTTAGAATTATATGTATCATGCACATTTATTTATTACTGCATACTGAAGTACACACAGCACACCAATAGCTGACTTCATTTTTGTTCAAGGAGGTTGGGAAGTAATGATGCTTCGAATACTTTAACTATTCCAATGCTTCATCCAAGTGGATGTTCTAAAGAATTTGCTTCAGTTGTTTCTGACAGATTTCCAATTGGCTACAGTGCAGGACTGGATTTTTTTGTTTGTTTTTAAGAAACAGAACTACCAGAACTATGGTAGTTTAAAATTCAGAGTGAGATGCACAAATGAATCCCTGAATAGGTTTCCTTATTGAGGAGATGTTTTTATGGTGTAATTTGGGATTCTCTTGTAAAAACTTAATCATATATTCATTGGTTAGCTGACCTTGTTCTGATAGACAGTGTATCAAAGAGCTTGTCGACATAATTACAAAAAAGAAATCTATATATTTTTTGTATTTGTGTGTGCACTAATGCTTGGAGAGGCTAAACATCAACATAGGGTGGCTTTCTCAATGGCTATACAGTGCATTTTTTTGAGACAAGGTCTCTCACTAAACCCACAACTTTTTATTTAGTTTGGTTAGACAAGCTAAAGTGTTTTCTAGGAATTTCTTATCTCTACCTCCCTAGTGCTGGGATTACAGGTGCACACCACCATGTCCAGAGTTTTATGTAGGTTCTGGGGATCCAAGCTCAGGTTTGCATGTTTGTACTAAAGTTAGAAAAAAAATTTAAAAAAATTTAGGTAGCCCAGGCTGACCTGGAATTCACTATGTAGTCTCAGGGTAGTCTCAAACTCATGACAATCCTCAACATTCTTAGTGCTGAAATTAAGGTCATATGCAACCATGTCTGGCTTTTACTAAATCTGCTCTTGAGGCTAAGAAATCTTTATGTTTCATGAAAAAGCTATAGAGCAAGTCAGGGTCACTTGAAGATATACATTAGCCAATTAGTCATCTGAATGCACCATACTTCCTACTCTATTTAATGATCCTTTGTCCCTCTTCACTGCTTGGGAGCTGATGAAAATTGAAGAAAAATGAACCCTCACACATAGTAAAAATGTAAATTAGTACAACTATTATGGAAAATAGTCTGGATGTTCCTCAAAAAATTAAAAATAGAACTAGTACATGAGCCAGTATTCTAACACCTGTCATAGAGCCAAAGAAAACAAAATCTGTCTGCCAAATTGTAACTGGCCATCTTCTGTTTTTTGCAGCATGACTCAAAATAGCCAGTGGAAACCACCTATTGTCCATCAACTGATGAATGGACAATGCAATATGGTATGTATACACAAGAGAGTACTATTCAGTCATAAAAAGCATGAAGCCCTTTCATCTGTGACAGAATCAATGTTCTAGGGATCATTGTTTGACATGGAATGAGCCAGGCATAGAGAGACAAGTAACCACCACATGATCTCCCGCAGGTGTAATTTCAAAACGCTGATTTCATACAAGTTCAGAATAGTGGTTATCAGGGGAAAGAGATGGTAACATGGGAAGAAGTATGAGAAAGGTTGGTAAATAGGTACTGTTACAGTTAGGTGGACGTATAAAAATCTTGTATGCTATTGTATGGGAAAATGACTGGAGGTAAAGATAATGCACTTTTTCCTAAAGCTAGAAGAAAGTAGTTTAAAGGTTTACATTATAGGCAAATGATAAATATTTGAGCAGTTAAAAGTATGTATAATGATTTCAATATTACATGGCATTTGTACATTTTCAAAAATCAAATTGTGACTCATAAAGTTTTTTTTTAAGTTTTAAATGTATCTGTTGCAGTTACCTGCATGTTGCTGGACAAACATTCTACCACAAGCAGCTTATAGGAGGAATAGGTTCATTTAAGGCTTACAGAATACAGGGGAAACAACATCAGTGGTAGAAGAAGCTGGCTCCCTTCCATAGGTCACGGCAGAGATACTCCACCAAACAGCCAGTAATCAAGAATAAGCCAGAGCTCAATCTGCTCTGAACACACCTTAGGGCTGGACTATAAGATCCACCCTCGGTGACACCTCCTCCAGGAGACTGCTCAAAACTCAAGTTGAAAGCATAAAGAAAAATTGAAAGCAAAAATACCTCAGACTATGGGGAACATGCATTCACATCCAAATTACCACAGTGTCAATTAAAAATAAGTTTAAACAAGGCTTGAGATATGGCTCAATGGCTAAAGGTGCTTGCTTACAAAGTCTAAGGACCTAGGTTCAAGTCTCCAGTATGCACATACAGCCAGATGCACCATTCTCATTCTCTTACTTGCTCTCACTCTCTCCCCTTCCATGCCTCTTAAATAAATAACTAAGTAAAATAAATTTATATGAATAAAGAACAGTTCTTTGATAGCTATATCAACCAACTCTTTGTTAGACATTCTTGGACATGTTTAGCCCTTGGAAGGGATTTTCAATGGCATTTCATAGAAACAGGCTCCTGTGTTGATGATACTTCTCCACATACAACACTCTCTCATAAAACAATTTAAACTAAGGCACCAACACTGAAAAGACTGAAGAAACCAAATCTATACTAGACAGCAAGCTCAATAATGACTTATATCTATATTTTAGGAGTACACACACACAAAAATGCAACCCGTTTGGGGTATGTAAACTTAAATGAGAAATTATTACTGCTCAGAATTTTTAAAGAGAAAATTATCTATCTTTTGATGTATGAAATGTCTCTCATTGTCAAAACATTTCTTAAGAATTATAATGAAGGGTATCTAGTTCAGAAATCTCAAGGGACAAGTTTATGTTTTCAACCTTTTATAAGATATCTCTTCAGAGTTTCATTAGCTACCCAGGACACTTGAAATACTCAGTATATCAAAGCATATTTGCTGAACAAACATTGTGTTGGATGTAACCATGGAAATATTGCCATGTGTCTACTTGCCTTTGTTTGTTGGTATATTCTCCAAGAACTAAATCCAGAGCTGCCCTTCTTTCTCTGTCCAGCTTGCTTTAACATGTTAGAAAGCATGAAGGGTCACCTTGTAAATTCAGGAAATGTAATAAAAGTTCATGGAGTTACTTTTTCTTCTCCAAGTTTGCTTTAATTGTAAGCAGTTGTGTGTGTTTTTGTGTGTGTGCATACTCCCAACACTGAAATATTTCTATGCTCTACAAAGCTCTAGTAAAAAAAAGTTTTACAAAGTTTGTGACAGTGCAGATACTTGAAGAGTATTTAAGTATGATCTATGCTTAATGTTAAAATGTTTAGGTTAAAAAATAGAAGACACCATAGTACTTTTTAAAAAAGATCATTGTTATATACCTAAAACTGTATTGCTATATAAAATTGTGCTATGTAATATGCTAAGGCATCTGAATGCTGATAATTTTATGTTGTTGCATAAAATGTAAATATTTGAATTTTAAACTATGACTTTGATTGCTAAAGAGTTTAAATATGGACCTTTCTGATTTATTTGAAGCTACTTTGTAGCAAGGAAAGCAAAAAAATTAACAAAACAAAAAATAAAAAGAGCAAGACAACATGTGGGCAGGTCATATGATAAACAAGGTTAGGGTAATGATCCAAAGCTCAATATATCTAGAATAATTGCTCTGTCACTCAGCTCCTTGGATTTCCAGCAACTATGCAAGCAGAAACGCAACTTCTCCATGATGTAAAGGCTTGACATGCTCTGTTTTATAGTGAAAAGAATTGTGTTTCTGGCTTTATGGATCAAAGTTCATGCTTTGGTTAAACTGATAAGCATTTTTCAATTTTCTGTATGAGGCTTATTTGCTTCATGAGAGCTGTGTTATATAAAGAACAAAAGTGAGACTGGAAATACAACTTTGTCCAAATGACATTTTCAAGTATTTTAGTTTACTATACAGAAGAAGGAAAAAAGACAGATAATCCCTAGAATGTTTTGTTATTTAAGTTTTTTTTTACCAAGTGAGTGGGTGACACAGATTGTCAATAGCAGCTACTTGGCCTGTCTTTGAGGAATGCTTAGTGTAGTTTATAGAACAGCTCAAAAAGGAAGACATTAGTTCTGGTAGGTTTTTCTTAATTCTTATGCTTTCTATAATTGAAAACATTTCTTTAATTATGCTTAAATTCTTACATGATGAAATCAATATAACAGAAGATAAATACTTATACAGACAACCTAATATGTCATTTATACATATATATTCAAATATTTATTTTATTTACTTATTAATGAGAGAGAAAAGGCAGTGAGAAAATGATGCACTAGGGCCTCCAGCAACTACAAACAAACTTCAATGCATGTGCCACTTTGTGCATCTGGCTTATGTGGGTACTGTGGAATTGAACCTGTGTCCTTAGGCTATACAGGCAAGTGCCTTAACCACTAAGCCAGCTCTCCAACTCCCACTATATAATTTTTGTCATTACTTTTAAAGAAACAGAATATGTTACTTGGTTGTGTTAGATTTTATTGTCCTTAGTTTAATGACCATTCTTAAACATTTGCTATATGTGAGATACTCTGGGAGCCAAGAATAAAGCCATCAGGGTAGTGGGTGACTGTGGCGGTTTGATTCAGGTATCCACCATAAATGTAGGTTTTCAGAATGCTAAGTTCCTAGCTGATGGAGATTTGGAAATTAACACCTCAGTGTATTGTTGGGGGCAGGCTTATGGGTATTATAGCCAGTGTCCCTTTGCCAGTGTTTGGCACACTCTTTTGTTCCTGTTGTCCACCTTATATAGGCCAGGGGGTGATGTCCATCCTCTGATAATACCATCATTTTCCCCCACCATCATGGAGCCTGCCCTTTGAGCATATAAGCCAAAGTAAGCCTCTTTTTCCCCACAAGCTGCTCTTAGTTGGGTGATTTCTACCAGTGCTGCAAGCCTTACTGCAACAGTAATGTTGGTACTGAGAAGTGGTGTCATTTACTGCTAGACACCTGGCTGTGTGGCTTTGGCCTTTTGGAGCTGATTTTCAAGAGGAATGTGGAAGGATTTGAAATGTTGGCATAAGAGATGCCTTACAGTCCTGTGAGTAGAGCTTAAAGGTCTATTCTGGCTACAGTTGAAAGACCTGAATGCAGTAAGAATTATGGACTCTGAGGTTTGGCTTATGAAGGTGAAAAGGAGCTTTGTCTGGACTGAGCAAGAAGCAGTTTGTGCAAGACGCTTGCTATTATGCCTGTGTCCTGAGAAGGTGTGCAGGTTTGGTTTACATAGGAGCAGGCTGGTGTGAGCAGAGGGATATGGCACAGAAAAAAAAAAAAAAAGAAAAAAGAAATCTTTGGATGAACTGCTGCCCATTCAGCTGCCATTAATAGATGACAACCTTTGAGACTGGGCTACATGACCTGCACTGGGGCAACAGGAAGAATGTAGACTCTTTTGAAAGTGCCTGAGTGATCAAGGAATATCTTGTTCTTCAAAGTCATCTTTATTTCCCCCTGGATTAACAAAATGGCACCCTACCTGGTATTGTGCAGTATAAGAAATGCAGGAAAGAGAGGGTTTTGAATTTGCAGCAGGCCTTGTGTTTTGGAATCAGTCATGGGCAGTGTGAAGCAGGTTAGCTGGATACATGTATGGACACCCGATGTAGCTGTGAGGATGAACTGTGTGTTACAGTGGAGAACCAGTGAAGATGTCAGGATTATGAGATGACTGCTAAGGAAAGCTGATGGCCCTAGATGAACTTTTCCAGGACTGTGAGTAGCCTATTTGGAGGGTCAGAATTGGAACTCCAGAGACTTGTTGCTGATTAGAATTACTGGACTTGAAGATCTGCCACTGTTTATAGTTGTTGGAGTTTGAGTTACAAAGTTTGATGTTGTCCCTGTTTAAATCTTGTATTTGTTGAATATTTCTTTGATACGCCCAATACCATCTTTTGTAGTATGAATGTTTATTCTGTGCCATTATGGTTTTCTGGGAGGGGATGATATTTTGGCTTAGTTTATAGACCTTGGATTATGGGGATGTTTGGACATCATTAGGGATGATTTTAAAAAAGGGGGGACTTTTAAAGTTGGACTGAATGCATTGCATATTACATCATAGGTGGTTATCAGTTTATGGGGAGCAGGGGCAGAATGTGGTAGTTTGATTCAGGTGTTTCCCATAAAGTTAGGTGTTCTGAATGCCATGTTCCCAGCTGATGGAGATTTGGGAATTAATGTCTCCTGGAGGCAGTGTATTGTTTGGGGCGGGCTTATGGGCTTTATAGCCAGTTTCCCTTTGCCAGTGTTTGGCACACCCTCCTGTTGCTATCGTTCATCTTATGTTGGCCAGGAAGTGATGTTCACCCTCTGCTCATGCCATTGTTTTCCTCTACCATCATGGAGCTCCCCCTCTTGAGCCTATAAGCCAAAATAAACATCTTTATTCTCACAAGTTTCTCTTGGTTGGATGATTCCTACCAGCAGTGTGAACCTGACTGCAACAGTGACACGCTGCTCTCATCTCTAATGATGTCAGCTCTTCAGTTATATACAGCCCAGTTTTAGTGATGAAACCAGGAGTAAAATCTTATGTTAATTATAAATATTAAAAGAAAATACTAAAATAGTTCTGGGCTACTTCAGTCAGTAAAGTACTTGCTGTGCAAGCAAAAGGACTTAAGTTCAGATTCTGAGCACTCATGAAATGCCAGGAATGGCAACATGCACTCACAAGATAGAGACAGGCAGATCACCAGGGCAAGCTGGCTATCTTGACTAACCAAATTGGTGAGATCTGGGTTCAGTATAAGACCATATCTCAATAAATAAGGTGGAAAGTGGTTGAGAACAACACTCAATTTCAAGTTCTGGCCTTTAAATGTGCATACATACTTGGGTACTTGCACACACATACACACACACACACACACACACACACACACACACACACACTTGTCAACAACACACATTCATGCATGCATACTGCACACAGAATTAAATAAACCCACTGTAAGAATCTGTTTTAAATACAAGTAAGGTTGTAATATCAGTGACCCATTAGCAGTACATGACAAATATTTGCTTCTTGGTGGAGGGTATTCTGAAAGCTTTAGCCTTAATATTTTTACCTTATCACCTGCTGATGAGTGAATATGCTGCTGAGTTTTTAAAGTTGTTTCAAGATTATTATTGCTCTTAAACTACTTCCTTTCTTCTTCCAGATATAATAATGATCACAGTTCTGCTTGGAGTTTAGTCATAAACATATAGAAACACCTAGGTAGAATTCCAACAATCAGAATTCTGAAGGACAGAGAAAATCCTTCATAATTCTGAAGTACCATTTCATAAGCAAGATTTCTCAAGTGCTTTCTAGTGTGTTTTATGTAGCATTGATTTGTAAATAATTCTCCATAAAGACAATCTTAGACATTGGTGATGAGTCAGTATGTTGTGATTTCAAACTATTTATTCCAATAAGAGTCTAGATGATACTTCAATAAATTGACTGACTAAAGGCTGAGGGGGAATTAAAGGTATCAATGAGGTCCTGCCAAATTCATTTTCTTGGTTTAACTAACAGCTGCGGAAGTAAGTAATCGCTTGTCTCTATATATAAAATGAAACACTATTTAAAGTGCTCTGTGCTGGAAATGGGAGGGAGGAACCTTGCTTTGCTTTAGATTCCAGTTGCCAAGGAGGAAAGAGACTCAAAGTATCACTGCTCTCTGCTGGAAGAAATAGTCATTCTCCAAGAATAGTGAAACAACAAAGCAAAACAATAAGCCATGAATAGACTAGCTCCAGAAAGCATGGCTCTTCTTCACATTCACCCTTCACGCTGATGCTGTTATAATAAAACAGACCATTGTATTCAGTAAAACTAAATGAATAGTCCCAAATCTGCTTATTAGGGTTTGCCATTCTTGAGGCCTGGCTACCATGAAAAAGATCTCCTTCCAGTGGATAGGCTAAGTGCACTGGCCCCACCATTAGTAACTACTTATGAAGATTAGGATGACATCCTCATTAAAAGCAAAGCAAAATTACCCAAGTTACAAGATTCAGGGTATGGCTTTGTTGAACTTATTCAAGGGTACAGAGTTATGGGAATGCGATTTAAGAATTTTGTCTATTTGCAACAAACATATTTTAGAAATAACATCTCTAGTTAAGTATAGTGGCATATGTCTTTAATCTCAGCACTTGGGAGGCAGAGGTAGGAGGATCACTATGAGTTGGAGGCCAGTCTAGGAACACAGAGTGAGTTCCAGGTTAGCCTGGACTCGAGTGAGACCCTACCTTGAAAAACAAACAAACAAACAAAGAAGAAAAAAATATCTGCTGGTAAAGACTCATGCTTTCAGTCATTTTAAAACAGTTTATAATTGTGAAAAATAACTGAAAAAATTCTAAAATGTCTTAAGTTTTCTTAAATTCAAGTAAAACAGAATAATAAACTATGCCTTCTGAATTTTTAATATTTAATTGAAATGCAATGAACTAGATAGTTCTTACGAAAAAGAAAATTTGCATGACATAAGTGCTGAAAATATATCTTAATTTAAAAAATATAACATGTTTGGCAAAAGAAGTGGCTTAGCTGAAATTATCGATCATTTCCTTTCCATGTAGTTTGGAATTGTCTTATATTAATGGAAAAGCTTTTCTCAAACAAGGCAAAAATATAATTTTGTAGCCAAAGAAACCACTATCTGAATAACACACATGGCTTAATTGTGAGATTACAACTTTCAACAGATACCAGGATCGAATTTCACATGTGCTAAAATTCCCAACATTGTTGTAGATAAAGAAAATCAAAGCTCCTTTCGGTGCAGGGAATACAAAGAGGAACAAAAGACATGTCAACAAAGTCTTAACATATACAGGGTTAAACAGTTCTTTCCAAAGAGATGTACAACTAAAATATTCCTAAAGGTCGCATGCCATCTCTTCAGCCCATTTAAGTCTTCTGAAATGCCACTCTGAAGTAAAATAACTACCTCTCCAGAAGAGTCATTCCATTAGAGAGCCAACTAACATCAGTACAGAGATAAATGGGAGAACAGAAAATTGATTTTGCACTTGTGCTGTAAGTGTGGTCAAATGTTATAGGCCAGCACATCAAATAGGATTCCAAAGAAACGCTATGCCTGAAAAATAACAACACAGAGGATGTCTTTAAATACAGTTTCATAATGTGGTCTGATGCACTCTGTGCTGTAAAATATTTACTTAGTTTTTTGAAATATAATATGGCACAATCATGTATCTCTTTTTTTGTTAATAAATATATTGCCTCAATGTTCCTGCAACTGATACTTTGTATCTCAACTCCGTTCTCTTATGTGTAAACAGAAATAAAGGGCAAAACAATGTTCATACTTTGATTTAAAAATGAATAACTGGGCTAGATGGCTTAGCAGTTAAGAAACTTGCCTTAGGACCAAAGTGTAAGCCAAAGGACCCAGGTTTGATTCTCCAGGACCCACATAATCCAGATGCTCAAGGTGGTGCATGTGTTGGGAGTTTGTTTGCAGTGGCATTCTTTCTCTATCTCTCTGCCTCATTCTCTCTCCCTCCCTCTCAAATAAATAAATAAAAATAAAATATTTAAAAATGCATAATTGTGGGCTAGAGATGGATCGCTTAGTGGTTAAAGGTCCATGCTTGCAAAGCCTACTGGCCCAAGTTCAATTCCCAGTGCTCACATAAAGCCAGATGCACAATGTGGCACATATATCTGGAGTTTATTTACAGTGCAAGAGTCATGCCAAGTCTCTCTATCTCTAATACATAATTTTAAAAAAATCTTCAAAATGATTTTTCAACTCATTTTGTATAGATGGTTCTTTATAAAGATATTTTAAGTGAAAATAGAATTTATATGATTCCATGTCTAGATGCAAATGTTATCTTGATAAAAAAAATTAAAATACTCTTCACTGAAGTGCATTACACTCTGTGGGATCACAGAATAAGTGTCATATTTAATGCTCCATGATTACTTTGCCTTCTCCTTGTTGGTTATGGAGCAGCGGTGTTTAGAGGATTCCACCATTTGTTTGCTCTTGTTTTAGACGTCACTGTGGATGAAGGAAATCAGAAATAATGAACAAGAGCGCATTCTTTCCTCTCTGCACTAGAGTCCCGTGGGTAAGGAGAAAGCTGAGCAATGCCATTTTGAAAGCTCTAGTGTACTCTTGGCAGCTGAAAAAGAAAATCATTGCTAATATTTTTTTTTTTCCTCTTATAGACATGTAGGCTGGTTTCAGACCAAGACAGCTTTTTACCACTTACTGTTGAGCAAGTGATCAATTCCAGAGTAGGCTAAAGGATGAATGAATTTCCAGTGGGATAGGTAAAGATCAGAAACTGAAGCTTTCTTTAAAATGGTCCTCCAGAGCAGCCACAGAAACCCTCTCCATCGCTCCTCCCCAATTCCCCTTCATGGCTTGTTCTCTCCACCTGCAGATTTCATCATCCACTCCCCACTATGCAACTGAACTTCTCTCATTTCTCCTTGGGAGAAAAGTTAGATTTGAGCCATATATCTTTGAGTCCATGCCTGATTCCAGGATTTGGGCTGATTTAAAGGATTTAACTTATGTGTAGAGGAGAAAAGATCATGTTGCCCAACTTCCAGTGTAATTTTGAGATACACAGAGTCCTATTCAGAACTTCCTCTTGCTAGAAATACCATTGTAAATGAATGGCTTTCTTCTTCTTTTTAGGATATCTCTTACTCATTTTATATCCATGGGAATGTCTGACAGCACAGGGTGCGTCTTGTCTGGCACAGGAAGCTTGGCATTAAGACGGTAGCCTCAGTTCCTCTGTACTGTGGCTTGTCTCTGCTATGTTCCTTCATGAGCCCTGATAATCTTCAAGTTCACAACCTCTGAGGAAAGCACTTGAACGCCTAACAAATTAATTCATATTTTAACTCTACTGGTGGCTAGCATCATTATAAATACTATACCTAGAGCTCTATTATTTCCTTCATCAAATTTGGACAATATTTACACCTGATGATGAAAAAAGAATTCAGCTTACCTACCACATTTTCCTTCTATCTTTATCTCGTTGGAGTAATAAATATAATACATATGAGTTTAAATTCATTTGTTGACTGTCATTGTATCATTAAGCCATTAATGAAACTCAATCCAAACTTCAGGTCTCCCAATGATCTATGCTCCTCTCTGAACCATGCAATGGTTCTGTTTTGATGTGCATTCCCCTTTACTCCACTGCCATTTCTTCACAAGTACCTTCCCTTTGCTTTGTTCCCCTCCCTCTACTCCAAAACAAACAGCAAGCTTATGTATACACAGAAGACTTCTAGTCTTATAGCTCAATCACCTCTTTTTGATCATCCTGGGTCTAACCCAATGTCAAATACCTTCCCTCTTCCCTGCCCTCATGTCCCAACTGCTGCCATCTATAGGTTAATGTCACATTAAAAATCAATAGCATCTATAGAATTTATGCTACTAAAATTTTCTGTCATCCATTCTGAAGATTTGAAAACAATTATATATAGCATTTATAAATTTAATTGAAAAATCTGTTACTGTAAGTACAGTTTGTGGGAATCAATCTTACTTCAGGAGCACTTCCATTCAATAGAAACTGCTGCAGTACGAGCATCCAAATATATTCTCATTTCTGTCAATTGATTGAAATTAAGCTTCTTTATGAGGCTATAATTGGAGGTCATAGCTTACTTCTATGCATTTTGTTTTGTTTTGAGGTAGGGCCTCACTGTAACCCAGGCTGACCTGTCTGGAAATCAAAATGTAGTCTCAGACAGGCTTCAGACTCAAAGCAATCTTTACCATTGCTTCCAGAATTCTGGGAATAAAGGCTTGAGTCGGCATGCCTGGCTGTATACATTATTATTATTATTCCAGAGTTTTAGTTTTGTGTTAAAATATGTGAATGCATCACCCTACTTCATTATCACTACTACTTGATGAACAAAATATTTTAGGTATGAAGCTGTTCTACTGATGTACTGTCCTCTTTTATACAAATCGCTCTGTAGATTTTTATTCAGCTGTGTTTTAGAAATGTATTTTCATTAATCTTATAGTTTTTGCTTAGAATACATAAGATGCAGTTCATTTTAGGTTCGGTTGTTTGTAATAGTGTAGCTCTTTAGGTGATCTTTCTCCCTCTTCCTCCCCCCCCCTCTTCTCTTTCCAAAAGCAGGTATAAAGAAATAAGCATTGTTGAGTTTCTTCATTTCTATAGCTCAATATGTGTCGCATCTCTTATTATAGCTTACTTACTAAGATATCATACCATTTGCTCTTCCAGTAAGTGTAGCTGAGGAAAACTCTGTTAAAAATCTGATTCTTATTTGAATAAGACTGGAATTTTAAAATATAATCTATTTTTTAACATTTTCAAACTTCTGAGCCTATGTCATTTTGTTAAGCACTTACAACGTTTTACGAGAAAACATGTCTGTATGTCTGAAAAACATCCCTCATCCTATCCTTCATGCTGAAGAAAGCCTTCTGAGAAATATCACCTTTGTGATCTTTATTACATCTCTCTGTCATGTTTCTCTGTGATCTTTTTCTGAGACCCATATTAAGCTTTCTTCCTGAATGTGTGACTTGGTAATTGGTGTACTTGTGAAGAGTAAAGATTAAGCCTCAGTAGTTCCTAGCTTTTCTGTATTTATTAGCTGTTGCCTTGATTTTTAAAAGTTTATGGATTTAGAAATACATATTTCCATTTTTCTACTCAATAATTTATCACTTATTACATTTTAGGGATTATTTCTCTCTTGTTAAATTTTCATCACTTTTTGTTTATGAATTCAACATTGTTTCTGATACTTTACTTTTTATAACTATGAACAATTTACTTAATTGGTTTGTATTTTACTTTCATTTTTAAATATTTTTATTTATTTAGAGAGAGAAAGAGAAAAGGGGGGAGGTAAAATGGCCTCAATCCACTGCAAACAAACTCCAGCTGCATGTGCCACCTTGTGCATCTGGCTTATGTGAATCTTGAGGAATTGAACAGAGGTCCTTCAACTTTGCAGGCAAATGCCTTAGCTGCTAAGCCATCACTCCAGCCCTGCATTTTACTTTATAAAAGCAGAGACTGTAAAAAAGTTAATAGAGATATGGACACACTTCAGAGAGCTCTGTTTGATACTCAATGGCTTAATACATAGCAAATATTTAGAAATATGCCTGATTATAGGGTGTGACATAAAAATAATAGCTACTATAATTGCATAAAACTAGTACAATAAAATTAATTTATTAAATATTTCATACTTTTGAAATTTTTAATTTTCTTTCTATTTATTATTGTTCAATTGTTATACTTGGTTTTTCTTTTTTGAATGTTAACCTTCAATTTCATCTAAATTTTAAATTTTATAAACTTATCAGACTGAACATATAAGAGGTGATTAATTTGATATCCAGTTATGTAGATCTATTTTACCAATAGGCTTTCCCCTGACTTGGTGCATGCAAATATGAGATATGTAGCTGTTTTCTACATCCCTAGTTCCACAGCACTAAACTGTAAGTTGGTGCAATAAAAATCTCCTTAATGTATTTCAATTTTCAGTGAGCTATTTTAATTTTAAAAGCATTGTCACAGGAACTTGTACTGGGTGTAAGGAATTCATAGATTAAAAATACTAACAGGGGGGCTGGAGAGATGGCTTAGCAGTTAAGTGTTGCCTGTGAAGCCTAAGGACCATGGTTTAAGGCTCCATTCCCCAGGACCCGCGTTAGCCAGATGCACGTGTCTGGAGTTCATTTGCAATGGCTGGAAGTCCTGGCATGCCCAGTCTCTCTCTTGCTCTCTGCCTCTTCCCCCACCTCTCTCTCTGTTGCTCTCAAATAAATAAATAAAATAAACAAAAATATTTTTTAATGTAAAGAAAAAAAAAGACTAACAGTGCTGGAGAGATGGTTTAATAGTTAAGCACTTGCCTTTGAAGCCTGAGGACCCAGGTTTGAGGCTCGATTCCCCAGGACCCACATACACCAGATGCACAAGGTGGTGCTCACATCTGGAATTTGTTTGTAGTGGCTGGAGGCCCTGATGCACTCATTCTCTCTCTCTCTCTCTCTTTCTCTCTCTGCCTCTTTCTCTCTCTCTGTCTCTCGCTCTCAAATAAATAAATAAAATAAAAACAAAAAAATTAAAAGACCAACAAGTTTTGGTTCTTTTGATCAAAAAGCTTTGAGTGTGGTTGATAAGAGTTGATGAACATATAGCTGGAGCTGGGAAACAAGTCAGAACCATACCCAAACACAAGCCCACTCTACAATATCAAGCTACCATCAGTCATGGGGTACAAGAGGGCCTACACCTATTAAACTCTCTATCAAAAAAAGTAAGTGATATTTCAATTTTCTGGGTGCTAACTTACTCTCCGTTGGAGAATCTGCTTCTCTTTTCCAGATAGATGCAGATCCTAAGAAGAGAGCTGCCCCAACATACCTCAAAAGGGGCCCAACTGAAACTAAGGACAACTGGCAAAATAAGCAAGGGTGATGTTTTCCTGTGAAACGGATATGAGAAAAATCAACTCCTACCAAATCAGAGAGCCAGAGCCTCAGAGGCCCCCAACACCTCAGCACTGAAGCAGACCAAAAATGAACCCAACATGGCTCAGGGAAATTTTGTGGAAGAGGGGGTGGAAAGAATGTCAGAGTCACATGTTGGGTCATGATTTGCAGAGACATTTATCATACCAATAACTGGGGGCTAACTCCACAATGCACAACCCATTTTCATCAACAAGGAGGGTCCAATGGGAGAGGGTAGATCATAGATGAGCCTAAACAATGGTACCAAACTGCCTGTATTTACTGAAAAGAAAACTAATAAATTAAATTTAAAAAATGGAATGTGGGGCTGGAGAGATGGTTTAGCGCTTGAGCGCTTGCCCGTGAAGCCTAAGGACCCCCATTGGAGGATTGATTCCCCAGGACCCACGTTAGCCAGATGCACAAGGGAGCTCAAGCATCTGGAATTCGTCTGCATTGGCTGCAAGCCCTGGAGCGCCCACTCTCTTTCTCTCTCTCTCTGCCTCTTTCTCTGTCTGTTGCTCTCAAATAAATAAATAAAAATAAACCAAAAAAATTTAAAAAATGTAATGTGGACATTCATGACTTTTTCTCTTGGGTGTGTCAAAATCTATCTCTACAACTTTTCCATATTTTACTGCTGTAGTACAAAATCAAATTTATGCATTTAAGAACTAGTTATTGAACCTCTACCACTATCCTAAACATAGAAAACTCAAAAAGATGTGACCTTTGACATTAACAAAAATTCTAGAGAGGAACAAAACCACAGAATTTATCATGCAAGGTTCTAAGTAATGTAGTGGAGATAAAACCCTGGCTAAAATGATAATACATTAAGCCTCTATAATTGTTAGCTCAAATAAATCTTCATTCCTTTAAATTGTACAAGCTTGTAGACCTGAGTTTGGATCCTTGGCACCCACATAAAATTGAGATATGGAGTTTTGTACTTGTAGTCCATGGGCTGTGGAAGCAGGTATAGGAAGATCCTTACATCTCATTGGCTAGGTAGTCTAGGTTAATTGTGAGCTGTAGGTTCATTGAGAGACCTTGTCTCAAAACATAAGGAGACAGTGATTGAGGAGGCCACCTGACACTGCCAGCCTATTGCTTTTTCCCACAGGCTCATATGGACATGCAAACCTTCACAAATATGTGTGCTCATACACAGTTAATCCCAAATACACATGATCATGTCCATAGCAGACAAACGCATTAAATAAAATAATAAGAAAGACTTTGCCAGCTGCTAGATGCCCTACATAAGTAGAAACAGGAAAACGTGCGGGAACATAGCTTGTATCCTTCTGTGGGCTTCTTGCATCAAACTGTAACCAAAAGTTCTTTGTGTTAAGGGAAAGGGTGTTTTCTTTGACTTAATAAGGCCAACTCCTTTTTCTGGCTCTCAGAGATACAGTTTGCACACAAAGTTATATATTTTTCTGGAAGAAAATTACCTGATGGTCTCTAAAGTCATCGTCCCAGATTTGTATAGTTGGAAGCTAGAGATAGCCTTGTCATGGCCCAGAAACAGAGTGTGCCAGTAAAATCTCTGACCAGAAAGTTGTAGTGGGTTAGCATGTAGACAAAAGAGACAGAAGAAGCCAAAGCTTTCACCCTGCTGTCATGGAAAGTGCCAGTGATTCAGTGGAAAAGCTTGGTTACCAGTATCTGTGATGTTTTAAAACAGAGTTATTGTGACAAGTTCACTTGTCCTAAAGCTCCAGGGGAAGCTTTAGCTCATGTCAAGTACAAATGCACAGTGGAATGATGGAGTTCTCAGTCAGGGAAATGTGCGGAGGGGCTGGGGATGAAGAGAAAGAGAATTTAACTTTTCTATATGTAAACTCATGAATATGTTACATATAAAGAACTTCCCCTAGCATGTAGTTTAAGGTCAAATTAAATTTCAAGAGAAGCACATGTACTTTTTTTTATTATTACATAGGGAAGGCATTGAACATGAGTTTTTAGTAAATTGATTTCTATGAATTTGCTTTGTCAGGTAGGATTAGGACACGATTACTGTCAGTGAAGTCAGCTGACCCAATGATGGCTTCAGTTTCTTATCATCATATAAGCTTCTTTCAAACTTATGTTCCTTGAAGTAGCTTAATGCTTTTTAATATCACATAAAATATCAGGTTTAGATGGATTCACCCTGTGTGTACTTGTGTCCATTCAGAGGACATGTTCCTTTTAAAGATTTGAAGAACACTTTGATACAGGAATCACTTATTACAAAACAATTTCTTACAGAACAAGAGCATGTAGTTTTATGGTGCAAGATTGCATGATGTTTCTTAGGTTGAAATGACTCAGGTAAAAAAAAAAAAAAAAAAAAAGAAGAAGAAAAATTCAGCAGGGTTGGAAGAGAGAAGAAAAGATTTATCTCTAAGTAGAAGAGATAATTGTGTCCCAAGTATACCAGTGTACAGACTGGCAGAATTTCTAGTAATCTGTTCTTAACAGGAGACCTTAGTAAAAAGAAACTTTTTACTGTTTAAGGGCAGTTTGAAAACATTTTTATGTGGATTCCAAAAACTAGCAAGTCATTTAGAAGTGCTGGAGGAAATTAAGGAAAACAATTGAGTTTATTCAACAAGAAGAACATTACAGATTCATTTCACTAAATAATATGAATGAAATATGTGCTATGAAATAAACTTTCTTTACTCAAAGGTTATAAGTTCCCATAATTCTGTTTGGCAATTGTAAATGAGTCCCTGTACCTAGACATACATTCCCTAAATAAGTTATGAAATTTCCTGGTAGTCATTTTAGTATGGTATTAGCATGACATTTGTCAGTAATATGATGTAAATATATTGTTGATACACTAAGAATGACAGTAATTTGATATGACATTAAAATATGTAGCTGAATGCCTCTGGTGTCAGTTCTGGCTCATTTCGACACTGCCTTTGAATAAATAAACAGCAGAGCTGATGGCACCTTTTAATTTTTTCTTCTACTTGATTTTAATAGATTATTGCCTCTCAGAGCTGTTTGAAATGTTTTCTCCATTCATTTACAACATAAATTAGCATGTCATTTTCCTATGAATTTTAGAAAGCAGATAGGATATTGACAGTGCCCATACAGTGTGCATCCAAGTACATATTTCTGGGTGTTAAATAAGTCATTTGAAGAATAGACCCATGCAAGCATCTGTCACTGCTGTGTGCTTATTGTAAGCTAAAATTGCAATGTCACTATTAGAAAATGAAACAATGCCAGAGTTGTGGTAAAAAAGAAATCAATTCTGGAAATAGCAACTGCTGGCTGTTATTTACTTCACATATTCTAAAACCAAAAATTATCATCTGACCTTGAGAGGAAATGTTTTCTTGGGTATTGATAAGCTGTTTCCCAGTATTCTTTTCTTATTCCAAAAGACTCTTTGGTTTTTGACACTTAACATTTAACAACAACAACAAAAAAAAAAAAAAGCACATGTACTTTTTCTTGCTGGGCATGATGGCTCATGCCTATAATTCCAGCACTTGGGTGGCTGAAGGAGGAGAATTGATGTGAGTTTGAGGCCAGCCTAAGCTACATATATGGCATGGAATAATCACTCAATAGCTGTTTAAATAGAAGTGATTAATTGGAAAGACTTTTGCTGACTAGTAGTTGGTGGATAAAACTTTGGGTAGATAATATTCAATCCCTTTGCATTCTGCTTCTCTTTTAGAGTTTAATCATCACCTCTGGTATCTGTTTCTCCAACATGTTGATCCACAGAATTATATAAAAAGCTCTAATCCTTATAGTTTGCTGCCATAAAGGAGCTTCTTCAGACTTTTCAAAGTACAATACTGTATTTCTTAGTACTCTATATTACAAATAAGATAATAACTGAGTATAATATTTTCCAATTAACAATCTTTGTTTTGTTTGTTTGTTTCATTTGAAGCATTATCTCACACTAGCCACAGATGACATGGAACTCATTTTTTAGCCAGTCAGGCCTTGAACTCATGGCTATCCTCCTACCTCAGCCTTTCCAGTGCTGGGATTAAAGATATGCATCAGCATGCCCAGTTCTAATTAACAATTGCTTTAATCACAATTTTAAAAATATTTTTATTTATTTGTGTGTAAGAGAGAGGGGAAAAGGGAGGAAGGGAGGCAGGCCGAGAGAGTAAAAAGAATGAATATCATGCCAGGGTCTCCTGCCATTGCTAACAAACTCTAGACACATGCACCACTTGCATATAGCTTTTGTGAGTTCTGGGGAAATCATACCAGAGCCACCTGTCTTTGTAAGCAAATTCTCAGTGGCATAGATTGAGGTTTGCATGACACTCACAGTGCTATTGAATTTCCTACTGTCTGACAGGAATCCTATGTACCAGCAGGAATTCATTTGCATTCTTCTCCAGTATTGGGATATGATCATCCTCTCTGGCACCTGGTTCTCTACCTTTATCAATTTATCAACTTTAACTGCTGTGACATCTCTCCAGACCACAATTTTTAACTCACCAACCAACTGTACTAAGATATGGTCTTATGCATGCACTATGATTTTAACAGTCTCCTATTTCTTTGCCTTTTTATGGACTATGGTGGTTTGATTCAGGTGTTTCCCATAAACTTAGCTGTTCGTGAATGGTAGGTTCCCAGCTGATGAGGGGAATTAATGCTTCTTGGAAGCAATGCATTTTGGGGGGCAGGCTCATGGGTATTATAGCCAGTTCCCCTATACAGTGTTTGGCACACTCTCCTCTTGCTATTGTCCACCTTATGTTGACTAGGGAGTGATATCCATCCTGTGCTTATGCCATCATTTTTCCTGACATCGTGGAGCATCCCCTTGGGTCTGTAAGCCAAAATAAACTCCTTTTTCTGAAAGGCTGCTCTTGGTCAGGTGATTTCTGCCAGCAATGCAAACCTGACTGTAACAGTATTGTTGGTACCGAGGAGTGGTGTCATTTGTTGCTACACACCTGACTGTGTGGCTTTGGCCTTTTGATTTTCAAGCAAAATGTGGAATGATTTTAAACCTTGGCCTGAGAGACACCTTGCAGTGTTGTAAGTACTGCTTGATGGACTATTCTGGTCCGAGTTGAAAGACCTGAATGCAGTAAGAACTATGGACTGTGAGGTTTGGAATATGAGGGTGAGAAAGAGTTTTGCTTGGTGTGGGCTACAAGCAGTTTGTGTAAGAGGGTTGCTGTTATGACTTTGTTATGAGAAGTTGTTCAGGGTTGCATTGCATAGAAATGGACTGGTGTGAGCAGAGAGATATGGCACAGAATGAAATCTTTAGGCTGAAGCTTCTACCCCTTCAGTTGCAATTTTATGAGAGATTACAACCTTTGAGATTGGCTAGCTGACCTACACTGGGACAACAGGAAGAATAGATACTCTTTTGAAGGGACCTGAGTGCTCAAGGAGTGTCCTGTTCTTCAAAGTCTGCTTTGTTCCTTCCCTAGGTTAACAAATTGGCACCCTACCTGGTATTGTGGAGTATAAGAAATGCAGGAAAGAGAGGGCCATTGAGTTTGCAACATGGACTTGTGTTTTGGAAATGGCCATAGGCAGTGTGAAGCAGGTTTGCTGGATGCCTGCATTGGAAACCTGATGGAGCTGTGAGAATAAACCATGGGTTATAATGGAACAGTGAGATGCTGGGACCACAAGATGGCTGCCAAGGAGAACTGTGAATCTGGATGAAGTTTTCCAGGACTTTAAATTGACCAGCTGGAGAGGCGAAATTGGCACTCTAGCTAAAGATTTGCTAGTTAGAATTATCAGACTTGGACACTGTCACTTACTAGAGTTGTTGGACTTGGATCTACAGAGTTTAGTGTTTGTCCTGGTTGTTTTAAATCTTGTATTGGTTGAATATTTATTTGCTATGCCCAGTGTTTATTCTGTGCCATTATGGGTTTTGTGGGATTTTTAAAAACATTATGTTAAAAGACTTTAGATTATGGGGATGTTTAAACATCATTAGGATTGATAACAAATATGGGGATTTTTAAAGTTGTACTGAATGCAATGCATTCTACATCATTGAATGTTATCAGTTTATGGGGGCCAGGGGCAGAATGTGGTGGATTGACTCAGAAGTCCCCCATAAACTTAGCTGTTCTCAATGCTAGGTTCCCAGGTGATGGAGATTTGGGAATTAAAGCCTCCTGGAGGTGGGGTATTGTTGGGGGCAGGCTTATGGGTATTATTGCCAGTGTTCCTTTGCTAGTGTTTGGTACACTCTCCTTGTTCTATTGTCCACCTTATGTTGGCCAGGGGATGATGTCCACTCTACTCATGCCATCAGTTTCCCTGCCTTTATGGAGCTTCCCCCTAGAGTCTGTAAGCTCCTTTTTCTCAAAAGCTGCTCTTGTTCAGGTGATTTCTGCCAATAATGTGAACTTGACTGCAATGTCAACCAAAAGAGGTGAATGAGAATTATGATATGTGTTGTTCTGTTTGTATTTTCCATGTCTCTTCAAGAATCTTTGTGTGCCACAGGCCAGAAATCTAATTTTAGTAGAGCCTGAAATAGACAAATCACAGAGAAAGAAAAAAAAAATCCCAAGTTTGTGAAAAGTTTAGCCACATTTACATGAAGAATGAGTTTCAAGAAACTTCAGATAAGTCTGTTAGCCCCATAAGACTTATATAAACAAAGAGTAGAAATTAAAGAGGTGTCATTATAATAACAATGCATTTTACTAAAGCACACAGGTAAATAGCTCTTAGCTATCACTATTATAGATTGTCATTTTCTAATCCTCTGAAAATGCTAATAAGCATATCAACAATGACATTCTTTTCTTTTGTTATCCTATCTGTTTAACACAGAATGGATTTAAAGCAATTATAAGGAATAGATTTATCTCTTTGCAAAGCCAAAGTCAGAGATAAGTTTTCTTTTGTTGGATTAGGGAGTGAATCAGCATTGAACTATTTAATTTTTAAATAGTGACTGAATCAGCAGATGTTGCCTAATCCGGATAGCATCAAGCATTATTCTGTCATGATGCTTTTAAAAGCTTCAGATACACATTTCAAGAGAGATGATATATGACTAAAATATATGGAGAGAGCATATGCCTACCCTAGTATCAGTATTAATTCATTATTAGTGAAATAGTCATGCATCTTACAAGAAAGTAACCAGTCCTCTGGATCTAAGTGTCCACATTGATAAAAGAATATATATTTGAGTGATGGGCATACAGGTTTTCTATACTCAAACATCTAATATTTAAACTGTCTTCAAATAAAAATGATATTATTTCATATACTATCTTGAATTTTTATGAAATTATATGTAGACTTAAAAATTGAATGGATTTTTCGTATTTCAACTGAATGTTTCAAATTTCTGTTGGGAACATTCTTCAAAATGTTATTTTGTTTTTTTTTCTAGCCAGGGGCATTAAGTTAAGGAATAATTTCAGAATCTTTCATTTGCCCATAACAATGACCAGGTCTCCACGGGGATTTTCTAGGCTTTGTCTCCAGACCCTATATCATAAACCTTCCAGAAAAAATTCAGTCTTATGTAACAACAGGCACATTCCCCTGCATAATTCTCAGCTGATAACCTTGAAGATCAAGGACATAATTATTATTAGAAAGACATTTAATTATTTAAAAGTATTTAAACAATAATTTAAAAATTCTTTTTAAATGTCAAAATATTTTACATGTGCTTCATTATTGGGCTACAGTTATTTTCCACATTATTTATTTATTTATTAAGTAGAAACCTTGCATGAACACATCAAGAGTGAGCACCATCATTTCTCTTATCCCTGCCCACGTTCCACTGAGGGCCCTCCTCAATGGGATTGCTGGTACTCACCATGGGGTTGTGGCTTATGAGTTTTGAGAGCAGCAATTGGTTATTGTGGTAGAATAAATGCCTCTTGATATTTCCTCCTATCCTGTGGCTCTCACAATTTTTCTGCAAATTTCCCTGAGTCTTGTTGGGTGTATTTTTTTTTTTTCTTTCTTTCTTTTCTTTATCCTAATGAAGAGGTTCAGCCCTGTACTAGGCTTCTAAAAATCTGTCCACCCTAATTTTATTTGCTCTTTCATGTTGTATCTTACTACTTTCCTTCTTAGTGATATTTTACTAAAGTAAAACATCCATATTGTTGGGCATTCTCTCAACTCTTATCTTTGTTCTCTCAGATATGTTGAGAACTGAAGGCCATATCTTTCCTGTCCAGACTTCTGTTGTGTGTCAGATACTGGGCTCAAACATTTTTCACACTTCTCTTTCTTTGGCTTTAACATTTACTACCTTTTTCTCTTCTGGGGTCCTTTCTTCTATGTTCCATATATATTGTTTACACCAGGAGTCAGACTTTCCCCCATTTTATCTCCCTTTTGTCCCTTTAACTCCATTTCCTGAGAATTTACCCATTCTCATGATATCAGATTTTGCCACTTTAGTGATAATCTCTGAATAAGAATCTCAAGATGAAGGAGGAATGAATGGACACAATTGCAAAGATTTTTTACTGAGTAAAATCAGCCAGAGATTTATTTGTCCTGGTGTTTAGATAGCATGGAACAAGGTCTGATATTTTATTTTGTTTGTTGTTTCTTGCTTTATGGAAATGACTTAAAGAAAAACTCTCTCTGTTTTTAAAATAGTTTACCATAAAGTGGTACATAGGTGAATATCAGAACCTGAAAGCAACTGGGAAGAAATTGAGGCAAGAAGTAATATAATTGTGTTTTCTCTTTTCAGCTCCCTTTGAACATTTTTAGTTTTTGTAATAATATCCATAGCATTATTGAAATTATTTACAGGACAATTTCTAAAGGAAAGCTTCATTTAACATCAGATTATCTAGCCTTTTATGGGCTAAGGGTGTATCACTTATTTGGCATGCATGTGGCACTAGCTAAGATTCCTAGGACCCAACCCCAAGACATCCAATTTCAGAATGTGTTTTAAAGGAAACACTATTTTTTAAAAAAATATTTATTGATTTTAGAGATATAGAAGTGGCAGATAGAGAGAATAGACATGCCAGGGCCTCCAGCCACTGCAAATGAACTCTAGATGCATGTGTACCTTGTGCATCTGGCTTATGTGCATAGTGGGAAATTGAACTTGGGTCCTTAGGCTTCATAGGCAAGAGCCTTAACTATTAAGCCATCTCTCCAGCTCCAATTTAAGAATATTTTAAGAAACTTTTTTAGGCTTAAGTTTGCTTATGGTACATATTTTGTCTCCAGTATTCATGTTGTCTTTTTGAGGACAACAAATTATTAATGTGTTTTCTGGGAAACTCTGAGCAAAGGTGAATTTCTCTAATTTTTTTCATTCTGTAGTGTATAATCAACACTAACATTATGAGAAAAACTGATGAATAATGTATTAGGAGAGATTATATTTCTCATGCTATTTATACTGTATTGCATAGGCAAATGAGGTAAGTGAGGCAAATGTTTTTGAGGAAAGAAGAAATGAATGAGTGTCCCTTTTTATTATACTTTTTCAGTGGATATTGAGGATTTAGTTTGAAGATATGGTGAATTTTTTTTAAGATTTGCCATTGTACTTCATGTGTGAATTTATGCTTATTTATACGTAACATGGAGTGACATGGCTGGAAATTAGAAGAGAGTCAGTCCCCAGACAGTCAACGCATCTAGTACCAGAAGGTGCTACATGGGCAACTGGGGGAAAATGACCAATATCTGTCCAAGCAACTCATGGTCTAACCTACTTACCAGCAAACAACCTGTTGTGAAGCTCACACAAGTGCAATAGTGGTGCACAGCCATGGTGGGAAACCATATGCTCTTGATTTGGCTAACTGATCCACTCAGTGGAACGTGCCCCATAGCTGGAGCTGGGAAACAAGTCATAACCATATCCAAACATGAGCCTACTCTCCATTATCAAGCTACCACCGACCGTGGGCTACAAGAGGGCTTACACCTATTAAATTCTCTATAAAATAATAAGGGTTATCCCATTTGTCTGTTGCTAACTTTACTCTCCTTTGGAGAATCTGCTTCTCTCTTTCAGATAGATGCAGACCCTAAGGAGAGAACTACCCCATCATACCTCAAAAGGGCCCCAGCTGAAACTAAGAATAATTGGCAAAACAAGCGAGGGTGCTGTTTTCTTGATGAACTGGGTACCAGAACAAGGGGGAAGGAGATCAACACAGAGAACAATCAACTCCTTCCAAATCAGATATCCAGAGACACAGAGGCTCCTAACACTTCATCACTGAGCCCAACATGGCTCAAGGAAATTTTGCAAAAGAGGGGCCAGAAAGAATGTCAGAGCCGCATGTTGGGTCATGATAGCAGAGGCATTTCTCCTACACATAACTGTGGGCTAACTCCACAATGCATGACCCATATACCCCAACAAGGAGGGGTCAGGTGAAGGGAGTAGTACATGGACGAGCCTAACAATGGTACCACCTTGACTGTATTCACTGAGTACAAAACTAATTAATAAAAACAAAATTTAAAAAATAAAAAAAAAATCCTGGCCAGATGGTAGATAGCTGGAATAGCAGACATTGGTTGTCATTCTTCTCTCACTGGGAAGGATGGCAAAGCTGCACACTTCACACTGTAGATGACCATGTAATTGCTTCTGATCAATGATAGATAATAGATCATTTCTGTTTTCTTGTAGAAAGGGAAAGTTTGAACATCCTTCTTTCTTCTTCTTGCCTAGATTTAAACCCCTTCCCTGCAGCTATCGCTGTCATTTGGCAACTACTGACATTTAGTGAAGTACTAGACTTGCTATCACAGAGCAGCTGAGTCAATAATTATTCCACATCTTTTGTTTTCCTTACCTACTCTTAATTATGTTTTCTTTTATTCCTCCCAAATTTTTGTTTAATTGTTTGTTTTAGGATGCTAGGTTTTGCACTCAGGGCCTCCTGCCTACTAATGTGATTAGTGACTGTTTTCCAACAGGTACATAACTACTGGGTTAACTTATGATAATAATGAACATTGGGTTGGAGAGATGGCCTAGCTGCTAAGGTGCTTGCATGCAAAGCCAAGGGACACAGGTTTGATTCCCCAGGAATGGTGGACAAGGTGCTGCTTGTGTCTGGAATGTGTTTTCATTGGCTGGAGGCTCTGGTGCACCAATTCTCTCTCTCTCTCTCTCTCTCAAATAAATAAATATTTTAAAAAAATAAACATGATTTGAGGATTGATTTAGTATAATATTGTAAAATTTCTAAAGGCCCCTTTTACTCTGGTAAATAGATGTTACATGTTTAATTTAGATAGCCACAAAAGCATTATAAATATGGTCTGCCACCAAATGTTTATTTTGTTTGAGAGGATTTCTACAGAGACAAAATGAGCATGAAACATTAAGAAAACCTGGATTTCCTTCTTTCATGTTCCCACATCCGATTATGTATAACAAGATAAACCAGTTGTCCTAATCTGTGTGGACTGCCATAAGGAAAAAAGAAAAAGAAAAAAAAAAGAAAAAAAGAAAAGACTGCATGGCTAAAACTACTGGATGTGCTTTCTCTAAACTCTCAGAGTCAGAGATGCCTAAAGTCATGCTGTAGGCTAATTTTGTTCCTCCCAAGATCACTGTTCTTGCAAGTGGCTACCACTTTGATATAACCTGATTGGTGATCAGGACATTCTGTGTTTATTATTATTTTCTTAATAAGCAAAATGGTCTCATTATAGGGCTTCACTCTAATAAGGTCCTACCATTAAATACAATCACACTTCACATAAGAATTTATGCAGGAGAGCATAAATACAAGGAATATAGCACTAATCTTTGTATGTGCACAGGTCTAACAAGAGTTATAAATGATTTATCTTGGAGAGAAGTCTGGTGACTCATTTTTGGGCAGTTAAGAATCATGGTGTATTATTCATCATACTGTCCCTCTCTTTTCCACCTGGGCTAAGTGGTCTGTGATATTTTCAATATAACTTCCTCTAAGACACAATTTCCTTTGCCTATATAGACAAGAATTTGAACTCAGAATATAAGGAATATGTTTTAATTTTCATCTGTGGTTTATTTCTCTACAGAATAATTTTTAGTTTTTCTGTAGTACAGTGTTGTATCATATTTAATTTTTTAAATAACTTTTATTTTATGACTTTCATAAATAAAACAGGTATACCATTTTAATTTGCAATCTGTTATCCATTTATACACTATTTTCATTTATTTATTAGTTATTGAGTATTAGTAGTGGAGATATGTCCATTGATCTAGGTAAGAGAGTGATGAGCTTTAAATAAAAGCAAGAAAGATGGCACAGAGGCTGGAGAGATGGCTTAGTGATTAAGCACTTGCCTGTGAGCCTAAGACCCCGGTTTGAGGCTTGGTTCCCCAGGACCCACATTAGCCAGATACACAAGGGGGCACATGCGTCTGGAGTTTGTATGCAGAGGCTGGAGGCCCTGGAGCGCCCATTCTCTCTCTCTCTCTCTCTCTCTCTCCCTCACCCTCTCTCTCTCTCTCTCTCTCTCTCTGTCACTCTCAAATAAATAAATAAGAATTTTTTTTTTAGAAAAAAGAAAGATGACACAGATGATGAATGTGAATACTTAACAGGCACCACTATAAGGTCTTTGGAGGTCTTTGTAATGTGTTGATGATAATGAAGACAGTGAGGGGATAACTTAGCGAAGTTCACAGACTTCTGCTTTTGGTGGATGTCCTTGTTTACCTACATTTGTGTCAAGGACATACCCAATGTAAAATATATGTGAAATGATATCAGAAATATCAAGTAAGCATTTATGTACAGGGTTATATAAGTTGGTATACTAAAATCCAAGCTAGGAGTAATATACAAGTTTCAGTTTTACAGTCAGAGAAAAAATGATGTATGAATCCAAATGTGCAAATGAATTTGTCTAGAGATAGTATATGTGTTTAGACAGGGACAGGATGTTTACTTGTTAAGGATACATTAACCTTATATATCACTTATAGGTGTATGTAGAAATGAAATACCCCACATAAAAAAGTTAGAGTAGGTAGAGAACAAAGGAGTCATATAATGAAAGCTGCCACTATTACATCAAGAAGATAAATGCCCCAAATATCAAATCATGCTGAATGAAGGGGAATCACTATATTATGCCCACTTAGTTTGTGCATTATAAGGATTCTGCTTAATATAATTGGTGGCAGAGGGAACCAGACATAGATTAGTAGAAACTTTTACAATAGGTAGAGAACCTTCTAGCTAGAGAGTTATACGAATAGGAGAAAAATACAAATTTTGCATTTAAAATGATATGATATAGCCTGGAGAGGTGATTCAGCTGTTAAGGCACTTTCTTGCAAAGCCTAACAACCCAGGTTCAATTCCTCAGTACCCATGTAATGCTAGATGAATAGTGGGACATGTGTTTGCAATTCCTTTGCAGTGGTTGAGGCCCTGGTATACCCGTTTTTTCTCTCTTTCTATCTATTTATGTCTTTCTTCTCTCTATCTCTCTCTGCTTGCAAGTAAATAAAAAAAAGTTTTGATAAGCATGTGTTGCAGTCCGGTTTGCATTGCTGGTAGAAATCACCCAACCAAGAGCAGCTTCTGGGAAAAAGAGATTTATTTTGGCGTACAGGCTCGAGGGGAAGCTCCACGATGGCAGGGGAAAACGATGGCATGAGCAGAGGGTGGACATCACCCCCTGGCCAACATAAGATGGACCACAGCAACAGGAGGGTATGCCAAACACTGGCATGGGGAACCTGGCTATAAAGCCCTTAAGCCTGCCCCCAACAATACACTCCCTCCAGGAGGCATTAATTCCCAAATATCCATCAGCTGGGAACCTAGCATTCACAACACCTAAGTTTATGGGGGACACCTGAATCAAACCACCACATTCCGCCCCTGGCCCCCATAAACTGATATTCATACATGATGTAAAATACAATGCATTCAGTCTGACTTTAAAAGTCCCTGTATTTTTTATCAATCCCAATGATGTTCATACATCCCCATAGTTCAAGATCTTTTAACTGAGCCATAATACCAAAACATAACCTCAAAAAACCCATAATGACACAGAATAAATATTCACACTGCAAAAGATGGCATTGGGCATAGCAAAGAAACATTCAACCAATACAAGATTTAAAACAACCAGGGCAAACATCAAACTGTAGCTTCAAGTCCAGCAACTCTAGCCAGGGACAAGTCTTCAAGTCCGATAATTCTAACCAGCAACAAGTCTCTGGCATTCCAATTCTGCCCCTCCAGCTAGGCTACTCACAGTCCTGGAAATCTTCATCAGGGCCAGCAGCTCCTCGGCAGCCATCTCATGGTCCCGGCATCTCCACTGGGTCTCTACTGCAAGCCACGGTTCATCCTCATGGCTCCATGGGGTCTCTATGCAGGCAACCAACAAACCTGCTTCACACTGCCCATGGCCATTTCCAAAACACAAGACCGTGTTGCAAACTCAATGACCCTCTTTCCAGCATTTTATACTCCACGATACCAGGTAGGTGCCAATTTGTTAATCCAGGGGGGAATAAAGCAGACTTTAAAGAACAGGGCACTCCTTGAGCATCCAGACCCCTTCAAAAGAGCTGACATTCTTCCTGTTGCCCCAGCGCAGGTCAGCTAGCCCAGTCTCAAAGGTTGTTATCTCTCAGTTGCAGCTGAACGGGCAACAGTTCACCCAAAGATTTTTCTTTCTGTGCCATATCCCTCTGCTCACACCAATTCATTTCTACACAAAGCAACCCTGCACAACTTCTCAGGACACCGGCATAAGAGCCAGCTTCTCACACAAACTGCTAGCCCAGTCCAAGCAAAGCTCTTTCTCACCCTCATAAGCCAAACCTCACAGTCAGTAGTTCTTACTGCATTCAGGTCTTAGAGCTCAGACCAGAATAGTCCATTAAGCTGTACTTACAGTACTGCAAGGCATCTCTTAGGCCAAGGTTTCAACTCCTTCCACTTTCCTCTTGAAAATCAGCTACAAAAGGCTGAAGCCACATAGTCAGGTGTCTAGCAGCAACCCCACTCCTTGGTACCACTTTACTGTTGCAGTCCGGTTTGCATTGCTGGTAGAAATCACCAAACCAAGAGCAGCTTCTGGGAAAAAGAGATTTATTTTGGCGTACAGGCTCGAGGGGAAGCTCCACGATGGCAGGGGAAAACGATGGCATGAGCAGAGGGTGGACATCACCCCCTGGCCAACATAAGATGGACCACAGCAACAGGAGGGTGTGCCAAACACTGGCATGGGGAACCTGGCTATAAAGCCCTTAAGCCTGCCCCCAACAATACACTCCCTCCAGGAGGCATTAATTCCCAAATATCCATCAGCTGGGAACCTAGCATTCACAACACCTAAGTTTATGGGGGACACCTGAATCAAACCACCACAGCATGTATCTATGGAGTGTCTAAGAACTAACAGAATTATTAAAATGCCAAAGGAAGTTGGAATAAAAAATGGAAGACACTGAAGAGAGAAGCTTGACCATTTACATAGGCACAAAGGGAAGAATTTTGTGTGTACTGGCATGCTATCATGGAGGATGAATTATATGCTGCATGTGAATGAAGAAATATTGAATGCACTATGTGTAGTTTTTTTGAAGATCATTTATTACTAGGAAGAGTGGGTTATAGAACATAACCCGCTGCTTCTTGTCTGTGATGTAATGTGACCAGCTGTCTCATGCTCTCACACCATGCCTTCCTTGTCATGGTGGACTACAACATCAACTGTAAGCCCTCAATGAGATTTTCTCCTATAAGATGCTTTTCTCAGGCATTTTGTCATAGCAATAAGAAAAGTAGCTAACTAATGCATTCCATTTAGACATACTTAGTTTTGCTTTTTATAAAATAAGTCTATGTGGGAAATTATTTATATATTTTAAAAGTGAGTCCCGGGCTGGAGAGATGGCTTAGCGGTTAAGCGCTTGCCTGTGAAGCCTAAGGACCCAGGTTCGAGGCTCGGTTTCCCAGGTCCCCCGTTAGCCAGATGCACAAGGGGGCGCACGTGTCTGGAGTTCGTTTGCAGAGTCTGGAAGCCCTGGCGCACCCATTCTCCTCCCTCCCTCTATCTGTCTCTCTCTGTGTCTGTCCTCTCAAATAAATAAATAAAAAATTTTTAAAAAAGTGAGTCCCATATTCCAGAACCCCACTCCTTCCTCTTTTTGGGCAGATGCTCTGTATTCTTTTCTTCTGTCAAGCTCTAAGACCCCAATCTGGGTCTCTACATGGACTTTTCCATATCCAGAACTACTTCTTGACTCCTCTAGGGCAAGAGCTCTGCATTTTTTCCTTCTCTTAAGTTCTGTGTATACTCACTGTAATAAAATCCTCCAAAAGTTAAAAAAAAAAAAAATGAGCCTGTAAAGTAACAAAAGCCAGTAATAAGATCCCTGAGGTGCTAGGGTATGATTGATGGTTGACAGTGTGGGAGTAGGCTAGTTTTAGAGATATCAGGGACAGAAAGAAGACCTTGCATGGAATCTTCAGGAACACTAAATTTAAAATCAAGTAACAAAAAGGAAAGTAAGTAAAAAAGGTGAAAGTTATTTTCAGAGGTAAAAATTTAACCGGAAGGAACACAATCACAAATTTTCTTTAACTGCTAGAGCAACAACAAGCCATATAACTTAAAATCATTTCCTAAACTTGCCATAGAAAGTCTGAAGTGAGGACTCTAGTTGCATGGGGAAGAAAATATCTGACTAGTGCAAGACTGAGTCATTATTAGCAGTTTAAAGCATGCACACAGTGCCAGTGACTTTGGTTAATGAAAGGAATGAAGGAGGACATATAGGGAGAGAGAAGTTACTTTTGTCTTGCCTTAGGTCATTTCTTAATAGACTTTACATAGTATGGAAGCCCATGGTTCTTACCTGTAGTTAAAAACAAGACTCAGTAAAGGATCTACAACACTGTGTTTTCCTTCTAAGATCCACATTTCAAAGATGTAATGAAATAGGATTATTAATGCTAATACAATAATCTAAGCAGAATGAAGTCAAACTATTCAGGTTTTTATTTATTTATTTGAGAAAGAAAGAAAAAGGCAGAGACAGAATGAGAATTGGCATTCCGGGGACTCCAGCCACTGCAAATGAACTCCAGATGCATGTGCCACCTGGTGCATGTGGCTTAAATTGGTCCTGGGGAATTGAACCTGGATCCTTGGGCTTTTCAGGCAAGTGCTTTAACCACTAAGCCATGTGTCCAGTCCCAAAGGTTTTAAATGAAATATCTTGTAAAATAGTAGTGTTTGTTTTAGGTGGTAGATAGTTTAAACTTTTTTTCTGGGGTTTCTTTGTCATCACATAGATGACTTGATGTTTTTACCTAGTTAAGAATGAGTGTTTTAATAAAGTCTTGACTAGTGCTAAGTAACCTAACATAACATTTAAGAAATGTCAGTTCTATCATAGGAAATGATGGGTGTTCTGTAATTACATGTTTTCACAGCATATAATTATTTATTATTGCCTAATTTCATCTGCATCTTATTACTTCTACTTTGACTAGCTATTGTTTTAGTTTAATATTTCTTTTACTTGTTTACAAATTTCAGGATTCTGGGTGTTTTTTTTTTTTTGCTAGTAATAAAAACTAAATTGTCTTTTATTTTTTTCTCTGTCATTGATTATCTCTGAACAGTATAGCTGGAAATTTCATTCTTGGTCATGAATCTAACTCATTTCACCTAATTTGTGTACTGAGCTTTTAAATATTCATATTCGTGTTCTCTTAAATGCCAGAAGTTCATCAAAGGAAAATACTAAGTTTTTCACATTTCTTAAAATACAATTGTGTATTTCATGTTGCTGCTTAAAAACTGGTGATGTTATTAAATGAGACCAAAAGCAGCTAAAAATATTTTCCTAGGATTTTCACCCATTAATAAAAAAGGATGTATGTGTGTGTGTGTGTGTGTGTGTGTGTGTGTGTGTGTGTGTGTATTTGGTTCATTTTGTGTTCCTTTAAGAAAATACATAACACTGCATATTTATATTTTAAAAAAGTGAAATAGGTTTATTTATCTCCAGGTTTTGGGGGTGAAAATCCAAAATTAGACAGCCTTATTCTGTTGATATTTTGTGAGGGCCTTTGGATATACCACATGACGGGATAAGAGATAGTCCAGGAATAGGAAAAAGGGAAAGGGGAAGGAAAATGTAGAGAGAGATGGATAGAGATAAACATAGAGCAAGGCACAGAGAGAGAGACAGATTCCTGGAAGGAGCTGGGCTTGCCATATCCTTCCACCTTTTTCTTGGGAGAGTTGTTTTACTCCCATAAGTTCAGACTTACTTCTATAAAATCTTTCATGACTTGTCGGCTGTATCTCTTAAAAGTACTGTCACCTCAACACTATATGTGTGGAGACTTAACTTGTACCTTGAGGGGAGACATATGCAAACCACACTGAAATATATACTATGTATGAAAATATATGGTAAGGACATGTTCATATGTGGCAGAAAACATATCCAGATCAACAGTGAGAACAAGCAAAACTTATGACATTAAAATGTAAATAAGGATGCAAAAATGTAAGAGGACAATTTATTATAGTGTACCTTCCTGAACATATTAAAATATGCCTCAAAGCAAAGTTATTTCAGTGCTAAAATCCTTTCTTTAATCTTAGCTGAATGTTAATATTAAGCAAGAACTTTTTTTGAACAGAGATAAAACATAGTTGATTTCAAAGACATATATCTAAAGGACATAAATCAGATAGAAGTGAAAAATTCAGGAAGATATTTAGCTTAGGTTTGTTTGCTTTGAAACAACTCTGAGGTATATGAAGGAGCAGACCCTGGGTGCAAGGGAGGCAGAGAGAGAGGACAGGGAATTAGATAAGTCCTTACCATTCCGTCTGAAATTGTTCCAGCTGGAAATTTATTCTGCTACATGTTTAACTTCAGTATGAGCTTACATTAGTAGAAAGAATTTTACAGTTTAAGGATTTAAAATTCATAGTTTTAGCCTATTTCCAAATTGCCGAAAGAGATTCAGTGACCTCTTCAAGGTCACCCAAGTGAGCTAGCAGTTCTGGTGTTCAATAACCCCTCTCTTCCAATGAACTGAAACCATGTTATCTACATGAAATATTGCTTCCACATTCCTTCCCATGTTTCCTTGGAATATTATCAAACAGCATCGTGAACTAGGATTCATAGGATTTATTGGATGGAGACTTGGTGAAATTAAGGTCTTTTTTTCTAGCAGAAATTCTTCTTATAGCATCATAGAAACAGAACGTGCACACATCTTCATTAACATGCCCAGGACTCGGAGCTTGCTACTGCCTCATATAACATATTGAATTTCATTCCTGGGAAGTATTTAATATAAGAATTTTTCCATGTAACACAGAACAAATCAATACATCAATTTTATAGGTAGTAACTGTTAATTGTATAAATATATTTATGGCATCTCCGTATAGAATTTCTTTTCTTTAACTTGGATATTCCTTAGTCTCCCAATTCCTTTTCAGGTTATCAAGCTAGTTAAACATACTTATGCTGCTTTCTCTTGGGGATATGTATTTATACTGAAGTCAGAGTCTTACAGTAGAATAAGGGGCAAAGATGAGAATATACCAACTATGCACATATCAAACTCTATTTGGTAAGTCTTTCTATAGAGTGCTGCACATTTTGGTGCCTGGTAATTTGATTTTGTAGCCCAAAGTTAGGACTGCTTTTCTCTTTATAATGAATACTATCTTTATTTTAGTTTATATACTATATATTTTCAAATAAGCATGTTATTTTAAGTCTTTTTACAATTTGATAAGTTTGATGAATTTTTTTCCCACAAAGATTTGATAAACATTGTTAAGCAGTGGTGTGTCATTTGAAAAATGTACATACATACAACACTAGGTATAGAACCTTTCCTGTGCATATGCATTTTAAGCTTTAAGAATTAACCAAATTATACTTTCAAATGTCCAATATTTCAACATCTTTACAACTACCATATTTTAAAATACATTGTAATTGTCATTGTTAAAATTAAAATGCAGTCTATTGTGTGGCTCTCAACTGTTAATCTGGTTAGCTTCAAAAGAAATACTATTTTTTTTGCACATGGAAATCCTGTGAACATTTTAAAATCTATAACAATAGCATTCCCAGCAATACTTTTAAGAAGATAAGCAGTTCCAATCACCTTTCTGTTCATTTTCATAGACACAGACTGAATCTCATATCTTATTTTCTATATTAAATATCACCAGCAATGTGGTTATAACTAGTGGAGAAAAGGGTGAAGGCAGTGGTTGGCAGAGGTAGTGGTTCAAAGGTGCCACATTATACAGAGTTACTGTCTGATCCCAGAAAGAAATAGAGAGAAATCATAGTAAGACATATGTGCTGCATGGCTAAAGCTTTTTTTTTTTTTTTTGGCCCCAGAATCTGAAACTGGGGTTTGGACAAAATTTCCATTAGTCCACAGAACTCCCCAAATGTCTCTGTTATAGGCATGCACTGGCTTAATGGCAAGAGGTTTCCATTTCCTGTAGGGCCTTAGTGGTGTAGCCATACACTTCAGGCTGAAGCTTTGATCTGCAAAGCTGCTTCTGTAATAATTAACTGGCTTAAAACACAAAATATGATCCTCCTCAATCACCAGCAGTCTTTTCAGTGTATATGGATCTGCAGATTTGTGAGTTTCCTTTTGTGTGTCTCTGTTTCTCCATCATAGTTCACTGGAGACTGCACTACAATGCCGGAGCCATTGCCTCTGCGGACTGGGTTTCTTGACTGCCATGTCATGCTTCTGATATTTTTTTCTGTTTGATGTGGGAAACTGCTGCAGAGACACTGAGGGAGAATGTGCAGTGGGAGGTCTGAAAGTGAGGCTACCTCTGCTGCTCAGAAGAATGCAGTACCTCAGTTTACACCTGGTTCAGACCAGGGTTTTTTCTTTCTTTCTTTTCTTTTCTTTTTTTTTTTTTTTTTTAAGACTAGGATGTGGGCCTTTCCCTGCTGCTGAGGAAGCACTGGGCCTCAGGAATGTCTGGCTCTGTAACATCACTGACCTCAGCTGGATTCAATGACAGAATAGCTGCCAGTGTTTTGACTTGTCAAAGATGAGGCCTATAGATCTCTCATTTCTTTCCTGCCCAGGAAGCTAGTAAATTCTTGATAGAATAAATTAGGAACCAACCTATAGAAACACTTCTCCAACATCTTAAAAATGATCAGATCCTACTACCTGTATGATTCTATCTCTTAATGGACACAGGAAATTAAAAGTTAAGCATGGAAAATGACCTAAAATGAGGCAATATTAAAATATGAAATGGTAATTTGGAAATTAAACTTTGGTATTTAGGCTCTTGGAACATAAAAGTGAATTTGATACTCTCATTGTCCTCATGAGGCTTACATTCTACCTAGGATTATGGATTAAGGGATTAATATGATATTGAAAATGGAAAAATGCTACTCATTAAAAAATGCATGTTCATGAAGATGTATAATTTACCTAAACATCTTTCCATGCATTTTAAAGACTAATTAGCACAGACATTTAAAATTAATTAGCACCATATGCTATTTGTTAGATAACAAACCTGGAAATATGCCCAAACTGTCAAATTTCATCTTGGTCACACATTTTCTGAATTCACTTTAGTGCAATGAGTGAGGACTGAGAAGCATGGGTTGATCTACAAATGTTCATACATTGTAGAAAGAATTCCAGGACGACTCCTCAGGACCCACACCTTTGAATATGGATGTGATCTGTGAGTTCAATAAGGTGTCACTATTATCATTAGTCTAAATTTAATGCCAAAGGTGAACTCTATAACCAATATATTTTGAGTTAATTAACAAGGGAGATTATCTTGTTTGGGCCTGACCTAAGCAAAAGAGCCCTCCTCTTTGAAAGAAAAACTGGAAATGTCCTTGAATTAGGAATGTTTCTCCTGCTGTTGGTCTTGAAGAAGAAAACTTGTAAATGCAGATCATGTGATAAGAGTTTAAGGCTCATCTCTACCACTTGAGAACAATCACTGGTTCCTAGATAGCAGGAAAAGAGAAACATCAGTGATGCAATTGCAAGGAATTGAATTCTAACAGCAATGCCTGAGGTTGGTAAAAGACCAGAAGATCTTAAGAGTCTGTGTTGTCACCTTGATTTCAGCTATTTGAGATTTGAGGAAAAGGTGGTGTTCAACTAAACCTGGATTCCTCACTCACAGACACTGTTAGATAGTGAGCAAATGTTGTTTAAGGTGCTGAATTATGGTAACTTGCTGTACAGCAGTAGAAAATCAACACATTAGAGTCAGTTAATTAACCAGCAAGTGGAGATTTATTGATGGCTACACATACAGTAGCTTCTCCTATTCAGAGACATCAGGGAAAGAGCTACTTAGTGCTTTATTTTTATTTTAATTCAGAAACTGGGGAAAGGACCCTTCCAAGTCTTGCAATGTAATGTCAGTGACTGGCTTTTTCTTTGAGTATAGCAACTAGTGGCTCACTAGTACATTTTAGTTGTTTTTAGAAATGTCATAACCATTTCTAACTTTCCTTTCATAAGATACAGTGAGAGTCCATAATTTTTTTTAATTTATTTATTTGAGAGCAAAAGACACAGAGAGAAAGACAGATAGAGGGAGAGAGAGAGAATGGGCATGCCAGGGCTTCCAGCCTCTGCAAATGAACTCCAGACACGTGCACCCCCTTGTGCATCTGGCTAACTTGGGACCTGGGGAACCGAGCCTCGAACCGGGGTCCTTAGGCGTCACAGGCAAGCGCTTAACCGCTAAGCCATCTCTCCAGCCCGAGAGTCCATAATATTAATAGACATAATAGAAGATAAATATTAAGAACCTATAAAATTTCAAAAGACTAAGGAAATATTTAAGTATGAATAACACATCTCACCTTTATGAAAACTATGTGAGATCAGTAGTGTTACTTTCCATAGTTTGCACAAGTGGAGCATTATGGATGAAAAAGTAAATCAGTTTGCATAAACTCACATATGAAGATATAGAATTACAATCCAGGCCTGTGAACTTTAAATCAAGGATCTTAAAGCTTTTCTCTGTGTCCTCTACAATCAGTCTGTTTAATATGTTCCTGCCTCAATTTACTCTCCTCAAAAATGTTACAATGATACATATGCATTATAATTGAAATGATATATGTTACATATGTTAAATTCATAGGTATATATAGTTATTATATCCAAAATTATATCAATTATTGAAAATATCAAGTAAATGATAATTTTATTATTTTCAATGAATTTCTACTACTGATAATATAAGGAAATAGAGACCCCAGAAAGAAACTAAATGTAGGTCATGTAATTGATATGACAGAGATGATAATCATCATATCCATGGTGCATCATTTTGTGGGGAAAGTGAGATGTTGAGCAGCTGTTATTAAGCATTATATTGTCCCGTGTGACTGATGAAACATAAAAAGCCTCTTTCCAGAAAATAAATGGACATATACCTTAAGATATTTTATATAAGCTCAGGAGAATCTTTCAAACCATCTATTTATCCAGTTTTAACCTTTATATTGCAACAGAGATTGTATGAATTGTAAATTGTTAAAACTGTAGATGCAAATTTCGTATGAATACATCCTTCTGTGGTAATTTGAATAATATATCTCCTATAAACTAATGTGTCTTGAATGTGTGGTCCCCAACTGGTGGAAATTGGGGAAGTGGAGCCATGCTAGAGGTATGTTTCTGTGTGTAGGATTAAGTGTTTATAGCCAGTTTCCTCCTGCCAGAACTTAGCTCACTTTCCTGTTGCTGTTTACTACCTGCCATGGCAAGACTGAAAGCCAAAGTTAAACAAAACAAAATCAGCTGCTTTTGGTCAAGTGCTTTATCTCAGCAGCACAAAGGTAACTGCTATGTTTATGCAAACGCACACACACACACACACACACACACACACACACACACACACACATGACTACACTTGTCCATCCCTTTCCATGTTGACCATTCTAGTATTTATTCATAAAATGTCAATGTTTTGTGCCATGCTCTCAAAGTGTAGGACATAAAAATGAATAAGGCTTAGTGTTTGGTTTTTTGTTAAAGAGGTCTCACCTTAGTATGAGAGAAAACATACCAATACTTTCATGAACAGTGTGGATGACATTAGAAAATTTGTAGATCATGATGGAGCAGAGAAATGTACTATTCAATTCTTCCCAAATACTAAATTCAGTCCTATAATTCCATAGGTACTTGGAGTAGAACCCTGCTAATAACTAGAAATGTCCTAACAAGTGAAGAATAGGGATAGAGAGTGATGGCTCTAGTACATGCAAATAAATAGTCAAAGAACTTAGGAGTATGTGAGAGGAACAGAATGTCTAGGTGTGGCTCTTAAGACTCTCAGAGTATCTACAAAGATGTTCTTAGGGGTTGAGTTTCCCTGCTATAGGAGTATTCAAGCAGGCTGAGTGGAATAAAATACAGGTAGATTCTAAAATTTAACTAAACACTGTACACATTCAATCAAAAACAGCCCTGAGTATGTATGCAAGAGTAGTTATTATAATGACCAGATCCTCTATCAACAAAAGGGTTTAGATTTCTGGTCTGTTGAGGGATCCATGTCAGCTTGTGACCAAGTGAGACCCTTCCCTGGTGCAATCCCAGTTACCTTGGATGATTTTGGTCTCAGTCAAGTTGCTGCCTGGGTCGTCGAGCTGCTGTTCTGATTTCTGAAGCTGGGCACTTGCTTTTCCTACGGGGCAAACTGAGCTGCTGCTGCTGCCTCTGCTGCTGCTGTAGCTGCCACTGCTGGAGCCACCACTGCTGCTGAAGCTGCTGCTGCTGTGTCCACTGCCGCTGCTCCCCCTGAAGCTGCTGCTGCCGAGTCTGCCGCTGCTGCCACTCCTGGGTCTGCTGCTGCTGGGGCCGCTGTTACCGGTGCTGGAGCCGCTGATGCTGCTGCCGAACTCTGCTCCTGCTTGGGTCCCATTGTCAGCCCAAGTTGGCGTGGCCGGGTCCCGGGCCGCTGCTCTGTTCGCTGGAGCTGGGCTCAGGCAGTGGGGGAGGGGAGGGAGCCGCGGCTGCTCTGGTTCTCTCGCTGTTCCATGTGTTCTTCTACCTCGCGGTCTGCTCCTCCGTTGCTCGCTGCCGCTCTCCCCTCACGTTTCCCGAGTTGCGGAGAGCGCGGTGTGAGGGGAAATCCCGCACCTGGCTTTTCCTGCGGCTCGAGCCAAGTCTGGCGGCTTTCTGCTGCGTCGCGGCCGCGGCGGTTGGCCGAGCTGCCGGAGCTGCTTTTCCCGCCTGTGTGGGCTCTGGATGCTCTGGAACTCTTCTACTTCTCTGCTGCCGCTTCAATTTCCTATACACCTCACTTTTTAGTAAAAGTGTGTATTTTGCTGAGTTTTTTTGATCTTTTTCCTCCCTAGGCTGCTTTGGCGTGGTACCTATGCCGCCATCTTAACCGGAAGTCTCCCTGTGATCAGAGGAACAGAATGTCTAGATGGGTAGCAAGATGAGGCTAGAAAGCAGGCAAGGCCACACAGAAGCCTCAGTGTTGGTGGAAGCTAAGCTTGAAACTAAATTGTTTATTTGTGCTCAGCACAGCAATATCTCTATCATACCTTACAAGGCTCAGTGTCCATTGCAGAAGAGGTGGCGGAAAGAATGTAAAAGCCAAATGAAGGGTAGGACTCCTTACAATGTGTTCCCCCAGACACAAAATGGCCTGGATATCCATGACCTCACAGTGCCTGACACTACCTACACAAGACCATCATAATAGGAGGAAAAGATCATGACATCAAAATAAAATAGAAACTGATTGAGAGGGGGAAGGAACATGATAGGGAATGGAGTTTCACAAGGGAAAGTGGGGGGAGGGAGGACATTACCATGGAATATTGTTTATTATCATGGAAGTTGTTAATAAAAAATTAATAAATTTTTTAAAAAGAGTGAAGAAAAAAAATAGTTTATTTGCCAAATCTGATATATGGGCCTTCAGAATCAGTGAGGGATGTGATGCTGGTCTCCTTAATATCAACTTACCTTTATGTGGTGATTTTAAATTTCTCTAAGAAAACCTCATTAACTCATTCAAAAACAAGCTTCCATAATCTACTATTTACCTCATACATTTCTAGGCACAAAGAATGGGCAATACAGCAGTTCATGATATATTTCTTAATTTACTTAGTATACACATTTAAAACAGTTAAACAGAAATCAGAAATTAATAGAAACTGGACATGAGGGTACATGTTTGAAAGCCAGTACATTGATGGCTGGATTGCCAAGATAACCACATGTTCAAAGCCAAACTATGATAGACTGGAAGAAGGACTTAAACAGCAACAACAACAACCAGAAATCAATATAAATAAACTATACTCAGAACACAGTTCAAAGAGTAGTAATAAATTACACAAAAGTAAATAACAGTAAGTGAGGGCAGCCTGGGACTAGATAGTGAAATGTAGGATAACATGGCCTAGAGTGAGCCTACCTTGAAAACAAACACGAAATAGAACGTATCTATATCATGGCAGAAAGGACAGTGATGTCACTAGAGATATATTTTTTTTTTGTTTCCTATCAGTGAACATTTTATTAGAAAAAAAAAGTTGAAATTCACTAATCTCTATCACTTGATCTTTACAAAAGTGGCTTTTCTTTACCTTTTTCCTGCCCCATGCTCCCAGGAAAGTCTGAAGTACCATCAATGTTTCTCTTTGACAATCTAAAACTCAAATTAAAAATCTACTGTGCAATACAAAGTGCATCTGAAAGATGTAGGTGAAGCCTGTGTGTGTGTGTGTGTGTGTGTGTGTGTGTATGTGTGTGTGTTTTAAATAGTGGATAAAATTTTCATCTGAAAGAGATGACCTGAATTGGTCAGACTTCAGAAAGAAAGGTGCAGTGGAAGTAGAATATTCCATCATAGTCTTTAGTTATTGCTTTTGAACACATTTCTTCAGAGCTGGGTTAAAGAGGATGGCTGGCCATTGGCTACAGGAAAAGGGCTATCTTAGCAAGAGAATAGACCTTAAACAGTGTCCCTTTCATCTGTCTTTAAAATTAAAGTGAGGTTCACAGATACCTGGAAGAAGGATATTCAATTGCAGATTTTGCAGTTATGTTGTGTCTACATTTTCCCTGTGCTGCTAGTGAGAAGCTGCGAAGGTCCTTAAAATCTTTGTGTTTGGCACCTGCAGAAATCTAATTTCTGATGAATAGGGCCCTAATTGGGTCAATTATTCTATTATACTACACAAGAGTACTTCAAACTGCTGCTTCAGTAAAGAGAGGCGCTTCAGTCTCCCCATCGGTGTTCACAGAATTCAGAACTCTGCATTTAACTTTTTCAATCCCAGGGTCAGTTTTGCTCGTCCAATTTCTGTTTATCCCATGAGTCAACTGCTGAATTAAAGTGCATGCAATTTTTTTTTTTCCTCCTTCCGAGACCATGGGTTATATAAAGAAGGAATTGTTTTGATCTTTAAAAAACATTTTTATATATTTGCAATTATGTGAATGATTTTAGTTCATCTTATTCAAAGAAATTTTGTTTTTGATTAGTGACTGACTACCATTGTGTGAGGGAGAAACAGAAAGAAGAGAGGAGTTTCATTTTATTTGTGCCTTGTATTACATGTTTGTATACATCCTTGAGTTTCCATTTTATATCTTTGTTATGTAGAAATATTACATGTTTCTTTTCATAATCATCTGTAATATGTGAGATAGAAAAGAGAGTTATGAAGCAGAAAGATGATTACATTTACAGACTCAGTATTTTTAATTTTTTTATCTTTTATAATTAACAACTTCCATGATTGTAAACAATACCCAATAGTAATTCTCTCCCTTTCCCCACTTTCCCCTTTGAAACTCCATTCTCCATTATATCCCCTCCCCCTCTCAATCAGTCTCTCTTTTATTTTGATGTCATCATTTTTTCTCCATTATGATGGTCTTGTGTAGGTAGTGTCAGTCACTGTGAGGTCATGGATATCCAGGCCATTTGTGTCTGGAGGAGCATGTTGTAAGGAGTCCTACCCTTCCTTTGGCTCTTACATTCTTTCTGCTGCCTCTTCTGTAATGTATCCTAAGCCTTGGAAGGTGTGATAGAGAGGTTGCAGTACTGAGCACTCCTCTATCACTTCTTCTCAACATTATGATGCCTTCTGAGTCATCCCAAGGTCGCAGGTTTTCAGTATCAGGGATGTATTCCCTCCCATTGAGTGGGCCTCCAGCCAAATTAGAGGGCAGTTGGTTTCCCCCAAACAGACATGCCACTATTGTACCACTTAGCTCATTTGGCCTGTTTGGCCAAATATAAGGCTTGCAGTGTCCACTGTGGAGTATCTTCACTGTTAATTTCTCTGTCTCCCCTTGAGCTGCAAGCAGTGTGGCTTTTTCCAGCTTTCTGTCAGCTGGTCTACATGGAGGAGGTTTTCATCTCAGTTCCAGCAAGATTTTTTCCAGTGATCTTGCAGCCTAAGTATGTGTAGTCTACAGCAATAGGGTCTAACTATCTCTTCCTGGTGGGAAAACAAGGGCCTCAGCAATGGCCTGTAATGTTTTAGGGGCATTAGAGACCTCCCTGGCCAATGGTTCACTGGAAGCTATCCCATCCCTGGCACTGAAAACTTTCTAGTAACAATCTAGGGCTCCTGTGTATTCCATAGTCCAAAAAAGTAGGTTTCCATATGATTTATTTATATCCTTTTAGGTTTTGATTAGTCTCCCTCCAACTTTCCTTTACTCAATCTCTTCCCCTGACCTTACTTGGGCCTTTTCACCCTGATTAATCTATTCTTCTATTACATATGCATAATACCATCCTATTAAGTCCCCATTTACAAAATGGAGTTATACACAGTAGTAAAGACAAATGAAGTTATGAAATTTTCAGGAAAATTGATGGGTCATGATATGCAGAGACATGTACCAATAACTGTGGGCTAACTCCACAATGCACAACCCATATACCTCAACAAGGAGGGGCCAATAGGGAGGGGGTAAGTCACGGATGAGCCTAGTGATGGTACCAAACTGCCTGTACTTGCAGAATAGAAAACTAATAAAAAATAAATTTAAAAAAGTTACATCAAAGAAAAAAAATGATGGATCTGGAGAGGATTATATTAAGTGAGATAACCCAGGCCTAGAAAGCCAAATGTCACTTGTTCTCTCTCATATGTGAATCCTAACTACAGACTCATGATGTTAATGAAGTTTCTTTCTCATACAACTCCCTTTATGTAAATTGTTCTGATTTGTAATTTCAAACAGAAGGCTCTTTAATTAGTATAAGCTTCTTCACTCATGAGTTGTTCTGAAGTTTAAATTTTATTTGGAAGAAAATTAAATTATACCATTAATTGCTATTTGTTAAAACTATCGTTTCTCAGTGACTTTTACCCTATCTTAAAAGCCTTAGCTCAGATTTTGGCATAGCAAGAAAGATAATCATTTTGTCTTTTGTACAGGGCCATAAATACTCTTGTCACTTCAAAAATATGAATGTAATGCTGTATTTACTTATAAATATTCCAAACTTAATGTATAGCACATATTAAAGTCTTAACTAATAATTTTCTTTCTCATCCTGAGCTATCCCTAGGATTGTTTCCTTAACAGGAAATAGAATACTGACCAAATGAACAAGACACTTTGGAGTCTAAGAGGTGTTGAAAGATTACATGCCTAATTGTATTATGAAGTAGTCTAGACTGAGTGCCCTTAGGTTATAAAGCTCTGTGAAGGGTTAAATGTGTTTGTGCGTGAGTTTATGTGTATGTTTGCATATGAGTTGTGTGTACTTCCATTTGTATCCGTCTGACATGTTTATTTTGCAATCTCTGGGCAGGTGTGTCTGGGCTTATAGATACTATTTTTTTCTGCCCCCTTTTTAAGGTATATCTTGAAATTTCCCACTTAATTCATTGGAATTGATTAGTCTCTTCTTGCTCTGAAAACCATGGTTCTAGTGAGGAACATGGTTGATTGTTTTTATGCGATATTAGAGAGAATAAAACTTAGTATGCAACTTTTTTTTTTTTTGGTTCATTCCAAAGGGGCTTGGAAAGAAGATATGTGACTAGTACTTTTCAGAATTCTTAATGGATCAGTTTCCCCCAAAAAAGTGGTTAGCCAAAAATATTTTGTCTAGGTCTTCTCTTTCCTTAACAAGTTGAAGTTTAAATATGTTGACTTTTTCTTTTCTAATTATTTTAATTAAAACCAATACAGTGTCTTGATGGTTAATTTCCACTGTCAACTTGATTGGATCTATAGTCTGGTAGGAGAAAAATTTCTAGGTATGTCTGTGAGGAAGTTAATAGTTAATTGAGATGAGAAGACCAACCTAACTGTGGACAGCACTGTTTCATGGTTTGGAATTACAGACTGGATAAAAAGAAGAAAGTTAGCCAAACATCAAGATATATCACTCTGGGTCCTGACTGTGGCTTGAGTGGTGCTGGTCCCCACCACCATTCCTTCCTTGCCAGGGTTGACTGCATCCCTTTGAGCTGTGAACTGAGACAAAGCCCTCCTCCCTTATATTTCTTATGGTCAGGTATTTTGTTACAGCAAGAAAAAAATAATAAAGCCAGGCATCCTTAATAATATACTTACATTTCTTCTTTGCATCTGAGATAGTCTTACTGTGGTAGGCCGGGCCAGACTTGTTCTTTCTAGGTAGTGTAGTCTAGCCTGAAACTTGAGAACCTCTTGTCTTAGTCTTGTAAGTGCTGGGATTATAGGCTCAGATCACCATATCTAGCTAATGATGCACCTTTGAACTCTCATATATATAGTGGCATCCCTTTTTTTCAGGTAAAATGGTATTAAATAATGTTTTTACATAATCATGTGAACTAAGTTAGTATTTCTATTATTATATAATTCTTAAGATTTTCAGAAAATTCTTATCTAATTTGTCATCAACTTAACCAAATATTAAAATACTTTTTCATATCTACCATTGAAATAAAGACTTACTTATTATTTATGAAAATGTGCAATGTAGTACATGAGATAATTCGCATACATGAAATCCTTATAAATAATTGCAAAAAGAATAAATATTTATATTTCAAAGACTAAACTGAGGTCAAGAGAGGTGACATCTTCACGTTCATATTGCTAGTGATAGAGTGTGTTTATTTCATTTGAGGAGAATAATTTTTGTCATTCTACTCTGCTTCAGTGTTGAAACGATGCCCAATATTCCATTGGCTTATGGAATCATGATTTCAGAAAGTTCAAAATGCTCTACTAAAAAAATTTATTTGAATATTCACTCCCACACATGTAGAAAGAGTACCTACAGATTAACTTTTTTCCATCATTTTTAAGGCTCAAACTTCAATGTAATGTTGTTCCCCAAATAAGTGGAACTGACATGGCTTTGATCATTAAATATGTTTCTTTGAAGATATAAAGTAAGAAGAGTGTTGCTTCCTTCAGGCAAAGAACCTTCTCCCATGTTTTGGATATAGCTGAGTAGATTGGGCCAAACATGCTATCGGCTTAAAATGTTCATAGTGGACTTCAAATGCTATCCCCACTCAATCATCTCTCATGCCTTCAGTCAGTCAGTTTGTAATTATGAGGGAAAAGAAAACAGTTTTGTCCCCAGGGAGTTATTAATCTGTAGGTGAGGCCAGGCATGCACAAAAATAGTTGTAAGACAGATGGTAGTTGTTGAATTAAGAGACAAAACAAGAGCAAGGTAAAATGTGGAAAAAGAAGATATCTGAAACTGTTCATTATTTAAACCTGTAAATGTACAAAAACTGCTATAAAATTTGTTCATTTCCTATTATATCTTCAGCATGCAGTTATGGGACTTGATACCTAAGATATACTTGATATAATGCATACCTGTCTATTACATGTGTTCATAACATTTGGAAAAGAAAGAAGATACCATTCACACAGAGTCCAGAGTAAGTTTCAAAATGTATCTTTCCCTCTCTATCAAGCTCTTGCTCACCATGAATTATCTTCATAATCTGGGACTTAATGTTATCATCCCTAAGGTTTTCTGGATGTTTTCTACCCTCTCTATCATCAGTTTTATCATCCTGGAGAGACAGAACTATCTGATATTCCCTAGTGAGACTTTCCATCTTTAAATTCTCCACAGTAGTATTTCTAAAGAGGAAATAAAACTTTTTCTTGTCTCCTACTGTTTTTCAAAGTATAACTCAGGTATAGTATTGTGGAAAAAATTATTGCTCCTGTTTCTGTTTGTCCTCTTCCTGGGATGGGAGCAAAACAAGTAAATTAATTAACAGAAAACATTGAATAGTGTTTATGTGCATGCACTCGCATACCATGGCATCAGAAGGTGGGACTGGAGCAAGAAAATCTTTACTGGGCTGGAGAAATGGCTTAGTGGTTAAGGAGCTTGCCTATGTAGCCCAAGACCCAGGTTCAATTCCCCAGTACTTATGTAAATGAGATGTGCAAGGTGGAGCTGTAGGCGTTTCCTCAAACCAGACTCTGGCTGTTATAAATATAGGAAAATTTTATTTAATGCCCCTTAGGACATCCTTCAACCAAAACACGACAGGAGTGGTGGCTACATGCACCATTTCACAATTTGGTGATTTCTCAGAGTGGGTTCATGATGTCATTCTTGAGTACATCATTATTATATTAATAGTCACCTATTGTCCTCTCTTGTAACACTTCCACTTCCATTGACTTTCTTTTTTGTTCACTCAAACTGTTCATTTCTGCTTCATGTTTCATAAAAATATATAATTTGGTCTTTGGATTTGACAGAAAATATAACATATTTGTCCTTTCCCCATACCTTTTCTTGCTCCCCTATTGCCCATCTCATTAGTTCCCTTCTTTTGCTATTGTAGTTCCACTTCTATTTTCATGTAATATATATTTAAAGTAAAGAATCTGCATATAAGAGAAAACATATAATATTTTATGACTGTGGTCTATTTTGCATAACATGATAATCACAAGTTCTATCTATTTCTCTAAAAATGGCATGGTTTCTTTCCTGCTCCTGGCAGAGCCAGTCTCTATTATATTTACATACTACATAATTTCTCTATTTATAATCTGTTCATAGACATCAAGGCTGATTTCATATCTTGTCTACTGTGAACAATGCTATAATAAGCATGCATGTGTAGACAGTCTGTGTCATGCTGACTTAGTTTTTACATGTATGCACCCAGATGTTATGTTACTGGGTCAAATGGTAAGTCTTCTTTTTATTTATTCAATAACATCCATAGTGATGTCCATGCTGACTTCACTAATTTACATTCTCATCAGCAATGCATATAGGATCCTTACTTTACCCCCATATCATTATCATTGTTTATTGTTGTTTTTATTTCTCCTTGGTGGATAGCCATTCTGACTGGGGTAAGGTAGAGACTCAATGTAGTTTTGATTTGTGTTTCCTTGGTGACTAAGGATGATAAACATTTTTCATGTATTTTTTGACAATTTCTATTTCTTGTTTTGAGAATTACATGCTTAATTTATTTATTTATTCACTTATTTGTTCACTTATTGTATAATTGGGCTTTGGAACTGAGCTTTTAGTTCTCTCTTTATGCTAGACATTAATTCCCTGTTAGATGGCAGACTCCAAAATTCTGTAGGTTGTTTCTATAGTCTGTTAATTATTTCTTTTGCTATTCAGATACAATTTTATTTGTCAGTTCTTGGTATAATCTCTTAGCTCTTGGTATCTATTTCAGAAAGATATTGCTAATACCTGTATCTTTTTGTATGCATCTATGTTTTCCTATAGCAGTTTTAAAGTCTCAGATCTTACATTGAAGTTGTTGATCCATTTTGATTTTTGTTATAACATGAGAGGTAGGGATTTACCTATTTATTTGCAGTAAACTTACAATGTTCACAAGGAGTTGAACATGTCTTTTGAAGTTCTCAGTAATCAGCTGGAGAATCCCATAATTATTCCTTCATATAATCTCATATAACTTCTTAGTATTAAGTGGTTTTGCTGAAAGTCCTTCTTGAACTGTTAAGTCTGCTAATATACCCAACTGTCTTTCTTACCTTTCTCCTGCATTTTGTCTCTCCAAGAAGTTCTATTCAGGTAATTCAATTCCTCCAATATCTTTATCTCATTACAGATGATTTACAATAACTTTGCTCTTAAAAAGTGGGTTTCTACATTGTAAAGGAAGTGAAGGATTAAATATTAGTGTCGTTGTCACTGTTAGCAAGAGATCCTTCTCCAGGAAGATAGCTATAGACGCTGGGACTTAACATTTATCAAAGTTGAAAAAAAGAGATTTCAAAGAGCTCATCACTAAAGGAGACTTCCGACACGCCCTCCAAGGTGGAGGGATTTTGAAGGAAAAGGGGATGCAGTTAATCTAAGGCCCATGAGGTGGGAAGGCGTACTATGAGGCATTGTCCTCACCTCTGTAACCAACTGCATTCGTGATCCCACAGTGATCACTTGTACCCCAGCTGAGGAGGGTCCTCAGTGGAATGTGAGTGAGGGAGAAAGTACAAAAGAGGATAACTGGATAGGAACAAGGCCAATTTCCTGTATATTCATATAGTAAAGTATATATAAAAATTATTTAGTAAGTTAAGCCCCTTAAATGAATTGGTCTGAAATTTAAAAAAAAAAAAAAAAAACTATTATAGTTCATTCATCTGAGAGTTTTCCCTATGTTAGTTGCTAGCACCACTATTGACACTGTTCATCAACCTAGTAACTTTTGGAATCTTATTTTCTATACCTCTTCTTCTTACCCCTTCTGATCATCATTCTACTTCTGAAATATTGGTTGAGACTTTCTGTCCCATCCCAATTTTTCTTTCTATTTCTGTTACCATTTTTCTGATGCTTATACTCTCAGCAAACTTTCCTAATTTCAGTTTTGTCCCCTGTAATAATTTTCTATGCTATTCTACAGAATTCTAATGCTACCAAGGCTAATGCAGAAGAATTGAGGCAGTTTAGGGTGACTGGGTCCCGAAAGTAAAAAAAGCACAGGAATGTCCTTGAGCTTGCCATTGCAGTCCCCACTTTGCTAGAGATCAGAGAAGGATACTTCTCTCCCCATCTCTTATCTAACGGTGTTATTCATATCTGTTTTTCCATCAACAACCTGTGTCCCTCCCTGGGAAGGAGTTCTCCTTTTGTAGAATTATGGTTCAAATCTGATCCTGTCATTGTGGTTGGTTAAGGTCAGCTCTAAATATTTGTGTCATGACTGGTTAGCTCAGCCTAATGAGTCCCAACCAATCAGCTCTTTCTCTCTGAACTCACTTGAACTTGAGAATGAAGCCCAAAGGAATAGATTACAAATAGATGCCTATGCTTATGCTTCCTCTTCTGACACCTGAATCTTCAGGTCCCTGCTCTCATACGCTTCCCCGAAGCAGCCCAAATAGGCTTGGAGGTGGGGCAGGGACAGGGGACACTTGCTATCTGACCTCTTAGCTTTTTCCTAGTGGGAAGACAAAAAGCCAGATGCACAAAGTGACACATGTGTCTGGAGTTCATTTGCAGTAGCTAGAGGTCCTAGCATGCCCGTTCTCTCTATTTGCCCCCCCCCAAATAAATAAACAAGTAAATAAAAAGACATATTTTTGTTCCACATTGTGTGCGTGTGTGTGTGTGTGTGTGTGTGTGTGTGTGTGTGTGTGTGTGTGGCACCTTTTTATTTCCCTTGCAAGGCTTCCCACATGGGTTCTGTAACTCCTCCTGTCTTCCACATGGTGGGGTTGCTCTGAACTTCCTACTCTTAATCTAATGAAATCCTTCTAATCTTTACCCTCTTGTCTGTAGATTTCAATTCTTTAAGTTCATAACACAAAATTCTAGGTATAACCCAAATTTATCAGTATGTTAGCATATATTGGTAGATTGGTGAGGAACTCCAAGATTCCTGCTTCGGGATGATATTTTATTTACTTTACCAAGTTCAGTATGAGTTTCCTTAGCTCTGTGCTTTCCCTTGTCGACATTTATCTTTTTCTACAGGTGAATTTTGAGTCAGAGGTACTGAATTTATTGTTATCTACTTCTGTCAGTCCTGATGATGACCAAAATGGTTTTAAGCTTCACAGTAATTATTACTAGGAAAAACCCCTGATATTTGATTTTTTTAAATATTAGAGATATTTTCTTCTTATTTCATTTACATTTTTTAAACTCAATATAAGAGGGAGAGGATTATGGTCTTTCAAGATATTTATTAGTTTTTTTGAATGTAAAATCAGGTGAACCACTGTTGACTCTGGGGAAGTAGGCCCCAGTTTCTTGGAAATAGTAAAAGCAGAGAGACTTTGTAAAAGGTACCTCACCAGGGTAGTCTGGGCTCAGGCCTCACACTGCCTGTGCTGTGGTTTTCTCCAAGCAGAGAAGACAGAAAACTGAAAGAGAGAGGCAACTGGATTTCCAAGTCTGGGTTAACTACCAGTCTGTCTGTATCAGTAGTGAAAATGACAGGCTCTTCCACCCCATGTGCCTTGGTCACATACTCTGGGATTATAAAGGAATATAGAACTGAAATTTTTTGCTTCATCGTTATCTTTCTTATCTTCATTTGAGCTCTTTATTTTAAGAATTAGCATTAATAGTAAGTTTTACAGTATAGGCTATGTAAAATAAGCTTAGACATTTATTAATATAGTGAATTTTTTGATACCTGAAAAAAAATCATTCTTAACGCTAATGTGGTAACAAAATGTATGTACCAGTGTACGTGACCTTTCCAGTATATTTGTGTTCATCAGGAGCTTTACATAAACCTAGTTCTTCTCACATTACTTACTTTACTATTTTTCAAATATATTTTGTATGTTTATTTATTTAAGAGAGAGAGAGAAGCAGACAGAGAGAATGGACACACAAGGGCCTCAATTCACTGCAAAAAATCTCCAGATTCATGTGCCACCTTATTCTTCTGGCTTACAAGGGTAATGGGGAATCAAACCTGGGTCCTTAGACTTCATAAGCAAGTATCTTTCCTGTTAAGCCATCTTTCTATCTCTTGTTTGTTTGGTTGTTTTTAACTAAAATTTCAGTCCAATTGATGTTAACGCATATTTATTTTTATTTTTATTTATTTATTTGAGGGGGGGAGAAAGGGAGAGAGAATGGGTGCACCAGGGCCTCCAGCCACTGCAAACAAACTCCAGATGTGTGTACCCTCTTGTGCATCTGGCTTATGTGGGTCCTGGGCAATTGAACTGAGGTCGTTTGGCTTTGCAGGCAAATGCCTTAAGTGCTAAGCCATCTCTCCAGCCCTTAATACATAATTTTAGCTGGAACACAATTCTTTTTATTGTCAGTTTAATAATTACTTTACCTTCTCTAATCATATACTGACTCCCCTATTAAGTAGTTATGGAATTGAGGGACATCAGACACATTATTATGATATATATACATGAATGTTTTTTTTTAATGATTTAGAGAACTAAAACAGAACTTTAATAATAGCAAAATAATTTTTAATTAAAAGGATTTTCAATAGGTTAGCATGAAAAAGGTGTGTATGGAACATATAAATATTAATACTATAGTGTTCCTAGTATCTTACATCTAGACTATTTATATTGAATTAGAAAACTAATGGAAGGATTTACAAAGATGAAAAGATTAATCCAGCAAAAACCAAGAAGACTAAGATAAGGGGAAAAGCAAGACATGTTTAATCAAGGAAAATATTGTTTTTCAAGAAGGATATTTACCTCCCTTCATCCTATTCTTATACCATTCTGGTTAGAGATGGAGTTTATTCAGTAGTGGCACAAGAATCAGATGTAGAGGAAGTGACTTTTTTGTCAAATAGCTAATAGTCATTCAAATTATAAATACATTGTACCATATTTTAAGTGTGAATATTTAATGTACATATAAAGAGGTTTTTATAGAGTCTCAATATTTCTGGTTCCCAGATATAGTCCTAAAACAAGTAAGTATGAAATGCTACTCATTCACACCAAAGCTAGCAAAAGCCCACAGTCTCATCTTCACATATAGTATACATCAAAGACTCAGTGGGCAGCATGCATTCAGTGAGACATTTAAAAAAGAATTCCAATTTCAAAGAAAATGTGGCATACAATTATTCATTATTTTCTAAGAAAGTTAAGTCAGTCTGTATGTAAACTATTGTTTAGAGGTAAATGTGTGGATTTAAAATTTTTATACAATTTTACTTTCCTTTACTTTGTTAAGCAATATACTTTCTTGGGGGGAGAAATCAAATCAATTTCCTGTAGAGAAAATGTTATTTGGGCTCTGGAAGCAAATGGATATTTTTGATCTTTAAATTTCCCCCTGCAGGTGATTACAATTCAAACCATGGTCTAAGCCTCTGGAAATTATATTAAAATGAGGATTCTCATTTCAGCTGGTAAAGTGAATACTTTGCATACCATATATTGCCCTGGGTATCAATACTATTTTTGTAGAATGGCAGTGTCTGCACTTTTGCTAACTAAACCATGTTTTTTTAAGACAAGAAATTTTAAGTGAATAAAAAAGTTTTCTTTGATATAAAGAGAGTTTCTTAAATGTTCTAATAAATGGAAAAGCTTTCTGCCAAAGTACATGTTAAAAAATCAAATTAATAGATTAAGCCTAGACTTCTGAGAAGATGAGACTTATCACATAGCATGAAACATTGATCAAACATATTGGTTATTGGTAAAGTAAAACTAATTTGGAAATTGATTCCTTTCAAGCATATGCTTATTTAAACTATAGCCTTTACTTGTATATTGTATTCCTTAGTAACCAATGTTCTTTTACAGGGCTAATCTCATTTGATTCACTGATTTGATCTATTTTGCTTCCAGCATGTCAAACTAGACCAGAATAAGAATGCACTCTAAAGTATACCTTCTCACATTGATTAATCCTGATATAGGATCAATTCTATGCCCCACTTGATTTAATAGTCTCTTCAATGGTATTTCTTGCAGGGAACATTCCTTTTAAAAGTCTCTCTCATTGGCCTCTCTCTTCTTCTCTCCATTCCACTTCTGTTTCTCTGCTTCACTTGTTCATGACCCCATCTTTAATAAATACCACTACCTAACTAAGCTGAACTCACAACCTTTCTCATCTTGGAGTAGATTTATCTGGTCTAAACCTCAACATGCAATTCTATAGGGCATGCATTAGGTTGATTTTTTTCTCTTATGTTTTAACTGGAAGCAAAAATGACAAATACATTTGTCTGTCAACTGAAAAAGATATTGCTTCAATAAAATAAGCTTTTACAGTAGAAATACTATAACTTACCATATAATTTCAAGTTTTTGAAAATTGCCAATTTTCCAATTAATCTGTCATTTTATTATGTTTGAGGCTGATAAACCAACGGTGTCTTTGCCTTTTTCCCTCCTATTTGATGATTCAGCTCTATAATTTATACAAAGTGGCAAGACTTATGGAAATATTTTAGTATAATTATTTGTTAGATGATATAAATATGAATTACAATGTTTGATTCATTTGTTATTAGATGAAAATTGTTATCCAACAAGTGTACTTCTTCAGGAGGTAATCTTGCTATATGTAATATGTTTTAGTGAAAACAAATGCATGGTTTCTAGGTGACTGCAAATAATAGAAATAAGGATTAGAATTTTTCTGCCTTTAACATTTCAGTGCAAAGTCTCTGTGAAACTGAGTACCTAAAATAAAAGATAAAATAATATAAAAGTAAAATTCTGTGAAAAGTAGACAGGAATATAAGTAAAACATTATGGAATAAGCACCACTCAACCTTTACAGTGTGGGAAAGCACTGTATATATGGAAACAGGGGAGAGATAAAGTTAAACCAAGGCTATATGAGGAATCATTTAAATAAAGACATGGATGAAGAAACAAAAGATGCAAAGGAGAAGAGAAAGGTGTGAAGTTTTCTGGATTGTGAATTTTGTTGGGCATGGCTTTCATCATGGTTTTAATGTAAAATCTCTTCTCTAGCATCATGTGTTTGAATACTTAATCTTGTTTGGAAGGTTGTGGAGCCTTTTGGATGTGGAGCCTTGCTAGAGGAAATGTGTCACTGGGGCTGGGCTTGTGGATGTTATAGTTCAGCTCTACCAATGAGTTGGGGATAAATGTGGCAGGTTAGGATTGAGTTGTAATCAGTAAAATTATTCTAGCTTAAGCACAAAGATATTTTAATAAATGGATAAGTATTTCACAGCATCTTAGGAATGCCCAGGGTAGGTGCTTGGGCTGTGCTTCCAGACTTACTTTGTAGTCCCAGAAGACATTTCAAACAGCAAGAGAACAACTGTCATAGTAGTCACCGTAGGATGTAGCATTGCCTCTTTTCATGTTACCTGAAGGATACTGTCATATCAAAGGAGGTGTTATTACAGTTTAGCAACAACAAAAGTAAATAAGGTTGACTAGACAACAGATTCTTCTATAATTGCAATATGTAGCCATCTCTCCATTTACCAGAAAAGTGCTACTAGTTAAATATTTCATTTCTAAATAAGTATTGTCTATTTTTTAATGATAAGCTATACAAAGATAGTAATCTATAAGATAATTTAAGGTATATGCTCTTTCTTTTTTTGTTCTTTAGTAGGAAATGCATACTAGAAGTGCTTAGAAAAGCATTGTTGAGCCAATATGTTACATGTCTTAGAGTTTCTAGCTGGTGAGGCTTAATATTGGACTTTGGGGACCACTGGGAATCCATCAAGAATATCTTAGCAAAGGAGTAAAAGACTTCTGAGTAAAGACTGCATTTGGAAAAAATATTGATCTGTAGATTAAGATAAACTACCTTTTAAATAATCTTTCATATTTATGACTAAAATTAATCATGTAAATTTCATATGTCAAATTAGTAGGAGATACATTTTACATTTTAAAATCTTGTCTAGATATTTTTATTTCATTGTCACCAGATTTAAGATATAATTGATTCCGGGTAATGAAGGATAGGGCCAAGAGGAAAATAGTAGTGGGAAAAAGCTGAAAAAAAAAAAATGCTAGAAATATCTGTTTCAGGGTTACAGTTATCAAAATGAAAAATAAAAACAAAAAAAAAAGGTATAGGGGAATCAAGCATCATAGATATTCAGAAAGAGAGAGATATGCATTTTATTATGGGTATTTAATTCATTGATTATTATAATTAGTGAATTATGTATATTTTTGTCTTCACTTATTACATCTTTTTCAGTTATCTTCCTTTTTTACTAATGCATTTCTCTTATGATTAATAGGTAATACTACATTAGCCTTAAAATTTTTCTTTCATTTCCTTAAAGGTCTCCAACTTTGAAGTTTACTTCTTGATTAAAGATGACTTTCTGGTCATTTTAATTACTGATTTAAATAAATAACCTTTTAGTTATTTAGTTGGAGTTTTTTGGAGTTATTTTTTTAAGAAATCAGAGGGTGGTTTCACTGTACTCACCATCTAGGTTTGCAACAGTTGTTAAGTTTGCTTCCAAGAGCATCTACCTCAGTATCCTCCTCTGGTTAAGAAGATTAAAATACTAAGTTAGATACACCATATAGAGTCCTAAGAGTGGCATCTGACACAATCCAGGTATGCCTCAGTGTTAGGCATTGACTCCATGCATATGTAGAGTTTTATTATGAAACAACTTTGCTTAATAATAGATATGTCAGCATGCTTTAGACTAAAAAAAAAATCTGTTTTTTAAAAACACACATTAAATACATTTATGTATAGTTTTTGATGTACTCATTATGATATGTAAACATCATTGGGAAGACTAATGAACAGTTAAAACATGTCATTTGTATCCTTTTTTCAAATAATAATGCATCTCACTTCATGAAAAAAAGAATTATCTATGAGAGAAGAAAATATTCCTGCAGTGTAAATCTTACTTTCTACTTTGACATCTTACAATAGTTTTCAGATTTTGCAGTATTGAAGTATTTCTAAACTCTTTTCTGCAATATGCCAGGGCACTTCTCTGTCCTGCTTAACAACAACTCTTCTTGGCAGCATTGCTCCCAGCTAGACAAAGCCCACTCTGCCTCTTCCATAAAGCCATGATCAATGAGTAGAACAGTGCCCTTTTATAATGAAGAATATCACAGCACTGCCTTTCTCACAGTATTTTAAGTGAATTTCCTCCTGAAAGATAATTAGAAACTATTTTTATGTTCTTCTTACTATAAAATTGTTCAGCTTTTGTATTTGGTGCTAATACTTTAATGTATAGAGCCAGATGTAATGAAATTCACTACATTCCTTTATGATAATCAAAGACTTGGAAGTCATTCATTTTAAATGAACAATCATCTAACTAATGTCGTGCTATTTGGTTTGTATTTTTGAAGGCCAGTCAATATTTTCTTGTATATTTAGACTGCTGAATTATAAAAATTCATCCTAAAAACCTTATGTGTCTCAGAACAGTATAAGATATGAGAATGAGGGCTGGAGAGATGGCTTAGCGGTTAAGCGCTTGCCTGTGAAGCCTAAGGCCCCCGGTTCGAGGCTCGGTTCCCCAGGTCCCACGTTAGCCAGATGCACAAGGGGGCACAGGCGTCTGGAGTTCGTTTGCAGAGGCTGGAAGCCCTGGTATGCCCATTCTCTCTCTCTCCCTCTATCTGTCTTTCTCTCTGTGTCTGTCGCTCTCAAGTAAATAAATAAATTTAAAAAAATAAAAAAATAAAAATAAAAATAAAAAAAGATATGAGAATGAAGCCGGGCGTGGTGATGCACGCCTTTAATCCCAGCACTCGGGAGGCAGAGGTATGAGGATCGCCGTGAGTTTGAGGCCACCCTGAGACTACATAGTGAATTCCAGGTCAGCCTGAGCCAGAGTGAGACCCTGCCTCGAAAAACCAAAAAAAAAAAAAAAAAAAAAAAAAAAAAATATGAGAATGAATTGTGCTTTTTATTGTTTGTCCCACAAACATAAAATCAGATTTCTATATTAAATTATATTTTTATGCTCTTGACCAAGATAGGAATAATGGAAGCATTTCTTTTTTTTTTTTAATGTTATTTTTATCTGTTTATTTGAGAGAGAGAAAGAGGGGGGACAGAAAGAATGGTCATACCAGGGCTTCCGTCCACTGCAGAAGAACTCCAGCCACATGTGCCACCTTGTGCATCTGGCCAATGTGAGTCCTGGGGAATAGAACCTGGGTCCTTTGGCTTTGCAGGCAAGCACCTTATCTGCTAAGCCATCTCTCCAGCCCAACGGAAGCATTTCAATGAAGTGAGATTGGAAGAAGTCATCTATCAATCTTTCTAAGAAGGGCCTGTGATCTAGCCATTTTAGACCAACAGATATCAATTTCATTCTTTCAGGAAGGAAGTTATTTCTGAGAGTTTTCTCTAGTTAACATTAGTAATATTGAAAATAAACCCAAGTTGAGCCTCTGTAGTTGTGGTAATTTGATTCAGGTAGGTGTCCCCCATAAACTTAGGCATTCTGAATGCTCGTCTCCCCAGCTGATGGCAATTGGGTATTAACGCCTCATGGAGGCAGTGTATTGTTGCAGGTGGGCTCATGGGTATAATAGCCAACATTTTTTTGCCAGTGTTTGGCACACTCTCCTGTTGCTATGGTCCACCTTATGTTGGCCAGTGGGTGATGTCCACTCTCTGTTCATGCCATCGTTCTCCCCTGTCACAATGGAGCTTCCTCTTTGAGCCTATAAGCCAAAATAAATCCTCCCCCCCCCCCAAAAAAAAGCTGTTCTTGTTTGGATGATTTCTACTAGCAGTGCTAACCTGACTGCAACAGTATAGTGGTACTGAGGAGTGGTGTCAATTGCTGCTAGACACTCGACTGTATGCCTTTGGCCTTTTGGAGTTGATTCTCAAGAGGAATTTGTGAGGATTTGAAACGTTGGCCTGAGAGACACCTTGCAATGCTGTAAGTACAGCTTCATGGGCTATTTTGGTCAGAGTTGAAAGACCTGAATGCAGTAAGAACTATAGTTTGTGGGCTTTGGTTTATGAGGGTGAGAGAGAGCTTTGCTTGGACTGGGCTAGCAGTTTGTGGCAAAAGCTTGCTGTTATGTCTGTGTCCTGAGAATTCGTGCAGTGTTACTTTGCATAGAAATGGACTGGTGTGAGCAGAGGGATATGGCAGAGAAAAAGTGAAAACCTTTGGGTGAATAGCTGCCCGTTCAGCTGCAATTGAAAGATTACAACAGTTGAGAATGGGCCAGCTGATCTGCACTGGGACAACAGGAAGTATGTAGACTCCTTTGAAGGGGACTAAGTGCTGAAGGAGTGTCTGGTTCTTCAAAGTCGGCTTTCCTCCCCCATAAGTTAACAAATTGACACCCTACTTCTGGAGTACAAAAAATGCAGGAAAGAGAGGGTCATTTGAGTTTGCAATGCAGTCTTGTGTTTTGGAAATGGCCCTGGGCAGTGTGAAGCAGGTTTGCTGGATGCCTGCATGGACACCCCATGGGGCTGTGAGGATGAACCATGGATTGTAATGAAAATCCAGTGGGGATGCCAGGACCTGGAGATAGCTGGTAAGGAAAGCTCTCTGCCTCAAATGAAGTTTTCCAGGATTATGAGTAGCCTAGCTGTAGGGGAGAATTGGAATACCAGAGATTTATTACTGATTAGAATTATCGGACTTGGAGATTTGTTACTGACTACAGTTGTTGGACTTGGAGCTACAGAGTTTGATGTTTGCCCTGGTTGTTGTAAATCTTGTATTTGTTGAATATTTCTTTGCTATACCCAATGCCATCTTTTGCAATGTAAATATGTATTCTGTGCCATTATGTGTTTGGGGAGGATTTTTTGGTATGATGGCTCAGTTAAAAGATCTTGGACTATGGGGATGTTTAAACATCATTAAGATTGATTTAAAAAATGTGGGGACTATTAAAGTTGGACTGAATGCATTGCATTTTATGTCATGGATGGTTATCAGTTTATGGGGGCCAGGGGCAGAATGTGGTGGTTTGATTCAGGTGTCTCCCATAAACTTAGGTATTCCGAATGCTAGGTCCCTAGCTGACGGCAGTTGGGAATTAATGCTTCCTGGACACCGTGTATTGTTGGGGGCAGGCTATGGGCATAATAGCCAGTTTCCCCTTGCAAGTGTTTGGCACACTCTCCTGTTGCTATGGTCCACCTTATGTTGGCCAGGGGGTGATGTCCAGCCTCTGCTCATGCCATCATGTTTGCCTGCCTTGATGGAGCTTCCTCCTTGAGCCTGTAAGCCAAAATAAATCTTTTTTTTTTTTTTTTCCCAAAAGCTACTCTTAGTTGGCTGATTTCTACCAGCAATACAAACCTGACTGCAACAGTGGTAGACAAAGTAGTGATAGTTACAACAATAGAATGATAGTAACTTCTTACTGGCATTTATGAATCTAGTTTATGAATCCTGGGCAGCATGAGCTAAATTCTTGTGGACATAACACATTTAATAAAGCACATCTCTGATGGGACAGCAAGTGTAATAATGCATGCATGAGGTAGTTATGGTCCTTATTATAAGATACAGCAAAAATAGTTGAGAAAGGTAAAATTTGGATAACCTTATTGGCCCTACAGAATCAAAGAAGGATTGTTAAGAGGCAGATGAGGAAAAGTTTACCACACTATATGTTTTGAAAACAAGCTGTTAGTCGCAACAGGCATCCTAGTATAGTGTGTGTCCCCCCAATCTCTTGACATGATAGTTTAAAGGGAACTCCAGTCAGGTATTACAGGAATCACCAGGAAAAATTTTGTTCTCTCTAATATTCTTTCTTTTTTATTTTTATTTTATTTATTTATTAGAGAGAGAAAAAAAATGGGCACACCAGGGCCTCCAGCCACTGCAAACAATCTTCAGGTGTATGCACCACCATGTGTATATGACTTAAACGGGTACCGGGATACTGAACCTGGGTCCTTAGATTTTGCAAGCAAATTCCTTAACCATTAGGCAGTCTCTGCAACCTCTAATATTCTACTCTCTTATAGAACAAATAGGAAAAACACTTTTTAATAGAATAAATGTTTAAGGATGAAACATCCATGTGTCTAAATTGATAATATAGAAATTAGGAAAGCCATCAGGATAACCTCTGGAAATGTGTGTTCTCCTGCCCACAGGAGGAGGTGATTGCACCTTGGGAAATTGAATTTTTAGAGTACCATCCTTCTTGTTGGAAAAGAACCAAACTTCAATTTCTACCACAATATCATAAAACAAACTAGAGGTACATTCTGGGGGCATTAGTGATAGAAAACATATGCTTGTAGACTAGCAAACAGTCTAGCTTACACAAGTTTTAGGACATTAACAAAAGCATGATAGAAAACTAAGAATTTATGGCTGGTTTTAATGATAAATGCACTTAGTTATTTGAAGTGAAAATTAGTAGCTAACAGAAAGTTTTAAACTCTGTAGTGTAAGTGCAATGATAAAAGTGTCGCTTAGGAAATTAATCCACTGATGATTTACTGCAAGAGATATGCATGAAAGAATGCTTGAAGCCAAGGAACCTACCTGGAAGCAATTAAAGGTGATCTATTAATAAAGATTTATGCAAAGAGAAGAGACAGCACATACTATACTTGATGTTACTGCTTGTCCTAAAGCAATTCCTGTCTATAATTCCATGTATTGCTATAATTTAAACCTTATAGCTCTTACTTCCTAAGAGATTATTCCAGGGAAGAAGACTCTTCCTGGCCATGCCAAGAAAGCACAATTCTAGATCATTTCTTGTTCCTTTTTGGCCTATTTTCTGCTTATACTAAAATATCAGGGCTGGGGAGATGGCTTAGTGGTTAAGCGCTTGCCTGTGAAGCCTAAGGACCCCGGTTCGAGGCTCAGTTCCCCAGGTCCCACGTTAGCCAGATGCACAAGGGGGTGCACGCGTCTGGAGTTCGTTTGCAGAAGCTGGAAGCCCTGGCGCGCCCATTCTCTCTCTCTCCCTCTATCTGTCTTTCTCTCTGTGTCTGTTGCTCTCAAATAAATAAATAAATAAATAATTTATAAAAAATTTCATCCTATATTATGAATTGTCTATCTCTAGTATTTATGTTCTTAACCAATTATGTGCATATGATAATAATTGAATTATACTGTGTGTACTAGTTCATTTAACCATATGTTACGGTCATCTTTTGCACTTCGATATGTAAAAAATATCTCATACTAAAAACTGAATAGTATTTCTTTTTAAATTTTTTTTATTATTATTTTGGAGAGAGTAAGAGGCAGAGAGAGAGAAACAGAGAGAGAGAGGGAATTTGTGTGCCAGGGCCTCCAACCACCACAGACAAACTCCAGATGCATGTGCCCCTTGTGCATCTGACTTACATGGGTCCTGGAGAATCGAACTGGGATCCTTTGGCTTTACAGGCAAATGCCTTAACCACTAAGCCTTCTCTTCAGCCCCTGAATAGTATTTCTATTTAATACTCTTCTATTTATTAAAGTGAGCTTCTATTTTCAGACATTATAGCTGATTCCCAAAGGCCTATTATCACAAAAATCTTTAGTAAATTCATTGTGCCTAAATGATTTATGTGTCCCTACAGAATCTAGATGGGATTTATGTCCATTATACATATATTATTTATGTGACCCTAAAAGCAATATTACTATATTAAAGGCTCAGAATGCTTCAAATATTTAATATAATGAAAGATTCTTTTCCAAAAAATTGCAAAATTAAATATTCATTTTGCTTTACATTTTCTTCCTCAGACAACAGAAGAAGGTTTAAAGGACTTAGGAGAATGTGCATTCTAGACTGAATATATTATATAATCTTATATTATTATAACTATGTAATAATTATATAATTATATAAATATAAATAATGATAATTTTATAATCCTATATGTTATATGGGAATAGCATCACTAATCATAAGTTCATGAGGCTAAAGTTTGTAAGAATGGTCTAGGAATCTCTTATAAGTACATTGCTTGTTCTGTTGGTCATGAATGATGGTAGGGAATTCTATTTCTGAAGCAGGCTCACAGCAAATATGATGATAGGTCCAGATAAAGATTTTAGTCTCCCATGTATAGTAAATACAATGCTTATGATAAGGGTCAAGGTCCAGGTGAAATCCAAGTAGAGCCATACACAGAATAATATATTTTATCAATATAGCAAGCTAAATAGGAATAACCTTGTATTCTCAGAATAATTAGAAAATCAGGGGGCTGACTGGGCAGTTGTACCAATCAAGTCACCAGAACTCAATCAGTTTTCAGACCTGGGGCTTACTAATTGGACTCCTTAGTAGGACTCTGTAATATCATACCAAACATTTAAGGTACTAAATTCTCACATGGTTTCCTCAAAGAAACTTTAGCCACCTAATAGAATAACTGGATAATAGGGAGTGGGAAACATTTTAAGGACTGCTAAACATAGGGCCTGTGTTGACATATGAAGAAATTCAGAAATTCAAATTGTTTATTGTTGTGTTCTTATCCCTTCCTTCCTTTCTTCTTTCTTTCTCTTTCTTTCTCTCTGTATGTCTTTCTTTCTTATTTCTCGTTTTGAAACATAATCTCATTGTGTAACCCAATCTGGCCTTGAACTCATGATGTAGCACCACTCCAACACATGGCAATTTCCCACCAGCCACTTGAACATTGGGTTTACAAGTATGAGTCACCGTGACCAGCTTTGCTTTCTTGTTAGAATGGAGGCATTCAATAGGAGGCAATGAATAAGGTACTAGATAAGGTTTGGCTCACTTATTCTGGAATAAGTATGAACTACTCATTTTCTGATACCTAAATATACAGTTGGATAAACATATGAGGTAGTTGCTGTAGTCCCCACACTTAACCTTTCACTTTTTTCTAATAGCTATTATAGCGTGGAAGGACAAGTGGACATACAATAAATATGACCTGCCTCTGATGAATGTAGCAGGTAAAGTCCATATAATCTGAGATAGAGACATAGAGTTTAGTGCCACTCAAAAGGGTCTATTGTAAAAGATTCCTTTACAGTGAGTATCCTCACCACAACTCCATTCTTGTCTTTCAAACTCCAGATGACTACCCCAAAGAATTAAAAATCAATTAAATAGAGAGGCAATTGCATACATTTCTCAAAAAAAAGACTTTTTGGAAAAAAGAGCTAAATTTATGAATTGAGAGAGTATATGTGTCATATAAAATTGATTCAGTTGAGTAGTGAGACATTTCCTAGCAAAACTTATGGGAAAATAAGCTGAAAAAGAAAAAAAAGTTTCATGGAGGAAATATCAAATCTATGTATAACCACCATGCCAAATTGACCTTAGATTTATTTTAGCCTCATTTAACATCTGTAGATAATGGAAACATGTAGACATATAAACAGTAAGTTATAAGATATAAAAATATATGAAGCTAATTCTATTAGAGGGGCTTTAGAAAGGCTATAATTAGGGTGATGGAGAAATGGTTTAGCAGTTAAAGACTTGTTTTTCAAAGCCTGATGACCTGGGTTTGATTTCCTAATGCCCATATAAACCCTGATGCATGAAACGGTACATGTTTGTGGAGTTCATTTGCAGTTGCAAGAGACACTGGCATGTCAATTCTCTCTTTCTCTCTCTGTTTGATTGAAAATAAATAAAAATAAACGAATAAAACTGTTTTAAAGGGAGGTCAAAGTTAAGTTACTTTGGGTATGTGTTTAGAAAAACTTGTCCTTGAGCTTTTGTTGAGAAACAGTTAAACATATACTTTAGATGACAGCAAGACAAAATGACTTGGGAAACTATGGCTAAAGTACTAACAATGGATATTTAAAACATTTAATTAGAATTTTAAAAAAATGGGTGGGCTAAATGGATGGAATGGGTACAAATGTACAAATGTTATATGTTTCTAAAATGGAAACACAATGTCAGGAATTACTTGTCAGAGTGGCTGAGTTGATCATAATTCTTTATGTCTAGTAGCTAGAATAAAAAAGTAATATATTAGTCTAGAAAATAAAACAATGTAAGTATTGCATCTTCAATATTACCCTTGAAAAAAAAACATCAATAATATGCATTGGTGAAAACAAGAACTTGAAGGGAGTAAGGGACAAGAACTATGGTGACTTAGGACAAAGCTATTATTCTAAAAATAGAAAGTAAAAGCATCACATAACATTTTAAAGCTAACCACTCTATATACCATAAACATAATAACAGTCGGAAGGAGCAATGAATCAATCTAAAATAAAAAATAGTAAAAACTTTATAAAAACTGAAATTAAATAATACACAACTGCTAAAATCAGCTGCGTTTGTCATGTAAATGCAATGTAACTTGTTTCATCTATTAAAGTTCAAACATTTTCAATGAAAATTTAAAATGTTGGCAGTATATCAGAGAAAAAGAAAACAGAATGCATGATTATGATGTCTGACAGAGTGCACGTCAGTTCTAAAAGCAATAAATAGGGATGGAGAGATGGCTTAGTGATTAAGCACTTGCCTGTGAAGCCTAAGGACCCCAGTTTGAGGCTTGATTCCCCAGGACCCACATCAGCCAGATGCACAAGTGGGCGCACACGTCTGGAGTTCATTTGCAGTGGCTGAAGGCCCTGGCGCACCCATTCTCTATTTATCTGCTCCTTTCTCTGTATGTCTGTCACTGTCGAATTAATAAAAATAAACAAAAGATTATATAAAAGCAATAAATAGATTTCAGTTTCCATCCATGTAGGATTAATTGGTATGGCATTTATTAGTCACTGCAAGCCACCAGAAACATGTCCAAATATGGGAGATGATTTTCCAACCATGAGTGATTGAATGAGGAGCAGAACTATGACTGTAGAGAGAAGAGAAACAAACCGTGCTGACCCCACTTGACAAACTGGAGGTGATTTTCTAATTATTGATGAATGAAAGGAACTAACACAATGCAAAGTTCAACTGTAAAGACCAAGACAAGACACAGTTCTAGAGTGTTGAGAGGGACAGAGTTTGAAAAGAATGAAAAAGAGAGTGACAGACATCAGCCAGAAAAGTTACAGGCATGGAAATGAGAAACCTCCTAGAAAGTGCATACCCTGGGGGACTTTAGAATGTGCTGTGCACACCTTGTTTGAATACTGACCTGTGCAGGTGTGTGCACGAGACAAAGTGCGCCAATACTAGACTGCTCAGATCCCTGTTACAAAGCTGAAGGAAGTCTTGAGTAGTTAAACAATTTAACTGTGCAAACAAAAGCAGACACTCTCACAGAATGTATTAAAATCCAGCGCCAGGAAAAAAAAAACTGTGACATTTAAGGGGCTGCCATAGTAAAATCATGAAGCTGCCTCACATCATCATATCAGCAGTTTCAAAGAAGTTCAAAGAATGAGGTTGCTATAAACACCCATTGGATCTAGACTAATATCCCTCAAAGCCTGCCCCACCCACACACCTCTTCCTGATTCTCTGGTTCATTATTGCATTCACCAGTCTAGCTGGCCAGCAGCCTTCTGGGGATTCTCCTGTTTTCTCTTCCCATGTCATCCTAGGAGCACTGAGATCATAGATGCTCATGTTACTGCATCTGGCTTTATGTGGGTTTGGGGAATCTCAATGTAGACCCTAACACATGAGCAGCAAGTTCTTTATCCACTGAGCCATCTTTCCAGCCTGTCATTATCAAATATTTATTCTGTCCATATTTGTATGTGTAACATTTTCTTTTTTGAGGTAGAGCCTCTCTAGCACAGGCTGGCCTAGAAATCACTATAGTCTCAGGATGGCCTCAAACTCACAGCGACCCTCCTACCTCTGCCTCCCAAGAGCTGGACTTAGAGGTGTGTGCCACTGCACCTGGCCATGAGCAACATTTTTATACAACCTGCACAAAGGTAGATTTGTTTACACATGTATCCTGTATTATATGACTAATCTTTGTGTTACACTGTTACAAGGGCTACAAGGCACTAGGGACTTTTAGCTGTTTCTACTCTTGCAGGATTGCAGTTGTAAAGACATTGTCCCTTAATGAAGTGTCATGTGGAACATTATTGTATTTGTTACTTAGAACCAACCCTTCCAAGACGTTTGGTCTTTTAAGTGTAGTCATTTTCTCATACCTGAATCTTCACCTTTTTCTATCAACAAGATTTCACTCACTGAAGAGAATCAATGAGCCATTTAAACTGACCTGTTTTAGACCTTTTCCAATTTCTCTCAGTGGGAACTCCCAGCTTTCTGAATGAAAGATTATGAATACTAATTCACTCTATGCCACACACCACTGGATCACTTCTGTAGTCATAGCAACCTGTTTGGTGACCTGTTATGTCCTCTTTAATTAAAAAGAAGCACTGCCTTTTATAGAGTAAAATAATTTGAAGTGCAAAAGGTCAATTCTGCTTTCAGTGGTCATGTGGTACTCTATTCTGTATCCAGCTCAGTCTTTGTTATAGGTGAATCCTTTACACTACCAAACACATCCAACTTGATGAGTCACTTCACTTAACCATCTTAAATGTGCAAGAATATTCTGATAGAAAGTTAAAAACAAATTAAAAGACCTTAAACATTTATTTCTGTTCTCATTGGTAATGTGTAATATACTTTATTTCTCAGGCTATGATCATCCTGATTGGTATGATATACAGGGATAGAATAAAAATCAGAAAAGTCTTGAGGTCAAGAAGTAAGTTGAAGTCCTGGAATGTGGTAAGTAATGAGGTGATAGAGAGAGGGGATCTGTTCCATATGATGAAGTAAACTTTTGACTTAGCCGAGTGATGAAAATATAGTGTTGTTTCACTGTGCTCCACTATGTATTAAAGATGATACGCTGCTAGCCCATATAGGGCTGACCATCTTTACAACCATGTTCTGGCCAGTTTATAAAACTCTAAGACAAACAAATTGGTGAACAACAGACTCCAGGTCTTAGGACCAACAACATGCTGTCTAACTTTTCAGCCTTTTGAACTTAAACCACCCTTACTAATCATGACTGATTTGACACACTGAAGGGGCCATTGCTGATGGCCATGCTGATTAATGCCTTGTGACAGTAGTTCCAATTCCCAGTGACTTTCCATCTGGGTAAATAGCAGTCATCATTAGGTTATGGCTGCTTTGCTAGGCTATCAAATTACTAAGCAGTTTCTACAATCTAGTGTTGATTTAACATGATTAGATTTAATAATTAGTTATGATTTTTCCATTTCTGCTCTTAGACAATGACAATTTAAAGTGTTCTCTTTCTGCCTTCTGTTTCCTCAATATTCTGGCGTCTGTGTATTCCTTCATAAATACATCATTTTTAATAATGAAATAATAGAGCAGCTAGTTGCCATTGTAATTTAACTGTCATCATTATCTTCTGTAGTCAGAAGATAACTGTCCCCCCTCCTTATTTGCATAATTTTAGGAGTGTAGTAGCTTTAGATTGAGGAGAAAAAAATAAAATCTCGTGACAAAACCAGTACCACCTTATGTGATTAGAAACTCTAATGCAATCTATTGTACTCATTTGGATAGGAGACATGACTGAGGAAATTGTAAACCCATTCATGAAAACTTGTCTGATCAATTTGGCTGCATTGAAATTTATCAAAGTTATTCCATATACACATATTTTCACAGTCTTGATGATTGACATCCTGAACAAACCAACATACATTCCATTGTTCAAGCACATAGAAGTGTGTTTAATGAATATAGAGGAGGCTACCTAGGGAATCTTGATGGCAAAGCCAAGAGGGGACTTCAGTGGCTTTTTGTTTGGTCAACAGTATACATTTCTGTATGAAATATTGAAAAAGAGTGACAGAATGCTATAGAATAATAATTTAGAATTGGAAAAGGCACAGCGAGGTTATGAGGAAAGTCCATAAAGAATAATGGGTCACTTGCTGATCTTAAGTAAGTGATCTGATAACTAGACAAGAAATGATTTGTTGTCATGTTACAGGCCTGTAGTACTTACAGTTGAAGGACATGAACAAGAGGATTGCCACAAGTTTGAGGCTGGCCTTGTCTATATACTGAGATTTAGACCATCCTTAGCTATAGAATTAGACTGTTTCAAAATAAGTAAAAAAAGAAAAATGGGAAGTGTTTATTTTATCCTACCTTTTCAGAAAAATTATTTATAACTTCATGTTTCTAGGGTCATATTTTTCTGACATAATAAAATGGAAATAAAATCAGGTAGGTGATTATAGATGTTCTTTGTTCCAAAAATATTGACAGAGAATAGACACATACAAATGGGAATGGATAGAAAAAAAAAAGGAAAAGGAAGATTAATTTTCAAAATGCTACTTTCAGTTTTATAACCCAAATCATCTATGTTCTCATGAAAAGTATTTGGCCTAACTATGGCAATGCCTTAAAAGGTTGTTATTTTCTTATATTCACTTGTAAAACATCCTGTATAAGTTGTAATATTTGACTTTAATATCATAGCTATCCCACCTTGTATATAAAATCCTTAAGAGATACTCATTAACTATTAAAGAACAAGTGATGGAATCTTTGATAACATTTTAGTATATATTAGAATTACACAAAATAAAAAAAAAATGAGCCAGTATGGACTCTTGTTTATAAAAATAAGGCTCTGCTATAGTTAACATAAAGAAACAACTTAATTGTAAGAATTGTGTCTTCACCATAACTGATGGATACACCCATAATGCACGACCCACAATCCCCATGGGGATAACTGGCATCCTCAAAAGGAGGGACCCTTTAGAGGGGACAGAGATGAGGATAAGGATGTTTCCAACATGTGTTGCTTACATACTGAGTATGTCCATAACTAATAAAATAAAAAAGAATTGTCTTAGATGAAATAAGTTGGAAAATTATACTGAGTTCATTAGAAAATAGATTTTTAATTAATGAGAAATGTCTCAAAGAAAAGTGAGAAAGCCTGGGGTTGTACTGAGACAGATAAACAAGGATTTCACCTGGAAGTTAGTCATTGTACCACAGGAAACATTAATAAATGTTAATTGATTACAAGCCCTTGTAGAACTTTTTGTAAATTAATAATTTAGAACAACAAATTGGACCACACTAGGTCACATGCTTACCTACTATTTTCTAAGGAAAGCAAGTTATATGACTAAGTAAACCACTGTGCCTTCTATGATGAGAATAAAATCCCCGATTCCCTCTTTAATAGCTTTCCCAGGACAGATACTCAAGTGCCGGAGGATATGTGTGTGTATGTATACATACATAAAGGATCATGTCTGTGAAAAGAAGAAAAGAAAATTAGAAGGGGATTAATAAGGAAGATGAGAAAGAATAACTAGGAAATTGTTGATATACAACTTGGATCAGCTCATACTTTTTAATACTATTGGTGAAAAGACCATGACTGAGTACCATTCCCATCTCATATTAAAAAGTCCTGTCAATATGATACCATTGTTAGTGCTAACCCTGATTACCTAGCTGAGGTAGTGTCTTTCATCTTTTCCCACTACTTCCTCTTCTTTCAGTATTTCACTCTTTGAGGAAATATAACTATGGGCAGTTTATACTAGGAGGTAAGGAGTAATGTTGTATCTCCTGTAGGGGGCAGTATCATATAAATAATTTCCAATTCTGCATGAGAGAGTTCATATTTTCCTTTACTTGTTCTTGTATTTGGGCATTTGTTTATATTAGCATGGAATTTTAGGTATTTTTAATATCTTGGGTTACCAACCAATAATATAACACATAATATTTCTTCAATCTTTTTCTTGTTCATATCCTGCTTTTCTAAGTAAACTCAATATAAAGTTTCTCCTGCATTAATCTCTATTTTTCCAGCTTCTTGCCTGGTCACTATTCTACTTATCAACTCAATCAAACTAAAGTACTATAAATGAGACTTACTATCTGTCTTCTAATTCAGTACAGTCTATCTATACTTCCTGGAATCATCTCCACCATTTTATTCTAGCTATGTAATTTATACATATTCCTTGGGACCCAACCCAGCATCATGAGGAGACAACCCTTGACAAATGTCATCCCCACAGTTGTTTTTGGAACACATAATTTTCTCAATATTATCTTATGAGTTCTTACATCCTGATGGTAACAAGCACCAGATATACATACTTCATTCCAAAACTAAGGAAATCTATCAAACCCATTAGAAGCCAAAATATTTTGTTGGTGACAAAAGCGAAAATCAAGTTATTTGACAAAAAATTCTACCTGGATGATTAGAAATATCACTAATCTTTTATCTACTATTATTTTGTTGCAGAAATGTTTTTAGTTACTTACTGATCATTTACCCAAATTCTACCAAAGGTATTAATGTATGTTATATATTCTATATCACCTTTCTAAAATTCAAAAATTCTGAATTTTTAAATTTATAGTTCCAATCATTTTGGATTATGTATTGTGGCCCTGTCATAAGACATTCACATAAAATGCTAATACATGAAATTTTAAAATAACTTTTGTTGTTGTTGTTTATTTTTATTTATTTATTTGAGAGTGAGAGACAGAAAGAGAAAGAGGGAGATAGAGAGAGAATGGACATGCCAGGGCTTCCATCCACTGCAAAACAAACTCCAGATGCATGCGCCCCCTTGTGCATCTGGCTTACATGGGTCCTGGGGAATGCAACCGGGGTCCTGAGGCTTCATAGGCAAGAGCTTAACCACTGATCCGCCTCTCCAGCCCCTTAAAATAACTTTTTTTTATTTATTTGCATGTTTGTGTATATATGTGTGTGTATGCACCAGGGTTTCTTGTCACTGTGAACAGATTTCCGTGTAGCTTTATATGAGTGTCTGGAAAATAGAACATGGGCATACAGGTTGAAAACAAATGCCTTTAGCTGCTGACTCATCTCTCCAGCCCCTGTATTTGAATTTAATTATAATAAATTTGAAACAAAACAAAAGTTACTCCTTTGAGACAACCCTATAGAAAGGATGAAGTAGGCACATAGTATTTGAAAGTAAAGAGTAAAATTATCACTCAAACACGAAAGTGCTATTTTGGTTAAATTGGGTCTACTGAAAGAAAATCAGTCTCTGATATTATACCATGCTTAAAGAAAGTATTTTTTAAAAGCTGTTTTTGTAGCAGAAGAATAAATCAACAGAGCCTTGGAGGAACCTATTCATTGGCCTTCACTTACACTCAAAAATCATGCAAACAAAAATTCAGCCTTTAAATTTCCTGGTTGTGAAAATAGGACTCTACTCTAGCTAATCCAAAGAAAAGCACTATGGTAGGGCTGGAGAGAGGCTCAGTGGATAAATATCCTACTGCACAAATCTTAATGCCTGGATTTCCAGATTCTACACAAAAGCCAGAATCTATGGTGGGCATATGAAATCTTAGAGAGACTACAGAGACTCAAGGGAGGCTGAGACTGGAGAATTTTCCAAAAGTTTGAGAGCTGTGGGATGAATGACAAAGTACCCTGCTTCAAATGAGATAGAAGGTGAGGACTGATCCAAGGTTGTACTCTGACCTACACATCCATACCTTGGCACATTTGCACCCCTTCCAACAAGTAATAATAATAGTAGTAAAAAAAAAAAAAAACGAAACCCCACTGGCTGATACTGTTGACTCACAGAGGCATATTTCTCAAGGGTTTGTGTCTTTGATTGATACACTGGTTTAAAACTACTTCTAGCCTATAGTACTGACAGAATGATTAAAGGGGATTAAAGACAGATCAGATAGATCTACTTTAATGGACAAGCTCTAAAAATCCATGGGAAAACGTTGGTCATTTTCATTCTCAATTCCTACTAAACTTAAAGGCTTTTTCTTTCACCAAATGAAATTTTTGTGATACTGATCTTTTTAAGCTTTTTGAAAGAAAAGAAAATAGGTGTTGAATATGACCAAAATATAATACATACATATGTGCAATTTGGTTCCCCACTGCCCACATAAATCCAGATGCAGAAAGTGGCATAAGCATTTGGACTTCATTTGTAGTGGCTAGAGGTCCTGACACACCCAAACTCTCTTTGTCTCATCTGTCTGTATCTCACTGCTTGCAAATACACACACACACACACACATACACACACACACACATTGGTTTTTCGAAGTAGGGTTTCCCCCTAGTCTAGGCTGACCTGGAAATCACTCTGTATGCTCAGGGTGGCCTGGAACTCATGGAGATCCTCCTACCTTTGCCTCCTGATCACTGGGATTAAAGGTGTGCTCCACTACACCCAACCAGAGGACTATTTATTAATGGGAGAAAAGTGTTATTTGGGGCTTTGGAGCTTTGTATATTGCCTTTATTATGTTAAGATATGAACCAACCATGCCAATTCTCTCCAATGTTTTGATCATGAAGTGATGTGGAATGTTGTCAAAGGCCTTTTCTGCATCTATTGAAATGATCATGCGGTTTTTATGTTTAACCTTATTTATGTGGTGTATTACATTGACAGATTTCCGTATGTTGAACCACCCCTGTGTTCCTGGGATGAATCCCACTTGGTCAAGGTGGATAACGCTTTTGATGTGTTGTTGAATTTGGTTTGTGAGGATTTTGTTCAGGATCTTTGCATCTAAGTTCATCAGGAAAATAGGCCAGTAGTTTTCTTTCTTGTGGCATCTCTGCCTGGTTTTGGAATTAGGGTGTTACTAGCTTCATAAAAGGAGTTGGGTAGCTTTCTCTGTTCCCCAATTGTGTGGCACAGTTTTAGGAAGATTGGTTTGACTTATTCCATGAAGGTTTGATAGAATTCAGCTGAGAAGCCATCTGGTCCTGGACTCTTCTTTCTGGGGAAGTTTTTTATTACTTCTTCAATCTCTATGAGTGTGATGGGTTCATTGAGGTGATTAATCTGCTCTGAGTTTAGCTTTGAGAGATGGTATGAGTCCAGGAATTTATCCATCCCCTCCACATTATCCAGTTTTGTGGAGGAGAGGTTTTTGAAATAAGTCCTGATGATTCTCCCAATTTCACTTATGTCTGTTGTGATCTCTCCTGTTTCATTTTGAATTTTGTTAATTTGAAGCTTCTCCTTTTTTTACTTGATGAAATTGGCCAAGGGTTTGTCAATCATGTTTATTTTTTTAAAAAAAAAAAACAGCTCTTTGTTTTGTCAATTGTCTTAATTGTTTCCAATTCATTAATTTCTGCTCTGATTTTAATTATTTCTTGCCTTCTGGAGCTCTTTGGGTTGGATTTTTCTTGTTTTTCTAGTGCCTTTAGGTAGATGGTTATTGATTTGGGATCTTTCTGTCTTTTTTATGAAGGCATTGAGTGCTATGAATTTTCCCCTGAGGACCGCCTTCATTTGTCCCATAAGTTTTAGGTATGATATGTTCCCATTGTCATTCAATTCCAGAAATTTTGCAATTTCATTTTTTATTTCATCCACTATCCATTTATTGTTTAAAAGTGTGCTGTTCAGTTTCTGGGTGCCGCTGGGATTCTTGGTGGGTCTTTTGTTGTTGATTTCTAGCAATATAGCATTGTGATCTGATATCATACAGGGAATTATGTCAATCTTCCTAAATATGTGGAGGCAGTCTTTGTGACCCAGTATATGGTCTATTTTAGAGAATGTTCCATGGGCTTTGGAGAAGAATGTGTAGTCTGTGGATTTGGGATGGAAAGTTCTTTGGATGTCTATTCATTCTAAGTGCTCTATGGTTTTGTTGAGCTCTCTTATTTCCCTATTGAGCTTCTTTTTGGATGATCTATTACTGATAATGGTGTATTGAAGTCCCCAACTATGATGGTGTTGGTGCTTATTTCTGTTCTATTGTCAATTAGGTTTTGTTTTATGAACTGTGGTGCCCCTGTGTTTGGTGCATGCAGGTTTATGATTGTAGTATCCTCTTGATGGATCGTTCCCTTGATAAGTAGGAAGTGGCCTTCTTTGTCTTTTTTGATTATTTTTGGTTTGAAGTCTATTTTATCTGATATTAGTATAGCTACGCTTGCTTGTTTCTTATTCCCTTTTGCTTGGAATATTGTTTTCCACCCTTTCACCCTGAAAGTGGTAAGGTGGGTTTCTTGAAGGCAACAGATTGAGTGGTCTAATTTTTTGATCCATCCTGTTAGCTTGTGTCTCTTGATGGGTGAATTAAGGCAATTAATATTTAGGGTAATGACTGAGAGATTTGATTTGATCTCTGCCATATTGTGATGGTAAATGTGTGTTGGTGTTTTCATGGACTTTGAAGTTTTTTGTGCCTACTCTGAGTTTGGTTATTGTGATCTGCTTCTTGTAGGCATTTGAGTTTGATTATTTGTTTCTTCTCTGTGGAGAATTTCCTGAAATACTCTCTGTAGGTTTGGTTTTGTGTTCATATAACTGTAAGGCTGAGTTTTGTCATGGAAAGTTTTTCTTTTACCATCTATTATGAGGGATACTTTTGCTGGGTAGAGTAGTTTGGGTTGGAAGCCATAGGTTCTTAGACTTTGTAGTGTTTCATTCCATACCCTTCTAGATTTTAGGGTTTCCATTGAGAAGTCTGAAGTAATTCTGATGGGGTTACCTTTGAAAGTGGTGTTCTGTTTCTTCCTAGCCACTTTTAGGATTTTTTCTGTGGTGTCAATGTTTAGAGTCTTAATGACGATATGTTTTGGAGGGTTTCTCCTTTGGTCCAGTTTGTTAGTTGTTCTGTTAGATTCTCGTATCTTGATGGGCCTTTCTTTTGAGAGAGTGGGGAAGTTTTCTTCAATTATTTTGTTAAATAAGTTCTCCATGTCTCTGATCTGAATTTCTTCTCTTTCTGGTATTCCAATGATCCTGATATTAGGACTTTTAAGTGTGTCCCACAATTCCCTCATGTTCTGTTCAGAGGAACTTTTGAACTTACTGAAATTTTTGAACTCTCGAACTGTTTCTTCCATCTTGTCTTCCAGATCAGAATTTCTATCCTCCACTTGGCTGACTCTAGTTTTGAGAGCTTCTAGAGAGTTTTGGACTTGTTCAGTTAAGTTTGCATTTTCTACTACTTTTCTATGTATAATTTCCATCCTGCTGTCAAGCTCCCTTTTCACATCATTTTCTGATTTTTTTGATTCTTCATGGAATTCATCCTTTCATTTCATTATGTCTTCATATAGCATTGCCAGCTGATTTTTAAGGTCTTTTTTTTTCACTCTCCCTCAAGTCTTTTATATCTCTTTATACTCCTTCCAATTTCTAATCTGTTAGTTGTCGTTTAGTGATAGCAGTATCCACATGATTATCGGTCCTTTGTTGCTTTCTTGCAAGTTCTACCAGTAGGTTGGCCAGGGTTGCATTGCTCATAGCTTCAATTTGATGATCTGGTCCTAATGATTCTTCTGTTTTGGTTAGATGTATTCATTGTAGGACTGGGTGATCTACCTGGTTTTTCTTGCATTTGATTTTTCATGTTATTTCTTTTGTGCTGTAGTCTGCCCATGGCAATGTATGGGCATGTAGGTAGGTAGATCAGCCTGGGCTCAAGGACAATGGGAGTCTGAGGCAGCGTGGGGCTGTTGCTACACAGGCTGGGCTTTGGCTCTCACTTACCAAAGCCAGCTGATCTACTGCTTGGCAGGGGTGCCAATTCTCAAGTGGTAATATGCCAAAGCTGCCTGCATTCGAGCTAGGAGGGATACTGAGGCACCCAGCACTGAAGCAGCCCAAACTATGGCTGGGAACACTGGGACCAAGAAGCAGTCTGCGCTTCCCCAATACAAGACAATGGCAGATGGCTGGCACAGCAGACAGGTAGGGGATGGCACCTTAACTGGCACAAGTGAGGGACACAGTCTGAGCTTGCATGGCAGTTTCTGTGGGACTGGACTCATTGAACCTGTGGTGGCAGGAGCAGTAAGTGAGCCAGTGGGCAGAGCAGTCTAAGCTTCCACATGTGGGCATCGATCTGCCCACAGCTGCACTGTGGTTACGGTGACTACTTGGGGGGAGGGGTGGACTACCAGCTCCTGAGGGAATCAGGGATTCCCTGTTATTGCCTGGACTCGCTGAATGGGCGGTGGCCAGAGCAGTAAGTGGGCGAGTGGATGGAGCAGTCTAAGCTTCTGCACACAGGGATTGATTAGTGTTTGGTGGCACTGTGGATACGGCTGCTATTTGGGGCGATGGGTGGGCTACCCACCCATAAGGGGATCAGCGAGCCCCTATTCCTCCACCCTGTGCCCTCCCACTGACAATCTATTGGAGATTACTCTCTCCTAAAAGATCCCAGTGGCTGGTATATAGTCATGCTCAATAAAGATTTTGTTGAAAGGATGCCCAGCATATTCGTTGAGGAATTAACATTAATTTCAGCTCTTAGTTTCTAGGAATCTCACTAGGCAATCTCGGTGACTATGCTAAGTTTTGGTCAACAATAGAAAGGGACTGAAACAAAATAACACTTCAAACTATTTTTCTTACATTTGGTAAGTATTTAACATGAAATATAGAGAGGGGTTTTAGCTTGAAGCAGAATAAAATTTAAATCTATTAATTGCATTAGATTTTTGGGACTAACGTTACTCAGAATAATAAATGAGGGAAAAAATCTGGCTCTCTGTCATGATGTGTCAGTAGGCATCATGTAAGGAGCACTGGCCTAGAAAATAAAATGATTCCTTAGGAGGACATTTTCAGGTATATTTATTATCTTTTAGAAATAATAATATTACTGATAATTTATGACAAGCAATTTTTGTTGCTTTTTACTTGTGCCTTAATTGTACCTGTATATACATCATGCCACTGCTCCCATATCTCCCTATTCTGCATTGGTTAAGCTCTAATACTTTAGTATTCTTTTAGTTCTTACTCTTTTTCATTTTGTCTAGAACTTGAAAAGCCTTTTTTATATTAATTGCAGACCTACTTAGTACGGATACATGTGTTGGTACCATCCTTCCCTTGTCCCTGCCCCCATTCCACTGGGGACCCTTCTCAGTGGAGTTGCAGGTTTTCCCATAGGGTTATGGGTTATTTTTTTTTTAACTTTTTGGTATTTATATTCAAATCCCTCCTTAATCCAGTATCCATGATATGACTTTTTAAATACTTTGACTATATGTATCATCTTTTATGAAATATGTTTAGTAAAATGTTCTTTTACTTTGTTCTTTAAAGGTAATTAGAATAGATAGCAAACTGTTCAAGCTTGGCATTTTGTACTTTGTTACAAAATTATACCACTTAAGTACAAACCTATATTTTTCAGTGTTCCAAACACAGAGCTGTTTCATTATTTTTTTTCCTCAGGTGTTTAATGCAGAACAAAGAATTTCTTTGATGAGCTTTTTCAATATTTAAGTTGACATTACATTTAGATCACAGTATAGCTAATTTTTCCCTTTTCAGAAAGAATTGTATAGTTTCTCTTATAATAGCAGTTGAAATTTTTATGCTTTAAAATAAGTTAGCAACTTCTACTGCTTCTTATGAATATTATAGGGTTAGATATTTTTCTTGCACATTTTTGGCATTAATGGTGGATGTTATATAAAAATGATTTAAAAAATTTTTAATATATTTTT